>NC_140633.1:11913383-13113383 GCF_057382275.1 Copadichromis virginalis
TGTGGATGTCCTTGTGATTACTGACCACTTCACAAAATTAGCACATGCATTCCAATGCCCGGATCAGACAGCTAAGAGAGTTGCTAAAAAGCTCTGGGATGGATTCTTCTGTGTGTATGGTTTCCCTCAGCGCATTCACTCTGACCAGGGAGCTAGTTTTGAGAGTGAGCTGCTTGCAGAGCTTCTGGTTTTGGGTGGCGTTGCCAAATCCCACACTTCACCATACCACCCCATGGGTAATGGTACCACGGAGAGATTTAATCGCACCCTTGGAAACATGTTACGGTCCCTCCCCCCCAGATGTAAGCAGAAATGGCCGCAGATGATACAGTCCATGACGTCTGTGTATAACTGTACGGCACACGAGACCACCGGCTTTGCGCCATTCTACCTGATGTTTGGGAGGGTGCCAAGGTTGCCAGTTGACCTCATGTTTCGGGATGTCCTTCATGATGACACCATTTGTGACTATGATACCTATGTCAAGTCACTGATGGATGACCTGCGCTCTGCCATGCTCCGAGCCCAGGAACACAGCACAATGGAGCAGAGACACCAGTCTGACCAGTACAACAGAAAGGTGAAGGATCTGCCTCTTTCACTAGGGGACCAGGTGTTGTTGGCAAACAAGGGAGTCAGAGGAAAAAGGAAGCTCTCTGACAAATGGGAACCTGTTGTGTACACGGTAGTTGACTTGGATCCTGCTCTTCACATCTGCCGTATCAGAGACAAAGAAGGTCATGAGCGTGTGGTGCATCGCAACCTGCTCCTTCAAGTTAACTTTTTGCCCTTGGACACAACACTGAATGACGATGCTGCACATCCTGCTGTGAGCGTTGTCAGTGGCCCCGCTGAGTCTGACCTGGATGGGTCTGTGACATCTTTTGGGGGCACAGGAGCTGTACCTCCTGCCACCCGTACTGTGGATTCCGTCTCCAGCATTGGCGAGTGTGATGACCGCACACTATCATGGATCCATCAGCAATCCGCCACTGACCCGGTCTATGATGGCGTTCATGAGACCCCTCCCATAATGGGTGTTCCTGATCTTGGTGGGCTGGCTGGTGATGGAGCCTCCCCAGGCTCCCCTGCTACTTTCCCATCCCACACTTTTCATTCTCTTGAACCCAAAAATGTGGACGTAGATCAAGGACTTACCACACATTTTGGTAGAATCATTAAACCAGTTCGTCGCTTAATTGAATCAATGGCTCAACTTGAAACACTCCTTGGTGTTGAACCTGTTCAAGCAGCGGTTATTGATGTGTGAATTTGTTTATTTCTGTATGTTTTTCATTGCTATTGTTTTTGGAAAAGAATAATACAAGCACAGAGTTCATTGTATTTTGTCAGTCTGTGCAGTCTGATAGTGATGCCCATAGATATTACGGCCTGTTTTGTGTGGTGTAAATGGCACCTCATTTTGTCTATAGTGTGTCCTGGGATCTTGCTAGGCGCCGAGCGGGTCTCAGGTCTCTTATCCTCCTTGGATCTAATTCATTGTATATGTGATGTGAATTTGTTTGAGGCCACTGTATCTGTTATTGTGGGTTTATACTTTTTTTTTTTGTTATACTCTTTAAGATTTTGTGTAATTCTTGGGGGGTGAATGTAACAGGGTCATAAATCACATTGTTATAATTACACAAAATGTGTTCTAAACCCCCAAACTGCTCCTTTTATACCTGACTTTTAGGACCTCCAAGCCTGTAGTTGTGTTCATTATCAGTTAGAGCCCCTCCTCATTCTTTTCTTCTTCTTCTTTGGTGCAATACTATAAATACAGTGTACCCCCTTTGCCTCTCCCCTTTTTCTACAATTCCCCTGTGGGAGAGGTGGGTGTCATTTCTTTCCAACACCTTAAAAACACACATAATTCATATTTAGCCACCCTGATGTTTATGATTGCGATGTTAGTTCAGTTATTGTCATTATTAAGCCTGTTTTTGTAAGATGTGATAAGTGTGTAGTATGTGTGTATCATAAATGTGTTTTAGGCGCCATAAATGCTAGCATGAATATATACTCCTTGCTAGCTTGGGAGCTGTGGTGGGTTGAGCTAACCCTCTTCCCCACTGTTTGTATTTGGTCTAGGAGCTGGAGTGGGCAAATTATTTACTTGGAGGTCTTTCTTTCTTTTACCTTTTTTATCAGGTATGTCGGATTTCATGTTGTTGTTTTTGTTTTATCTTATGTCAAATATGTTACGTGTAAATGCATATTTTATGTTTAATGTAAAAATAAATGCCAGCCCCTTTTTCTACAATTCCCCTGTGGGAGAGGAGCTGGAGTGGGCAAATTATTTACTTGGAGGTCTTTCTTTCTTTTACCTTTTTTATCAGACACAACGCAGAATCACACCGGTTACACTCGCACTTGTCCCGATCCTGAGAAGAAGCTCAAAGGACAGTTAATCTCCTGATGAAGACCGACAGAACGTGGACTTGAGAAGAATTACAGTAATAGCAGGCAAAAGTCAGTGCTACTGAACCATTGACACTGTCGACTGGTGATATCAGCAGCAGCATGTAAGGAACCACGAGGTGGAAACATGTACTGTGAATTACAGGCTGGGCAGTTGGACAGTGGGATAATGAATGGTGGTAAAGCACTGGACACTGATTGTCAGATTTGCCATGCTTGGAGTAATCTTGAAAGAGACAACTGAAAGGATCAACAGAGAAGAAGAAACCACGTGATGAAACATGCACGGTGGACTGCAGGCTGGTAAGAACAGTGTGACATAACTGTTTAAAGGCACTGAATGTGATATTTTGCCAGGCTGGGACTTAATCCAAAAGGAAAATACTGAAGAGAAACAGAGAAGAAACGGACTGTGTTTGCTGGAGAATTCAAGACAACAAAAGGACACTGAGAGAAGAGGACAGGGACCAGTGAGAGGTGAAGCCGGACGAGTTCGACTGTGAGAATAGAGGGTATAATTGGGTTGAAATTAGAGATGGACCGATCCAATATTACGTATCGGTATCGGTCCGATACTGACCTAAATTACTGGATCAGATATCGGAGAAAAATAAAAAATGTAATCCGATCCATTAAATATCACGAAAGCACCTCACAAAACTTGCAACACGCCGTAACTCACCTCAGAACGTTAGCACGTCGGAGCAGTATGCATCACGTGATAGAGCGGCTGTGGCATGCGGGACCTGTCAGTGGTCTGGATAGCATTTGAAGCTTCGCTAGCAACCCGGCATTTCATCTCCGACAAAGTTATCACCGAGAGAAGTAAAGCAAGTGTGTAAGTCCATCTCTGAATGTTTGTAGAGCATTCCTGCGTTAAGCTTAACAAGCGACTGCCTCTTCTTGCTGCTACTTCAATCATGAAACTGCTTAATGATCAGCTGATCGGCTTTTCTGTCGCGAGTCCGTCTCTCTTGTTTGTTTTTGGCCCACTTTGCACCAGAAAGAGGAAACCAGTGGATAAACAACAGCAGCACGTTTAAGCTTGATAAGCTGTTGTTAGAATTTATTTAATATTACTTTCTACTCGAGGATCTTTTTCTACGTAGCTGACGCTGGTAACTGTGCAGGGGTGGATCTAGCAAAGTTTAGCCAGGGGGGCCGATAGGGCATTAACAGGGAGAAGGGGGCACAAAGACATACTTTTCTTTCTTATTCTCATTTAAAATGTCGAGCTTTTAATAAATAATTATCTGACACCCAAAGTTTTAATTTGATTTAAAATGAATAGAAGTCAATTACTGTATATAGTGACTATTAAGTCTAATATATATACCCTAGTAAGCTATAGTACTTTTTCCTTTGGGAAGGTACCATCTGTGCAGTCTGCAATTTTGTTGAAGAAAGATGTTGAATCTATTTAATATTTCTTGAAAAATAATTGATTTCTGTGCATTTTTTTTTCACACTGCATCAAATTAAGGTTGATTACGTCGATTAAGCATCATGAGGTGGAGCGTGAGGGGTGGTTCCCTATTTTTTATTTATTTATTTTTGTTGCTGGGAGAGGGAGGTCTGGACCTCTTTGCTTAGGCTGCTACCCCCGCGACCCGACCTCGGATAAGCGGATGAAGATGGATGGATGGATGGATGTTGCTGGGAGTTGGAACCCTATTAGTTAGGTTGCTTAATATTTACGCTAAGTACTCTTTAAAATACCAGAATAGGAAGGATGGTGTAGGTTTAAGTTTATTAGATCGATCAGTATTGCTGAACTATGAAATTTTTTTTTTTGCATACAGGTATAACAGAATAGCTTTAGTGTAGTTGTTGTTTTAAACTTGAGTATGAACTTATACAAAATGCAGCAAGATATTTTAAAAAAACAGTTTTGTTGATTAAAAAACACTATATCGGATTCATATCGGTATCGGCAGATATCCAAATTTATGATATCGGTATCGGTATCGGACATAAAAAAGTGGTATCGTGCCATCTGTAGTTGAAATGAGGCACTGAATGAACTGTACCAGCACATCAGTGAGCAGCAGACAGCCCATCCTGATGCTTTTCTCATCCTGGCTGGGGATTTCAATCATGCAGACTTAAAGTGCGTGTTTCCAAAAATACAACAACACATAGACTTTCCAACAAGGGGAAATAACACACTGGACTTTGTTTACACCACCCAGAGAGGAGCTTACAAAGCTTTTCCCCTCCCCCACCTCGGCGCCTCAGACCATATCACTGTCATGCTAATGCCTGCTTACAGACCGCTCGTTAAAGTGACCAAACCGGTTCGTAAGCGGATACAAGTGTGGCCAGAGGGGTCTTCAGAGGCTCTACAGGACTGCTTTAATACTACAGACTGGAACATGTTTAAGCAGGCTGCCACCTATAACAACACCACTGACCTCCAGGAGTACGCAGAGACTGTTACTGCCTACATCAACAAGTGTATTGAGGATGTAACAGTCACGAAAACCATAACTGTCCGGGCCAATCAAAAACCATGGATGACAGGAGAGGTCTACAGGCTGCTGAAAGCTCGGAATGTTGCCTTCAGAGTTGGAGACGAGGCAAGCCTGAGGACAGCTAGGGCCAACCTTTCCCGTGGCATCAGAGAGGCTAAGAGACAGTACTCCAGGAAAATATCTCATCACTTCAAAGACAGCAGAGACTCACGGAGCCTGTGGCGGGGCATTCAGACCATCACAGATTACAAGCCCCCACCACAGACCTGTGATAGCACTATCCCCCTGCTGAACGAGCTGAACACTTTCTTTGCTCGCTTTGAAGTCCAAAACAGCACCACTGCACAGAAGACCCCACCCCCTCCTGGTGACCAGGTGATGACTCTGTCACCGGACAGCGTGAGGAGATCCCTCAGCAGTGTTGAAAACACGCAGTTCTTTGAATCTTTGGGCTGAAGGAGGGACAATACTCGGTGTATAAATGCTCAATCAACAATCATTTATTTCCATACAATTCAACAGTCAGAGCATTACAACGTCCGGACGGGAGAGATGCTACCAGAGGGTCAGGCACATGTCTCAAAATGGTGACGGGTTGCTCAGCTCTTTATAGTCTCTAGTGGCCCCCAGCTAGTCGTAAAAGCCAAAACATCACATTTTTTCTCTGTTACAGCGCCTAAGTTATGACCTCGGCAGTTGTTTCTCTGCTTTCTGTAAGGTGGGGGTGTGGAATGTGGTCTATCTATCTCCCCTGTCTTTAGACACAGAGTCTCCTGCTTACAACCTTCTCTTCATGATTCAACAATTAAGCATGTCAAGAAAACAGTGTAACACATTCCCAGCAGATCAAGGATACAGAGTGATGCACATTTATCTAATGAACTAATATGTGAATATGTTCTGTTAACTCAAAAGTATAATGAGAACTAAACTACATACAGATCACACACTCTATTTTAAAGGGTATAATATGATCTACAACAATATCATAATTCAACTATTTTGATTACATCTATAAGGTAACATATAATAACAGAATAATATCACAATACCCTCTTTTGATCTCTCATTAAAGAGATCACTTACAACATGCACTTCAGCGTTGCAAGGTCCAGGTTTTCTTGATCCTGAGGCCCTCTGTCCCCCTTTAACGGGTGGACCATATGGGGGATGACCTCTGTGTTCACGCAGTTCAGATGCAAGCAAAGTTAGCTTTACAACCATAACAGCAGTTACAGATGACACTCCCATCACTCCCCATTTTCCCACAGCTTTATTTTGGTGCTCCAGTTTTCCTCTCCCATTTTAATGCCCCCTTATACCTTTCAAATGTACTTAGACTAGAACCTCTGTCTAAGGAGCTTTTAACCTTTATTTTTATTGCTGCAGCTACCAGTGTCTTCCAGTTGGGTGATTCTCAGCTTCTTTCTTCGACCTCCGGGGTTAGACCACCCTTTAGTCATTGCACAGTTCTGGGGATTATTCTGCCCCGATTTCAAACAAGGATCTGTGTGTTTTGGGTTCACCGGCGTGTCCCCCTTTTTGCCAAGAGCCTCTCGAACCTCGTTGGTCTGGTGTTCCTGGTTTTCGCCAACCCCTTCATGGTTATTGCTGTGTTTGTGGGATCCATCTTCTCCAGGAGCCCAAACGTCATGACACTTGACCCCAGTTGCTGTCTCGGCAGTCCCTACATCTGTCCCTGCTGTGAAGGGTCCTCACATCTCCGGGTCCCCGTCTGGTGTCTGTTCCTTTCTCTGCAAGAGACAGAAAACCAAAACACCTCTCTCCCTAGCCTTGATAATCTAATATTGTTATCCATTGTTCTTCTAATGATTCAAATTTGGTTTAAAATATTATGTTCAGGACTTATTCTAATTCTAATCATAATCTATGTGTGTGTAAAAGAAATCAAAAATTAGTGAACCCTTTCTAAGTCTAACACATTATAAGCTTAAGTTTTACCATAGCTAATTTATTAAACACAAAAATAAACTCATAGAAATTTTCATATCACCATTGTTTGATGTTCAAACTCAACTCCCCCTTTTTGACACACTCCCATGTGTCAATTCATTGGAGCTAGACAATTAAAAGAGAAGGTTAGTGACATCATATCTCAGAAAGTATCAGAAATTCTTCTCTCGAGTACCGTTGCTCCAGCCTTGTCATCCCTGAGGATCTTCGATCCCGAAAATGTCCCTTCTCCTCATGTAATAAAGTCTGTCATCCTTCCATGCCCTGGTAACTGGTCCATCCAGAGCTGTAACATTTTGAAATGTACATACAACAAGCCAAACCACACCTTGGTCACACCAACCCTTTTCTGCCCCGAAGATGTCCAACACCATCTTAGTCTGGACCAGGGTTGTAATAGTTTTGCAATTTTCATCAGTTTTAATCAGTTTTTACCAATTATTTGCTAGTTTAGTTTAGTTTTTATTTTCTGAAAATCCTTAGTTTCAATTTAGTCTTATTTGTGTTTTGCAAAAATTAAGTGTAACAAAATCCCAGTTCCATCATAACAGTCATGCTCTTCTGGTTATCCTTGGGTGTTGAGACTAATAACTATTAACTCTTGCCGCACCGTGTGGTCCTAATTTTGGTTCAAGTGAATTGATAACCTTTTGAAGGCGATTGTTTCACACCTTTATTTAGATGTCCCAGTCCTGTTGTCTCGGGATCCATCACGCTGCCTTATCTGGGGTTAGCTGTTTTCTGGGGATGCGGGTTGAGTGGGTGAGCTCTTCAAGGAGGGGGAGTGTGCTCCCCCTGATGAGGTCTTCTAGGTAAGCTAGGTTAACCTTCTTGTGTGGGCTTTTCAAGTGCACTTTAAGGTTAGTGGGACTTTTAGTTTTATAAATGTCCCTCATGACCCCCTGATGACCCAGTATTTCATTTTTGCACACTGTAGTACACATTTTAGTTTTTGCTTGTAGCTCGCATACTCTACTTGCCACTCCTCTAATTCCTGATGTTTCTTAGAGAGGGCAACAGTACCTTTAAAATTATATCACATGTGTGGGGGTGTGGCCTTGCCAATTGTTTTGCCCACCTTTTCAAAATGGCTGGCGTGCCCACTAGCACATTTCATGGAAAAAGAAAGGTAAGCTTGATATTTACATTCAAACTGTTTTGTTAAACTCAGATTTTTATTTTATTCTTTTTGCAAGTACCCCTCCTCGGTGGCGAGAAACTGTTGGTGTGGTCAAGTGGGTGCTCTGGAAACAAACGCTCAGGACAGAACAGTTATCAGTCATGTACTTCCTACAAATTTTGCATATGTTTTATTCCATATTGATCCTCTGAGTGTAATGGTACATTTTAATTTGAATTTATCCAAACTAAACACAATATTTTCTTTATTTACTTTGCTCTTGTTCTTTTTCAGTACCACATCCTATCAAATGTCCCTGTCGATTATATTCTACATTTAATAACTTACTATTTCAAGTGAGAACCTAAATCACGTGGACCAATGTTTATTATTGCATATCTCTATTCTGAATGTGGCCAGTCATTCATAGGTATTGTTCAATTTTGGCGATTTTCCTCTATAAAATTTAATTGACTTTTTTACAGTGGCCTGCTGTGGTTAATAGTAACATATTCCAGTCATGAGTGATATCAAAAGTCTTCTCCACTGTAGCATTTGGCATTCCCAATAATATAACATGATACCTTAATCAAAACACAGTTAATATAGCACAGTTTTCTTGATGCAAACATCAGTAACTCAAAATCAGCAACCACAGTGTTAAGTCTGCAGTTCATACTTATGTGAAGCTAGAGTCTCCTCCTCCAGTCTCTCTTATCCTCCTGCTCCTGAAAAAACAAAACAAAACAAAGCGAAGCATCCACCCTTCTCTTGTCGGCTGGGTGACTTGTTTATTGGCATTTACTAATCCTACAGTGGGTGCAGTCATTGTCTCAGTATCAAGTCAGTCAAAACTTTTAGTTGTCAGTCCATCACAGTCCATTCACATGCATACCTCCCTACACATTCATACCAGATGTTGCTGATAATGGAGTCTCCCGCGCAACCTATTCGAGCCTCCATCACCAGCAAGATGACGTCATCATTTTAAAGGAAAACAATTCCTTGTTGTTTTTTTTGGGCCGGATTGACTCGGTGCAATCCTTTTAGACTCAGAACTTCTCAGTGTTCCCTATAAGTGAATTTCTCCCAAGCCAATTACAATCATGGAGAAGCACACTTTGCAACTGTTTTTTTGTAAGAATATTTCATAGCGCTTTAAATTTCAATCTTTCAGGCCTGGTTTAAAGAGCTGATTGTTAAATCATGAACTCACAAAATATCAACATATCACCATATCACCATATCACCATATCACCACCGGTGGATCACACCTCTCAGATGTTTTTTTCTCCAGTGCACTGTAACAAAAACGAAAACAGACATAACCAACAAAATACTACTAAAATAACACAAACTAGGGCCCGTTGCAGACATGTCCAAGCATAAAACTATCCCTCTCTCGCTTACGAGAAAGAACACAAGCCAAAGCTCACTGATAAAATCAAGCTAGCGCTAAACAAAACCAAACAATCAACCAGAAATTCACAGGAACATTTTGCTTCCTGCCGGGACAATATTGTGTGGGAATGAGAACCTCAGGTGCCGTAACACCTTTTGTTCCTCCTTGAATTAAAACTCAATCACAGAAAATGCCGTACTCCAACCTAACCTTACACTATTAATTCATCATTTTCACTCTGTGCCACTGTTCCTCATCAGGGCTGTGTGAAGCACAGCAAAGAATTCAGTCAAGGCCTTGAGCCATAAACAGACATCACGCACAGACATTGTTTTCATAACCAAACTTTTTTAGACCTTATTAACTCTACATAAATGCCTTCTAGGTGACATATAACACATTCTAAGTAATCAATGGTAATCAATGGAAATCAATGGCTCCTCATAAAATTATGCATTGGGATGTTTGTGTGCAGCATTTTGCATATCAGCATAAGCAAAGCATTCTTCATTGCATCAGCGTGTATGTGTGTGTGCGTGTGGATCACTCTTCATTGCACAAGCGTGTGCATGTGTATGTGTGCATCACTTCTCAGTGAATCAACATTCCCGTGTGTGTGTGTGTGTGTGTGTTCATCACTTTCCTGTTCTGGTGTTCTGGGTAAACCACGGCCTGAAGCGTGCCCTGGGGTCCTGCCCCCCTCCTTTTTCAGTTTGTTTGCGACCATTGCTGCTGCTGCTGCTGCTCAAAATTCAGTCCGTCCTGGTTCTGACCCCAATTGGGGCAGTCCTTTCTCCAGTGTCGATGTTCACCGCAGGTGAAACCTGCATCTTCTTCTGTGTTTTTGTCCATTCTGAGGTGCCTTCTGACCTCAGTTACTCCTCCTGTCTCGGTCACGCCCTTTTTCGCCACCCGATCATCCGTGTTGGTCCATCACTGTCCTGCACAGTGTGAATGCAAAGTTATCAAGGTCAGCATTCTTTCGCTCGGCCTTACTTTTCATTCGGGCTTGGCGGGCGTCTCGTCACAGCTCTGTCAGCTGACGCAGTCTGGGAATTTTTCCCCCGTGTAGTGAAACGGGCCTTAGGTTTAGTGCTCTCCGTCTCGGCTGCATGAGATCACATTCCTGCAGGTCTGTTGACATTCTCAGGTCGTTGTTGTGGGTCCAGCTGTTGCAGCATTTGGTCAGTGTCACGTATGGGGGAGAGCAGGAGTCCAGTCAGCCTCGGCTTTCAGGGCCGGCAAAGCAGCCTGTAATTAAATATGTATAGAAAAAACAAAAACAAACCAAAACAAAAACAAACAAAAAACAAAAACAAAAACAAACGAACAGGAAAATGTTGTTGTGTTGGCTGTGTTATTCAGAGGGGAGACAATGGGGCCAGGCCCTATGTCAGCCTTCTCTCCCCCTTTTTTTGTTTTTTGTCTCCCGATATAATCAACTCCTAACCCACCAAGTTGACAGGACAACACCGGTATATGTTAAAATTCTTAAGATCACGTTTAAAAGCCCAAAAAAGGAACTTTCTTTCATCCAGTAATCACTTTTATTAATCAATCAACAGAAAACATGTCACAATTTGAATCTTTTAACCACTAAATTTGTTGTGTCTTGCCTGGTTGGTTAGACCAGTGTTCCTTTTTTTTTTTTAGTTAAATTGTTGTCCTGCAACCCAGAGGGTTTCTTTGTCAGTAATGTATAGACTTCATCATTTAAGTATGTTAATTTTTCTTTAACCTTGCTGGAAAATCTTCACGTGTTCATGAGTGTAAGCTGTTTCTTCATTGCGTGTATGTGCATTTGTATAAAAGCAGGTTAATTTTATCTTTTCTCAAACTAGGCGTTACCTTAAAAGGAGCCTTTCTCTCAGATTTCTCTGCTTGTGTGTGTTTTTGTTTCACCTTTTTGTTGTGATGCTCCGGACGCCTTCCCAACCTCCACAAGTCCGTTGGCCCCAATTTTATGTGTTAAAACTTCTCTTAATTTCTCCTCTAATTCTCTCCTCGCTGCTGTCTGTTTCACAGCTGCTGATTCGTGCTGGGTGTGGTTCCCATTACCTATAATTTTGCTTCGGCCGCTGTGCTTGTGGGGGCAGTTGGTCCAGGTCCGCAGCTTCCTGTATTAACACACTAAGAGATTTATTTTAATTTCATTTTCATCACTTTTAAACCGATAAGCAGGCAACACGCCTACCTTGACAGCGTAAACTGTACGCCAGTCTCCCAACACATTCCTCTCTGTACTCCTCCATAATTCTCCACTGCACACCTCTTACTATCTCTCCTTTTTATTTTTATTACACCACAGAGTAATACACCCAATTATGCCCGTCTATCTCTATGTGGCTCCAAATTCCCTCTTTATTTTAATTTCACACTCGTCAGGGGACAGGCACACAACAATTTCAACCACTGAAACGAGGAATTCAACCTTTTTATATTTCTTTACTAATCTAGACTCAACGTTTGTTCGCAAAATGTGTCTTGTTCTAGTCCGGAAATAAATGTGAACCCGTGATTACACGGCCGTTCCAGTGTTATTTCCGTGGCTATGCGGGGGCCCTCACCTCCCCAAGTCACCACCTCAGCACCCGGACAACGCCGGTCCTGGCCACGCGTCCACGGACAGGAGGGTCGCTACTCCATAGGCAAATGTTCCACAGGTACACTAGGCATCAACCTTTGATCCTAAAATGTGTATTTGCTCTAATGTCCTCCTAATCAAACACATTAACCGTCACTGTCACTGTGTTCACGCTTCACACACACAAAAAGCACACTCAGCGCGCGCCTCACCCACAGCCAGAGCGCGCCTTACACACACAGCGCGTTTCACCATCAGTGAGACACACAGAGAGCGCTCCTCATCAGCAGAAATTTGCACAGAAACCTCTGAGCTCAACTATTAGATCTTCTTAAAGCACACTGCACCATAGACCAAAATACCCCTTTCTCTGCGCTTATGACCGCCACAACGGGGCAAAGTCGCATCATAAAAGTGATGCTTGCATCCCCGAAGTTATACCCGACATCATAAACCAGGTTTTGCTCTATGTACTTCTTGGCAAGTAAAATTTTACTTTGTTTTATGACCGCAGCCCTTAAAAAAAAAACTCGACTGACGCCACAAACCACCGTCAAGCCTCTGTTCAATGTACTAAAATTAGCACCAACCACTACTGCACTTCACGGCCGCACCACCGGAACACGGCCGTATCATAAACCAAACCTACGGACGTGTTTCGCTCTCGCGTTGCCAGTGTCCAACCGCACCGTGAAGCCAGCATCTGCTTTTCCTTAAATCAACTTCTATTTCATAGCCGGCAAGAGCCAGGACGTAACCGACACCATAAACAAACTTCAAACCTCGACTTCAATGTACTGAACTAATGGCCGCGTCTTCAGAATAAATTCTAATGTATTATTGCTACAGAAGCCAGTATTAGACAAAATTAAATGTGGAAGGTAAAGTGGCTGCATCTAGTCCAACGTAGTATGTTATTAGTATCTCGGTAGAAGCAGATTACTGCGACTAGACCAACGTAGTATGTTATTAGTATCTCGGTAGAAGCAGTTTATTTAACACACTGGAATTCAGCCTCAACTTATGTTGTTAGTATCTTGCGCCAAAAACCAGACACCGACAAATTTACTGTGAAAACACATGTGACTCAGCGAACAGATTAATTTGGAAAGCCCAATATGCACATTTGGTATTTATAATACAACAGGCTGTGCTTACCTTTCTGTTTTAGGCCGGCCTTCTGTTCACTTTGCCCCACGATCTCACCAAAGGCCAAATCTACACCTCCTCAGCACACCAAAGATCCGGGTCACACGGCACCAAGTTGTTGAAAACACGCAGTTCTTTGAATCTTTGGGCTGAAGGAGGGACAATACTCGGTGTATAAATGCTCAATCAACAATCATTTATTTCCATACAATTCAACAGTCAGAGCATTACAACGTCCGGACGGGAGAGATGCTACCAGAGGGTCAGGCACATGTCTCAAAATGGTGACGGGTTGCTCAGCTCTTTATAGTCTCTAGCGGCCCCCATCTAGTCGTAAAAGCCAAAACATCACATTCTTTCTCTGTTACAGCGCCTAAGTTATGACCTCGGCAGTTGTTTCTCTGCTTTCTGTAAGGTGGGGGTGTGGAATGTGGTCTATCTATCTCCCCTGTCTTTAGACACAGAGTCTCCTGCTTACAACCTTCTCTTCATGATTCAACAATTAAGCATGTCAAGAAAACAGTGTAACACATTCCCAGCAGATCAAGGATACAGAGTGATGCACATTTATCTAATGAACTAATATGTGAATATGTTCTGTTAACTCAAAAGTATAATGAGAACTAAACTACATACAGATCACACACTCTATTTTAAAGGGTATAATATGATCTACAACAATATCATAATTCAACTATTTTGATTACATCTATAAGGTAACATATAATAACAGAATAATATCACAGCAGGATCAATGCACGTAAAGCTCCGGGTCCTGACAACATTCCTGGTCGTGTACTGAGAGACTGTGCAGTGGAACTCACTGATGTCTTCACAGACATCTTCAACATATCACTCATCCAGGCTGTCGTCCCCACATGTTTTAAAGCCACCACAATCATTCCGGTTCCAAAAAAGTCATCTCCCTCCTGCTTTAATGACTACCGTCCTGTTGCACTTACTCCCATCCTGATGAAGTGCTTCGAACGACTAGTCATGCAACACATCAAGACTGTCCTGCCCCCCTCCCTGGATCCCTTCCAGTTTGCGTATCGGCCCAACCGCTCAACCGATGATGCCATCTCCACTGCACTCCACTCGGCACTCACACACCTGGACAAAAATGACTCATATGTTCAAATGCTGTTCATAGATTTCAGTTCAGCATTCAACACTATAATCCCCCAACAGCTCACACAAAAACTGGTCCAGCTGGGGCTCAACACCTCACTGTGCAACTGGCTGTTGGATTTCCTCACCGGAAGACCTCAAGCAGTACGGGTTGGCAGTAATACATCCAGCACCATCATTTTAAACACGGGGGCCCCGCAGGGATGTGTGCTGAGCCCCCTCCTCTTCACTCTGCTGACCCATGACTGCACTCCATCATACAGCTCCAACCTCTTCATCAAGTTTGCGGACGACACAACGGTGGTGGGTCTCATTAGCAACAGGGATGAGACCGACTACAGAAGTGAGGTGAGACGCCTGGCCACGTGGTGTGCTGACAACAATCTCTCTCTGAATGTGGAGAAGACGAAGGAGATTGTTGTGGACTTCAGGAGAATGCACACCCAACATGCTCCTCTGACCATTGACGGAGCGTCTGTGGAGAGAGTGAGCAGCACCAAGTTCTTGGGTGTGCACATCACAGAGGATCTCTCCTGGACGTACAACACCACAGCACTGGCCAAGAAATCACAACAGCGTCTCTTCTTTCTCCGCAAACTAAGAAGAGCAGGAGCTCCAGCCCCCATCATGTACACTTTCTACAGAGGCACCATCGAGAGCATCCTGTCGAGCTGCATCACTGTGTGGTTTGGAGCCTGCAATGCGTCCTGTCATAGAACCCTCCAACGCATAGTGAGAGCTGCAGAGAGGATCATTGGTGTCTCTCTCCCCTCCCTCCAGGACATTTACAGCACCCGTCTCACTAAAAAAGCCCTTTGCATAGCGGCTGATCCCACGCACCCAATGCAAAGCTTCTTCAAGCTGCTGCCGTCGGGGAGGAGACTGCGGAGTCTCCAGGCCAGGACCAGCAGGCTGAAGGACAGCTTCATCCATCAGGCTGTCAGGAAGCTTAACTCCCTCCCGATTCTGCCCCCTCTCCCCTCTCTCCTCCACGGTCTCACTGAACTCTGTCACACACACACAAACACACACACTCTCTGACTCACTCACTGGCCTGCACCAGTTACCAGTCACTTTGTGGAGCATTGGACTGCCATTACCTCATAAGACTTTGTTGTTACACTTTCTCTTACCGTACACTACTAAATCTCCATTTGCACTATTTGCCTATTTGCACTACTCTGCCTGGTTTACACTCAATGTCACTTACCCATTATATTGTATATTGTATAGCTTTCTTGTTATATGTAAAATTGTATTTATTTAAATTTTTACTTTTTAATTATTTTACTTGCATTTTTAATCACTTTTATATTTAAATATATTTAAATGTTCATTTGCTATTTATCTAGGGATTGAGAGTAACGCAATTTCTATTCTCTGTATGTCCTGTACATGTGGCAGAATCGACAAATAAAGTTGACTTTGACTTTTGACTTTGAAATTGAAGCCTGAACTCATGATGGTGTTTAGAGATGTCCACCAGAAAACTAAAGAGGTAAAGAAAAAGAAGGTAAAATGAAGAGAGAAAATAACTGACAATTACATCAATGAATAGAAAACACACATACACAAAGTGTTACATGTGAAATTATTTCTGGAAAGAATCAGAAGTGAGATAGTTTTGAATTAAGAAATCAGTGAAAAGATGCATGAGTTAAACCTGATTATAACATACAGAGGCAATGAAGAAAGCAGCTTACACTCACTGAACATTAACATACATACATAGGAAAAGCAATGAAGACCTGCTTACACTTATACACACAACATAAGTTGGTATTTCTGACCAGAGAGAGGGAAACAGGTAGTTTAAGTACTCATGATAATAATGAAAATCTCTCAAGTGTGTTTCTTCAGGGGCGAAACAGACCTGGATCAATTCTCCACATGCAGCGGTCGGAAGAAACCTATAGGTTAACATGACTGGACATGTTAAGGCAAGTTTTTGATTGAATTGTTCACAGTGCCATGTGTCCCTGAACCTCACAGGCAAACTCCGACCTATGTTTGAGGACCAGGAATGCTGTTATTTAAGGTGGGAACTTAAAATTTGGGTTAGCAAATTTGGGAAAGAGAAAACTGACGGCTTAGGTGGAGAATTGTGCAGGAGTCTGAAACACTGCAAAAAGCAACATATGCAAATTTACATACACAAGCAGAAAATGCATTAACCTTACAAGGACAAGCTCATAAAGATTAATGCATAGACACTGATTAAACCTGGCTAAGAACACAAACATACGCAATGAAGAACAGCTTGCTATTTGTATGAGTGATAGAATGGTGTGAATGTTTAATAAAATACATTTGAGTTAGAAGTTGAGGAATAACTCAAAGAAGCTATGAGTTATGAAGGGAGTGAGTTATGGAAAAAGAAAAGTGATTAAAGTAGTTTTAAAAAAAAGTGACTTAGGAGTGCTCTGGTACTGAGTGATCAACACTAGTGATCACTGTAGAAAGAAATAAAATAATTTAATAAGTTGGTAATGTTTAAACATATGTTTCTCTTGTTACGGCAACTTCTTGAGATATGACTCAGTATGCAAATTAGCTGGAGTGAGTGGTGACGAAGGAGCTTCCTGTGTGTGTGTGTGTGACTGAGGCTTTCAGGAGAGGAAGCATGGCAGAATGTTCAGGAGTGCAGATTTAAATAGGGAATTTATAGTTTAGTGATGATACGTTGTTGTAAGGGGGTTATGTCTTATGTTGAATCTAAGTATGTTAAAGTGCATAAAGGGGGTGATTGTTGTGTGCAAATTTTGTGGTTTTAACAAGACTTTCGGTGTATTGGGGAGGTGAAATTATGTGGTGGCAAAACTTCTGTGTGTTTAAGGTTTTTGAGGTTGTTGTGGTGATGGGTTGATTCTGTCAGTTAGGTTCGGGTTGTTTTTGTTTTTTGTTTTAATAGAGGGAGTTTTAGGAAACATGGACATGTCTAAGAGGGGGCCCATTATTTTTGTAACAGTGCACTTAGAGAAAACCTGTCAGGTGATTTTGTTTTGTGTTTTCATGAGCTAATAATCAGCTCTCTTTTTCTCATTTTTGTTCTAAGCAGGCCTGCAACAGTGAATACCAGCGCTGACAAATTCTCGGGAGAGCAAATATAAGGTGGGCTTTCCAGATTACAACTGGCTGAGGAGAAAGCTACCTGTGGGGACCTGATCAGGTCGTAAGTCCCTGTCTAAAAGGATTGTAGCGAGTCAATCCAGTCCAAAAGCATAAAGAACTGTTTTCCTATGGAAAATAAAACAAATATATGAGCTCATTTTGCTGAGGGTGGAGAATCTGATCACTTGCGCAGGAGGCTCCACTATTAGCAAAAAATATGGTGTGAATGCATGTGAGTGGATGTGTGTGACTGGATGAAGGTGGGGATGAATAAATGTGGACAAACAATTTGCTTTTACCAGAGAAAATTTCTGTTTTGTTGAGTAGGGTTAGATTATTGTATTGTATTGTGATACCATATTTCTAGGCTTTTCAGGGCCGAGTACAATAACCTCAGTTTTATCTGAATTAAGAAGCAGAAAGTTAGCGGCCATCCAGGTCTTTATGTCTTTAAGACATTCCTGCAGTTTAACTAATTGGTGTGTGTTATCTGGCTTCATGGACAGATAGAGCTGGGTGTCATCTGCATAGCAGTGAAAATGTATGCTATGTCTTCTAATGATACTGCCTAAGGGAAGCATGTATAATGTAAACAGAATTGGTCCTAGCACTGAACCCTGTGGAACTCCATAATTAACCTCAGTGTGTGAAGAGGACTCTCCATTTACATGAACAAATTGGAGTCTATTAGATAGATATGATACAAACCACTGCAGTGCAGTATCTGTAATACCTACAGCATGTTCTAATCACTCTAATAGGATATTATGGTCGACAGTATCGAATGCTGCACTAAGGTCTAGCAGGACAAGCACAGAGATGAGTCCACTGTCAGAGGCCATAAGAAGATCATTTGTAACCTTCACTAAAGCTGTTTCTGTGCTGTGATGAGCTCTGAAACCTGACTGAAACTCTTCAAATAAACCATTCCTCTGCAGATGATCTGTTAGCTGTTTGACAACTACTCTTTCAAGGATTTTTGATATAAAAGGAAGGTTGGAGATTGGCCTATAATTAGCTAAGACTGCTGGGTCTAGAGATGGCTTTTTGAGTAAAGGTTTAACTACAGCCAGCTTGAAGGCCTGTGGTACATAGCCGATTATTAGAGATAAGTTGATCATATTTAAGATCGAAGAATTAATTAATGGCAGGACTTCTTTGAGCAGTTTTGTAGGAATGGGGTCTAAAAGACACGTTGATGGTTTGGAGGAAGTAATTATTGAAGTTAACTCAGAAAGATCAATTGGAGAAAAAGAGTCTAACTTAACATCAATGGTACTAAGAGTAGCTGTAGATAATATTACATCTGTGGGATGATTATTGGTAATTTTTTCTCTAATGATAAAAATGTTATTTGTGAAGAAGTTCATGAAGTCATTACTAGTTGACGTTAAAGGGATGGTTGGCTCAAAAGAGCTCTGACTTTTTGTCAGCCTGGCTACAGTGCTGAAGAGAAACCTGGGGTTGTTCTTATTTTCTTCAATCAGTGATGAATAGTAAGATGTTCTGGCTTTGCAGAGGGCTTTCTTATAAAGCAGCAAACTATTTCTCCAGGCTAAATGATGATCCTCTAGATTTGTGACACGCCATTTCCTCTCCAGATTACGAGTCATCTGCTTTAGGGTACGTGTTTGAGAATTTGTCAGTGGTGTGTGACATTTTTAAATACGATGAAGGAATACAAGACAGTCATAAGGAGTTTCATAGAGCTACGTGCACGGGTGAGTGATCGGGTGATACTCACAACCGAGGCATTGCAGTCAGATTTATTTATACCAAGAGACAGTTGCATAGCATTTCCTGTTTTTCAAGCTTACTTATCAGCATGTGTGTGTGTGTGTGTGTGTGTGTGTGTGTGTGTGTGTGTGTGTGTGTGTGTGTGTGTGTGTGTGTGTGTACGTGACAGGATGTAATGGCATGTGATACAAAAATATATGAACATTTTAATACATTTGAAAGCTTTATAACGGAGGTATCTTTTAATAATAGACATCTGCAGTTTAAACTTAAAAGTTACTTCTATCATTCCCTGTTGTTGTTCAAATATTTTGCATCTTATCAACTTCTAGTCACTTGCGGGTACATTTTCAACTAGAGTGTCATTTAGCAAAGTTAAATGTTCAACATTATAAATTCTTTTTCCTTATTTATATGTCGTCCTCTTCTTCCTCAGAGTCTGTGTCACTTTCATTGTTTTCAAGGAGCATCATAGTCTCTGGTGGGGATGTGACATGGGGAGTTATGGCTGTTGCGATAAGTCTGTTTATCAGTGCTCTGATACAAGGTATGCAACAGCATCCGCACAAGGTGAGTATGGCTGCGAATACTGCTACGGATACCAGGATTGATGACGCCAAACTCCGATATTTCCCAAACATGTCCATCCAGTTGTCCCACGTGGAAGTGTCAACTCCAGAATGCTCCTTCATTTTCTCGTTCAGAGTCTTCAGGCCTTCTAGGGCTCTGGTCAGACTTCCATCAGCTGCTGTGTTGTTAGGGATGAAGGTACAACATTGCTCTCCGAACATCGAACACACCCCATTCTTCTCGCTCAGTAGCATGTCCAGCGCGATTCTGTTCTGGAAAGACATCAGTGATGTAGCTCTCAGTTGCTCAGCTACTGCATGGAGGCCCGATTGTGTCAGGTTTCCTAGGCGTTGCACATTGTAATGGACGTAGTTTATGCGGTCCACGTTCTTGTTGATTGTGCACCACCAACATATTGAAGATTCAAAACCGGCAGCCACTTGGTCCACCAGTTTGTATTCATCTGGTACTCCTCGGGGAATTCCTATGGCGTCGACGTAAGTTGGATCTGGTCCAGGTTGTACTGGTGCTGATCTCTTCTTTCGGCCCTCCAGTTTCAGTTGTCCTGCTGTTATGGTGATGTCAGTGGCTGAGAGTTTGATGACTTGGACGGGCAGCAACAGTGACACCAGTCCAGTTTCCGGGCAGGCGGTCGTACAGTTGTGGGTCCCCACACCACCACCAGACATCGGCTCTGCTCTCTGGTTTGAATGAGGGGTCCACTTCTGTACTGGTTAGACAGCTTGATGCATTAAGGCTTCCCAGCCTCTCTCCTGGACCTGTCATATTTATGCAGGTGTGGTTTGTTGGTGTCACGTCTCGTGAGAAGATGGGTTTTCTCTTTTCTTGTTTGGTGATGGGGAAAATTCTGTCCCATTTTGTGCAGTTTGAGTTTCCAATGTTGGTACAGTTCATGACAGCTGTCAGGCAATCTTCTCCTATAGGTGCAGGTACCACTCTCAGTATTGGTCTTGGTCCTAGGCAGACCATGCAGTCATCACTAGCATCTTGAGCTGCTTGTTCTGCCAGCAACAGCCAGTTGTTTGTGTGTCCTGTGATACCTGTGGTTATTCGGAACCAGTCGTCTGATTTCAGTTTTGGCCCTACTATCATCACTGCTGTCATGGTTGTTGATAGTGGGCCTTTGGTCAAAACAGGAGTTGTGTCTGTAGAAGAGGGGCTCGTTGAGGTGTTTACTTCCTTCGTTATGTTGTTACATATTGACAGGAAATGATGTGGGTCTTTTCCACTCTTGTATATGAACAGGGTTAGATGATAGCAACTTGAGTCTCCTGCCAGCGTTCCACTGAGCGTGCTGGATTTTTTAGTTGTTGGAACCAGGTGGGTTGTTTTCTGTGAACTTGGTGTTTCTCCAGCAGTGGGTTGCTTTCTGTGTTGAAGTTCAGTATCAAATGATCATTTGCTTGAGTCAAGTCCAGTTGTTTTGAAAGATTTTTTGCAGACCCTTGTAGTTTATCTTCTTTGTATGGTATCCAATCGTTTCCAGTATAAGTGAAAATGGTGTCCCATCCTGGGTTGTTTCCGTCTGAACTGGATAGGTACCAGTCGTAGCCTTTCCAGGCTTCGGCTTTGTATCCTCCTACGTAGAATGAGTTAAAAGGTATCCATACGGTAGAGGTGAAGCTTGTCTTGTTGTAACACAGGTAGAGGTCGTCTGTTTTCTTTGCCTGTCCGTCTGTGTCATTACAAGGGTTGAACCCGTGTTTCTGGGAGACAACCAGCAGGCTCAGAAGAGTTGGTAATAGCATGTTGGTCATCTTGATTGGATGATTTTCCCTTGGGTGAGCGTCTCTTCTTCTTGACCTTGTGTCTCTCTCTCAAGACCCCCAGTGAGTAGACCCCGGCCAGAGAGGTGGGTTCACGAGTGTTGCCACCTGATCACCCTACCCCCCACCGGGCGAACACAAAGAGGTCTGGAGGAGACTAGGGTCTATGCTTTAGATAGGCTCTACCCTTTTGGTGTGACTTTGATGAATCCACGAAGGTCGTTCAGCAATTTTGCATGCCGTGGGCGTGGTGATCAGGACCTGGTAGGGGCCTTCCCACCTGGGAGTGCTCCAGTTTTTTCTTTGGAGTACTTTGATCAGGATCCAGTCGCCTGGTTTCAACCTGGAAGAGACTGGAAGAGAATCACTCGGCAGTTGATTGTTCGTTATTATTTCTTTATTCTCTAGCAGCTTTGCCATCCATTCTGCTAATGTTGTTTCTCTTATTGATTTATCTATTGGTTCACTAGTAATAGGAAGGGGAAAGGGTCGCCCATGCACCATGGGGTGTTAGTTTGTTTGAGCCCTGTGTTAGTCTCATCCACATTTTAACCAACCCTATGCATTCAGGCCATGGGCGGCCGGTTTCCTCCATACATTTTCTCAATCTTTGTTTTATAGTGCCATTTGTCCTTTCCACCAATCCTGCGCTCTGTGGGTGGTATGAACAGTGGTGTTTTATGCTGAAACCTAACGCTTCAGATACCTTTGATATGACTTCATTCACAAAGTGTGTGCCATTATCAGATCTTATTAGACTTGGTATTCCGTATGTTGGAATATAGTGATTGCACAGACATTTTGCTACTGTTATTGCATCAGCCTTTTTCACTGAATAGATCTCAGGCCATTTTGAAAATACATCTATTATTACTAGTGCGTACTCTAGTTGCTGGTGTTTGTTTAGTTGGATGAAATCCATATGTATGGTATGAAATGGGTGAGGTGGAGTGGGGAAATGACCTCTTTTGGGCCTTAGATTCCCTTGGGCATTATGTTTCTGGCAAATCATGCATGTTCTGATAGGCTCTTGTGCTGAAGCTTCAAAATTTTGAGTATAGAAGTGTTTGGGGAGGATACTCATCATTCCACCCCTTGACAAATGCTTTAAGCTATTTGTCACTAATGCTGCTGTCTTGTGTAGCAATTTTGTAGCCGTGCTCCACACTTTAGCCATTTCTTTCGCTCCGCTATAGGAGCGGCTTCCTATTCATCTCTAAGTACATCAAGTGGTATTAGCTGTGAAGTTTCAGACATTAAAGTTCATATTGATTGCTGTGCGGCCTTCTTTGCGGCTTGGCCTGCGAAGTTATTGCCTTTAGTAACCTCTGAATTACCTTTTGTGGTGTGCAACGCATATTGACTGTCAGTGTGAATATATATATCTTGACCTTTGCGCAGCATGCACGTATGATAACCGCTAGTTCTGCACTCTGTGCTGAAAAAGAGGAAGCTAAAGGTTTCGCTTCTAAAACAGTAGGCTGCAGTGTACTAAAAATGTCTGGTCGGGGTTTCATTTTTTCAGTTAGCTTCTGCATACAGCTGTGTTCGGCACCATCTACTTCCGCAGGAAGGAGAGTGCTTGTCACAGTCAGGCAAAGCTAAAACTGTGCTTGTTTGCAGGGCAAGTTTCAAGTCAATAAATGCTTTATCTGCCTCTGGTGTCCATTCTATTTCATCTTTCAGAGCTAAGTGTTTGCCATAGATCAGGTTTTGCAAAGGTCATGTACTAGTCAATATTTCCCCGTGTTTGCTTTTTTCACTGGGAAAATCGGAGTGTAACAGGTTGTTTCAGTTGTTTCTACTAAAATGCCTGCCTTTTCCATATCTGCAATTACTGGCCTGATCCCTGTTTTTGCTTCTGTGCTTAAGGGATATTGTGGTTTAACTGGCCTGTAAGTTGTGGTAATTTTTACTACAACTGGATCTGCTAGATCTGACAACAGAGGGTTTGTGTTCAGAGCCTAGAAGTAATTGTTCTATGTTATACACGTCCGTGTTTCCATTGCTCTTTGCTTCTTCTTCTTTGTTTTTTTTTTTTTTTGTTCATTACGTTTTCACTTGAGGCATTCCTAGATACCTTCTAGTTTTTCAAAGAATTCACACATTTCACACATCTTACATATTTCAACTTTGAAGTTAAAGTTTCCTTATTTTTATCTCTCTATATATATATTTAAACTTTGAATTGCTCACAGTTTACAGCTCTAAAACTGGGCATTTGTAAATCATGTACGTGAATTTGCATATGTTGCTTTTGCAGTGTTTCAGACTCCTGCACAATTCTCTGCTTAAGCAGTCAGTTTTCTTTCTCAAATTTGCTAACCTATGGGTTTCTTCCGACCGCTGCACGTGGAGAATTGATCCAGGTCTGTTTTGCTCCTGAAGAAACACAACTAAGACATTTTCATTATTATCCTGAGTACTTAAACTACCCGTTTCCCTCTCTCTGGTCAGAAATACCAACTCATGTTATGTGTATAAGTGTCAGCAGGTCTTCATTTCTTTTCCTATGCATGTTAATGTTCAGTGAGTGTAAGCTGCTTCCTTCATTGCCTCTGTATGTTATTATCAGGTTTAATTCATGCATCTTTTCACTGATTTCTTAATTCAAAACCATCTCACTTCTGATTCTTTCCAAAAATAATCTCACATGTAACAATTTGTGTATGTGTGTTTTCTATTCATTGATAGACTGCTCCCTGTGCTGTCCTCTATGCAGCTTCTGCTCTGAAACAAATAAATAAAAATGTTTAACTCGCTCATTAGCTTAGTAGTGTCCACATATTTAAATCAGCTTCTCAATCTTGTAGCTTTAGCTATTATCTACAGGGTTTGGCTTATTAGTTGTCATTATAAATGTGCTCTACATCTCAGTAATATTTATCTAGGATAAATGACAGATTTTCAAGCAGGTTAAGTACCTCTATGCACCTAATTGGTTTAGATATTGCCTTTATTTTCTTCATCTCATATGCCATTATACTGAGTTTGAGCAAACCTTAAGCTTGATGCAGACTACTTCATAACAATTATCCATCTCACATCATACTGACTAGGATACTTGTCATTAATATTATATTTTTATTAATATTATCATCTTTTTCTTTCTATATAATGACAACAGTATATTACAACATTTTATCAGTGTAAATCACTATACTACTACTGAGCCAATTTAATAGTTAGGATCATCTTACTCAGCAAACAGATAATTTAGAATTCATCCAATCTGTACAAATTTGCTTTTTCTCTGAACAGGTTTGTGCCTACTTTTTAGACTGGTCTTCTGTTTGCCTCATCTCAGATCCAACCTTCAGTCACATTCATTCTCTCTGTTGCATGTCGAACCAAGTAATTTATTATTATTTTTGTTTCTATATTTTATTTTGTATCCATCAAGGGCTCTGGGTGGGCTGCAGTCCCACCCGTCATCCAGGCTGGAGACATTTACCTTTTCACACACTTTCCTTGGCTGAACAATGACACAGCCTTAATCTACCTTATGCATCTCTCTTTTTATAGAAAAGGTTTTCATGTGAATGAGTTCCTTTTATTTATTTTATACAATCTGGGCATGATCGTCATGCCAACTATATTTCATTGTTTAGTTCTGTTTGTAAGGTTCCTCTTAAAACAGTTACTGCAGAGGGACTGCAAACCATTTGGGTTCAGCGGGTGGCTTCTTAGCCTGTTTGTTCTGCTTTTCTTTTCTTTTTTCCTCGCGCCTTTTACTCTCCTCTACCGTTAGTTCAGGTTTTGTGGGTTTGTTTCCCATGCTTTTATTTTATTAATACTGCCACACACACACTGTGAGACTTCTTGGTACTAGAGTCAGAGGAGGTTATTAACCTCTGGGTGGTCTTGGGTCGATTTGTGCCATTTTTCATTGTTCGTATACACGCCATTTGCACTGTGTTGAACGGAATATAGCCAACTTTCCCAAAAAAAAGTCTGGTTACATATATTTCAAAATTCCAGTCTGACTCCCTTAAATTAGCTTCAGTGGCTGAGCTACAGATAAACTTACACTATTGGTCCTAGTGGTCGATTTGTGCCCCATTGAAACCCATTATAAACGCTATTTCCCATTCCACGGTCATTACAATCAAATAATGGGCCATCTTCCGAATGTTGGTGGTACTCGGGAGTCCGGGCCTTGGAATTGTATCTTTTGGGAAATATTTGATTTCTTTGTTTTTTGGGGCTAAAAAAACAGTGCGGCCATGTGACGAAACTGGGATATAAAGGGTTAAAATCCGCGAAATGTAATTAAAACTTGATATGAATATTTCAAGGAGAAGTAGCTAATTTAAAGTGGAAAAAAATATTAATATATAGATATTTTATGGCACTTTTCATGGCGTGGTCGATTTGTGGCTCTAAGCCCAATAGTGTATGCATTTTTCTAGGACCCCCCAGAGGTTAAGGCAGCCTTCTACCCTGAGCTAAACCCAGGGCGGCCTCAATTTTATGCGTTGAAGCGCAACCTTCCCTCTTTCTCACCAATTGGTGCTCACAGGAAAACAGAAGAGTAGTACAGAGACCTGGAGTCTCTATTCAAATATGTACTTACTCTTTACACACACATACATTGCGCGTTTAAATGGAAACCTGCTTTTAATCGACACTCTTTTTCGTAGTCAAGTTTTTAGCGCGGGTCCACACAGGACATGCAATCCCGTCTTATAGGTTACTTTCTAACCTTCGGTCCACACAGGACCTCTCTTAGTATCCACACAGGATTCTCTTATTATCCACACAGGATTCTCTTATTATCCACACAGGATTCTACATTATCCACACAGGATTCTACGGTCATGAGTGTCGTTCTAAAGTCGATTTATTCTAAACGCATGATGTTCATGACTGTGTTATATTCACCTTCAAAGTAGCGCTGTGTTCTTTCCCGGTGTAATCGAGTCCTGCCGCCGTGAAGCCTGTGTAAGACACTGGCCAGTAGACGAATTTACGACTCTGGGCTTTCCTCGTCTTCCTGGAAGCGAGCGTTTGCAGTGCAGGCGATCACGACGTCAGGATCCGATGACTCCGTCTGTGGACAGTTAGATGATATAATAATATCAGTCAACTCTCCGGCTCGGAGGACCAATTAAATGTCAGTGGTGTGTGACATTTTTAAATACGATGAAGGAATACAAGACAGTCATAAGGAGTTTCATAGAGCTACGTGCACGGGTGAGTGATCGGGTGATACTCACAACCGAGGAATTGCAGTCAGATTTATTTATACCAAGAGACAGTTGCATAGCATTTCCTGTTTTTCAAGCTTACTTATCAGCATGTGTGTGTGTGTGTGTGTGTGTGTGTGTGTGTGTGTGTGTGTGTGTGTGTGTGTGTGTGTGTGTGTGTGTACGTGACAGGATGTAATGGCATGTGATACAAAAATATATGAACATTTTAATACATTTGAAAGCTTTATAACGGAGGTATCTTTTAATAATAGACATCTGCAGTTTAAACTTAAAAGTTACTTCTATCAGAATTATACCACGTAGTCAGGTACTTCTGATTAGAGACCTTAGTTTTCACAGGAGCTACAGTATCCAGAGTCGTACGTAGTGAGGAGGTGAAATTATTAACAAGATAATCGACCTCTGTTGGGGTAGCGTTCAGATAGCTGCTCTGCTCTGTGTTGGTACAGTGCATTGAAAATGATAACAGTGGGTGGATTATATTCTTAAACTTAGTTACAGCACTTTCAGAAAGACATCTACTTTGATAAAGTCTACTCTTCACCGCTGTGTAATCAATTATTGTAAATGTAAATGTTATCAGGAAATGATCAGACAGGAGAGGGTTTTCAGGAAACACTGTTAAATGTTCAGTTTCTATGCCATATGTTAAAACAAGATCTAGAGTGTGATTAAAGTGGTGGGTGGGTTCTTTTACATTTTGAGAGAAACCAATTGAGTCTAATAACAGATTAAATGCCATGTTGAGGCTGTCATTTTTAGCATCTACATGGATGTTAAAATCACCCACAATAATTATTTTATCTGAGCTCAAAACTAAATTAGATATAAAGTCTGAGAAATCAGACAGAAACTCTGTGTAAGGCCCAGAGTTAATAACATGATTAACTCTCAAATCCAGCAGGTAGTTCAGCCTTTTTAAGGAATGGAAACAGCTAACAGTGGCCTTGTCTAACGTAAAACTGCTTGAAAAACTAACACTTAATGTTCAATTTACTTATTAAAAAAAAAGCTATAGTATAGCTTACTAGGGTATATTAGACTTAACAGTTACTATATACAGTAATGGACTTCTATATATTTTACATAAGATAAAAACTTGGTGTGTAAGATTCAGATAATTACTTATTAAAAGCTAGACATTTTAAATGAGAATAAGAAAGAAAAGTATGTCTTTGTGCCCTCTTTTCCGTGTTAATGCCCTATTGGCCCCCTGGCTAAACTTTGCTAGATCCCCCTCTGCACAGTTACCAGCCGTCAGCTACGTAGAAAAGAATCCTGGTGTAGAAAGTAATATTAACCCATTAAGACCTACCATAGAACCAAGTCCGCCAGAGCTTATATTATATTTTTACATGCTGTAGTGCCATTTTTGGGAGCATTTCAAGTTGATATACATCAATACAACAATTATAGCCCAAATTTTAGTAATATGTATGCATTAAGTGCATAGTAATTACATAAATTGCAAGGGAGGCTTATCCCTCAAAACTGTAAATACAAAAAAGTTGCAAAAAATAGTTTCCCACCACAGGAAATTTATTTTAAGTGTCTTCATAGTTTTATTTTTGAAATACACCAATTTTCATATACTGCAGGAAAAACGAAAATAATATTATAATGCAAATTTGCAAAAAAGCAGCATATGCATCAAAATAAACTATTTCCAGCAGTGCAATATGAGTCCTAAGCATCCCAGAAACTATTCAGAAAGTCATAAAGTCAAAGATAACTTTAAAAAACACAAGTATGGGCTCATGAGGCCCTGATGGTAAAAAACTACATTTCCTCAAAATGACGTCACTTCCGGTTTTGGGCAGGTCATGGCGGACATGCGATAGTTCACGCCGATGAACGTAGGAAGTGTTATGAACAGCTGAAAGCGTGTTTCTGGAATATTATGTTTTTGTTGCTGCAAGTGCTTTTTATGCAGTTTTTGCAAAGCTATATGTGGAAGGAAACTGTGACCTAGGACAAGCTGATGGCATAAGATGTAAGTACAACTCCTCCGGTTTCATATGCAAAAAAAAATATTGCGCTAGCTTACCTGGTTGCAGTGCTACTGGGATTCTAAAATAGTAGCAAAACGGAGCGTGTCCGCTCCGACCGGCTTTAAAGGGTTAAATAAATTCTAACAACAGCTTACCAAGGTTAAACGTGCTGCTGTTGTTCAGCTGCTGGTTTCCTCTTTCTGGTGCAAAGTGGGCCAAAAACAAAGAAGAGAGACGGCCTCATGACAGAAAAGCCGATCAGCTGATCATTGATCAGTTTCATGATTGAAGGAGCAGCAGGAGACGGGGGAAAGAAGAGGCAGTCGCTCCATATATCGGTTGTTAAGCTTAACGTGGGAATGCTTTACAAACATTCAGAGATGAACTTACACACTTGCTTTACTTCTCTCTGGGATAACTTCCTTGGAGATGAAATGCTGGTTTGGTAGCGAGGCTACAAATACACACAGCCGCTCTATCACGTGAGAACACTGCTCCGACGTGCTACGGTTATGAGCCGAGTTACGCCGTGTCGCAAGTTTTGTGAGGTGCTTTTTTGATATTTAATGGATCGGATTACATTTTTTATTTCTCTCCGATATCCGATCCAATAATTTACGTCAGTATCGGACCGATACCGATACGTAATATCGGATCAGTCCATCTCTAATCTTTACCAACCAAATTTGTATCGGATTCATTTTCCTGGAAGATGCCTGCAGTTCAAACCCTCTTCCTGGATTTGAAAAGCTGGAAATGTTCTGCTCTGTGTTTGTGGAGATTGGCCTGATAGAGGACAAGCTATCACTTACCACTGAGCAGAGGAACAAGGTCCTCCAAACCTGGAATACCATGGAGGAGCATGATGAGCAGCCACAAAAGTTTAACCAGCTGTACAAAACCCACTGGGGCAACACCCTCTACTGCCGCATTAAAAGGGATGACCTTCTTGATGCTGCTCTTATACAGAGAATAAAGATGTCCAAGCGCTATGCACCCACACAACATGACACCAGCGCTCAGAGCAGCACTCTGGTTTAACTTTTGTGGTTGCCCTCCCCTCAGGGGTGTCGCAACAGTCCAGAGAAATTTTCTATTTTAAAGGCTTACGAGCGAATACAGCACCGGATTCTGGTGGAAGATATGGTTCTCTGTAAAGCAGACATTCCTCTCCCTAAAATTAACATCAAGACTGCGCGGGACTTCATCTGTCAGGAAGAAAGGATCCTCAGTCTGCATGCAACTAAACATCCATCAATTTTGACAAAGACCACCTCCATCTCATCTGCACACCTACCTCCAGCACCACACCAGCCAGCAGTACTCCCTCCTCAAGACTACCCCCTGTTGAAATATGAGCTCACCAACCCAAGGACATAAAAAATATTTTTAAAACACTTTCTGCTCTGTAAAAATGACGTCCCCATCAACGGGTCTGGAAAACATAGTTTTTAGCAGCTACAAGCACTTTACCTCCATGGTCGACCAGCTTGGGGAGGTTCAAAAAGGCTTTTCCATTACAGAGCAGGACCTGGTATGGCACCCCATATGGATTTGCAGGCAAATTGACTTTTAAACTGATCAAGACATTCAACTTTTAGCTTTTTGTACTCTTTTAAAATATCACTGATTGCAGATGTTTGTTTGTTTTTTTTATTTCATGTAGTATTTTACAATACAGTGATCAAGACATTATACTTTTACCTTTTTGTACACAATTGATCTTTTAAAAAATCTTGCATTCCAGTCAGAATCAAGTTCACTGATTGATTGCAGTGCTGTCTTTGTGTTTTACTGGTTGATTGCAGTGCTGTCTTTGTGTTTTACTGTTTCATTCCTTTTGATGAAGTGTTTTGTATTACAGTAACAGTAAGTTGCGGAATCACTTAATAAATGAATGCCTAATTTGGGCTTTAATATGCCCTAGACCTACAAATTAGTTTTTATTTTTTTTATTAAGTTACACACAAAAAGTATTCTCTTCCGGCAGATTTGGAACACACAACTATGTAAAAACACATGACAGACCCAAACCAAAGAAGCAATGTGTACAAGCAGGTGGCAAAGACAAGTTCATGAGTATTTGTACAACACATGCCTCTGCAACAGCTTCAATGTTTACTGGAATTGATTCTGAAACACTAACTGTCATGAACTAGCTGTGTGTAGGCAGATGAGGACCCAAATGCAAAACTCATTGAGACAAAAGCTGAATTCAAAATCTCTGCTTTATTGCAGGCTTCACAAAGAAACAGAACTAAACTGGGGACTGAAGGAATACAGAGAAAGGCACACAGGTTCAGGGAAGAGACATTGATGACACGACACTGAACTGAGGGAAACGTGGACATAAATACAAAGAGGGTTAACGAGGGAAGTGGGCAGTAGCACTTGTCAAGGTTCGAGTTTTTGAGGAGGAGACAAACGACTGCATGGTCCTCAGTAGATGTCAAAATAGTGGTTTTTATTATACACATATATATGTGGGGAAGATGAGCATCATAAACCTTTCAGAGCGGATCTCCCCCGAACAACCATGTCACAAGGCTTTTATTGCAATGATGACGTCAAGTCACATGATAAGTATCAGTCAGTTCTCAGAACTCAAGAAGTTCTCCTTATATGGCCTCCAGATGTTTCCACTCAGTCCAGCACTCAGAGAAAACCAGTGTGTGTGGTGTGTATATCTATTCGTGTCGATTGTGAGTGTGTGTATGTCAAACAGGGAGCATGTCCTGAGACGCCCTCCGTGTCCTTAATAAGTGTGTGTGTGAATGTGCGTGTTTTACATAACTATGTGCCTGTTGTTATTCGCCTGAATATGTGCAAGTGACTGGAACAGGCCCAGCTGGACCCACCAGATCGAGTGGTGTGAATACACTGATGGACAACAGCTTACGCAGATAGAAAGAATAATACAGAACAACAATAGACTGATTAAAGTGATGATAATCTGTATACATTAATATTTGCTCAGATTAACATAGATGTAATTCAAAGATTATTCTATCAACTGATTCAACAATGATGAATGATTGATCAATGATAGTTCTGACTATAAACTGTCACCATAAGAATACAAAATAAAATATCTCTTGTCCACACACTTTTTGATACGGAAGAAGCCCGGGGAGGCATCGTAGTGGGGGAGGGGGGGACATCACGGGCATCGGCAAAAAACAACAACAAAAAAAGCAATTGCTCATACTCATGCTGCCCCAACATCATGCCAGCGCATATTGGGAATGGCATAGGCACCGATCGGTTTTCTATCGCGCATTTGCTGGGAGTAAGGGCGCCCTGTGTTTGCGATGCGTGGCCGCTGCTTGCGGCACAGGGAGGAGAGGGGGATTTTCTGGCTGGCTGGAGCAGCATATGATACAGACTGCACCGATGTTTTTTCGAAATTCTATACGCGAAAAGTGAGCGCGAGAGCCCTCGGTGAGCCTGCTCGCTGCTGAAGTCAAAGTAAACTTTATTGTCATCTCCACTACATACAGTCCAGTATATAGAGAGACGAGACGACGAGGCTCCAGTTACAGCAGTGCAAGTAAACAAACAATATATATAAGAAGAGTAAGAAAATAAATATACACTTTAGGACTAGGGGTAAAGGGATCAATAACAATTTAAAATGTATAATTTACAGTTTGATGATTTAAAGTCTCACACACTAAAGGGGATGGGCCGGCTGCTTCCAAATAGAGCACATTTCATTCATAATGTAAATCCAAGCCCATTATGTATTCATGATTTGAATCCTGGGCTGTGTGAAATCCCAGAAATAAACCCAAGGCAAAGTGAATCTTTGAACTAAGGTGTAGGTTTATTAGGTTATGATGTGGTGATCCTCGGGTTGGGGGATGGGTGTTCATACTGGAGTGCAAAATTGAAACCAGTGGAAGATGGACAAGAAAAGTTCAAAGCCATCAGCTGCTCAGTTTAGAAAAAAGAGAAAAGAAGAGGAGGAGAAACGAGTGAAAGATACAGGTAAGCAGATGTGTCATTGGATAATGGCAGGTCATCCTGAAACAATCAGAGTCAGAATCAGAATACTTTATTAATCCCTAAGGAAATTATGTGGGTTACGGTTGCTCCAAGAAGAAATGGTAAAAATAGTAACAGTAAAAGACTAAACTCCAAACAATACATTATTTTACAGATTTTGATATTAATTAGTCATTGTCAATTGTTGATTTGTCCGGTTCTCATTGTATGACGAATTATGATGGCTGATTGGTAGCCGTTTGCATATTATGCATACTCTCTCTCTCTTCATATGTATGTGTGTGTTTCTCTGGTGAAATTCAGTATGGTTCCGAAAACAGTTTTATGTTAATGTACAATCCTTGATATGTTTGTATATGTGTGTGTGGGTGCAGAGGGAGTGTTCGCCGAGGGCGCCAAACAGGCTAGGACCGCCACTGGAAGTGGGAGCACACGGGAAAGACAGCTGACACAGATAATCATAACGAGAAAGGGCAGGAGCAAACACAACATGATGCATACTGACGAGAGACTGTCAAAGTAAAACAGGAAGTACACAGAGGTGCAGACAGGAGGAGAGAGAGAGAGCATGGGGAGGGCACAGACGTAACGGGCTGGGGAAAACATGGAATAAAACACAAAGAGGGGAAACGAGGACTCACAGATACATAGAGGGGGCACACAGGGGGTAAAGTCATGAGGGGAAATCTAATACGCAACAGTTTAACAGAACAACCAAGGAACCATGGCATAAAAGAACAAAATACAAAAACACACGAAAATTAAGAACGCTGGGTCAACATGACCCGGGATCATGACTAACAGAGCTATTATCTGTCTGTTACAGTGGGGCAAAAAAGTATTTAGTCAGCCACCGATTGTGCAAGTTCCCCCACTTAAAATGATGACAGAGGTCAGTAATTTGCACCAGAGGTACACTTCAACTGTGAGAGACAGAATGTGAAAAAAAAATCCATGAATTCACATGGTAGGATTTGTAAAGAATTTATTCGTAAATCAGGGTGGAAAATAAGTATTTGGTCAATAACAAAAATACAACTCAATACTTTGTAACATAACCTTTGTTGGCAATAACAGAGGTCAAACGTTTCCTATAGGTCTTTACCAGGTTTGCACACACAGTAGCTGGTATTTTGGCCCATTGCTCCATGCAGATCTTCTCGAGAGCAGTGATGTTTTGGGGCTTTTGCCGAGCAACACGGACTTTCAACTCCCGCCACAGATTTTCTATGGGGTTGAGGTCTGGAGACTGGCTAGGCCACTCCAGGACTTTCAAATGCTTCTTACGGAGCCACTCCTTTGTTGCCCGGGCGGTGTGTTTTGGATCATTGTCATGTTGGAAGACCCAGCCTCGTTTCATCTTCAAAGTTCTCACTGATGGAAGGAGGTTTTGGCTCAAAATCTCACGATACATGGCCCCATTCATTCCGTCCTTAACACGGATTAGTCGTCCTGTCCCCTTGGCAGAAAAACAGCCCCATAGCATGATGTTTCCACCCCCATGCTTCACAGTAGGTATGGTGTTCTTGGGATGCAACTCAGTATTCTTCTTCCTCCAAACACGACGAGTTGAGTTTATACCACAAAGTTCTACTTTGGTTTCATCTGACCACATGACATTCTCCCAATCCTCTGCTGTATCATCCATGTGCTCTCTGGCAAACTTCAGACGGGCCTGGACATGCACTGGCTTCAGCAGCGGAACACGTCTGGCACTGCGGGATTTGATTCCCTGCCGTTGTAGTGTGTTACTGATGGTGACCTTTGTTACTTTGGTCCCAGCTCTCTGCAGGTCATTCACCAGGTCCCCCCGTGTGGTTCTGGGATCTTTGCTCACCGTTCTCATGATCATTTTGACCCCACGGGATGAGATCTTGCCATGGCGGAGTTTGGAGTGTGACTGTTTGAGGCTGTGGACAGGTGTTTTTTATACAGATGATGAGTTCAAACAGGTGCCATTCATACAGGTAACGAGTGGGGGACAGAAAAGCTTCTTACAGAAGACGTTACAGGTCTGTGAGAGCCAGAGATTTTCCTTGTTTGAGGTGACCAAATACTTATTTTCCACCCTGATTTACGAATAAATTCTTTACAAATCCTACCATGTGAATTCATGGATTTTTTTTTCACATTCTGTCTCTCACAGTTGAAGTGTACCTCTGGTGCAAATTACTGACCTCTGTCATCATTTTAAGTGGGGGAACTTGCACAATCGGTGGCTGACTAAATACTTTTTTGCCCCACTGTATGTCAGTCAGATTTCCCCCAGGTAGTCTTGGTTCAAATCTGGTGACTGAAAGCCATGGTATATGATCACACCATTTTCATAATCAACTATTCAATGACCCCTCTTCAAATACTTTGTCGCAGGGCAAACATAATCTCTCATAGCAACTTTGTAATGATTTTACAACTATTTTACCTTTGACCTTTGACCCTAACATGGCAGCAAAGTGCAACAATGTCTCTCCATCTGGGAGTAAAGAGTCCACGGCATGCCTTTAATTTCCTGCATGTCTGTAAATAATCCTTCTCATTTTACCAGTATAAAAGTAAAACAATTACATTGTCTCATCGGGGCAACCTAAAAGACCCATTTTATGGCTAGTCTTTGCACATCCTAATAACACAGAAGAGAAGAAGCAATTCATTCTTGACTGCTGTTAATTTCAGGGGATTTTCCAACTTGTTTTGGCTCAAAAGAGCCAATGGAAAATTCTCATCGATGTTAGAGTGAAAACCACAGTTTTTTATTGTATGTGCACTGATAATGCTTACTGTCCTGCCATTGTAAACCAGTCAAAATACATAAATAACACATTGTTATCATGCTGAAGACCACAGACGGCAGTCCAGGCGTCAGGTGGGATATAGGAGCTGTAAACTCAGCAGCAATTAGACAGAATACAGTAATTAAGCATATTTTCACTGCTATGCAGATGACACCCAACTCTATCTGTCCATGAAGCCAGATAACAAACACCAATTAGCTAAACTGCAGGAATGTCTTAAAGACATTGTTGAAAGATTTTGTGTTATGTTTATTTTGTAGCTTCATTTAAAGGAAAAAGAGCTTATGAGTCGTACAACTGCAGGTAGAAAATATGTGCTATGACCGTTAAACGCCTTTTTTCTGTTTCAACAGATAAGCTAACGGTCCCTCCTTTTAAGGAGTTGTTATCAGTTCCATACATGCCACACCTATTGCTGTGAAAGCTTGTTTGAGTATAAATGGTCAGAGGGTCCGGTGGCGCCAGTGTTCGGCAGCCTCGCCTCTGTCAGTGCGCCCCAGGGTGGCTGTGGCTACAATGTAGCTTGCCATCACCAGTGTGTGAATGGGTGGATGACTGGATATGTAAAGCGCTTTGGGGTCCTTATGGACTAGTAAAGCGCTATATAAATACAGGCCATTTACCATTTACCATAAATAAAGGATGTACTGAGAGCCCCGCGCGATTCCTCTGTGACACACACACAGTGCACACGTTGGTGCAGAGATCGTGTCGGGGCGTCGCCCATGTACATGTAAAATCTTTGAGTCTGTGTTTCTTTGCCTCCTAATAATTTTCTCCTCACAGACATAAAGACCTGGATGGCCGCTAACTTTCTGCTTCTTAATTCAGATAAAACTGAGGTTATTGTACTTGGCCCTGAAAATCTTAGAATTATGGTATCTAACCAGATTCTTACTCTGGATGGCATTACCTTGGCCTCCAGTAACACTGTGAGGAACCTTGGAGTCATTTTTGACCAGGATATGTCCTTTAATACACATATTAAACAAATATGTAAGACTGCTTTCTTCCATTTGCGCAACATCTCTAAAGTTAGAAATATCCTGTCTCAGAGTGACGCTGAAAAACTAGTTCATGCATTTATTACTTCTATGCTGGACTACTGCAATTCATTATTATCAGGAAGTCCTAAAAACTCCCTGAAAAGCCTTCACTAGCTTCCTGTTAAATCCAGAATTGAATTCAAAATCCTGCTCCTCACATACAAGGTCTTAAATAATCAGGCTCCATCTTATCTTAATGACCTTGTAGTACCATATCACCCTATTAGAGCACTGCAGGCTTACTTGTTGTTCCTGGAGTAATTAAAAGTAGAATGGGAGGGAGAGCTGTCAGGTTTATATTATTGGATTGTCATTTATGCTTAGAAATATTTACTCATATATGCTTAGAGTTTTATAATCAATTGCATATTGATAGAGGTTTGATCCTTAGCCGTCTCTAAAGACACTGTGTGCCTTCCAGAGTGTTCTGGCATGCACACACACCTTAAGGTCATGAGAGAGGTTATATCTTCTCTTGCTTATTTATGGTATAGGACACCTACTCTGTATCTGGTTGTCTGGTTGAGTGTAAGAGCCCTCTGTTTAGATGGACCGTTAGACTTCTGGTACCAGCTTTGGGGAGTCTTCACAGGTTCACATCTTGACCACACACACACACACCTACACAACACACAGACAAGGTACTCTTTGTTCACATTTATACCTATGCAGGGCTCTAGACTAACTTTTTGCCATGGGCGCACCGGTGCACCTAACTTTAAAAAGCGCACCGGCACAAAAGTTAGGCGCACTCAAATCTTTCAACCGCATCGCTTAACACCGCAGTTTTACATGTGCACTACAGACAATATTAATTTCTAAATTATTAACTAACAATCTTGTGCTTAAAGTGCTTTGTCAATATTGTAGAAAATGTTAAACTTAATCATCATCTTGGCCTCCTCTGACAACCTTTTTGCTGTTGCATTCTGCTGAAAGGCAGTAGAGAGAGGGGACACTTGGGCAGTGCATTTATGTTATGGACTCGGTTCTGGGGACTTGGGGTCCGTGAGCAGTGTGGACCTGTAGTATTGCTATTGCTGTTATTATTATTATTATTATTATTGTTATTATAGTATAGGATGTATGTTTGCTGCACTGTGCTCTTGTGTTCCATGCTGGTGTGTGTACGTGTGGGTGTCTGCGGGTGTGGCTGAAGGATGAAGGACAGCCACCTGCATGCCTGATGGGCGTGGCCCTGCCGGCTGCCGGTCACGCCTAGGTTCTCATACACCTGCTTCTGATCAGGCTCGTCGGGGGAGCTACTTAACAGAGCGATGGAGCTTCCTCCGGCGCAGGATCGTTGAGTTAGACTCCATGTCAGTGTTTAATGTGCTATTCAGTGTATGCCTGCTGGAGTTGGTGCCATAACGGCTGTGTCTGTTGTTTTTCCTCAGGAGGACAGCGGAACACAGGACTGCAAGACACACAGGGTGTGCAAAGGCACAGGGGCAGAGAGCACGAAATACCAGCACTTAGGAGAAGACACGTCACGGGAGTCGAGGGAGCACTTTGGAGATTTATTGTGTGGTGTACATTTACATCACTGTAAATAAACCCACTGCTCATTCCACTAAGTCCAGCGTTTGGGTCCTTTCTCCAACATCCCCCACGGTCTGCCAGCCAGACCGTGACAATTTATTGCAGCATATAATGTGTTTTCTGGATACACTGTGCTTTTTCAAAGATTGATGGCACCATGTCAGAGCACTACCTATAAATTTCAGATGGATCAGGCCTTAACTTAACAAAAAAGTTATCAATAGTTCTTTTCATCTTTTCTTATTACCCAGAGCTACATCCACTTCTCTCAGGCCTAGGCTACTCACTAGGGCTGGGTATCATCACTGATTTACATAATCCATTCAATTCTGGTTATCAAAGTCCTGATTCGATTCAATTTAGCCTCAGACAGAAATATTATAATTCTGATCATTTATCAGTACTGATACACGTGAGACTTCATCAGAAATGTGAACATCACAGCAGAGGCCTTTGTGTCAAAGTAACTGAGAATAAAACACAGAAAAACATGAAGCAGATTTTTCTGGCCTGGCTTTTTATAGCAGATAACCTTAAAAATATTCTGCAATTTGCATAATTTTAAAAAGTTTAAATTTCTTCAGTATTGAACAGCAGAAATTAGGCTTTCTTGTCCGAGGTCATTTAAGTGAAAAAAAGAAAACGAAACTGACGGGAAACTGTTCTTGAAGTACAGAGAGAGAGAGAGAGCTGTGCATGAAGTGTGATTTTTATCGTGGTGGAAGCAAAACAGCAAAACTCAGAGGGAATTCATGACGACATTGATCAAATGTGAAGCGTAGTTTGCTGCTTCTTTTGCTGCTGAATTTTGGTTGAAGAGAGACAAAACTTGCAGCTCAGAATCAGCGCAAAAAGACGTAAACACAGCGCGGACCCGACACATCAGAATCGCTGAGCTCCGACAGCGTGTCCGTCTTTCATCGGGTGAGAAAGCCGAGAAAGACAAAGCTGATTCTGATGCGTCGGGTCCGCTCTGTTTTTACGTCTTTGTGTGGAATCTGTATACCTGCTCACATTTGCTGTTTGGTGGTTGTTGAAATAGTTTTGTGAGCTTTATCCTGAGAATCTGGCGTTTCTGGCAAAACACAGTTAAAAGTCAATTCAGGATTTAAAGAGTCGATATCGCTTTATTCAAACTACTCACCTCCCTCTTCCACCTGCACTTTCAACTGGACCACGGCCAATCAGAGAGGTCCCGCCCCTTACTATCTGTGATTGGTTTAGTCTACAATAGGGGCATAATGTGTGTCTGTTGTTGACCACACGCAGAGTTGCAGAGATTTATTTATTTTTGTTACAGTCGAGGTTATTATCATTAACAAAAACTAACGAAATAACTAGAAGTGACAAAACTAGAAGTGAAAAAACATTTTCGTTAACGGAAATAAAAATAAAAACAAAAAAAGGAAAACTAACTAGAACTGTAATGAGTGTTCACAAAACTAACTAAAATTAACTGAATTTATAGCAAAAATGTGTTTAGTTTTCATTGATGTGTGCGTGTCATACAATAGTCAAGGGTGAAAATGAAGTTTAGTTTACAGATTTTTTTTTGCTGTGTCTCATTATGCCAGCAGGTGGCAAGTACGTCAGTCGAGTCGTCTGTGTTGCTGCTCCGTCCAATTTGGGATTACTTTGAATATGACTGTGCTTTGGATAAAGCAAGTGTCTTGTAGTGGAAAGAGACAAATTATGAGGGACATTTCTAAAGGGAAAAAAATCCCACAAACCTTAAAGTGCACTTGAAAAGCTCACACAACAAGGCTAATCTAGCTTACCTTGAGAAGGTAAGGGAGCACACTCAACCCTCATCCCCAGAAAACAGAAGCTAACCCCAGGCAAGGCAGCGTGATGCATCCTGAGACAATAGGACGGGGATATCTACATAACTGTGTAAGTCAATTGCCTTCAAAAAGTTTATCAATTCACTTGAACCAAAATTACGAACACCCGGTGCTGCGAGAGTTAATAGTCTCATTGGGGCCAAGATATACATTTTATAGTTGCCTGGTATCAGTGGTTTTTCATCTGCCTTTATTTATTTATTTATTTGTTTGTTTGTTTGTTTGTTTGTTTGTTTAAAGAACCCATAGGTGGGAATGTGAGTTGTCTGTCTCTGCGTGTTAGCCCTGCGACAGACAGGCGACCTGTCCAGGGTGCAGGGTATGGTAGTGTCATGGTGAATTGGGTTAAAGGACTCAGGTGCGAGACTCCTTGCAGAGTGACAGTGAATTTATTCACAGTGAGAAGGTGAGTCAACAGTTCGAGTCTGAAATCCAAAAAGGGCAGTGCAGTGATACGGTGGCTTCTCCCCGTGGTGACAGTGCAGTGACAATCCAAAACAACTCCTTGTGCCCGCTCCTCCTCCGATCCCTGAATCCTGGAGGCAGATGAGAAAAACACACGCACAGTAACGAAAACGTTCTCTCTCCTTCACAAACTGGGTATGCTAGTTGCGACTACGCTACCCGGTTTAGTTCAACGTTCCAGCGTTGGTTGTGACTTGACCGCACCGTTAAATAGCTCTGCTTCAGATTAGTAGTAGCCGGCGAAGTGATTACGCACAGGTGCGACGATTCCAGCTCAGGACACTCCCCCCGGGTCAGCTGCCGTTCCGTGCCACGGCTTCCGGAAGTACATGTTCCAGCAGAAAAACACACATGCACAGGATGGAGAGGAGAACACCACAAAGTACACACAAACACCACCAAAAATTGGCAAGGCGATCGGTGAGGACCGTCTAGCCATGACAGGTAGCTGGAATAGCAACATACCCAAGGATAAGCAGAAGAGAATGACTGATATGATGAAACTGGGATTTTGTTACACTTAATCATTGCAAACACAACTAAAACTATAACTGCAACTAATCAAAACTAAACTGAAACTAAGGATTTTCAAAAAAAATAAAAACTAAACTAGCAAACAATTGGTAAATACTAATTAAAACTGATATAAAATTGAAAATCTGAAGTCAAAACTAAATAAAAATAAAAACTAATGAAAATTGCAAAACTATTAAAACCCTGTGAACAGTTGGTCGCACTGGTGTGACCAAATATTTCTTTTAGTCACACCACTGAAAAATTTGGTCGCATCTGCGACCAAATTGGTCGCACTGTAGAGCTGCTATGTACGATATCCTATATTAATGAACTTATGCATATTCATGTAACCACAAAAAAAGGAGCGCTACAGGGAACCTGGCTGAGAGTCCAACAGAGGTCAAGTCGGCGTAACGACATCTGGCTCCAGTCGGGTCTCCCTCGTGCACGAGTAACACAAGGAGCTCTGCTTGGTGTTCAATACTTTTTGCTGTAGCAGTTGAATTGTCTCGTTCCAGCAGTGGATCTGTGCTAGACAGACCCATCAAGAGCCTTCAGTTTTCAGGCCCTTCTTCTGTGGAACCAGCTTCCAGTTTGGTTTTGGGAGACAGACACTATCTCTACTTTTAAGATTAATCTTAAAACTTTCCTTTTTTGCTAAAGCTTATAGTCACGGTTGAACCAGGTAACCCTGTATCCTCCCTTAGTTATGCTGCAATAGACGTAGGCTGCCGGGGATTCCCATGAAAGAACTGAAATGAAGTTGAAGTCACAAAAAAAGAAATGAAATCAATATTTAGTAGATCCTCCTTTTGCAGAAATAACAGCCTCTAAACGCTTCCTGTAGGTTCCAATGAGAGTCTGAATTGTGGTTGAAGGTATTTGGGGAGGTGAGGTGAGTGAGAGGCGCGGCTACCTGACCGTAGTTCCGGATGAAACGCCTGTAAAAATTGGCGAAGCCGAGGAAGCGCTGAAGCTTCTTGCGGGACTCCGGAACGGGCCATTCCTCTTTACAAAACATCTCTAGTTCATTCAGGTTTCTTTAACTCACACCACAGATTTTCAATAATATTCAGGTCTGGGGACTGAGATGGCCATTCCAGAACGTTGTACTTGTTCCTCTGCATCAATGCCTTAGTGGATTTTGAGCAGTGTTTCGGGTCGTTGTCTTGTTGAAAGATCCAGCCCCGGCGCATCTTCAGCTTTGTCACTGATTCCTGGACATTGGTCTCCAGAATCTGCTGACACTGAGCAGATTTAACTGAAGAATCTTTTAACAACACTAACGAAAAACTAAGGCTCATGCCACGGAGGGGAAAACGAGGAGCGTGGAGCCCAGCAGCACCGTAATCGGGACCGTGGGGAAACTGCAACAGAAAGGGGAGACACAGTTAACAGCACGCAGTCTAACAAGAAATGAACGGCTAGAGTTCATAAGTTGCCGAGGCTTACAGGTAGAGCAGGACCGTGGAGCTTGGAGGGGAGAGGTGCCCGTGAATGGAATCCTAGGGAGGGAGTCAGTCCGGCAGGATGACAGGCAGGATGGCAGGATGACAGGCTTCCACGCCGAATGCTGGTCACACTGGGAGGAGACTTAGAGACTGGCGGGGAGAAGCCGTCAGAGCTGGCTGAACTAGTCCTCCGGTGATTGCCTCAGATGAGACGCAGGTGATTTGGAGGCGGCCCAGCCCAAGGGTGTGGCCACCGCAGCCTCCCACGGCTCCCTGGATGCTGAGCCACGGGCCATGACAGCACCCCCCCCTCAAGGGTCGCCTCCAGGCGGCCGCCCGGACAGCTGCCTGCAGAGGGAAGCGTGGAAGTCAGCGACGAGAGAGGAGTCAAGAATAAACGACCGCGGGACCCACAGACAGTCCTCGGGGCCATACCCCTCCCAGTCCACCAGGTAGTGCCACCCGCGCCGACGCGCCGCCACGATCCGACTGACCGCATAAGCGGGATGACCATCAACGAGCCGGGCGGGAGGAGGGGGCTCGGACGGAGGGCACAGAGGACTACGTCGAACCGGTTTGACCTGGGAGACGTGGAACGTGGGATGTATGCGCCAGGAGTCAGGAAGCTTCAGACGAACAGCAGCTGGATTGATAACAGCCTCGATTTCATACGGGCCGATGAAGCGCAGAGCTAACTTGCGGGACGCCACCCGCAGCGGGATGTTTTTAGCAGCCAGCCACACCTTCTTGCCAGGTTGATATGCAGGGGCGGGGGCCCGGCGGCGGTTCGCATAGCGCGCCTGTCGCGCCTTGGACCGCAGGAGAGCGTGGCGGACCCTGCGCCAAATCCGTCGGCAGCGCCGGAGATGAAGTGGTGCAGAGGGGACAGCAAGGTCGAGCTCATTCTCGGGAAAAAGCGGTGGCTGGTATCCGAGGGAGGCTTCAAACGGTGACAGTCCCGTAGCGGAGGAGGTAAGGGAGTTGTGGGCATATTCCGCCCAGGAGAGATAGGAGGCCCAAGTGGAGGGATTACGTGAGGCGACACAGCGCAACTTCCAGCTCTTGATTAAGCCGCTCAGCCTGGCCATTTGACTGTGGGTGGAAGCTGGAGCTCAAGCTAACCTTGGCTCCTAAGAGTGAACAAAAGTTTGTCCAGATGCGCGAGAAAACCTGTCAGAGATTGTAAGAATTACACTCTTCCCTGAGGAGCTGGGGAAGCTGGTTATGAAATCCAAAGAAATAATAATAATAATACATTTTATTTAAATAGCGCCTTTCAAAGCACCCAAGGACACTGTACAACAGATAAAAACTGGAAATATACACAATGATAAGAATAGAAGATAAAAGTTAAAACATACAGAAATTTAAGAATAGGCAATTTTAAACAAATGAGTTTTAAGGGTGGACTTAAAAAGAGAGAATGAGCTAATATTTCTGAGGTCCGGGGGTAGGGAATTCCAAAGTCGAGGGGCAGAGCAACTAAAGGCCCTCCCTCCCATTGTGATCAGACGAGCAGAGGGAACAGAGAGAGAAAGAGAAGATGAAGATCTGAGGCAGCGGGATGGGAGCTTCATCTGTAATAAGTCAGAGAGGTACGGTGGAGAGAGAGAGTGAATAGCCTTGAATGTATACAGAATTATTTTAAAATGGATGCGAAATTTGACCGGGAGCCAGTGAAGTTGCTTCAGGATTGGGGAGATGTGGTGGGTAGAAGAAGTCCTAGTAATAATACGGGCAGCAGAGTTCTGGACACGTTGGAGCTTGTTGATAGATTTTTGTGTGAGGCCAAATAATAATGAGTTGCAGTAGTCAATTCTAGAGATAACAAGATTATGGATGAGAATGGCAGTGGCGTAAGGTGTGAGGAAGGGGCGGAGGCGATTAATGTTACGGAGTTGGAAATATGCTGCACGTGTAATATTATTGATATGCGAGTTAAAGGATAAATGTGGGACCAGGGACGGTGTGGCGTTGGGAGAGCGTGGAGCAGGCCCGCTGGGTGTTTGGTGGACTGTTTATTACGAGCACAGGTGGAGCAGGCTGACACATAGTCTTTTACGTCTCTTATCAAAGATTTCCACCAGAACCGACGTTTTAGCAGGTTAACAGTTCTATTCACACCAGGGTGGCAAGAAAATCGCGCGGTGTGAGCCCAGTGAATGACGGCTCCACGGGCGGCAGCAGGAACAAAACGCCGCCCAGGAGGCCCGGTACCTGGGTCGGGATCTCCCCGGAGAGCCTGACGGATGGTTTCTTCTATGTCCCAGGTGAGGGCCCCACCACACAGGCGGCGGGCAGGACCGTTGCTGACGGCGATGAGTCCGCATCCAGGGAGTATTGACGGGAGAGAGCGTCGGGTTTGACGTTGCGGGAGCCTGGGCGGTAGGAGAGTGTAAAGTTAAACCGGGTGAAGAATAGAGACCAGCGAGCCTGACGGGAGTTTAACCTTTTGGCTGTTCTGAAATAGATTAAGTTCTTATGGTCTGTTAAAATGAGAAATGGTTGCTCGGCTCCCTCCAGCCAGTGGCGCCAATCTTCCAAGGCTAGTTTGATGGCCAATAACTCCTTATCTCCCACATCGTAGTTCTTTTCAGAAGGGGTGAGATGGCCTGAGAAGAAAGCGCACAACTGCAGCTTCCCTGGAGAGTCCGACCGCTGAGACAGTACAGCCCCCACTCCCGTGTCAGACGCATCCACCTCCACAATGAATTGCTTACTGGTGTCGGGATGAATCAAGATCGGGGCTGATGTGAACAGTTGTTTCAGTTTGGTGAACGCAGTGTGAGCCTCTGGGTGCCAGGTGAACGGTACCTTAGGGGAGGTGAGGTGAGTGAGAGGCGCGGCTACCTGACCGTAGTTCCGGATGAAACGCCTGTAAAAATTGGCGAAGCCGAGGAAGCGCTGAAGCTTCTTGCGGGACTCCGGAACGGGCCATTCCAGAACTGCTTTGACTTTCGCTGGGTCCGTCTTCACCTGCCCTCCTGCCAATACATAACCTGTCACGATCTGGTTACAGGGACTCAAACGCAGAGCGGTTAGGTGTCTCCAAGGTGTAGTTTATTTACAGTGCCAGTGCAATATATGTACAGTGAAGGGATCCAAAACTCCGGGGAATCGCAGGTCCGGGGGGGGGGGGAAGATGTCAGTAGTACAATCATCCAGCGACGAGAGGATCTGTGTTCCAGCCTCAAATAGTGCTCCCGGTGATGACAGGTGATTGTTGTCAGGTGTGTGTGTGGGCCAAGGGCGGTAGCCCACAGTGAGCTCCGCCCAGGCAGAGAGGGAGAGAACAGAAACAGCAAATGTAGCCTCGTGGGGCCGACCGGGCAGGCACGGAGACCATGACATAACCCAGGAAAGAAACAGATGAAACGTGGAATTCACATTTCTCCACCTTGACAAATAATCTATTCTCCAGCAAGCACTGTAACACACTCCTCACGTGAACCTGGTGTTCCTCGGGGGTTCTGGAAAAAATAAGAATGTCATCCAGGTACACGAAAACAAAAAGATTCAGAAAATCTCGAAGCACAGCATTCACAAGGGTTTGGAAGACCGCAGGTGCGTTTGTTAGGCCGAACGGCATTACCAAATATTCGAAATGTCCCAGCGGGGTGTTAAAGGCGGTCTTCCATTCGTCCCCTTCACGTATACGAACCAGATGGTATGCGTTTCGTAGATCTAACTTGGTGAATACGGCAGCTTCCTGGAGAGTTTCAAAAACAGAATTAATCAAAGGCAAGGGATATTTGTTCTTCACAGTAATTTCATTCAGGCCCCGATAGTCAATACACGGCCGCAGCGACCCGTCCTTCTTCCCCACAAAGAAAAAACCTGCAGCGACCGGGGAGGAGGAGGGTCGGATAATACCAGCAGTGAGGGATTCCTGGATGTACTGCTCCATAGACTCTCTCTCCAGGCGGGACAGGTTGTATAACCTACTGGAAGGCAGCAGGGCCCCAGGTAACAAATCAATAGCACAGTCGTAAGGACGATGAGGTGGCAATGAGCGAGCTTTATCCTTACGAAACGCTTCCTGCACATCATGATATACGGCTGGGACTGAGGAGAGATCAGGTGGCGGCACAACTAGTTGGGCGGATCTAGCGCATGTAGAGGAAACAGCTGACCTCATGCAATTCGCCAGAGAAAACACACTCCAATTGGAGATTCTCTTTCCAGCCCAGTCAATTTGGGGATTATGCATTTGCAACCAAGGGTAGCCCAGGATGAGGGGCATGTCAGGGGACGGGAAGGTAAAAAACGTAGTCTGCTCATTGTGATTGCCAGAGGTGACTAATTTCACCGGTGCCGTTTGATGAGTGATATATGCAATGACTTGGTTGTTTAGAGCGGAGGCTGGAATGGTTGGTTTTAGTGGTGAGAGTGGCAAGTCCAATTTTTCCGCTAGTCGAATGTCCATTAAATTCTGCTCCGCCCCGGAGTCTATTAGCGCACAGCAGGAAAAGGTCGTCTTGTGGGTCACTATAGTAACATTTAGCAACAATCGGGGTGTTGTGGAACTTAAAGTACTGCCCACCCGTATCCCCGGACTTACCGGTGGGCTGACCCGTTTGGGTGCACTGGACAGTCTGCGATGCGATGCCCCGGTCCCCCACACTACAGGCAGTCCCCAGCCCGAAAATGGCGCTCCCTTTCCCCCGGTGAGAGCCAAGAGCGGCCGATCTGCATCGGCTCAGGCGGCGGAGGAGAGGGAGAGCGGGGAGCCACAGCTGCGGGCTGAAGCGGGGACAACAGCGGCACCGCGCGAGCCTCGGGACGCGACGCCGATCGGAAAGGTCTGGACCGGTGTTCCGCTTCCCTCTCCCGCAGACAATTATAGATTCTGCGAGAGAGGGTGAGCAGCTCCTCGAAAGACCTCGTTTCCTCATGAAAAGCAAGCTGGTCCCTCATCTGATCATTTAGAGAGCGCAGAAAAATGCTCCGGAGAGCCGAGTCGGGCCAGTCCACAGCAGCTGCTGCAGTGCGGAATTCGACCACATACTCCGCAACGCTGCGCCTACCCTGCCGGAGGGCTAGTAGTTTTTGCGCGGCACTATCCTCAGAAACCGGGGGTGAAAACGTCACCTTAAACTCGTCGAGAAAATAGTCATAGCGACAGCGATCAATCGGGTGAAAAGATAAATACGATTCAGCCCATGCCAACGCTCTCCCCCTTAGCAGCCCCACGAAGTGGGAAATCTTGGCAGCGTCATCGGGGAAGGACTGCGGCGTGTGGCTGAAAAACAGAGTGCACTGAAAAAGGAACCCCCCCACACAGGTCCAATTCGCCATGGAAGGGTTCTGGTGGTGGGGATGAGAGACCGCGGTACCCCGAATCGGGGGGTTGGGGACGCAGCCCGTCCTGAGCCTCGCTGAGCTCTTGATACTGATCTTGGAGCGATTGTAGGAGCTGGTCATGTCGGCCCAACATAGCGCCCTGCCTACTTATAGCGGAACGCATTGGGTCTGCGGGGTCCATAACTGGCCAGTCTGTACTGTCACAGAACACGGAGTGTTCAGGTAACAGGACCCCAAAGCAGACTCAGCACACCGCAGCTCAGAACTATGTACAAGTCTTTATTTAACTGAAGAATCTTTTAACAACACTAACGAAAAACTAAGGCTCATGCCACGGGGGGAAAACGAGGAGCGTGGAGCCCAGCAGCACCGTAATCGGGACCGTGGGGAAACTGCAACAGAAAGGGGAGACACAGTTAACAGCACGCAGTCTATCAAGAAATGAACGGCTAGAGTTCATAAGTTGCCGAGGCTTACAGGTAGAGCAGGACCGTGGAGCTTGGAGGGGAGAGGTGCCCGTGAATGGAATCCTAGGGAGGGAGTCAGTCCGGCAGGATGACAGGCAGGATGGCAGGATGACAGGCTTCCACGCCGAATGCTGGTCACACTGGGAGGAGACTTAGAGACTGGCGGGGAGAAGCCGTCAGAGCTGGCTGAAGTAGTCCTCCGGTGATTGCCTCAGATGAGATGCAGGTGATTTGGAGGCGGCCCAGCCCAAGGGTGTGGCCACCGCAGCCTCCCACGGCTCCCTGGATGCTGAGCCACAGGCCGTGACAATTCTGTACAGATTCCTTATTTAACACAACGATAATGACTGCTCTTGAGTTCTGTGCCTGAGTGCAGGTATTAATCACAGATGCATACTGTGCATGGGTGCAACTTAGCTTTGCCTGAGTTCTAATACAGATCACTTAAATCAGCCATTGTTGGAATGTCATGTATTTTTAAGAGTTCACTGTATTTTTTTTCTCACTTCCTCTCTCTCTCTGGCTTCTCGCTTTCTCTATTGCTCTTGTTGTGGAAGTTTTCCATTAAATAAAGCCTGCAGACAAGCGATGAGTGGTAGATAGCATTCTTTAATCACAAAACAAAGAACAGAATACCAAGCTTGGTGGAGAGCATGCATGATCGCGGGGCAAACGGTCAGCAGAGTCTCTCCCTGAGCCTAGCATGGCTCTCAGTTTAATACCTTCTCGAGTAACAAAAGGCAGTACACAGCTGTTTCACACATTAAGATTCACACTCCCTTGCTACTTCCCAGAGTCATCAAAGAGACAAAAGACTCTTTCTGTGGAGTTGTCTGCTTCCCCCCCAACTTCCTTACCAGACCTCCACCATCTGTCTGTCTGTCAACTGCATGAGTGTTAGACATGCTAAATCCAGTGGCACTAAGGCATTATACAATAAAATAATCTGAATAATACATAAGTAAAATAAATTCTTATACACTCTAAAGCACCTTATGTTTTGGGCATGTCTAGTAGATGTAGTCAACGGCTTGTTTTATAGATTACATCATTAACAAAGCAAATTTCAGTTGTGTCAGGGCTTCGTGCGTGGAGGAGAGGAAGGGATGACCCAAACACAGGACTCGCAGTGAAAAGTGTTTATTGCAGATGGAGTGAATGAACAGAACAGAAGCACAAAATTGTGGGCTGGCTGGCTGGCGGGCTGGCTGACTGACTGACTGACTGACTGAGTGACTGATTAAATGAGCAAAGCATATGGCAACAACCTAACATCAACAGCAACATCAATGTCATGACCATGACCAGGATGAAACTGAGGACTTAAAAATACAGACTGAATGATTAATGATTAGAGACCGGTTAGTGAACAGCTGAACATAATCTAACTAATGATACATAGAAGTAACAGGAACAGAACAACAGGAAATGAGAATAAGAAAAAGAAAATAAACTGAACCTGAACAAACTGAAAACACTGGATGAATGACCCAGGAACCCTGACATTGTGCTGCTCAATGGCATCTGATGGGCATGAGTTAAGTAGGACATTCTGCAATATGCTACATAAGTCATGCCTGGCTCTGTTTCTTTTCATCCATCCAGTCCACTGATCCGATTTTTTTCTTTATCCCAAAGTCAAACCAGAAGAACAACTGTTCTAATGAGTGGTAACTGCTGCCTACAAGTTGCTACTCATGAGTGGGATTAATGCCATTTCGTGAACATACTGGTCTGCACATTCTGTATTGTATACTGGCCAAACAAACTAAATAGCTTTGCTTGTCTGATTGGCCAACAGGGCTACCTTTCCCTCCATACCACCTGAAGGCCGTGCTTGGGAACTTTCTGCTCTCTGCTCCTTTGTGTTTTTCTTTCATAAACTTGGAAAAACAAACATAGAATGTTACAGTCTTACAAGAACACTGTATACCAGGGGAGCTCTTTTGGTGGCCCTCCTTTTGGGCTATTCACTTCAACTCCTTTTCCACAGTATTTCTGCTGCTATATCAAAAAACCTTTTCTGTACAAACTGAAACACAAATACAAAACCAAATTAACATCTATTAGGTGACCTTAGAGGTCTCCATCTCCATTCCAATGTTTTGTTTTTGTGATAATGCCCTTAAAATATTATGTTATTTTTGACAATGCTTTTAAACTTGATAAACAAATCAGCTCTGTAGTTAAGGGATCTTTTTATCATTTGCGGATTTTAGCCAAAGTCAAGTCTTACCTTTGCAGGAACGATCTAGAAAGAGTGGTCCATGCTTTTATTACTTCACGGCTAGACTACTGCAATTCCCTCTATGCTGGCCTAGATCGTTCCTGTCTACATCGCCTTCAACTGGTGCAGAACGCTGCCGCTCGCCTGTTGACCGGTTCAAAAAAAAGAGACCACATCACTCCGGTTCTCTGCTCTCTCCACTGGCTCCCAGTTGCCTTTAGGATTGATTTTAAAATCTTATTGCTGGCTTTTAAGGTTTTAAATGGCACTGCACCTTCTTACCTGTCAGAACTCCTTAGTACTTATCGCCCCAGGAGATCTTTGAGGTCAGCCGACCTGATGCTTTTAGATGTTCCCAGGTATAAATTAAAGACAAAGGGAGAGAGGGCGTTTGCTGTGGCTGCACCCAGACTGTGGAACAGTTTACCTCCTCACGTCAGACTCTCCAAAAGCCTAGAAACTTTTAAAACCGCTCTTAAAACTCACCTCTTTTCATTGGCTTTTAGAAAGGTTTAATTTATTTGTTTTATATATTTTTATTTTATTTTTATCAGCGAGGTGTTATTACGAAATTGTGTTCTATTGTATTTTTATCTGTATTTACTGTACAGCACTTTGGTCAGCCTTGGTTGTTTTTAAATGTGCTCTATAAATAAACTTGACTTGACTTGACTTGACTTAACTTTACATAATGAAAGCTTCATTGGGATACACTGAATGTGTTCTTCTGTTCATTCTTTCTGAAATGCCAACTCTTTGCTAAGATGCTATTATTCTTTATTATTGACACAGACAGGAAAACTAACAACTTGAATTTACAACTTAACAGCAACACAGTATTAAGTTAAGAATAAACAACATGAGCAAACAAACAAAACAACAGCAAACAAATGAATTGAAAATGCATTTAAGAAAACAGAACAACAGTGATCCCTTAAGGTGGTTTATATTTCATAGTAAGGAGAAAACCCCAGATAATATCTTATAATTGTTTATATGTTATCACAATAGCACGGCATAAAGTCCATGTGGATTATGTGCGTCATTATTCAAGTTATTGTTTGTTTTTTGTGTTCAACAAAAATGATATTGGAAACATATCCCTTAGTGAGAGCCATGTGTGTATTGTATGTAAATAGCAGTATAGTATATTTAAAGAAATCTGAATAACAAATACACTAAAAACAATAATTCCTCCTCCCAAACAAATACAATCTCTATCTTAAATATATATTATACATATACTATGCAAAAATAATAGATTTCTATAATATATATCTCAGACAGAGAAAAGACAACTTCTATATTGTGAAACATAATACACACATGAACACAACAGTTAAATTAAACATCACATCTACATTACACCCTTTCAACATGAGCTTTGCCAGATGTTGAGTTTTCCTTCACAGAACAATTTCGTGAGGTGTTTAGAGATTTCTTTCATTTTCAGTCCATAAACAATTGGATTAAAAAGAGGATGATATAAAACTACTTGTAAGGTCAATATAAAACGTGCAACTTTTGGCAAATTCATTTCTAGTCGAGCTACAATTATATCATATGAACACAAACCTGAAAAGCTGACTAATACAAGCAGGTGAGGTAAACAAGTCTGTGCAGCTTTTTTCCTGACCTCCCTGCAGCTCCGATAGCATATTATAAATATTTTTGTGTAAGTAAAAAGTATAAAAAGCAAAGGAAGAAATACGGTGTTAAGTAAAATAAACACACCATATATGATATATGTTGTTCTTGAGGTGTCACAGTAAAGCTTGGAAATTGCATTATTACAAAAGATTCCATTCAAAGTAAAACTGCAAATTTTATAACTCTGACTCATTACAACTGATGGCACAAGCTGACAAGCAGGCAGAAGCCAAGCTAACCCTAGTAAAACTATGATAGTTGGTTTTTTCATGATGGTTGTATATTGCAGGGGTTTGCATATAGACACATACCTGTCATATGCCATAGCTGCTAATAGAAAGAACTCTGATCCTGTTAGAGAATAATAAATAAATGCTTGAAAGCTGCATAGTGAATGAGTTGTGATCTGCTTGTCTGATAAAAAGTCAATCAAAAGTTCTGGGTAGATATTAGTGCTAAACATAACTGAGTTCAGTAACAACCCTGCAATAAAAATATACATAGGCTCATGCAGGTTTTTCTTGATCCATATGAGACACAATATAGTTGAATTGCTGCAAAGTATTAGAGTATATGCTGTAAACATGATGGCAAAATACAGAAATCTGTATTTGTTCAATTCAACATGCCCACCAAAAGTTATATATGTCACATTAAATGTATCATTCATTTGGTCCATAAAAATAAATGGTCACTAAAGCAGGATGGATATAGAAGTCACACTGTGAGGGTTTCCTCAAAATACAGCCACTTTGAGACTAATTTATTTGAGCTGGACACTGCCTTAACCTCAATGGATCTCATTAAACCCTCCATGTGAACAAACAACTTCAAAAACACTGGAGACATGATGTTTTGATTGACAATATCTCAGTTTTCCTTCTGTGTAATGTAAATTTTATCAGCATTTAAAAAATAATTAAAAAACAGTCAAGTTAAGTTGGCGGGGCATGATTGCAGATGCCATGCCTTCCCTGCACGGCACCACATGCTGCGTACCGCCACACCAACGTAGTTAGCTAATCATTAGACTCAGACTCAAAGAGTCAAGAAGTTTATTGTCATTTTGTATGGTGTTACCCAGCCTGAAATGAAAAACTGTTTCTCACCAGCCTCTACGGTGCAATAAACAATACAATACAGTTAAAACATTAAATACAGTTTAAAAAGAATACGTTTAAAAAGAGCAGTAAAAAACGCAGTAATGAATTGCAACAACAGTTATGGATAAATAACATAAAATCTAAGTTCTAACACAAACTCAAGTCACATTTGTTCTGGTAGATAGCAGCAGTCCTTTCGCAGAATGGGATGGTTAAATTAGGCAGTGTGTATATCTAGGGAGTATATTGTATGTGTGTATGTGTGCGTGTGTGTAGGTAGGTGGCATTACAGTCCATTTGTTGACCTCACAGTGTAGCTGTGTGAATAGCTAACCAAACCGACTGCAGGGAAGGTAGCAGCGGCGACGAACAGGTCCAGAGGCCGACAGCAGGGAATGGGGAATGCAGCGACGAAATAGATCTTGAGGCCATCTGCGGAGAAGGAAGCACCTGCGACAAAACAGGTCCGAAGGCCATCTGTGCTGGTGAAGAAGTCCAGTCAGAGGCCTGGAAGGTGGCCTCCAACTCTGAGCCTGACAAGGCAGTGGCATGGCAACCACAGGGCCAGACGAGGCACGGCAGCCGCAAATGATTGAGCAGGTGGTGGCCCTGCAGGCTGGATGGATCCCTCGGACCCTCCAGCGTAGACTGAAGATGGCTGAAAAAGCCCCTCAGACCCTCCAGCGGAGATATGTGGCTGAACGTGCCCCTCGGAACCTCCAGTGGAGGAAGGGTGCTGAACGGGCCCCTCGGACCCTCCAGTGGAGGCAGGCTGCTGAACGGGCCCCTCGGACACTCCAACGGAGGCAGGCTCAGGACCAGCAGACACGGAGACCTCTGGCAGTGACAAGACGGAACCAGCAGGCACAGAAACCTCTGGCAGAGATGAGATGGAACCAGCAGGCGCAGAATCCTCTGCCAAAGAAGAAGCTGGTTGGAGCTCTGCAGGACAGTGGCTCTGCTCAGGCAGTAACAGCAGGATGCAGTCCTTAACTGGTCAAATGAGCTCACTAGAGCTTCCAGCATAGAACAGAGGTGGCAGAGTTAACTCCCCTGAGCTCTCAGCAGGGACAAATCGCTGAGACAGCCTGGTTGAGCTCCCAGGAAAAACAGTTGCGCTGGCTTCTTCGTTTTCAGGGGTCCAGAGTTCACTGTGGACTGAAACTCATTCTCTGGGGAGGCCCTGGAAAGGGTAACCGTCTCTAAGTAGGCCAGGTCTTGAGGAACAACAAAAGTCTTAATATGTGCGTCTCTCTGCTTATAATTAGTGGTTGAAAAACAGTTCTTTACAGGTTGTATAGACATAGCTTGCAGTACCGGTGGAGCAGGTGAAGGTAATGGCTGAAAAGCTGCTGGAGCTAATGTTTGACCTGCAACCAGAGCTGAAGGCAGTAGTGATGGTTGTAAATCAGGTGGTGAAGTAGAAGACTGAACTGAGGTCAGCTGGGCTGCTGACTAAAATTGAGGGCAGTTGGGCTGCTGACTGAACTGAGAGCAGCTGGGCTGCTGACTGAACTGAGGGCAGTTAACTGAGCTTCTGGCTGGGCAGCTAATTGAGCTTCAGGCTGGGCAGCTGACATAAAAAACATAGTCCCAGAGTAAACAGTCCCAAGGTCCAATGCTTTGATATCCTGAAGTCCGGCTGTGGGGTGATGCGCCGGTGGTGCGGCCGTCGCTTCCGCCTCGGTGATGGCTCCGCTGGGCTGGGCAACTCCAAGTCTGGTGGGCTGGGGAGCACATCCTTTGCCGAGCTGGCTAGGGAAGCGGTAGCAGCTGGGGGGTGAAGGTGAAGCTCATTTAGAAAAAAATGAAGGGTGAAGAAAGTCCAGAAGCCAGGGAAGACCGGAAACCATTCGTTGTAGCCGGTTGACTACAGCACGCTGGAACTCCTCCTCTGGATGATCCAGCCACAGATCACATAACTTATTCATTAAATGATGTCCTTCCGAAGCTCATCAGACAGGGCGAGTGCTGCGGGGTCCATGCAGTGGTCGCGCTGTTCTGTCATGATAGGCTGTGTGACAGGCAGGCCAGATCTCCGATGTTATTCCCGGGATCTGCTGGAGCCACTCGCCTAGCTTGGGAGTCACCGCACCTAGTGCTCCGATTACCACTGGGACCACCGTTACCTTCACCCTCCACATCCTCTCGAGCTCTTCTCTGAGCCCTTGGTATCTCTCCAGCTTCTCGTGTTCCTTCTTCCTGATATTGCTGTCATTCGGAACCGCTACATCGATCACTACGGCCGTCTTCTTCTGTTTGGGCCATCCTCCCAATGTATTCTTGGATGTTCGTTGTCTCATCCTGGACTGTGGTGCTGACACTCACCAGTCCCCGGCCCCTTTCCTAGCGTACAGCCTCAGGGTGCTTGACTTGGGGTGAAACCCTCCATGCATGGTAAGGAGCTTTCTTGTCTTGATGTCAGTGGCTTCTATCTCCTCCTTTGGCCAGCCTATTACCCCAGCAGGGTACCTGATCACGGGCATATATATATATATATATATATATATATATATAGATATATAGATATATAGATGAACAGGCACATGGGTCAATACATGAGCGGGACACAGAAAGGAATTGGCAAGAATACCAGAGGTGCAAAACACCAGCTACTGGTAGACAGAACAATCAGCCGAGACTGCAAGACCAGACTGACCAACCTGTGCACTGCCTGGATTGATTACAAGAAGGCCTATGACTCAATGCCCCACAGCTGGATACTGGAATGCCTAGAATTGTACAAGATCAATGGGACCCTAAGAGCCTTCATCAGGAACTCAATGGGGATGTGGCGTACAACACTAGAGGCCAACTCCAAGCCCATAGCACAAGTTACCATCAAGTGCGGGATCTACCAAGGAGATGCTCTGTCCCCACTGCTGTTCTGCATAGGCCTGAACCCCCTCAGTGAGATCATTAACAAGACTGGCTACGGATACCGACTACGGAATGGAGCAGTTGTCAGCCACCTCCTGTACATGGATGACATCAAGCTGTATGCCAAGAGTGAACGAGACATCGATTCACTGATCCACACTACCAGGCTATACAGCAATGACATTGGAATGTCGTTCGGACTGGAGAAGTGTAGTCGGATGGTAACAAAGAGAGGGAAGGTAGTCAGAACTGAGGGGATTGAACTACCAGAAGGCAACATTGCAGACATAGAGGACAGTTACAAGTACCTGGGGATCCCGCAGGCAAATGGGAACCATGAAGAGGCCGCTAGAAAGGCTGCAACCACCAAGTACCTGCAGAGGGTCAGGCAAGTCCTGAGGAGTCAGCTGAATGGTAAGAACAAGATCCGGGCCATCAACACATACGCCCTGCCCGTGATCAGGTACCCTGCTGGGGTAATAGGCTGGCCAAAGGAGGAGATAGAAGCCACTGACATAAAGACAAGAAAGCTCCTGACCATGCATGGAGGGTTTCACCCCAAGTCCAGCACCCTGAGGCTGTACGCTAAGCGGAAGGAAGGGGGCCGGGGACTGGTGAGTGTCAGCACCACAGTCCAGGATGAGACAAGGAACATCCAAGAATACATTGGGAAGATGGCCCCAACTGACCGAGTGCTCAGTGAATACCTCAGGCAGCAGAAACCCAAGAAAGAGGAGGGAGACGAGGAACCATCATGGAAGGACAGGCCCCTGCACGGTATGTACCACCGGCAGATAGAGGAGGTGGCTGATATCCAGAAATCCTACCAGTGGCTGGACAAAGCTGGACTGAAAGACAGCACAGAGGCACTAATCATGGCAGCACAAGAACAAGCTCTGAGTACAAGATCCATAGAGGCTGGGGTCTATCACACCAGGCAAGACCCCAGGTGCAGGCTGTGTAAAGATGCCCCAGAGACAATCCAGCACATAACAGCAGGGTGCAAGATGCTAGCAGGCAAGGCATACATGGAACGCCATAACCAAGTGGCCGGCATAGTGTACAGGAACATCTGTGCCGAGTATAACCTAGAAGTCCCGAGGTCAAAATGGGAGATGCCCCCAAGGGTGGTGGAGAATGACCGAGCTAAGATCCTGTGGGACTTCCAGATACAGACGGACAAAATGGTGGTGGCTAACCAACCGGACATAGTGGTGGTAGACAAACAGAAGAAGACGGCCGTAGTGATCGATGTAGCGGTTCCGAATGACAGCAATATCAGGAAGAAGGAACACGAGAAGCTGGAGAAATACCAAGGGCTCAGAGAAGAGCTCGAGAGGATGTGGAGGGTGAAGGTAACGGTGGTCCCCGTGGTAATCGGAGCACTAGGTGCGGTGACTCCCAAGCTAGGCGAGTGGCTCCAGCAGATCCCGGGAATAACATCGGAGATCTCTGTCCAGAAGAGCGCAGTCCTGGGAACAGCTAAGATACTGCGCAGGACCCTCAAGCTCCCAGGCCTCTGGTAGAGGACCCGAGCTTGAAGGATAAACCGCCCGCAGGGGCGTGCTGGGTGTTTTTTTTATATATATATATATATACTGAGCAGTGCTGATTTTCTAACACTGGAAAATAACTCAAACTGTTAGAAATATTCCAGTGTTAGAAAATCAGCACTGGTCAGCGTTAGCCATTGTTAATCTTCAAAACTGACTAGGTTACTTTTAAACATATAACACTGTCAAAAGTGTTAATTTAACACTCAACAGTGTTGTATTTAACACTCAGAGGTGTGGACCCATATAGACACTCTCTATTGTTAATTTAACACTGGAGATTTTGCTGTGTCTGTTTGTTAAAGACGATGAAAATATACATTTGAGCTATGAAAGACTGGACTCTGTCAGAGGCTCTCACCCATTATACAGTATGATTGTACTCTTAACATTTATAAGCCAGTCATGGACAATTCTTTTCAGGTCATAGAATCAGGATGCGAGCATATGAATAATATTTCTGTGGGAAATCTTGTTAAAAATGTTTCTTGTGTTCTTCTTCTGAAGCAACTCCCTGTGAGGTAGACAGCCTGTCTGAGGCTCAGCTTTGTCCTGCATCCGTACTATCACTTCAGATGAGGACAGCTGACGCCCAGCAGCCATCTGCAAGTGCAGTCACCAAGCATGTTATGATTGGGTGCCCTATGTGGGATTTGGTGTCAAGTTATAAACTTTTTGTGAAGGCTCCCATGAACAATGATTTGACTGTTTTACATGTGGCCAGACTGGCACAAGTCAGGACTGAAACTCCTTCAGAGTCTGGTGGGGAGTCAGAGGGAATTGAACTTAGCCCCTTAAAAGCAGCATCAAAAGACAACATGGACAATGTCAAAGACGCCGAATTAAAGTCTGTTCCTAGCGTTGCTTCCATATCTGCTGCTCGACAAACTAATGCTCTGGAGTCTATGAGTTTATCAGAGGGCCAGCAGGGAGATTGAGCCTTCTGACTCATTAAATCAGTTGGGGCTGAGAGCAGTAATTATGAACTAACCCCAATTGGTAATGCAGCAACTGTGTATTCTGGGTATGGATACTTAGACCCTGAGTTGCATGATGGCAGGGCTTGTGTTGTCACCTCTGCCTTTAACAATTATCTGCAGGATGTAAAACCATGTCAAAGACCTACAAGCTGTGTTATCTCAGGCAATCTGACTAGAAAGGTTTCTAGTGTATCTGAATCAGTTGCCTTCAAGACTAAGGTTATTTCAGAAATAACCAGAGATGTAGTCAATAGGCCTCATTATGTAATTCTGGAGCCAGTCTCGGGGGCCAATATTAGTGCAGTGTGTGGGAGCTCAAGCTACGACAAGCTTTCTTTGTCATGGTTTCGGCTGTGTGGCAGGCAGGAATTGGACCCAAACGCAAACTCAAGGGGACACAGGGGATAAACTCAAAAAGCACAGCTTTATTGCTGGAAAAACAGTTCACAAGTTATAGAAAACTAAACTGGGAAAAACTAAATATAAAGCTCACCAGAAAACACAGGGAGAATCACACACAGCATGAGGGAGAACGCGACGCGGACCTAAATACACAGAGGGTTAACAAGGGAAGTGGGAGCACACGGGGAACACAGCTGACACAGATAGTCGCAACGAGACAGGGCAGGAGTGAACACAACATGGCCATACTGATGAGAGACTATCAAAGTAAAACAGGAAGTACACAGAGATTCAGACAGGAGAAGAGAGAGAGAGCACAGACATAACGGGCTGGGGAAAACATTGAATGAAACACAAGTAGGGGAGACGAGGCCTCACAGATACAGAGGGGCACACAGGGGGTAAAAGTCACAAGGGGAAATCAAAATAAGGAACAACTTAACAGAGCAATCAGGAACCATGGCCTAAATGAAGAACAAAATACAAGAATACAGGATCATGACATCACCCCCCCTCAAGGGCTGGCTCCCGACAGCCCAAACCCGAGAACCACAAAAACCAAGAAAAAACGAAAACAACCCACCCAGGGCGGGAGGCGGGAGACCAGGATGGAGGGAACTAAACCAAACAAAACACAAGGAGCACCAAGAGTCCAAAACAAAAAATTCACGAGGAACAGAGGAGGAGTCCTGGGGGCTGACCGTGCGGGCGGCAACGGCGGCAGCTACAGAGCGGGTCCGGAGGCCGGCCGCGTGGAAGATGGCGGCGGCTACAGACCGGGGCCAGAGGCCGGCCGCGTTGAAGACGGCGGCGGCTCTCAAGCGTCGGGCATACTGGTCGAGGCTTGGAGGGCACAGGACCAGACGGTGGCGTGGCAGCCACAGGACCAGGCGATGTTGAAGCTGAAGCAGAGGCTGGACCAGGCGAAGCTGAACCAGGCCAAGGCAAAGCTGAAGCTGGACCAGGCGAGGGCGAAGCTGAAGCTGACGCAGAGGCTGGACCAGGCATGGGCAAAGCTGAAGCTGATGCAGAGGCTGGACCAAGCGTGGGCGAAGCTGAAGCTGACGCAGAGGCTGGACCAGGCATGGGCGTCTTGGAGCCGCCAGCGGAGACGAGGAGGTGCTGGCCGGGCTGACCGGAGTTGCCAGCGGAGACGAGGAGGTGCTGGCCGGGCTGACCGGAGTCGTCAGCGGAGACGAGGAGGTTCTGGCCGGGCTGACGAGAGCCGCCAGCGGAGACGAGGAGGTGCTGGCCGGGCTGACCGGAGCCGCCAGCGGAGACGGGGGACGGCTGGAGCGGTTCTCCTAAACCCCCAGCGGGAACAGATGCAGGGCCAGCAGGTGTGGAGACCTCTAGCTCAGCGGACGCCAACTGTAGCTGCACAGAGCACGCAGCCGGCTTGGGATGCAACGGTTGGGGCTGTGCAGTGCAAACAGTCTGTCCAGGCTTTGTCAGCACGACGCTGTCCTCAACTGGCTGAGTGAGCTCACAAGAGCTTCCAGCAGAGGATTGCAGTGACTGAGCTGGTTGCTGAGCTACTAACTGAGCTGGTGACAGAGTTAATGACTGAGCTGATAACTGAATAGGCAATGGAGCAAGAAACTGAGGTGGTAACTGAATGGATGACTGAGCAGGTAATGGAGCTGATGCCTGAGCTAAGAACTGGGCTAATGACTGAACAAAAGACTGTAATACATGTTGTAGTGGCTGTTGTAGTGATGGCAGTAGTGACAGTGGATGAACTAAGTCTTCTGAGGCTTCTGAACATGAAGAATATGGCTGGACAGACTCGCTTGAGTTTACAGTGGACACTGAAACGGGTGCAGGCATCTGCCAGACACAGGCTGCTCCCACCTGAGGAGTAGGTACGGGTGCAGAGGTAGGCTGTGTCTGGCTGGCCTCAACTCAGAGACCGGCATTGGTGATATGGCAGACCGGACACCAGCCACCCCCACCCGAGGAGTAGGTACGGGTGAAGGAGGAAGTTGAGTCACGGCTGCCCTCACCCTTGGGGCCGGAACAGGCACCGGCAATGGCTGAGCAGCTGCTGCCCCCACCCGAGGAGCTGGTACGGGTACAGGGACTGACAGAGCCTCAGCCGGCCTGGGAGCCGGAGTAGGGACCAGCTGGACCTCAGGTTTCCCCACCCGAGGGACTGAAACGGGTGCAGAGAAAAGCCGGGCCCGAGCTGCCCTGGGAGGAGAAACACAGGTAGACGAAGAGGCAGGCTCAGATATGACAGTTGTTGAATGGGCAGACTCAGGATTAACACACACAGGGTCAGTAAAAACTTTTTTATCAAAAATCGGTGTAGCCCTTCTGCCACCACGATTTACAGTCTTTGACTTAGCCGTCTTTGGAGGTTTTAAAGTGTGGTGATAGTCCTCGATAAATCCCAACTCAGAGGGAGCTGAATAAAAATAGTTTTCCCAGTCTATGTCGTCGTCCAGCAGGGACACATCATCAGGATCAGGAGTGAGTCTATTGTTTTTAATGTCCATAGAAGAGGGAGAGAAATAATCATTGTAACTCACCACCGGGAGTTGCTTAACATTGTCCAATTTATGGCGGCGTGTGCGCCGCTTCCTTCGGGAAGGGGAAGCGGGTGGAGAAAACAGCAGAGCCTCCGGAATGCAGAAGGGTGACGCGGAGGCTGCATCTGAAGAGACACAGAGAATTCCCACCTGAAGCGGCCGCGGCTTGGGTGCAGGTGAAGCAGCAGGTGGGGGCTTTCGGCAGCTCCGGGGACCGCCGAGAGCCAGCCGAGCTCCTCAGAAAATTCACCCGTAGTCAGGAGTGCGCCACGGCCTCAAGCGGAGCTCCTCCTTCAGCTGGGTTTCGCACAGCAAATAAGTAATGTAATAAGTAAAACCGATGAAATGAATTGGTTGTTGTGGATAGCGACTGAAAGTGTAAGAATAATTATCCTCCACTCGGCCTCGAGTGGAGCAACCGTGGAACGGGAACCTGGGAAAGTGAGGGCCCCCGAATAACTAAATCGAGGTGTGGGATCCTCGTCATAGTTGACAGCCTGCACGAGAGCGGGCCCGAGTTCTTCCGCTGGCTAGATTCAGTGCGGAGGTGGGCGAGGCCATTGCAGCGCCTGTAGATTGTATGTGTGAATGTGAAAAGTGTGAAAGGTCACGTCTCGATTGAAATCGAGTAGTTAAATTCGCCACGGTTGACAGTCTGCATGAGAGTGGGCCCAAGTTCTTTAGTCGAGACTGGTAACCCTGCTCCAGAGTTTTTGACCGGGTTTGTGTATAAAAAAGAAAGTTAAAATTTGCTACAGTTGACAGTCTGCATGGCAGCGGGGCCGAGTTCCTTTGCCGGTTAGATTCCGAGCTGGGTTGGCGAGCCCGCTGTAGTGTTTCTAGACTGTGGGGGTCAATTTTGGGTTAGTAAATTAGACTTAAAGTTGAAATTTGCATCTAAAACCATGTTGGGGTTGCAGAATGAGACACGCGCTCTGTATAGTGTATTGAGTGTGAGGGACAAGGAAGTGTCTCCTAGGGCGGAGTGAAGCAGACTGACAGAAGGAGGAGGAGCAGGTAGCCAAGCTCACAGGGGTGGACTTGAGCGCGAGGGCATAACTGAGGAGGAGTGCCGAGGAGGATAGAAAAAGAACAAGGGTGACATCTGGTGGACGGTGGTAAGTATTACAATTGAAAAGTGAAAAATGGCAGATTTTAATGTCATTATTAGAGAAAAGCCTAGGGCTAAAATGGAAAAGGGAAGCAAATGAAATACCATTGGGAAACAGAAAGAAGAACTGGGAAAAGCTTTGAAGAATACTATCACTGGAAACAATACAGGTAAGGATGGGAAAATATTGGAAAAACGGAAAGAAATTAGAGAAATATGTGATGAGCAGGGGGTGATGGATGATATGTGCCGCCACTGGCCAAAGTGTTGCTGGAAGCAGCACGAGCTTCTAAAGAAAAGGAAAAGAATTTGAGAAAGAAGATGGAAGGAGGTAAAACATTGAAGAAAAGGGGAATTAAGAAACAACTTGAGGAGGAGGAGAGAAGAGCCAAGCTAATGAGATGGGGATTAGCTGCCAGGGGGTGGAGCACTGGATGAGGGAGCCGGTGGAGGAAAAAGGTAAGCAGGGTCTCCATTCTCTACCGCTCCGGCCCACTGCACCCCCTGCTGTCTATGCTATGCCGTTGTATTTCGGAAATTACCCTACTCTAGTGGTAATTGACGGTATCATGGCGGAAGACGGCACAGTGGTGAGGCTCAATTCTGGGACCATCGATTGTGATTCAAGAGTTGGGAATTCGTCTTGTAATTGGAAGGTTGCCGGTTCGAGCCCCGGCTCGGACAGTCTCGGTCATTGTGTCCTTGGACAAGACACTTCACCTACCGCCTACTGGTGTTGGCCAGAGGGGCCGATGGCGCAATATGGCAGCCTCGCCTTTGTCAGTCTGCCCCAGGGCAGCTGTGGCTATAACTGTAGCTTGCCTTCACCAGTGTATGAATGTGAGAGTGAATGAATAGTGGAATGGTAAAGCGCTTTGAGGGGTCCTGAAAAGCGCTATATAAATGCAATCCATTATTATTATTATGAGCTAGCTAAGCAAGCTAGACCCCTGAATAAAACCTCACCGATGACTTTTAATTCGGGCTCCAAAAAGGCCATATCGAGAATGGACAAAGAAGGGAGCCTTAAGGGGGCCTCGCTGGAAGAGGAAAGTTGAGAAGGAGAAGAGTTGGTCCAGTTTCAAGAATTACCCATACCAACTCCGACCCTGAAGGAGGACAGAGGGCGAAGTCCAGCCCAGGAGGAAGAAGAGGAAAAGGAAAAGGGGATACTCCTTCGGTGATAGTTATCTTTGGCCCTTGGCGAAGGCGGTCACAGTTTTCTCATCTCCTCTCCTCCCTCCCTTATCCTCCCTGCTTAGCCTCTTGTGTCCTTGTCTAGTCTTGTGTATTTTGTATAACTTCCTTGGAACGCTCTCTCACAGTCTGTTCTCTAAACCCTAAAGAGGAGTTATGGATTTGATTAACTGGTCCCTGAATGCAATTGACACCCTTATCTCAACGAGAAGTCTGAGCTCGGGTGAGCCTAAGTATTGAAGATATCTACCTATTTGGAACCATGATAACAGGGTTCTTGCTGATGGGAGCCGGCTTGGCCCTGGCTTATTTGAAGATTATAGAAAGCGGAATTGACTCTTCAAAAACCCACAAGGCTGCCAGCTGGGATTGAATCGATGGGACGAGTGGTGAGTTCTCAAAATGGGCTCATACAGGGCTGTTTCGAGGTGACTGACTGGGAAACACTCCGTGAGCCTCACGCCGAGGACATCAATGGGCTTACTGAGTGTATCACAGACTACATAACTTTCTGCACCGACTCCATTGTTCCAGCTCAGACTGTTCATTGTTACCCAAATAACAAGCCGTGGGTGACTAAGGACATCAAAGCCCTCCTCAACAACAAGAAGAGGGCTTTCAGAGGGGGCAATAAAGAGGAGGTGTGGAAGGTCCAGGTGTTACTAAAGGACAAGATCAGAGAGGCTAAGGATAATTACAGGAGGAAGCTGGAGTGGAAACTCCAGCAGAACAGCATGAGAGAGGTGTGAAGGGGCACGAAGACCATCACTGGATTCAGGGGAGCTGTGGGAGGTGAGGATAGAGCTAACGAGTTGAATCTGTTTTTCAATAGATTCGACACCACACCCCCACAACCTCACCTGTAGTCAGCCTGGAATCCAGAGCCACACCACTGTGCCAGCCTCTCTCTTCACATGGCGCTGTTGCCTCCTGTGAGATTACTGACATCCCTCCCCCACCCATCACCTTCACTCAATACCAGGTTGAGATGCAAATGAGGAGACTTCACTCAGGCAAGTCTGCTGGACCAGGCGTCCTCAAGGCCTGTGCCCCCCCAGCTGTGTGAAATCTTTCATAAACTGTTTATGCTGAGTCTGTGTCTGCAGAGGGTACCAGTGATGTGAAAGACATCATGCCTCGTCCCTATTCCAAAGATGCCACGTCCCAGTGGCCCCCAGGATTACAGGCCCGTGGCACTGACTTCCCACATCATGAAGACCCTGGAAAGGCTCATCCTGGACCAGCTGCGACCCATTGTCAGACCACATCTGGATCCCCTTCAATTTGTTTATCAGCCTCGTCTCGGAACAGAGGACGCCATCATCTACCTGCTCAATCGTGTCTACCCCTATCTGGACCAGCCGGCAAGCACTGTGAGGGTCATGTTTTTTGACTTTTCCAGTGCTTTCAACACCATCAGACCGACCCTCCTAGGTGATAAGTTAATAGCGATGCAGGTGGATGCTTCTCTGGTGTCCTGGATTGTTGATTACCTGACAGGAAGACCACAATATGTACGTCTCCCACAGTGTGTGTCTGACAAGGTAATCGGCAACACAGGGGCACCACAGGGGACTGTCCTCTCCCCCTTCCTCTTCACCCTCTACATCACAGACTTCAGCCACTTCACAGAGACCTGCCATCTTCAGAGGTTTTCTGATGACTCTGCGGTGGTTGGATGTATCAGCAGGGATGATGAGACAGAGTACCGGGCTGTGGTTGACTCTTTTGTCACATGGTGTGAGCAGAATCATCTGCAGCTCAACGTGGCAAAGGCCAAGGAATTGATAGTGGACTTCAGGAAGACCAGGAAACACTTGACCTCTGTTTCAATCCAGGGTGTTAGTGTTGACATTGTGGAGGACTATAAATACCTTGGAGTACACATTGACAATAAACTGGACTGGGCTAAGAACACTACAGCACTTAACAGGAAGGCCAGAGTCGTCTCTATTTTTTGAGAAGACTGAGGTCCTTCAACATCTGCCAGAAAATGCTCAGGATTTTCTACGAGTCTGTTATGGCCAGTGCGATCCTCTATGCTGTTGCATGCTGGGGGAGCAGGCTGAGGGTCGCAGATGCTAACAGACTCGATAAACTGATTCATAAGGCCAGTAATGTTGTGGGGATAGAGCTGGACTCTAAATCCCCTAGGGAACAATAAAGTATTCTGATTCTGATTCTGATGGTTGAGCGCAGCATGGATAAGATCTTGGAGAAGCTTACAGCTGCCATGAATACTCAGAATGAGACCTCTGAGCGAAAATAGATTACATCTTGGAGAAGCTCACTGCAGTCGTGAGTTCTCAGAATCTGCTCTTTGAGCACAAGAAAGACAACATCACATAAAATTAAACGTAAGATGGCGCCGAGTATGGCAGCCTCGTCGCGAGCTCCCCCAAGCAACAGCTGTTTTTTGTGTTTAATTTTACTTTTCCTTTATTTTTACACAAGTAGCACATGTCTCCTTGTGTACGACTGACAAACCTTACTGGAAATAAAAGACGGACTTTCTCATCACTTTTCGGAGTTCAAGTTTTGCAACACGGACCCTCCGTTTGCAGACCCCCCATTCTACACACCTGAGACGCCTGTTCTCTGACCCTGGAGGCCGCAAATGCCGACGCAGAGGGAGAAGATCTGGCGTTCTAGTTCGACTGAGACGGCGCACTAACAGACCACCATTACCCAGTTTATTACTGGCTAATGTGCAGTGTCTGGAGAACAAGCTGTGCGAGCTTTGGGCACGGATCTCATTCCAGCGAGAGATGTGGGACTGCTGCGTGATCTGCCTCACAGAAACCTGGCTATCGGATAAGGTACCGGACTCCGCAATACAACTACCGGGGTTCTCTGTGCACCGCGCGGACAGGTCACAGGATCTTACTGGGAAAAGCAGAGGCGGTGGTGTGTGTTTCATGATCAACAACAGCTGGTGTGATTATGCGAACGTGCACCCGGTCAAATCCTTCTGCTCACCGGACCTGGAGTACCTGATGATTAAGTGCCGGTCATTCTGGCCACCGAGGGAATTTACAGTCGTGATTATTACGGCTGTTTACATTCCCCCACAAGCCAAAACTGACCAAGTACTCAGGGAACTGTACAGCACGAGGAAACCGCACACCCAGAGGTGGCATTTATCACGACCGGGGACATTAATAAGGGAAACCTGAAGAAAGTTTTACCAAAACTCCACCAACACATCCATTTCAACACTCGTGAAGACCGGCTACTTGACCACTGCTACACCTCTTTCCGGGATGCGTACAAAGCCCTCCCCAGCGCTCCATTCGGCCATTCGGATCACCGCTCCATCCTACTCCTGCCCGCCTACAGGCAGAAGCTGAAACATCTTCAATGCCCTCTACCAACACAGAGCAGAGCAGCTATCTGAACGCTACCCCAACAGAGGACGATTATCTTGTTAATAATTTCACCTCCTCACTACGTACGACTCTGGATACTGTAGCTCCAGTGAAAACTAAGGTCTCTAATCAGAAGTACCTGACTCCGTGGTATAATTCTCAAACACGTACCCTAAAGCAGATGACTCGTAATCTGGAGAGGAAATGGCGTGTCACAAATTTAGAGGATCATCATTTAGCCTGGAGAAATAGTTTGCTGCTTTATAAGAAAGACTTCCGCAAAGCCAGAACATCTTACTATTCGTCACTGATTGAAGAAAATAAGAACAACCCCAGGTTTCTCTTCAGCACTGTAGCCAGGCTGACAAAAAGCCAGAGCTCTGTTGAGCCAACCATCCCTTTAACGCTAACTAGTAATGACTTCATGAACTTCTTCACAAATAACATTTTTATCATTAGAGAAAAAATTACCAATAATCATCCCACAGATGTAATATTATCTACAGCTACTCTTAGTACCATTGATGTTAAGTTAGACTCTTTTTCTCCAATTGATCTTTCTGAGTTAACTTCAATAATTACTTCCTCGAAACAACGAATCAACGTGTCTTTTAGACCCCATTCCTACAAAACTGCTCAAAGAAGTCCTGCCATTAATTAATTCTTTGATCTTAAATATGATCAACCTATCTCTAATAATCGGCTATGTACCACAGGCCTTCAAGCTAGCTGTAGTTAAACCTTTACTCAAAAAGCCATCTCTAGACCCAGCAGTCTTAGCTAATTATAGGCCAATCCCCAACCTTCCTTTCATATCAAAAATCCTTGAAAGAGTAGTTGTCAAACAGCTAACAGATCATCTGCAGAGGAATGGTTTATTTGAAGAGTTTCAGTCAGGTTTCAGAGCTCATCACAGCACAGAAATAGCTTTAGTGAAGGTTACAAATGATCTTCTTATGGCCTCTGACAGTGGACTCATCTCTGTGCTTGTCCTGCTAGACCTTAGTGCAGCATTCGAAACTGTCGACCATAATATCCTATTAGAGCGATTAGAACATGCTGTAGGTATTACAGATACTGCACTGCAGTGGTTTGTATCATATCTATCTAATAGACTTCAGTTTGTTCATGTAAATGGAGAGTCCTCTTCACACACTGAGGTTAATTATGGAGTTCCACAGGGTTCAGTGCTAGGACCAATTCTGTTTACATTATACATGCTTCTCTTAGGCAGTATCTTTAGAAGACATAGCATACATTTTCACTGCTATGCAGATGACATCCAGCTCTATCTGTCCATGAAGCCAGATAACACACACCAATGAGTTAAACTGCAGGAATGTCTTAAAGACATAAAGACCTGGATGGCTGCTAACTTTCTGCTTCTTAATTCAGATAAAACTGAGGTTATTGTACTCGGCCCTGAAAAGCTTAGAAATATTGTATCTAACCAGATTCTTACTCTGGATGGCATTACCTTGGCCTCCAGTAACGCTGTGAGGAACCTTGTGTCATGGTCCTGGGTCGGTGACCTAGCGCTTTTAGTTATCATTTTCTGGTTTATTATGATGATGATTATTATTATGGTTTGAGTTCTATGTGTTATATTCGGTCTGCCTTTGAGTCTGTGTCTCTGTCTGTCTGTGGTGTCACCCCATCTGTTTGTGAAGCTGTCTGTTTAGATCTGTGTCTTGTTTGGTTCCCCGTGTCTGAGTTTCCTGTTTTATTATGAAGGTCTCTGTCTGATGTGAGTGTGTTCAGTTTACATTTCCCCTGTCCCGTCAGCTCTGATTTCTCCCAGCTGTGTTGCCCTCCTGTCTCTCATCCCCTGATTACTGGTGTGTGTATTTAAGCCCTGTGTGTTCTCCTGCCTGTTGCCGGTTCGTCTGTGTTACTTCGTGTCAGTCTGCGTTACCCTGTGTTCCACAGTGTCCTGTTCCTCGCCTGCGTCTCTCTGCTTCTCATCCCCTTTGTCGTATGCTCCCAGGTCTGTTATTTTTAGTTCTCCCAGTTTAGGTGTCTTCAGTTATTTGTCATGCCCCACTGCTTGTTTGCCACTACACCTTTGTTAATAAACCTCACCAGCGTTTCATCCACTGCCTGCATCTTGGGTCCTTCTTCCAACTCCACACGGCTCGCCTCGGCGGCCGTGACAGTACGAACCGGCCACTATGGACCCAGCAGCAGTCAACCTGCCCGAGGAGCTCCGGGAGGACATTATTTACTCGGTAGACAAATTAATTAACTTATGGCTGGAGCATGAGGGGAGAGAATTCCGCCAAGGCATAGCTGTTCGGCTACAGCGCTTAGTTTCTGGTCTCCCCTGGTTGCTCAGCTCACTTCACCCGCTCACACAGAATTTTGTTCTGAACGAGCTTCATCTTCTCCCCCTTGCTACCACCCACCCTGCAACTCATGCTTCACTCCCTGACCCGACGGAGAGTGTCCTGCCCGGCCCGTTGGTCCAGCCTTCAAATGGGAAACGGCACTCACGCCGTCGACGCCCCTTGCCACAGTCGGACCCCAGGATATCTGTGGTGAGTAAAACGGATAACAGCTCCGATTTGAACTTTGAGACTTTTTCTTCTGGGGTTGTTCGTGGTGTGTCAGTGGGAGCTAATTCGCAAAGCTTACCTACCTTCGTGGTAACCGATCTCTCCCAGGTTGGCATTTTTAAGAATTCAGTGAAAGCAAAGGGCTGTTGTTCTTCTGTTTCTTCTGAACCTGTTAAACCCATGTCAGCTAACCCAGGGTCTGCTAAAACTGTGGCATATATCCCAGAGACAATTAACACCAGCTCTGATAATACCAGGATTGTTTATTCTTTTGAACTGCAACCTGAAGCTCAGTTAGCCGCCCGGCCTCAAGCTCAGGTAGCCGCCCGGCCTCCAGCTCAGTCTCCTATTCCACCACCGTCGTCATCCCAACCATTGTTTCAGTCACCCTCAGTTCAGCCTCCTGTTCAGCAGCCACTAGCCCTGCATCCTGTGTCACTTGCTACTCCGGTACAACAAGCTCAGTCAAATCAATCTGAAAGGAACTGTGTTTCATCCGTTGGTTCTAAGCAGAGAGACAAACCTAATGATAATGTAATCATTCCTAAAAAGCTGGCCAGTTCAGAGACTGTGACGCGCTCCAGGGCCTCCCCAGAGGCTGAGTTTCAGCCCTCAGCCCACTCTGGACCCCTGGAGGCTAGGAACCCAGCTGAGGACTGTACCCGGCTGTCACTGCCTGAGCAGAGTCAATGCTCTGGGCAGCTGAAGTCTGCTATGTGTTTGCCAGGGGCCACTGTGCCTGCTGGTTCTGTTCTGTCCCTGCCAGAGGCCCGTGTGCCTGCTGGTTCTGTTCTGTCCCTGCCAGAGGTCCCCGCACCTGCTGGTTCTGTCCTGTCCCTGCCGCTGGTTCTGTCCTGTCCCTGCCAGAGGTCCCCGCACCCGCTGGTTCTGTCCTGTCCCTGCCAGAGGTCCCCGCACCTGCTGGTTCTGTCCTGTGTGTGCCAGGGGCTCCAGTGCCCACTGGTTCTGAGACTGTTTTTGCTGGAGGGCCCGAGGAGCCCGTCTAGCCTCTTGCCTCGTCAGCTGGAGGGCCCGAGGAGCCCGTCCAGCCTCCTGCCTCGTCAGCTGGAGGGCCCGAGGAGCCCGTCCAGTCGCCAGCTGCAGCCTCATCATCCTTGCCCGCAGCAGCCTCCTCATCAGCTTCAGCTTCACCCACGCCGTCGCCTGGTCATCAGCTTCAGCTCCACCCACACCGTCGCCTGGTCCAGCGTCAGCTCCACCCACGCTGTCGCCTGGTCCAGCTTCAGCTCCACCCACGCCGTCGCTGTGTCCAGCTTCAGCATCACCCACGCTGTCGCCGTGTCCAGCTTCAGCATCCTCTTCGGCATCCTCATCAGCGTCGCCGTGTCCAGCTTCAGCATCCTCTTCGGCATCCTCATCAGCGTCGCCTGGTCCAGCTTCAGCATCCTCTTCGGCATCCTCATCAGCGTCGCCTGGTCCAGCTTCAGCATCCTCTTCGGCAGCTTCATCCTCGTCTGGTCCAGCCTCCGCAGCAGCTTCTGCCTCGTCTGGTCCATCCTCCGCAGCTTCATCTTCGCCTGGTCCAGCCTCCGCAGCTTCATCTTCGCCTGGTCCAGCCTCCGCAGCAGCTTCGGCCTCGTCTGGTCCAGCCTCCGCCTCAGCTTCGGCCTCGTCTGGTCCAGCCTCCGCCTCAGCTTCTGCCTCGTCTGGTCCAGCCTCCGCCTCAGCTTCTGCCTCGTCTGGTCCAGCCTCCGCCTCGCCTGGTGCCACAGGGATCACGCCACCTTCACGTCCCAAATTACGGCCTCAACATCATCGAGCATTTGTCAGGCCGCTTGTTGGGCATCATCACCACCGTGGCCGCCCTCCGGACTTCTGTTGCCACCCCCATCTTCCGCGTGGACGACCTGCTACACGCCGCCGTTGCCATCCGCACGGTCGGCCCCCGGACCTGCATTCGCGCCGCCGTTGCCGTCCGCAAGGTCGGCCCCCGGACCTGCTTCCTCGCCGCCGTTGCCGTTCGCATGGTCGGCCTCCGGAACTGAACTGTTTTGGCCTCCTGCGCTGTCGGCCCCCTGAACTTGGCCATCTGCGCCTTTTTGGACTCTGTCCCTCCGTCCTGGGCCCCCTCCGCCCACCCTGGTCGGGTAGTTTTCTGTTTTGGTTTTGGTCCGTTTTTGTGTTTCTGCTGGGCTGTCTGGAGCCAGCCCTTAAGGGGGGGGGGGGGTAATGTCATGGTCCTGTTAAACTGCAGGAATGTCTTAAAGACATAAAGACCTGGATGGCTGCTAACTTTCTGCTTCTTAATTCAGATAAAACTGAGGTTATTGTACTCGGCCCTGAAAAGCTTAGAAATATTGTATCTAACCAGATTCTTACTCTGGATGGCATTACCTTGGCCTCCAGTAACGCTGTGAGGAACCTTGTGTCATGGTCCTGGGTCGGTGACCTAGCGCTTTTAGTTATCATTTTCTGGTTTATTATGATGATGATTATTATTATGGTTTGAGTTCTATGTGTTATATTTGGTCTGCCTTTGAGTCTGTGTCTCTGTCTGTGGTGTCACCCCATCTGTTTGTGAAGCTGTCTGTTTAGATCTGTATCTTGTTTGGTTCCCCGTGTCTGAGTTTCCTGTTTTATTGTGAAGGTCTCTGTCTGATGTGAGTGTGTTCAGTTTACATTTCCCCTGTCCCGTCAGCTCTAATTTCTCCCAGCTGTGTTGCCCTCCTGTCTCTCATCCCCTGATTACTGGTGTGTGTATTTAAGCCCTGTGTGTTCTCCTGCCTGTTGCCGGTTCGTCTGTGTTACTTCGTGTCAGTCTGCGTTACCCTGTGTTCCACAGTGTCCTGTTCCTCGCCTCGTCTCTCTGCTTCTCATCCCCTTTGTCATATGCTCCCAGGTCTGTTATTTTTAGTTCTCCCAGTTTAGGTGTCTTCAGTTATTTGTCATGCCCCACTGCTTGTTTGCCACTACACCTTTGTTAATAAACCTCACCAGCGTTTCATCCACTGCCTGCATCTTGGGTCCTTCTTCCAACTCCACACGGCTCGCCTCGGCGGCCGTGACACCTTGGAGTCATTTTTGACCAGGACATGTCCCTCAACGCACATATTAAACAAGTATGTAAGACTGCGTTCTTCCATTTGCGCAACATCTCTAAAATTAGAAATATCCTGTCTCAGAGTGACGCTGAAAAACTAGTTCATGCATTTATTACTTCCAGGCTGGACTACTGTAATTCGTTATTATCAGGATGTCCAAAAAACTCACTGAAAAGCCTTCAGCTAATCCAAAATGCTGCAGCAAGAGTACTGATAGGGACTAGAAAGAGAGAGCATATTTCTCCTGTTTTGGCTTCCCTTCATTGGCTTCCTGTTAAATCCAGAATTGAATTCAAAATCCTGCTCACATGCAAGGTCTTAAATAATCAGGCCCCATCTTATCTTAATGACCTTGTAGTACCATATCACCCTATTAGAGCACTTCGCTCTCGCTCTGCAGGCCTACTTGTTGTTCCTAGAGTATTTAAAAGTAGGATGGGAGGGAGAGCCTTCAGTTTTCAGGCCTGGTTCTGCCGGAGGTTCCTTCCTGTTAACCTTCCTGCCTTCTTGGGACCTTTTTGTGCCACTGCTATGTGTTAAATGGCTGCCATTTCCACTGTGTTCAGTGGAATATAACCAAACTTGCCACAGGATAGTTTTTACCTGTCAATGTTAATATTCCAGTGTGAATTCCTTAAATCAGCCTAAAATGGCTGAGCAGCAGAAATCCCCACACCCATCACCCTGGGGACCATTTTCTGCCCATTGACTTCCATTATAAACGCTATTTTTCAACCCCAAATTATCATCATATGATTTTATTTTTTCTTCTTTTCTTGGATGTCAATGAAGACTCAGGGCCTTGAAGTTTTAATTTTTAAATTGCAAAAAAAATGCAAAAAAAATAATGGCAGGTCAAAATGTATGTTGGTGCCAATCTTTGGTCCATCTAAAGGCCTACTTATAATGACAATCACATATTACTTCAACTGGTTTTTTGTGGAAATATTTAGTTTCGTTTTTTGGTTTTTGGGGCTTATAACACAGGGCGCTCATGTAATAACACTGGGATTTGAAGGGTTAAAACAACGAAAATATAATTAAAACTTTACATGAATATTTCAGGGAGAAGTAGTTTTACAAGGTTGGCTAATTTAAAGTGGAATAAAATATGGATATATGGTCTTTTTATGGCGTGGCTGAGAATGGTCCCTAGGGTGATGGGTGTGAGTTTTTTAAAGGATGGCAGGAGGGTTAAAAGGGAGTTTTCCTTCCCACTGTCGCCAAAGTGCTTGCTCATAAGGGGTCATATGATTGTTGGGTTTTTCTCTGTATCTATGAAGCGCCTTGAGGCAACTTTTGTTGTGATTTGGCGCTATATAAATAAAATTGAATTGAATTGAATTGAATTGAAACAGGAAGCTCCAACCCTGAGGGCGGTGCAAAGTTGGTCGGACCAATCGGAGTCTATGCTGCGGGACTGTTTTGATCGCGCGGACTGGGAAATGTTTCACGTGGCTGCTAATGACATTAATGAGTACACAGACTCAGTCTGCGGATTCATCAGGAAATGCATGGAAAATGTCGTCCCATCCAGAACAGTTAAATCCTTCCCAAATCAAAAACCCTGGAATAACAGAGATGTTCGGACGGCACTGGCGGCACGGAGCACCGCTTTTGCCGAACACATCGGACTACAAACATGCACATTACCAACTCCGGAAGACGATCAAAGCAGCCAAACGTAAGTACAGGGACAGGGTGGAGCAACAGTTTGACAACCCTCAGAGTATGTGGCAGGGACTAAACACAATCGCAGACTTTAGTGGGAAAACCAGCACATCGCACACCATGGCCTCTCTGTGTGAGGATCTAAAGTATTCTTTGCTAGATTTGACCCAGCGAACACCATGAGACCGGACAGTGTGCGCACCGCAGATGACGTCAGCGCGCACACTGTGTCTGAGGAGGATGTGCGGAAGTGCTTCAGGAAGGTGAACGCACGCAAAGCTACTGGTCCGGATGGGATTCCCGACTGCGTCCTCAAGTCATGCGCAGCTCAGCTGGCTGGAGTGTTTACACACATCTTCAACCTTTCCCTCTCTCTGTCTGTAGTCCCAGCCTGCTTCAAAATGGCCACCATCGTCCCTGTACCCAAATCCTCCACCATCTCCTCATTGAACGATTGGCGACCTGTAGCCCTGACCCCCATCGTGAGCAAATGCTTCGAGAAGCTGGTCAGGGACTTCGTTTGCTCTTCACTACCCGACTCACTGGACCCTCTACAATTCGCATACCGCCACAACAGGTCCACTGATGATGCCATAGCCCTGACACTACATACTGCCCTGCCCTGGACGGATCAATCGGTGGCCGCGTTACAGGACGCACTCGATGACGCAGACTGGGGCATGTTCAGAAACAGCTCCGACGATGACGTCAACGTGTTTACGGAAGCGGTTGTGGGATTCATCGGGAAACTAGCGGATGATACCGTGGAGACAAAGACTATCACAACGTTTCCCAACCAGAAGCCGTGGGTGGATAAAACCATCCGCGACGCTCTGAGATCCCGCACCGCTGCCTACAACACGGGACTCATGACGGGGGACATGGACCCGTACAAAGCCGCGTCATATAACGTGCGGAGGGCGGTGAAAGAGGCGAAGCAGCGCTACGGGAGGAAACTAGAGTCACAACTCCAACAGAGTGACTCTAGGAGCCTGTGGCGGGGACTAAGGACAATAACGGACTATAAAGCACCAACAACCGGTATGACGAACGCGGCCGTGACTCTGGCAGACGAGCTGAACACTTTCTATGCTCGCTTCGAGGCTGCAGCTAAGGTCTCCAACAATGCTAGTGTTAGCGGCGCTAACGGCTGCAGACAGGAAGATACTGCCAGCACCGGAAACGTGCTCGTCATCTCCGAGCATGAAGTAAGGAGAGCCTTCAAGAGAGTGAACACCAGGAAAGCAGCAGGACCAGACGGCATCCCAGGTCGTATCCTAAGAGACTGCGCATACCAGCTAGCTCCTGTGTTCACTGAGATATTCAACATCTCTTTATCTCAGTCGGTGATCCCCACATGCTTCAAAGAGTCCATCATTGTTCCTGTCCCGAAGAAACCCCACCCTGCTTCTCTCAATGACTATCGCCCTGTAGCCCTCAACGCCTGGTCAGAGACTTCATCATTTCTTCACTACCAGACACACTGGACCCACTACAGTTCGCTTACCGTCCAAATCGTTCCACAGACGATGCCATCTCTCATCTCCTCCACACATCACTCACTCACTTGGACACTAGAAGGGGGAATTATGTTAAAATGCTCTTCATAGACTACAGCTCTGCATTTAATACCATAATTCCCTCCACACTCACCACCAAGCTGGAGCATCTGGGACTCAGCTCATCTATGTGTCAGTGGATCTCCAACTTCCTAACTGGCAGACCACAGGCAGTAAGGATGGGCGGACATGTCTCAGCCTCCACCACTCTCAGCACTGGAGCCCCCCAGGGGTGTGTTCTGAGCCCCCTGCTGTACTCTTTGTACACATATGACTGTGTGGCCACTACCAGCTCCACCACCATCATCAAGTTTGCTGACGACACCGTCGTGGTGGGCCTGATCTCTGATAACAACGAGACGGCCTACGTGAAGGAGATTAGGAATCTGGAGAACTGGTGCCAGAGGAACAACCTCCTTCTAAACGTCAGTAAGACAAAGGAGCTGATAGTGGACTTCAGCACTAAGCAGGAGAGGAACTACCAGACCCCCGTCATCAACGAGTGCCCAGTGGAGAGAGTGGACAGCTTCAAATACCTCGGAGTTCACATCACGCAGGACCTGTCATGGTCCTGTCACATCAACACCGTGGTGAAAAAGGCCCGACAGCGTCTCTACCACCTCAGACGCTTGAGAGACTTCCAACTGCCCTCCAAGGTGCTCAGGAACTTTTACTCGTGCACCATAGAGAGCATCCTGGCGGGAAACATCTTAACCTGGTTCGGGAACAGCACCATGCAGGACAGACGAGCTCTACAGAGGGTTGTGCGGTCAGCTGAGCGCACCATCCGCTCCGAGCTCCCTGACCTGCACTCAATCTACAGCAGGCGGTGCTGGACTAAGGCCAGGAAGATCGTGAAGGACCTCAGCCATCCCAACAACAGACTGTTCTCTCTGTTGAGGTCAGGAAAGCGATTCCGCTCCCTGAAGACCAACACAGAGAGACTGAGGAGGAGCTTCTTCCCGCAGGCGATACGGTCTCTCAATCACACCACCACACAGTACTGACCCACATATACAGTTCTTACACACACACTGGACTTTCTGGACATTGTTTTTGCACAACACTGGTCACTATATTCTTCATTTCCAGTTAATACTTGTACAGCTGCTGTTATTGTGTATATATTTATTTATATTTAGATTTCTTCATACATTCTTATATAGTTCTATATATTGTGTATTGTGTATTTTGTTGTACAGTTATTTTATTTTCAACTTTAATTTATATATTTTATCTTATTCTTCCCAGTTAAATTTACCCTTCATTCTAATTTGTGTTGTACAGTTATTTTATTTTTAACCCTTTAAGACCTACCATAGAACCAAGTCCGCCAGAGCTTATATTATATTTTTACATGCTGTGGAGCCATTTTTGGGAGCATTTCAAGTTGCTATACATCAATACAACCATTATAGCCCAAACTTTAATAATATGTCTGCATTAGGTGCATAGTAATTACATAAATTGCAAAAAAGTGCAATAAACTACAAAAAAATTGAAAATCGTTTTTGTTTTTTTAACATATATTTCTAGTTAGAGAAATTTAAGAGGCTCATCCCTCAAAACTGTAAATACAAAAAAGTTGCACAAACTAGTTTCCCACCACAGGAAATTTATTTTGAGTGTCTTCATAGTTTTATTTTTGAAATACACCAATTTTTATACACTGCAGGAAAAACGAAAATAAATATTATAGTGCAAATTTGCAAAATAACAGCATATGCATCAAAATAAACTATTTCAAGCAGTGCAATATGAGTCCTAAGCATCCCAGAAACGACACAGAAAGTCATAAACTCAAACATAACTTTTTAAAACACAAGTATAGGCTCATAAGGCCCCGATCGTAAAAAAACTACATTTCCGCAAAATGACGTCACTTCCGGTTTCGGGCAGGTCATGCGGTCATGTGATAGTTCGCGCTGATGGACGTAGGAAGTGTTACAAACAGCTGATCGGATCGGCGAAGCGTGTTTCTGGAATTTCATGTTTTTGTTGCTGCAAGTGATTTTTATGCAGTTTTTGCAAAGCTATATGTGGAAGGAAACTGTGACCTAGGACAAGCTGATGGCATAAGATGTAAGTACAACTCCTCCGGTTTCATATGCAAAAAAAATTATTGCGCTAGCTTACGTGGTTGCAGAGCTACCGGGATTTAAAAATAGTTACGCAAAATGGAGCATGCCCGCTCCGATCGGATGTAAAGGGTTAACCTTAATTTATATTTAATTTTTTCCTGTTTAAATTTACCCTTTTTAATTTTTCATATTTATTTCCTATCTTATTCATAGCCTTTCCTTTTTTTGTTTTCTTTAGGTCACGAGCAGTTGTCCAAGCATTTCACTACATATCGTACTGTGTATGACTGTGTACGTGACAAATAAAATTTGAATTTGAATTTGAATTTGAATTTGTCACACCTGGAGAAGAGAGACACGTATGTCTGACACGTAAGTCGTCAGACTGGGCAGCATCACCTCATCCCCCATCACACTGAACACTGGTGCTACACAGGGGTGTGTAGTGAGCCCTCTCCTGTACTCACTCTACACCTATGACTGCACGGCCACTAACAACTCCAACATCATTGTGAAGTTTGCGGACGACAGATGGCTTACAGGGAGGAGGTCAGCGCCCTGACCCACTGGTGTCAAGACAACCATCTCACCCTCAACGTCGCAAAGACAAAGGAGTTGATAGTGGACTTCTGGAGGTGCATAGAAGTACACACCCCCATCACCATCTACGGCGCTGCTGTGGAGAGAGTGAGCAGCTTCTGCTTCCTTGGTGTACATCTGGCTGAGGATCTTACGTGGTCAATACACATAAATAAAACAGTGAAGAAGGCGCAGCAGCACCTCTTCTTTCTCAGGAGACTGAAAAGACTTAGCATAAGCCCCCGCATCCTCAGGACCTTCTATCGCTGTGCCATTGAGAGCATCCTCACTGGAATCATCACCACCTGGTATGGCAACAGCACCGCTTACAACCGCAAAGCTCTCCAGAGAGTAGTGCGGTGCTCTGAACGGATAATTGGAGGTGAGCTTCCCTCCCTCCAAGACATCTACAGGAAGCGGTGCCTGAGGAAAGCGGGAAGGATCATCAAGGACTCCAGTCACCCCAGCCAGAAACTGTTCAGACTACTTCCATCAGGAAGGAGGTTCTGCAGCATCCGGTCCCGAACCAGCAGACTGAGAGACAGCTTTTTCCACCAGGCCATCAGACTGCTGAACACTTCATAGACACCTCACCCTTACTACTGGAACTTCAACATTATGCACTCCATACTGTATATAAATACCACTTGTTTTGCACATGTTCAACTACCAACCTCTGTATATTTTATATATTTTATTTTATTGTTTACTCTATTTAATTTGTAAAATATGTATATACACACACACACGTAGAAAAACACATTTAGTATACACATCCAGTAATGCATATACTCTTATATTGTACATATATTTATTACTCTCAGATTTAGTCATATATTTTGCTTGTTTTATGTTATTGTATTTTTTTTTTTTTTGCACACCTCTGTTGCTTGTGAAGCTCGCACACAAGAATTTCACTCGCATGTACTGTACCAGTGTATCTGCACATGTGATGTGTCAATAAAAAAGTCATTTGATTTGATTTGATCACGGAGCGTAAGTTTGATAACATCATGGAGAAGCTCACGTCTCTCCAACAGGAGATTGAGAGACATGTGTCGGACTGTTAGAACAGCTTTGACAGTCACAAGAGTTGTTCGCATTAAAAGTAAAAACCACCATCACTTCATGCGGCTACCACTTTGGCATCAGCTGTGATCTCAAGGCTGGAGCTGAACAAAAAAAAGCACCCTGATAACGACTGTGTTTAGACTTCCCATTCTATGCAAGGCCACCTGGGTTGGCTGGAAGACGGTTTACTTAGCCTGGCAGGGCGAATGACACTGTCTCAGCTGAAATCTGGACACACACACACATACTGTACTGTTCTCTCTATGTGTTAAACTCCCTGAGTGTGAACATAGATAAACAGCCAGCCAAACTCCTTTTCAAGAGCCAGGAAGGTGAGCGTACTTGCTCCTTTAATGACTCCAAACATGGCAATCATCTTGCACTGACATCATAGAACTGGAGTGAAACTAGAAAAACACATAATACAAAACTCTTAATCGATTGACATATAATCAGCAGGTAAATATATTCAGGCACTTACGCAGGAGACCATGAAATAAGTATACTGTAGATATGCAAACTGATATTACTACAAAGAAAAACAAGCAGGTAGTGGGTGAGCGTACACTTGTATCATTAGCTCAGAAGCTACACCCTATAACTGCACTTCAAAGAAGGTACAAAATAATGTCTCAAAACACCCTATTATTAATTGCTTAATATACAAAGAACTGACAAAACTTACAACTATTACTTTCTGAAGGACTCCTTTGAAGGATTGCTTTGGATTGCACATGAATTATAACAAAGGTGTAGCCATGCTTTTCCCACTGTTCTCTGCATTTCCTGCTTCCTGTCTATGCACATGTCAAAATAAAAGCCTTCTTGTCTATCCAGATGTCGAAATAAAAGATTCACAATTTTCCGATGTATAACAATAGAAAAACACTTTACACTTATTTGTGTCATTAGCATATGAACATATTGAAAACAGAACACATACACTGATATGCACACACTGATCGCCCCTCCCTTTCCAAATGCCTTCAGGGAGATCGTGGCTCAAGAGTTGGCAGTTCGTCTTGTAATCGGAAGGTTGCCAGTTCGAGCCTGGCTTTTGGGGTCCTTAGGGACTAGTAAAGCGCTATACAAATACAGGCCATTTGCCATTTGCCATTTACCATTCGATGCTTGACCCCTCTCGGGGAAGATGGCGGTCGAATGGACCAGCGCAGACATGCTGCAGGACCGGATGTGCTGTCTACACCGGCTACCCTTTACCCGCCCCTGTTGCTCGTCTTGTGTTTCTATGGTGTATTGATAGTCATGTGCTTTTTGTATGCGCTGACGTGTTTTTTTTCTGTTCTTCTGTTCTCCCTGTTGGAGCTCAGTCTGGGGGGAATTCTTTTTTCTCCTCATCTTTCCTCATGTTGTGTATTTTCCATTGTTATACCTCTCTGGCCTGTCTTCCCCATGTGATGTTTGTGTAATGTATGTATGGTCGGAAGGGTAAGATGGTGCTGGCATGGCTGGCAGGCTTAACCCAATTTCCCTCGGGATGAATAAAGTATGATCGATCAATCAATCAATCAATCCCGGCCCCTAAGAAACCGGCAAAGAAATTAGAGGGAGATCTGGAGCAAGGGAGTCAGGGAAAAAATCATAAGGGGTCTACCTCACCGGTGGAGTGGAAAATGAAAACAAATGATAAAGAGTGGGATGATGATTCGTGGGGCGGCTGGGTGACGGCTGCATTACAGGAGGACGAGCATCCTACTAGATGGCGACTGAATTTCAGCGAGACTGAATATTAGTGTTTTTTAGTGCTAACCCTCCTCCACACTGCTCGACTCCAGATAACTTTCGCCAACAGTTGCGCCTCTACCCGACGTCACTTCCACGCACCCAAGAGGCTTCTGCGGCATGCTCGTCCACCTTCACACATAATGTAATCATGTAAGACAGGGTTTCAGGTAAATCTCTTATCACCAGTTAATCACAAACATTGTTCAATAAAGTACTTATCAATGCCAGGTGCGCCCATCCGAGTCCAAAACTCGACGGAGTATTGAGATTCAATAAACGGTGAGCAGCTGTATGGGCTCACCTCTTTCAAACACACTTTTAAATTTCGGCATCGGTTCTAAGAACAGCTTGAGCCCAGTTTAATGCCTGTCCATGTAAACACGAAAGCAATTTTAGCCCCATAAGTTTCATATGTCCTCCGCAACTGTCTAAATTGGAATTGTCACCTAGGTCAGAAATCCCGCAAGTTGTGTAACTCACCCGAGAAGGGCTCTGGTGCCGGTAAGGATCGCTCCGGGGGTTAGGCAGGAGTGGGTAGAGAAGGAGCTGGAAGCTCGGGCGCCGGTAACTGTGGAGAGACAGATGGAGGAGACTCTGCTGGGCTTACCAGAGGTATGTGCAGAGCGAGGGCCAACTTAGTGTGGCCAACTGTGGAATAATAATGATAATAATAATGAGCTGCAGCATTTGTTCATGGTGTTCCAGTGAGGACGCACTGCTGAGTGGGGGCTGAGTCCGCTGAGTCCACTGTATGGTTGCATCGTTACTGTTACAGTTTTGGCGTGGAGGACACAATAGCAAGACTCCAGGATCACAAAAGAGAGTTCTATTTGCAAGTCCACCAGGTGTATATACAAAAAGTTGCAGGGAAAGTGCTATATACAACAGGGTGAAGGACCGGGCTCCAGGGAATTCCAGGGAGAAGGCACCCGCTCTCCAAACAATCCACACACACGACAGCAGGCTCTCTCTCCAACACTCATCACTCGGGAATCACACAAGGAAGAATCCAGGAGGTCTGTAGACAGGTAGAGGTGGATAAGTACAAAGCTCAAAGAAAACACTGAGTTGTTCAATTTCCTGGGCCACACGCAGGGGTCCCAACTTTGAGGGAGGAGGTACCTGGGTTAGAACATGTTAGGCAATTTAAAGCACTCAAGGCTCTTGTCTCAAGTTTTACATCACAGGTGACTGCAGATGTTGTTGGGGTGGCTGTGGCTCAGGCGGTAGAGCAGATCAGCTACTGATTGGAAGGTTGGTGGTTGTGTGCTTGTAATGTGTGGGTGTAAATGGGTGAATGAGGCATGTTGTATACAGCGCTTTGAGTACTATATAAGTGCTATTAAGCGCTATATAAGAATCAGTCCATTTACCATGCAGATCAAGGACAGGAGCAGATGGTGCCGGAGGTGAAGTGGGTGTGGGGGAAGGTGTATAATTGGAAGTGGAATAAGCCGCGATGGACAGGTCCATTTGAATGGGTGACCAGGACCTCACATGCTGTCCAGTTGAGAGGGAAAGGTGGCAAAAGAGCCTAGGAGGTCCGAAAGGCTCTGGATAAAAAAGGGGGACTCGGCTGAGACCCCCAAAAACATATATCCTCGCCCAGGGCAAAATAATCCCCTGATCTATTCAACGAACTGAAGGGTGGTCAACTCCTGAAGTTGAAGAAAGAAGACGAGCAGAGAATCACCCGACCCAGAAGATAAAGGTCATTTCTAAGATAATGAATCTCCTTAGACAGAGGTTCTAGTCTAAGTACAATGTAAGGGATTGGAGAAGTGATCAAAATTGGGTTGCGGGGAAATTGGAGAGTAGTGGGAGTTTTAGGGGTCATTATTGTCGTTACTGTAACTGTGATTTTTCTTGCATGTGAGTTGCCCGGAGACAGACTTCAGATTACGCCAGTCCATGGTGAGACGAACCAATCGCAGCACATCAGATAAAACCGACACCTGTTTAAATTATTACGGTGGCCGAGTTGGACTACGTGGCAGGGTCTATGACTTCGTCCATGTTCGATCTCTGTGCAGCCATACATTATGGTGGCCGAAGTTACAGGACACATGATATTTGGGTCTTATTAAATCTCATTCAATCATTTCTGTCAACAGGGGTGGACACGGTTGAGCGGGAGATGTGCCCGGTCGCAGGTTGTGGGTACACCAAAATCAAGGGAGCTGGGGGGACAGGTTTTATATACAGCGAGATTTTAGGACCCCACAGAATTTAGTGACTTTGTCGTTGGGGAACTGGATGGCTCCGCCACCCACGGGGATCGCCAATAGGCTGGTTTACTTTAGTTAGGAGTAGATGTTATCGGGGATTGTCCATATGGGGTGGTCAAGGTGAATTTTAGAAGTTCACCACAAAATTTGTCCTCAACCCAAGTAAGAAAATTAGTAGAGAATTTTACAGGGATTACACCAAAATGAAACTTAGACAGCTGATCTCTATGGCTACTGGCTATAGGGATAGTAATTTGTGGTTAGATGTGTCTGATTGTGTGGCCTGTGCGGCGGCCAGACCACATTTGTTTACTGAACTGGCACCCCATTATCTGGAGGACCGTTGGGGATTTAAGTGTATGCTCAGATTAATTATGGAGGCGGTTTCGAAGGGCATCTGCACCACATTAGCCAGTCTGTTTCCCCCAATTGATAATAAAACTGTAATAGGGCCATTCACACCGAGAAAAGCAAATTATACCTGTTTTAACTTTACTGTTTCTGAACCTTCCAGCTATAAGCTCGATGCCGTTGAAATTCCAGTTGATTGGTGTGTGGAGGTTTATCCAGTCAGGGGGACCGCCTCACGGGATCAGGACACATATATTGGTCCATGTGCATGATCTGGTTTGTATTATTACTGTGGAGGATATCGCTTGTTTGTGAGAATTCCAAGGGGAACCTCCGGCCTGTGTGCACTAATGCGGTTGGGGGCTCCATTAATTCTAGTGGGTGAAATGGGGGTGTGACTGGGTAAACCCGGCACTGCCCAACCTATGTCGAGACGTCATGTTTTGAGGAAGCGTTCGACAAGCTTGTTTGACCTTTCTGTGGGGTCACCAACGTATATAAACTGTATTGGCGTGCCTAGAGGAGTGCCAGACGACTAGAAGCTGGCTGACCCAATTGGATTTGAGAATTTGCATTTGATTGCAGGGCTTATCCCAATTACTCCAAATAAGAATGTGGACCGTATTCATTATGTCCACTACAATATGCTTAGATTGACAAATTTAATCCGTGACACTGTAGGAGGATTTGCGGAGCAATTAGGACACATTTCTCTTATGGCTGTGCAGAATCGAATGGCATTAGACATGTTGTTGGCAGAAAAGGGGGTGGGGGTGGGTGCGAAGTTTGATGATATGTGCTGTACTTTTATTCCTAATAATACAGCCCCTGATGGATCTGTGTAGAGCGATGGAAGGCCTGAAGAACTTATATGAGCTCTCAGGAGTCAATAATCTGTTGGGGGAGTGGATGATCTCTGTCTTTGGGCAATGGAAGGGTTTTATTGTGTCTATTATCGTTTCTTTTATCTACTTTTACAGCTATTCTGGTAACTTGCGGTTGTTGTTGTGTGCCTTGTACCACAGCATTATTGGTCAGGTTGATTAATCAGGCTGTTGGTGGATCTGATACTTGGGCAGCCAACATGACGCCATTCTTGGGAACTAGGGAGAATCAATGTGCTGACATTTTGTTTGATGATTTGCAGTAGGGGGGAATGTTAGAATCAAGTTGTGTGACACAGTAAAGGAACACAACACAGCAGCTGACACAGATTTCTTATGGCCACGGGCCGTAACACCCCCCTTCCCAAGATCAAAACATCTCCTCTGTAGATGTTTTGACAGTTATGGGAAAACATCTACCTCCACTAAGTTTGGGCAACCTTGTTAATAGTCATTATTTTCCTGTATAAATCATCGGTTGTTACAATAAAAAATGTCAGTTAAATATATCATATAGGAGAAACACACAGTGATATATGAGAAGTGAAATGAAGTTTATTGGATTTACAGAAAGTGTGCAATAATTGTTTAAACAAAATCAGGCAGGTGCATAAATTTGGCCACTGTTGTCATTTTATTGATTTCAAAACCTTTAGAACTAATTATTGGAGCTCAAATTGTCTTGGTGAGCTCAGTGACACCTGACCCCATACACTGGTGAGTATTTAAGGGGGTTAATTGTAAGTTTCCCTCCTCTTTTAATTTTCTCTGAAGAGTAGCAACATGGGGGTCTCAAAACAACTCTCAAATGACCTGAAGACAAAGATTGTTCACCATCATGGTTTAGGGTAAGGATAAAGGAAGCTGTCTCAGAGATTTAAGCTGTCTGTATCCACAGTTAGGAACATATTGAAAAAATGGAAGACCACAGGCTCAGTTTTCTCTGCCCACAGCACAAACAGAGCCGCTTGAGGTTTGCTAAAGAACATTTGGACAAGCCAGCTTCATTCTGGAATAGGATGCTGTGGACTGATGAAACTAAAATTGAGTTATTTGGGCATAACAAGAGGCGTTATGCATGGAGGAAAAAGAACACAGCATTCCAAGAAAAACACCTGCTACCTACAGTAAAATATAGTGGTGGTTCCATCATGCTGTGGGGCTGTGGGGCAAGTGAAGGGACTGGGAATCTTGTCAAAATTGAGGGATATATAGATTCCACTCAGCAGATTCTGGAGACCAATGTCCAGGAATCAGTGACAAAGCTGAAGATGCGCCGGGGCTGGATCTTTCAACAAGACAACGACCCGAAACACTGCTCAAAATCCACTAAGGCATTCATGCAGAGGAACAAGTACAACGTTCTGGAATGGCCATCTCAGTCCCCAGACCTGAATATTATTGAAAATCTGTGGTGTGAGTTAAAGAGAGCTGTCCATGCTCGGAGGCCATCAAACCTGAATGAACTAGAGATGTTTTGTAAAGAGGAATGATCCAAAATACCTTCAACCACAATCCATTGGAACCTACAGGAAGCATTTAGAGGCTGTAATTTCTGTAAAAGGAGGATCTACTAAATATTGATTTCATTTATTTTTTTGTTGTGCCCAAATTTATGCACTTGCCTGATTTTGTTCAAATAATTATTGCACACTTTCTGTAAATCCAATAAACTTCATTTCACTTCTCAAATAACACTGTGTGTCTCTTATATGATATATTTAACTGACATTTTATTGTAACAACCAACAATTTATACAGGAAAATAATGACTATTAACAAGGTTGCACAAACTTTTGCATCCCCGCTGTATATCGTTTTGGGCCCATTGCGATACTAATAACCTTCCTGTGATTTGAAGCCTCCAGAGTTTTTAGGAGTGTCATGAATTATTAACAAGCTCCATTGAGGATTATGCAGTCTCATAAAACCATGGTAAAAATGTTTAACACTTCACTTTCTGAATTCTGATGAATACATACCGAGTGCATTTCAGAGGAAGGGAAAGAGGAATGATTAAGATCTGTTCTTGTTAACTTTCGCTATTTGCAACTTCTGAGGGAGATTTATTTTCATACAGTTTGACTATATAAAACTATATACTTACCTAGTTACATTTTTTAAATAACTTTTTTAATGAACCCTGGATTAAATATGACATATCTAATTCTTGGTGGACATGTGGAAGTGCAGAAATACAGATATCTCTATTTTATGATACTGTTCACAGCATATATTCTAATAATTTGCTGTAATACCTCTATCATATACCTCATTGTTATTCATAAAAGCTTGCATGAGCCCATGTATATTTTCATTGCAGCTTTGTTATTAAATTCCCTTTTTTTCAGCACTTTTTTTCAGCACTAATATTTATCCAAAGCTTTTGGCTGATTTCTTATCTGAAAAACAAGTTTTTATATTTTACTCTTTAAGCTGCTCAGAGTTCTTATTGTTGTCAGCCATGGCCTATGACAGATATGTGTCTATATGTAAACCTCTGCAATATCCAACAATAATGAGAAAAATAACTGTCGTTTTTCTGCTTGTATTAGCTTGGCTTTTGCCTGCTTGTCAAGTTGCAGTTGTGATCATACTAAATATTAATAACAAACTCTGTAACTTTACTTTGAAAGGCATTTTTTGTAATAATTCACTCATCCAGCTTTACTGTGTGATGTCAAGAGCTCTCTCTGTATATGGCGCATTTGTTTTATTGAATACCGGACTTTTTCCAATGCTATTCATAATTTTTACATACACCAAGATAATTTTAACTGTTTATCGGAGCTCTGGAGAAGTCAAGAAAAAAGCTGCACAGACCTGTTTACCACACCTGTTTGTTTTAATCAACTATTCCTGTTTGATAACTTATGACATGATTATAGCTAGACTGGAATCAGATTTTTCTAAAACTGCGCGTTTTTTAATGACACTCCAAATAATAACATATAATCCTCTCTTCAATCCAATTATTTATGGACTAAAGATGAAAGAAATTTCTAAACACCTCCAAAGGTTGTTGTGTCAAAGCAAACTCAACTAGTGTGTCAAAACCACTGTTTTGATTCATGTAATTCAAAAATCTGAAATTGTGAAATTATGTGTATACAACTAACACAGATTTAAGCCTTGTGTTGTCATTAATGATTGCATTAATACTAAAAATCTTACTCAAAATCTTGTGTTAAATTATTCTTACAGTTATAGTGTAATATATTATTGTGTTACTTTTACCATAAAATAATAATTTGTTATTGTGTTCATATTTGCAGTATTGAGGTATTCATTTCTATTTTCTACGTATTTATAATACACATATAATATAGTACTGTGTTTCACTGTTTTATTTGTAGTGCTGGAGATTCAAATAATTATGTTTGAAGTAATGTGGTTATAACTGTACAAAAATCTAATTTAATGTTATTCACACGTTATTTAAAATTACAGATCAATCTTCCTGACATAGCTTTAATATGAAAATAGGCTGGCATAATAAATGTGTTATCTTGTTCCAACTAATTGCTAATATGTCATTTTATAGATAATATTTAGTTAATCTTTTAACTCAGAATGCACAGATTAAGCCTGTGTGTCACAGCTGGGGCAGCAGTCATGTGGTGTTGTGAAGGAGGATCAAAGTTGCAGACAATGGCAGTGAAGCGAGTGAGTTTATTTACAGTGAGTGAAAATGAACAGAAGTAAGGACAAAACTAAGTGAGAACCTAAATTTTGTAAAACTAGAGAACAAACCTGAAATCGTACAAACACGGGAAAACGTCACGGAGAGTGTAGAGCAGAGAGACGCAGAGTTACACAGACAAACTGTTATGTTGTGGCAGGAATTTGTCCACCAGGGGGCAACAGTTGTTGGAGAGGGTAAAAGCCAGGTTTTGCTGTGAAGTTACACCGTGATAAGTGACTTATGAACTGAGGTTGGCAAGTGGTACCGTTCGACAGCGAGCTGCAATCCTGGGAGGAATATTGTGAGATTTTGGATTACTTCGTTGTGGCGAATGATACTAAGGAGGAGGAGAAGAAGCGAGCGGTACTGTTGAGTTGCGTGGGCGCACAGACCTATGCCCTGATTAGGAACCTACTCAGTCCGGTCAAGCCAGGGGATCGTTCTTATGCTGAGTTGGTGGGATTGTTGAACAATCATTTTCACCCTAAGCCGAGTGAAATTGTGCAGCGGTGGAAGTTTAACACATGAAATAGAAGGCCGGAGGAAAGTGTGGGCGATTATGTAGCGGAGCTGAGGAAGCTCGCACAGGACTGTAACTTTGGAGACTCCCTGACGGTGATGCTGCGGGATCGTTTAGTATGTGGAATAAGCGATGACAGAATACAGCGCAGATTGTTAGCAGAGGATTCGCTAACATTTGAAAAGGCGCTGAAGTTTGCTCAAGCAATGGAGGCTGCTAACAGAGACATTGTGGATTTGAAAAGCATGACGGAACAGTCGCGATTCACTAAAGGATTAGGAGCGGTGAACCAGATGGAGGACGGCGGCTCGACGTCACAACAGGTTGTCAGGAAGTGCTAGATGTGGAGGGCTAAATCATGTGGCCAAGGACTGCAGGTTTGTTTCAGAAAAATGCCACAACTGTGGAAAGGTGGGACACATAAAAAGGGTCTGCCGAATGAAAATGCAACAAAAATGAGGGCGTGGCAGACAAGGTAAACAAGCCCATTTCTTGGAAGAGGAGAATGTGGAGAGTGAGGAAGAAGGAGCTGAAATGCACCACATAAAGGCAAGTGTGACTATGTATAATGTGCATGAGGAGATTAGCATCCCAAGGGAAGAACCCATCAGACAGAAGCTAAAAGTAAATGGACAGAATGTGACATTTGAAGTAGACACAGGCTGTGGTTACACTATCATGTCGAAGGAGTCATTTAAAAAACTTTTTGAAGGCAGTAATGCGCCCAAAGTAAGCAAGTGTGGAATCAAACTGAGAACGTATGGAGGCCACAAGGTACCCGTGTGGGGAGCAGCCCAAGTGCAGGTGGAATTCAGAGAATGTAAAAAAAAAAACTGGATGTGGTGGTGGTTGAAGGGGCTGGAACTAGTTTGATGGGTCGGGGATGGATTAAGGCCTTCCAATTAGACTGGCAACCTGTACATAAGATAGAAGGCAGAGATGATGCCTTACAGCGGATACTGGCCAGACATGAAACAGTGTTTAAGGATGAGTTGGGAACGCTGAATGGGTTTGCAGCAAAGATACATGTAGCCAGTGATGCCAAACCGTGCTTCTATAAGCCCCGATCAGTTCCGTTTGCTATGAAAAAGAAAGTGGAGCAGGAACTGGAGAGACTGTTGGAGGAGAAGATCATCCCACCAGTGAAATTCTCAGAGAGGGCCGCACCCATTTTACCCAGACTCCAGCGCCAGAATTTGTGGTGACTACAAACTGACTGTTAACAAGGTGTCGCCTGTAGAACAATACCCCATAGCGGGGCTGGCGGGAGGAGAAAAATACACCAAGTTAGATATGAGTCACGCATATCAACAGGTTGTACTTGATAAGGAATCTAGAAAGTATGTCACAGTGAACACACACAGGGGTTTGTTTACATACACCAGGTTGCCATTTGGTGTGAGTTCAAGTCCTGCCATTTTTCAGCGCACCATGGAGAGTGTGTTGCAAGGTCTGACCAATGTCGCAGTGTATCTGGATGGCATCATCCTGATGGGAAAGAATGACAAAGAACATCTTCAAACACTGGATGGAGTGCTGCAGCGCTTGGAGGAGGCGGGCCTGCGCTTAAAAAGGAGCAAATGTCAATTCATGGAGAAGGAAGTGACATTTTTAGGACATCGGGTGGATAAGACCGGTTTACATCCAGTGCCAGCAAAAGTGAAAGCAGTGCAGGAGGCGCCACCCCCAAAATCAGTGACAGAGCTCAAAGCTTATTTGGGGTTGTTGAACTTCTATAATAAGTTCTTGCCAAATTTGTCCACACTGTTGGCCCCACTGCACAAGCTTCTGAGAAAGGGGGAACCATGGTGTTGGGGACCAGCACAGGAGAAGGTTTTCTGCAAATCAAAGGAACTGTTGCAGTCAAGCAGTGTATTGGTACACTATGATGAGCAAAAGGATTTAATTCTTTCTTGCGATGCGTCCCCCTATGGAGTGGGAGCAGTACTAGCTCACTGCATGCCAGATGGTCAGGAAAAACCCATTGGGTTTGCATCGCGTACCCTGAATGCAGCAGAAAAGAACTACTCACAGCTGGATAAAGAAGGATTGGCTGTAATATTTGGTGTACAGTATTTTCATAAGTACGTGTACGGCAGGAAGTTCATGATTATCACAGATCATAAGCCATTGATAAGTTTGATCCATGAGCTGAAGGCTGTCCCTCAGATGGCGTCACAGAGGATCATGCAATGGGCGGTGTTATTAAGAGCCTATGAGTATGTCATTAAATACAGAGAAGGCAAAAATAACAGTAATGCTGATGGTCTGAGTCGTCTCCCTCTTCCAGAGAACCTCCCTAAAGAGGTGGCAGCTGAGGACCAAGTGTTGATGGTAGATCAGGACCATGAGGGCGTGATGACATCTGAGCAGCTGCAAAGATGGACAACCAAAGATCCCATACTCTCCAGAGTGCGTGAGTATGCTTTGAGAGGATGGCCCACTACGCAGCATCCTAATTTTCAGCCCTACAAACAGAGACAACAGGAGCTGAGTGTGCAGGATGGGTGTGTGCTGTGGGGGGCGAGGGTGGTGATACCAGAACGAGGTCGACGCCCCCTTTTGGAACAGCTACATCAGTCACACCCAGGAATGAGCCGCATGAAGGGCCTGGCCAGAAGCTACATGTGGTGGCCGCATATGGAGAATGACATTGAAGACAAGGTGAGGTCCTGCAGTACATGTCAAGAACATAGACACAGGCCGGAAGAGGCACCACTACACCCCTGGGAGTGGCCAGAAAAGCCCTGGAGAAGGATACATATCGATTATGCAGGCCCATTTTTGGGTAAAATGTTCTTAGTAATAGTGGACACCCACTCCAAATGGTTAAATGTGTATCCAGTTCCATCCGCTACAGCAGCTGCAACCATAGACTGCCTGAGAAACTGTTTCAGCACGCACGGCCTTCCTGAGATGGTGGTCTCAGATAATGCCCAGTGTTTTGTAAGTGCACAAACTAAAGAGTTCATGGCAAAGAACGGAATCACTCACGTCACCTCCGCTCCATATCACCCAGCATCCAATGGGTTAGCAGAAAGAGCAGTGCAAACGTTCAAAGAACTCATGAAAAAGAGTACTGGAGACACACTGACAACCAAGTTAAACAGGGCTCTGTTTAGTTACAGAATCACATCACAGTCCACAACAGGGAAGTCTCCCGCTGAGTTGATGATGGGCCGGAAGTTGAGGTGTACTCTTGATCTCATACACCCTGACTTGAAACAGAAAGTGACAGCAAAACAAGATAGCACCTTGGCATGATAGACATGCCAAGGTGCGCATGTTTGTTATTGGAGACACAGTATATACCAAAAACTATGGCAGAGGACCCAAATGGATACCAGGACTTATACAGGAGATGACGGGGCCTGTTTCCTTCTTGGTGATGCTGGGCAATGGGACAGTGGTGAGGCGTCACGTCAATCAGCTGTTTGCCCGCCTGGAGCTGTGCCTGGCAGCAGGAATGCCTGAAGGCCACCCAGGCGAGCCCCCAAAAGCAGCCCCAAACATCAGCGCTGAGACAGGAGACGAGGATGAGAGACACATGGAGGTGCAAGTTACACCAGTGGTGAAGCCACATATGGAGAGTAGTGATTCACTTGAATCACCTGCCACTGGGTTACGGCGATCGCAAAGAACCAAGAGACCGCCGGAGCACCTGAGAGACTTTGTGCCGTGATTACGGTGAACTGTTATAGGTTGACCTAAGACTGTTGGACTAAAGGTTCATTATTACGGAGTGAAATTTCAATAAAGGCTGGGGACGGGGTTGTTGCATTTTTATAAAGGTGAAGTTTTTGTTTATGGGTATTTTCTGTAGTGATTAAAACTACAGAGTAGTTCCAGTTTAAGGGGGGAGGAATGTTATGTTGTGGCAGGGATTTGTCCACCAGGGGGCAACAGTTGTTGGAGAGCTTTCAGTCTGTGGGGCGCATGTCCCGGTTCTCTTATTAATAAAGAAGTAACCGTGAGCTAAACATGGTCTCCGTGGTTCCTTAGTCTTATGATATCACACAAACCATCAAGGAACACAGGAAGACACACACGACAAATACACGCAAGGTAACGAGGGAATGACACACCAGAGGGGAACACAGCTGAACCTAGTTAGACACAACGAGACACAAACCTTCAAAGTAAAACAGGAAACTCAGACTATTTTACAACACAAACTCAGGGACACAAACAAAGTATTATGAAACGGCTGTTTGCAGGCAGGAAAAGGACCCAAAGTGCAGACTCGGGAGACAGACGTGAACTCAAAGTGCAGACCAAACACAACCTAGAGATCAAAATCAGAATCAGAATCCTTTATTCATCCCAAGGGAAATTAGGGTTACAGCAGGCAGCACGCTAATGGCGCATGCGCACTTACAAAGGAACCTTCTGACCAACTTTACACAAACATCACATTGGGCAGACATGTCAGAAAGGTAGGCTGATAGGAAAAAAACAACGAAAATACACTACATGAGGTAAGAGGAGGAGAAAAAAAAACTCCACTCAGACTGAGCTCCTAGTGGGAGAACAGTTTGATAACAGAAAAAACACCTCAGCACAAAAGCACATGACTATCAATACACCATAGAAACACAAGACAAGCAACAGGGGCGGGTAAAGGGTAAGAGAGAGCCGGTGTAGACAGCGCATCCGGTCCTGCAGCATCTGTGCTGGTCCAGTTGACTGCTATCTTCCCCGGTCGGGCACAAGCATCGAAGGCGTTGGAAAGGGAGGGGGGATGAGTGAGTGCTTATCAGTGTAAGTGTGTGTGTGTGTGTGCGTGTCCATAGTTTAGCTGAGACAGTGTCCTTCGGCCTATCAGGCTAAGTAAACAGTCCTCCAGCCAATCCAGGTGTCCTTGCATGGGATGGGAAGAATAGCCGTAACACAGTCATTATCAGGGAGTGATTGTTCGGCTCCAGCCTTGGGCCTGCAGCTGGCGCCGTGATGGGGATCCGCAATGTTTATGTTGGTTTTGTTAATTTCCATGCGAGCAGCCCAGGAGAATTTTTCAGGCTGCTCTTTAACACTCCGACACTGGCCTCCTGATCTCCCGTTGGAGAGTCGCGAGCCTCCCCATGATGGTATCAAACTTCTGTTCCATGGTGTTATCGTTCTTTTAATTCTGAGACCTCACAACTGCAGTGATCCGTTCCGCGATGTTTTCCAACTGTTTTCCAAAAAACAGAAAACACTGGAGCCCAGAAAATAACCAAACAAAAAAAAAGGCCCACAAAAGGCGCAGGCGTCCAGGAAAACACTCGCAAAAAAGTTCAGGGGGCCGGCCTGGAGGTCGATAACGCAAAAGTCCAAAGAACAGTTCTGGAGGCTGACCGCGGAGCCAGTGGCGGTGACGGAGCAGGTCAGGAGGTCGGCCGCGCGGGAGGCAGCGGCGGCGAAGGAGCAGGTCATGAGGCCGGCCACGACAGCAATGATGTCCAGCCAACGACCTGGAAAGTGGCCGGACAGGACGAGGACGAGCAGGCCGGACAGGAACAGGTGAGGCAGGACAAGACGGTGCGGACACCTCCGGGCAAGGCAATGGCGTGGGAGCCACAGATGGAGGAGCGGTGGTGGTGCTGCAAGCGACGGCGTGGGAGCCGCAGATGGTGGTGCTGCAGGCAACGGCGTGGGAGCCGCAGATGGTGGCGCTGCAGGCGATGAAGACTGGACAGGCCTCTCAGACCCTCCAGCGGAGACAGAAGGCTGAACGGGCCCCTCGGGCCAGGAGACGGCTGGAGCGGTTCTCCAGAACCCCCAGCAGGAACAACAGACAAAGGCCAGACGGGCCCCTCGGATTCTCCAGCAGGAACAGGTGGCTGGACAGGCTCCTTGGGCCCTCCAGCGGAGACAGAAGGCTGAACCTGGCTGGACCTCAGCCTCCCTCACCTGAAGCACTGAAACAGGTGCAGGGGAATGCTGGGCCCGATCTGCCCTGGGAGCAGGAACACAACGGGGCGAAGGAGCAGGCTCAGGAAACACAAACTCCTCTAAAATGTTTTTTAGCTTCCTACCACCACCACGTCTAACAGTCTTAACAGTCTCAGTTTTAGCATATGATTGCCTTTTTCCAGCTCAGAGGAACAAAAGCAGTCATTATAACTCACCACTGGGAGTTGCTCCGCAGAGAAAGAGTGGTGACGGTGTGAGCGCCGCCTCCTCCGGGAAGTGGGGGGTGACAAACTGGGCTGCAAATCCTCCAACGGACCGGACTGCAATGAGGAATCAGAGAGTTTATGAAGCTCAGAACGCTGCAGTCCCATAAAGAGAGCAAAAGACTGCAGCGGAGTAAGTCCAGTGTCTGCCGTTGCATAATCCTTCTTCCTCCACGGCTTCAGCCTCTTGTTGGACTGGTAATTCGGGGGTGGAGGTGGAGGTGTAGCGACCGGAGAGAATGAGCACATGCTCAATCTGATCGTCCAAGGCATAGGCGCCGGCTCGGCCGTAGCCATGGCAGTTTGGAGGCTGCAGGGGCCTCCCCAAGCCAAACGTGACCCATAGGAGGGTGACTGGAGCTCCCGGGCATGCTTAGCCCTGTGACTCACGTTCTCCTTTAGGAAGGCAGAAACTGCGGGTCGCCGATACCACACGGAATCTGCTGGGTCCATGTTCTGGTCGTGATCTTCTGTTATGAAACGGCTGTGTGCAGGCAGGAAAAGGACCCAAAGTGCAGACTCGGGAGACAGACGTGAACTCAAAAAACAGCTTTAACGCTGAACTCAAAATAACAAACTTTCAAAGCACAAACATTAACGCAGGCAGAAAACCAAAAACCACAGCATGCGTGAGGGTAGATAAGAGTAGATCGCGACACGGACACAGAGAAACACAGGGCTTAAATACACAGAGGGAGCAATCAGGGAAAGGGTAACAGGAGGGAAACACAGCTGGGGAAAATCAGGCCTAACGAGACAAAGAAAGCAAAACCAGACACATTTACATGAGACACGGACTTTCAAAGTAAAACAGGAAACATAACACAGAGACGCAAACCTGACAAGGGGATACAGCTGACAGGGGAGACAGAGCAACTAGAGAACACAGAGACATAAACAATAAGACAGAACTCTAACAAAGAAGCCAAAGACTAGAAATGATAAATAATATAATAAACTCAAAACCCTGGGTCAACGACCCAGGCATCCTAACACAGAGCAAAGGGCGGGGAGACACAGGTAGGAATAATAAAACACAAGAACCAAACCCTAGGAACTAATACAAAATCAGAAGAAACCAGAAAGTAATAACAATAAATTCAAAACGCTGGATCAGCGACCCCGGACCATAACACTGTGCCTGCTCTTAATTACATGAAGAACAAAAACAAAAGTCAGGGGTCAAGAATTGTATTGTTAATAACTGAAAGATAAATAAAACACTGAAGGGAAGTGTAACCACAAGTGCTTCCGAAATAGAAAAACAAAAGGGCCAGAAATATGAAATAGAGCAGGTAGTGTGAGGCCAAAATAAAATATTATAAAAACAGCCTAATAAAGCACAACTATTAAAAATAACATAAAGACAAAGAAAAAAGTATGAATATAAACATAATTATAAATATCGCTTTGTATTATATCTTACTATGTACAGTATATGAAAGAATAGTAATACAATTGCAAGAAAAAAATGTGAATTTACAAAGCACACAGAACAGAAACATAGCATAATGTTCATAAATTCAGGAGGTCATGGAATTTATCCAGAGAATTGCTGATTTATTCCAAATATGTCCACCATATAAATCCACATATTGTGTGCAATCTAACCTGTTAGATATAGAAAGACATATTTATTAAAATAATATTACTAAAAGTATTGCGACTCCGTTATGAAGAAAAGAATTCTGTAATACTTTGCAGGGTTTCAGCAAACACATAGTTTAATTGAAAGGAACTCTTACTTTTTCAGAATACTAAGACATTTGGACAATTTTATGCTATCCAAATTTGCCATTTCTGCAAGGCCTTCTTGTCCAACATTAGTGTCTGACCTCAACAATGGGCTTCTGCATGAAGGGCAAATAATTCCCATAAACACTTGTGGAAAACCTACAAGAGTTGAAGCTCTAATAGATCCAAATGCTAGGCCAACTAAGAAAGTAAAATGTTAAGAGAACATTTGTACTAACAAGGCCTTCAGGTTATGGCCTCTAGGGTTGCATGGAAATGGTCACATGAGCTAGTAGCTCAGTTGATGTAATGAGATCCACAGAGAAAAAAAAGAAATCATAAGGTCGTTCCACTTACTGTAATAATTCACTTTCTCAGTCCTGAAACAACAGTGGTTCTCATAGTCTGGTATCTTACATTTGTATGAAATGCTGATTTCATCTCATTTGTTCTCCCTGTTGTACAGTCTGACTGTTGCATTTTTAATTCTATCACTGAATGATTGAAGTTAGTCAAATGTAAAATATAACAATCTCAATTGTTGAAGTCGTAAAAGGTTTTCACTGGCTCTGTTTTTGGGTGGGGAGGTGATATTTTGACTTTTTTATTTAGTTTGCTTTATTTGACATTTAGTTTCATGGAGCAAATGCATGATGAATTTAATGTGACATATATAACTTTTGGTGGGCACGTTGAATTGGAAAAATACAAATTTCTGTATTTTGCTATTATGTTTACTGCTTATATTCTAATACTCTGCAGTAATTCAACCATAGTTTGCCTCATCTGGATTAAGAAAAGCCTCCATGAGCCTATGTATGTTTTCATTGCAGCTTTGTTGCTCAACTCTGTTGTGTTCAGTACAAATATCTACCCCAAACTATTAATGGACTTTTTATCTGAGAGGCAGATTACAACTCACTCACTATGCAGGTTTCAGGGAATTATTTATTACTCTTTAACTGGTTCAGAGTTCTTTCTCTTGGCATCCATGGCATATGACAGGTATGTGTCCATATCTAAACCTTTGCAATATCATACTATTATGAGAAAAACAACTGTCACAGTTTTGTTAGTTTTAGCTTGGCTTCTGCCTGCTTGTCAGCTTGTGCCATCTGCTGTATTCAGCAACAACTCACAAATCTGCAATTTCACTTTGAATGGAATTTTTTGTAATAATGCAATTTCCAAGCTTTATTGTGCAACCCCCAAAACATACTACTTAATGTATGGTGTGTTTATTCTGTTTAACACTGTATTTCTTCCTTTGCTTTTCATAATGTTTACATACACAAAAATATTTATAATATGCTATCGAAGCTGCAGAGAGGTCAGGAAAAAAGCTGCACAGACCTGTTTACCTCACCTGCTCGTTTTGATCAGCTTCACATGTTTATGTTCGTATGATATAATTATAGCTCGACTGGAAATTGATTTATCTCAAAATACACGTTTCATAATGACTTTACAAGTGGTTTTGTATCATCCTCTCTTTAATCCAATTGTATATGGACTGAAAATGAAAGAAATCTCTCAACACCTCAGAAGGTTGTTTTGTCATCGCGTCTTATGTGTCAAAACGGATGTTGGAAGTGCGGTCATTTCCTTTGTGATTCAAGTTCAAAGGCCTGACTTCTCTACAGTCTAGACATTTCCTTGTACAGCAGATAATTTACATGTTAAAAATTATAATTAGCTAATTTTCAAGTTATCGTAGCCATACTAAAAATGTGTATTATAATCTTATTTGACTTTGGTTACTGACTAATGCAAATTATATAGATTAGTTATTGTATTGTATTGTAATAGTAATATTACTATTTTATTATTACCATAATTAAAAATCATCTAAATCTTAAACAGTATATAAGTAGTTTCTTATATCTATATTACATTCAGATAAAGTTCTCTTATTGTGTGTTTTTAAGTGTATACCATGTACTGTTCAAACAAGATGTTTTATATAACCCTTTTTCCTGTATATGGACATCATATTTCCTTACTCATACTAAGCTGTAATAACCTATGCATTGTGATATTATTCTGTTATCATATGTTACCTTATATATGTAATCAAAGTAGTTGAAGTATGATACTGCTGTAGATCATATTATACCCTTTAATATAGAGTGTGTGATCTGTATGTAGTTTAGTTCTCATTATACTTTTGAGTTAAAAGAACATATTCACTTATTAGTTTATTAGATAAGTGTGCATCACTCTGTATCCTTGATCTGCTGTGAATGTATTACATGCTTAATTGTTGAATCATGAAGAGAAGGTTGTAAGCAGGAGACTCTGTGTCTAAGACAGGGGAGATAGACAGACCACATTCCACACCCCCACCTTACAGAAAGCAGAGAAACAACTGCCGAGGTCATAACTTAGGCGCTGTAACAGAGAAAGAATGTGATGTTTTGGCTTTTACGACTAGATGGGGGCCGCTAGGAGCTATAAAAGGCTGTGTAACCCGTCACCATTTTGAGACTTGCTGTGACCCTCTGCAGGCAGGTCTCCCCATCATGATGGTCCTTATGCTCTTAAGTGTTGAATTGTATGGAAATAAATGATTGTTGATTGAGCATAAATACACCGAGTATTGTCCTTCCTTCAGCCCAAAGATTCAAAGAATTGGGAGATTTCAACAACTTGGTGCCGTGTGACCCGGATCTTTGGTGTGCTGAGGAGGTGCAGATTTGGCCTTTGGTGAGATCGTGGGGCAAGGTGAACAGAAGGCCGGCCTAAAACAGAAAGGTAAGCACAGCCTGTTGTATTATAAATACCAAATGTGCATATTGGGCTTTCCAAATTAATCTGTTCACTGAGTCACATGTATTTTCACATTAAATTTGTCGGTGTCTGGTTTTTGGCGCAAGATACTAACAACATAAGTTGAGGCTGAATTCCAGTGTGTTAAATAAACTCCTTCTACCGAGATACTAATAACATACTACGTTGGACTAGTTGCAGTAAACTGCTTCTACCGAGATACTAATAACATACTACGTTGGACTAGTTGCAGCCACTTTACCTTCCACATTTAATTTTGTCTAATACTGGCTTCTGTAGCAATAATACATTAGAATTTCTTCTGGAGACGCGGCCATTAGTTCAGTACATTGAAGTCGAGGTTTTGAAGTTTGTTTATGGTGTCGGTTACGTCCTTGCTCATGCCGGCTATGAAATAGAAGTTGATTTAAGGAAAAGCAGATGCTGGCTCACGGTGCGGTTAAACACTGGCAACGTGTGTAAGCGAAACACGTCCGTAGGTTTGGTTTATGATACGGCGTGTTCCGGTGGTGCGGCCGTGAAGTGTAGTAGTGGTGGGTGCTGGTTTCAGTACATTGAATAGAGGTTTGACGGTGGTTTATGGCGTCAGTCGAGTCTTAAGGGCTGCGGTCATAAAACAAAGTAAAATTTTACTTGCCAAGAAGTACATAGAGCAAAACCTGGTTTATGGTGTCGGGTATAACTTCAGGGGACGCAGGCATCACTTTTATGATGCGATTTTGCCCCGTTGTGGCGGTCATAAACGCAGAGACAGGGGTATTTGGGCTTTGATTGTGCTTCAGAAGAATTTTAACAGTTGAGCTCAGAGGTTTCTGTGCAAATTTCTGCTGATGAAAAGCGCTCTCTGTGGGTCTCACTGTTTTGAGTGTGTGAGGCGCGCTCTGCGTGTGTTTTTTGTGAGTGTGAACTGTGAACACAGTGACAGTGACGGTTGATGTGTTTGAATAGGAGGACATTAGAGCAAAGACACATTTTAGGATCAAAGGTTGATGCCTAGTGTACCTGTGGAAACTAATTTTGTTCATGGTTTGGCAACCCCCCTGTCTGTAGACGTGCAGGCAGGTTAAGTGCCGAGGTGGCGACTTGGGAACTGAGGACTCCCGCTTAGCTACGGAATAACACTGGAACCGCAGCGTAATCACGGGTTCACATTTATTCCGGACTAGAACAAGACACATTTTGCGAACAAAGGTTGAGTCTAGATTAGTAAAGAAATAAAAAAGGTTGAATTCCTCGTTTCAGTGGTTGAAATTGTTGTGTGCCTGTCCCCTGACGAGTGTGAAATTAAATAAAGAGGGAATTTGGAGCCAGATAGAGATAGACGGGCATAATTGGGTGTATTACTCTGTGGTGTAATAAAAAAATAAAAAATAAAAAAGAGAGATAGTAAGAGGTGTGTAGTGGAGAATTATGGAGGAGTAGAGAGAGGAATGTGTTGGGAGACTGGCGTGCAGTTTACGCTGTCAAGGTAGGCGTGTTGCCTGCTTATCTGTTTAACAGGGATGAAAATGAAATTAAGTAAATCTCTTAGTGTGTTAATACAGGAAGCTGCGGACCTGGACCAACTGCCCCCACAAGCACAGCGGCCGAAGCAAAATTATAAGTAATGGGAGCCACACCCAGCACGAATCAGCAGCTGTGAAAAAGACAGCAGCGAGGAGAGAATTAGAGGAGAAATTAAGAGAAGTTTTAACACATAAAATTGGGGCCAACGGACTTGTGGAGGTTGGGAAGGCGTCCGGAGCATCACAACAAAAAGGTGAAACAAAAACACACAAGCAGAGAAATCTGGCTCCTTTTAAGGTAACGCCTAGTTTGAGAAAAAGATAAAATTAACCTGCCTGCCTACAAATGCACACACACGCAATGAAGAAACAGCTTACACTCATGAACACGTGAAGATTTTCCAGCAAGGCTAAAGCAGCGAAACTTAACATACACCTGTTGTTAAAGGATAAATACATTACTGACAAATAAACTCTCTGGGTTGCAGGACAACAATTTAACTTCAAAGAAAAAGACACTGGTCTGACCAACCAGTGAAGACTTGACAAATTTAGGGGTTAAAAGATTCAAATTGTGACATGTTTTCTGCTGATTGATTAATACAAGTGATTACTGAATGAAAGAAAAGTCCATTTTTGGGCTTTTAAACATGATCTTAAGAATTTTAATATGTACCTGTGTTGTCCTGTCAGCTTGGCGGGTCATGAGTTGATTATAGGGTGAGAAAAAAACAAAAAAAAGGGGGAGAGAAGGCTGACACAGGGCCTGGTCCCGGTGTTTCTCCCCTCTTGTTGTAATACAGCCAACACAACATCATTTTCCTGTTCGTTTGCTTTTGTTTTTGTCTGTTTTTGTTTTTTGTTTTTCTCTATATATTTAATTACAGGCTGCTTTGCCGGCCCTGAAAGCCGAGGCTGACTGGACTCCTGCTCTCCCCTATACGTGACACTGACCAAATGCTGTAACAGCTGGACCCACAACAACAACCTGAAAATGTCAACAGTGCTGCAGGAATGTGATCTCATGCAGCAGAGACGGAGAGCACTAAACCTAAGGCCCGTTTCACTACACGGGGGAAAATTCCCAGACTGTGTCAGCTGACAGAGCTGTGACGAGACGCCCGCCAAGCCCGAAGGAAAAGTAAGGCTGAGCAAAAGAATGCTGACCTTGATAACTCTGCATTTACACTGTGCAGGACAGTGATGGACCAACACGGATGATCGGGCAGCAAAAAGGGCGTGACCGGGACAGGAGGTCAGAAGGCACCTCAGAATGGACACACACACACACACACACACACACACACACACACACACACACACACACACGTCTACAAACACACAGATTCAGAATGAAGTGAAATACACACATGAACACGTGCACTCGTTGAGTGAGTGAGAAATGATACACACACACACACACATTGGAATGCTGATCCACTGAGAAGTGATCCACACACACACACACGCTGATGCAATGAAGAATGCTTTGCTTATGCTGATATGCAAAATGCGGCACACAAACATCCCAATGCATAATTTTTATGAGGAGCCATTGATTACCATTGATTACGTAGAATGTGTTATATGTCACCCAGAGGGCATTTATGTAGATTTTAGGAATAAGCTCTAAAACGGTTTGGTTATGAAAACAATGTCTGTGCGTGATGTCTGTTTATGGCTCAAGGCCTTGACTGAATTCTTTGCTGTGCTTCACACAGCCCTGATGAGGAACAGTGGCACAGAGTGAAAATGATGAATTAATAATGTAAGTTTTAGGTCGGAGTACGGCATTTTCTGTGATTGAGATTTAATTCAAGGAGGAACAAAAGGTGTTACGGCACCTGAGTTTCTCATTCCCACACAATATTGTCCTGGCAGGAAGCAAAACGTTCCTGTGAATTTCTGGTTGATTTTTTGGTTTTGCTTAGCGCTAGCTTGATGTTATCAGTGAGCTTTGGCTTGTGTTCTTTCTCGTAAGCGAGAGAGGGATAGTTTTATGCTTGGACATGTCTGCAACGGGCCCTAGTTTGTGTTATTTTAGTAGTATTTTGTTGGTTATGTCTGTTTTCGTTTTTGTTACAGTGCACTGAGATAAGAAAATCTGAGAGGTGTGATCCACCGGTGGTGATATGTTGATATTTTGTGAGTCCATGATTTAACAATCAGCTCTTTAAACCAGGCCTGAAAGATTGAAATTTAAAGCGCTATGAAATATTCTTACAAAAACAGTTGCAAAGTGTGTCTCTCCATGATTGTAATTGGCTTGGGAGAAATTCACTTATATGGGACACTGATCATATGAGAAGTCCTGAGTCTAGAAGGATTGCAGCGAGTCAATCCAGAACAAAAGAACAAAGAATTGTTTCCTTTTAAAATGATGATGTCATCTTGCTGGTGATGGAGGCTCGAATAGGTCGCGCGGGAGACTCCATTATCAGCAACATCTGGTATGAATGTGTGTGGAGGTATGCATGTGACTGGACTGTGATGGACTGAAGACTAAAAGTTTTGACTGACTTGATACTGAGACAATGACTGCACCCACTTTCGGATAAGTAAATGCCAATAAACAATTCACCCAGCCGGCAAGAGAAGGGTGGATGCTTCGCTTTGTTTTGTTTTGTTTTTGCAGGAGCAGGAGGATAAGAGAGACTGGAGGAGGAGACTGTAGCTTCACATAAGTATGAACTGCAGACTTAACACTTTGGTTGCTGAGTCTGAGTTACTGATGTTTGCATTAAGAAAACTGTGCTATATTAGCTGTGTTTTGATTAAGGTATCATGTTATATTATTGGGAATGCCAAATGCTACAGTGGAGAAAACTATTGATATCACTCATGACTGGAATATGTTACTATTAACCATAGCAGGCCACTGTAAAAAGTCAATTAAATTTTATAGAGGAAAATCGTCAAAACTTTAACAATATCTATGAATGACTTGCCACATTCAGAATAGAGATATGCAATAATAAACATTGGTCCACGTGATATAGGTTCTGGCTTGAAATAGTAAGTTATTAAATGTAGAATATTTGATAGGATGTGGTACTGAAAAAGAACAAGAGCAAAGTAAAGAAAGAAAAATATTGTGTTTAGTTTGGATAAAATCAAATTAAAATGTACCATTACACTCAGAGGATCAATATGAAATAAAACATATGCAAATTTGTATGAAGTACATTACTGATAACTGTTCTGTCCTGAGTTTTTGTTTCTATAGCACCCACTTGACCACACCAACAGTTTCTCGCCACCAACAGGGGGTATTTGCAAAGAATAAGGAGGAATATCATCAAAACTGGGAAAGGTAAGCCCCGAAGGGGGTGATGACACCATAACTTTCACGTATGGTCAAATTCTTAAAATTTGACCCCAAACTTGAAAAGTGTTCAAACATTTAGAGACAGAGTGGATAAACATAATGTCGCAAACCACATAAGGATGGAGCATTTGAATCAATAAGATGGTGAAATAACACGCAGTAAAATGTGGATCATGTTGATTATGTTTATTCCAGTGTGCAGAGGAGTCAATTCCCTTCACAAAGTTTATAAATTCACTTGAACCAAAATTAGGAGCACCCGGTGCTGCAAGAGTTAATAGTCACAATACCCAAGGATAAGCACAAGAGCATGACTGATATGATGGGACTGGGATTTTGCTACACTTAATTATTGCAGACACAACTAAAACTATAACTGAAACTAATCAAAACTAAACTAAACTAGCAAACAATTGGTAAAAACTGATTAAAACTGATATAAAATTGAAAATCTGAAGTCGAAGCTAAATAAAAATAAAAACTAATGAAAATTGCAAAACTATTACAACCCTGGTCAGAATCAGAATCAGAATCAGAATGGGTTTATTGCCAGATGTTGAGGTTTACAACATTAGGAATTTGCTGCGGTGCTTCAGTGCAAACAATAAGAATTAAAGTGCTATGTAGAAAGAAAGATATGTGCATGAGATATACATGAGATATATACATGAGAATAAGAATTAAGAGTGCTACGTAGAAGGATATATACATGAGTGCAGGTGGTGATCAGTGCCAGACATGAGATGATGCAGTGACACAGCGTAGGGTCATGTGTGAGTGAGTGGCGGGGACAGTCATGTGGTTATTGTTCATGTGTCCAACAGCAGAGGGGAAGAAACTGTTCTTATGGCGAGAGGTTCTGGTGCGAATGGACCGGAGCCTCCTGCCTGAGGGGAGCAGGTCAAACAGACTGTGTCCAGGGTGAGAAGGGTCAGCTGAGATCCGGGCTGCACGCCGCAGTGTCCTGGAGGTGTACAGGTCCTGCAGAGATGGGAGTCTGCAGCCAATCACCTTCTCAGCAGAGCGCACAACACGCTGCAGTCTCTGTTTGTCCCTGATAGTGGCTCCAGCGTACCACACGGTGATGGAGGAGGTGAGGATGGACTCGATGATTGCAGTGTAGAATTGCATCATCGTCCGTGTTGGCAGGTTGAATTTCTTCAGCTGCCTCAGGAAGTACATCCTCTGCTGGGCTTTCTTGATGACGGAGGTGATGGTGGGCTCCCACTTCAGGTCCTGGGTGATGGTGGTACCCAGGAAGCGGAATGAGTCCACAGAGGTGATGGGGGTGTCAGTCAGGATGATGGGGGGGAGTGGGGCTGTGTGCTTCCTGAAGTCCACAATAATCTCCACTGTCTTCTGGGCATTCAGCACCAGGTTGTTGTGGCTGCACCAGGACACCAGACGTTCAACCTCCCTCCTGTAGGCAGACTCATCCCCGTCAGAGATGAGCCCAATGACGGTGGTGTCATCTGCGAACTTGATTAGCTTGACAGACTGGTGGGTGGAGGTGCAGCAGTTGGTGTACAGGGAGAAGAGCAGAGGAGAAAGAACACAGCCCTGAGGGGAGCCGGTGCTGATGGTCCGGGAGTCCGAGACATTCTTCCCCAGCCTCACGTGCTGCTTCCTGTCCGTCAGGAAGTCAGTGATCCACCGGCAGATGGGATCAGGCACATTCATCTGGGAAAGCTTGCCTCGGAGATGGTCTGGAAGGATGGTGTTGAAGGCAGAGCTGAAGTCCACAAACAGGATCCTGGCGTAGGTTCCTGGGGAGTCCAGATGCTGCAGGATGAAGTGTAGGGCCATGTTGATGGCGTCGTCTACAGACCTGTTGGCTCTATATGCAAACTGCAGGGGGTCCAGGAGGGGGGCCGTGAGGGTCTTGAGATGGGAGAGAACTAGGCGCTCAAATGACTTCATGACCACAGATGTCAGAGCCACGGGTCTGTAGTCATTTAGTCCAGTGATCCTAGGTTTCTTGGGGACAGGGATTATGGTAGAGGACTTGAAGCAGGCAGGCACATGACATGCCTGCAGTGAGGAGTTGAAGATGCCAGAAAACACTGGGGCCAGCTCGTTTGCACAGTGTCTGAGGGTGGCAGGAGACACACCGTCTGGGCCGGGAGCTTTCCGAGCATTCAGATTCTTAAACTGCTTCCTCACATCTGCTTCATGAATATGAAGAGTTGTGGTCGGAGGAGGTGGTGTGAAATCCTCTTTTGTGTGGGGTGAGGAGGGGGGTGTTGTAGGTGAACAGTTTGAAGGTGGTGATGGTTCTATGGAGGGGGGAGAGGTGGGGGAATGAGTGTCCAAAGTGCCTCTATTGTTGGGGTCGTTGGAGGTGTGAAGGCTGCCTGATGGCTCGTCAAAACGACAGTAGAAGTCGTTGAGGGTGTTGGCTAAGAGCAAGTCATCAGTGGAGTGGGGGGTTTTAGGCTTGTAGTTTGTAATATTCCTAAAACCTTTCCACACAGAGGCCGAGTCATTCTCTGAGATCTGCTGCTGCATCTTCTCAGAGTGCTGATGTTTGGCAATGTCCACTTCCTTAGTGAACTTGTACTTGGCCTCTCTGTAGCAGTCCCTGTCTCCGCTTCTGAACGCCTTACTCTTTTCCAGCCACAGCTTTTTGAGTTTAGGGGTAAACCAGGGTTTGTCATTGTTGTAACTCACCCTGGTGCGTGATGGCACAATGCTGTCCTCACAGAAGTGGATATAGGAGGTGACAGTGTCCGTAAACTCGTCCAAGCTGTTAGAAGCAGCCTTCAATGTGTCCCAGTCTGTGGTCTCCAAACACGTGCGAAGCTCCTCCACAGCCTCGTTGCTCCACAGTTTTTTGGTCCTCACGACAGGTTTGGAGAGCTTCAGCCTCTGTCTGTACGCGGGGATTAGGTGGATCATGACGTGATCAGAAAGTCCGAGTGAAGCGCGCGGCACCGCGCGATAGGCCCCGCTGATCGTGCTGTAGCAGTGGTCCAATGTCCTCTCCTCTCTGGTCGGGCATTTAATATACTGCTTGTATTTCGGAAGCTCATGGCTCAGATTGGCTTTGTTAAAGTCCCCAAGAGCAATGATGAGAGAGTCCGGGTATGTCCGCTCCGTGTGGAGAATCTGCTCTGCGAGTGCGCACTGAGCTGCTCGCGCATCCGCGTCTGGCGGGATGTAAACAGCGGCCAGGATGAATGAAGCAAACTCCCGCGGAGAATAAAACGGTTTGCAGTGAATAAAAAGATATTCCAGAGAGGGAGAGCAGTGCTGAGCAATCACTATTACATCTGTGCACCAGCCACTATTGATGTAGAAGCAGACACCTCCACCTTTGGTTTTACCGGAGAGAGCGGCCTGCCGGTCCGCGCGCAGCAGATGAAAGCCCTCCAGCTTGAGCGCGCAGTCCGGGATGTCCTCACTGAGCCACGACTCCGTAAAACATAAGACACAGGAGGAGGCAAAGTCTCTGTTCATGCTTCTCATCAGGGCCAGTTCGTCTATCTTATTCCAGAGTGAGCGTACATTAGAAAGGAAGATCCCAGGAAGGGCCGTTCTCAGTCCGCGTTTCCTCAAACGCACGAGTACGCCGGCTCGCTTACCTCTCTTTCGACGTCTCACTTTCCTGATCAGAGTCAGCAGTAAATCTGCCGCAGATGCGACAAATATTGGAAATAAATCCACAGGCGTTGTAGTCCTGCAGTTAAGGAGCTCTTCTCTGGTGTAAGAATATCCAGAGGAGTGCCCAGACACAGAAGAAATGCACAAAAACAAGACAAAAGTAACGCACTGAAGCACCAGGGCATCCATACGCGGTGCCATCTTGGATCATACTAAGATGGCGTTGGACATCTTCAGGGCAGAAAAGGGTTGGTGTGACCAAGGTGTGGTTTGGCTTGTTGTATATACATTTCAAAATATGATGAGATATGATGTCACTAACCTTCTCTTTTAAGTGTCTAGCTCCGACGAATTGACACATGGGAGTGTGTCAAAAAGGGGGAAGTTGAGTCCGAACATCAAACAATGGTTTTATGAACATCTGATGACTTTATTTGTGTGTTTAATAATATAGGTATGGCAAAACTTAAGCATATAATGTGTTAGACTTAGAAATGGTTCATTAATTTTTGATTTCTTTTACACACACATAGATTATGATTAGAATAAGTCCCTGGTCAAAGAGTCCTGAACATAATATTTTAAACCAAATTTGAATCATTAGAAGAACAATGGATAACAATATTAGATTATCAAGGCTAGGGAGAGAGGTGTTTTGGTTTTCTGTCTCTTGCAGAGAAAGGAACAGACACCAGACGGGGACACGGAGATGTGAGGATCCTTCACAGCAGAGGCAGATGTAGGGACTGCCGAGACAGCAACTGAGGTCAAGTGTCATGGCGTTTGGGCTCCTGGAGAACATGGATCCCACAAACACAGCAATAACCATGAAGGGGTTGGCGAAAACCAGGAACATCAGACCAACGAGGTTCAAGAGGCTCTTGGCAAAAAGGGGGACACGGAGGTGACCCCAAAACACACAGATCCTTGTTTGAAATCGGGGCAGAATAATCCCCAGAACTGTGCAATGACTAAAGGGTGGTCTAACCCCGGAGGTCGAAGAAAGAAGCTGAGAATCACCCAACTGGAAGACACTGGTAGCTGCAGCAATAAAAATAAAGGTTAAAAGCTCCTTAGACAGAGGTTCTAGTCTAAGTACGTTTGAAAGGTATAAGGGGGCATTAAAAAGGGGGTGGAAAACTGGAGCACCAAAATAAAGCTGTGGGAGAATTGGGGAGTGATGGGAGTGTCATCTGTAACTGCTGTTATGGTCGTAAGTCTAACTTTGCTTGCATCTGAACTGCGTGAACACAGAGGTCATCCCACATATGGTCCACCCGTTAAAGGGGGACAGAGGGCCTCAGGACCAAGAAGAACTGGACCTTGCAAGGCTGGAGTGTATGTTGTAAGTGATCTCTTTGAAGAAAAGAGATCAAAGGGGGAATTGTGATATTATTCTGTTATCATATGTTACCTTATATATGTAATCAAAGTAGTTGAAGTATGATACTGCTGTAGATCATATTATACCCTTTAATATAGAGTGTGTGATCTGTATGTAGTTTAGTTCTCATTATACTTTTGAGTTAAAAGAACATATTCACTTATTAGTTTATTAGATAAGTGTGCATCACTCTGTATCCTTGATCTGCTGTGAATGTATTACATGCTTAATTGTTGAATCATGAAGAGAAGGTTGTAAGCAGGAGACTCTGTGTCTAAGACAGGGGAGATAGACAGACCACATTCCACACCCCCACCTTACAGAAAGCAGAGAAACAACTGCCGAGGTCATAACTTAGGCGCTGTAACAGAGAAAGAATGTGATGTTTTGGCTTTTACGACTAGATGGGGGCCGCTAGGAGCTATAAAAGGCTGTGTAACCCGTCACCATTTTGAGACTTGCTGTGACCCTCTGCAGGCAGGTCTCCCCATCATGATGGTCCTTATGCTCTTAAGTGTTGAATTGTATGGAAATAAATGGTTGTTGATTGAGCATAAATACACCGAGTATTGTCCTTCCTTCAGCCCAAAGATTCAAAGAATTGGGAGATTTCAACAGCATGTAATATATGTGTGATGGATGCATCCCTCAGTAAGACTCCAGTCTTGTATACCCCAGATTTTGAGAAACCTTTTATTCTTCAAACTGATGCTTCTGACAGGGGTCTGGGGGCTGTTCTTCTACAGGGACCGCCCAATGAGTGACACCCAGTGGCTTTCATTAGCCGTAAAATGTTCCCAAGAGAGATGAGATACTCAACGGTGGAAAAAGAGGCTTTAGCAATCAAGTGGGCACTTGATTCCCTCAAGTATTACCTCCTAGGCCGGGAATTTACACTGGAAACTGACCACAAGGCGCTCCAGTGGTTGGAGAAAATGAAGGATACGAATGGACGAATCACCAGATGGTACCTTGCGATGCAGCCATTCCGTTTTACCATTCAGCATATCGCAGGCAAGAACAACTGCACAGCGGACTATCTCTCTCGCTGTTCCAGCTCACTGCTGAAGGGGGGGAGTGTGTGATGGATGCATGCAACCACACAACTGAGATACTTAGGTAATATTCATTTGGTCTTTTGTCTTATGTTTACGTTATGCTCTAAAGTTTCTGTGATCATAAGTTAACTAATTTGATATTTTGAGTTTACCTGTAATGCATGACAGCACTAAGCTATAGCCCAAATGGTGGCATAGACTTTGCTTTGCATTGTTTGTTATTTTATATAGGTATGTTATATTGATTATATTTCTGCTCTTTCTGAGTTACCTGACCTCCGCTCCAGTCCTTCCTGGTTTGGCTGAAAGAGGAGGCTGAGGGTGGAGCTGGTTTAAATGCAGAAGCCAATAAAGTGGACTGGACCATCTATTGTGATCATGCAGGGGGAATGGGGTTCTTCTTGAATGATGGTTATCTGTTATCTCTTTAGTTTTCACCTTTGGTGTATATAATGGTTTATTCATTTGCTATATAACTGGAGCTGTTTCTCATTTGGGCAGGTCAGTTTGTTGAGTTATGTTTTTGTTAAGTGATTTTTGAGTAGCGGTCTGTTAAGTTAACCTCTTTTATGGGCCCACTTGGTTCTTAAAAACTTTATTTTTTGTTATTTTGAATTTTTGTAATCATCTTGTCCTTTTTGGGGGTATAATAAACCCGTTTTTGAAGATTACATTTGTGTCTGTGTGTTCCTGGCTGCTTGGATCATGACAATATGTAATAGAAAAAAAAAAAACACCCAGCACACCCCTGCGGGTGGTTTATCCTTTAAGCTCGGGTCCTCTACCAGAGGCCTGGGAGCTTGAGGGTCCTGCGCAGTATCTTAGCTGTTCCCAGGACTGCGCTCTTCTGGACAGAGATCTCCGATGTTATTCCCGGGATCTGCTGGAGCCACTCGCCTAGCTTGGGAGTCACCGCACCTACACAGCAAATTCAAAAGTGTTAAATGTTTTGGTGTTAATAGTCTTCTTGCAAAAGTAGAGTTTATTTTACTCTAAGCAGAGTCACATTCTTTTAATGTAACTCTGAGGTGTAAAATGATAGTAGTTAAAATCGAGTGTTAAAAATGAGTGTTTCTCTGTCAAATCTGGAGGTGTTACAATGGAAACATTAACTCTTGACCTCTTAACTCTGAACTCCTACAGGGGCTATGACACCAATAGAGTAAATTCACAGACTCCGCCCCCAGCACGGCTCCAATCGAAGCTGAAGTGAAGCCGTTTCAGAACATTTTGCTCTACATATTTGAGTTGTTTGCCATGCTTGGTAAGTCATTTTTTCAAAGATTGTTTCAATTATTTCTATTAGCTTTTACTTCTGTGGCTCTTTGGAGTTGAGACAAAGCTGTGTGAAAGGCATTAGCCATGTTGCTCGCTGATAGCATAATATTCTGTTTTAGCTAGCTGAAAGGTATTGTTTGCGGGCAAATACCACAGCCTTGAAAAAAGCTTGCATGTGAATTTTCAGTCAAACTTTTGGTCAAATACACCTAAAACAATGTCTAGAATGTGAAATGTTGGTATAATGGTGCTACTTGAAGCCTGAAAACAATCGCCCATAAAAAAAAACGAGCAAACAGCAGTAGCAGACGTCCTGACTGGGTTCTACGTTAGCATAGATCCCTCCAGAGTTTTGTGCACACGGTTTAGGTAAAAATGAAAAAGGTTGAGGTTTTACATTTAGTTAAGTATTACCTGTTGCCTGTGTCTTTGTCTTTTGGGAAAATACTTTACACAAGTAATGGCTCAAAGAGGATTCCTTTTTTTTTTTACTGTGCTGCAATTGTTTACTGGATTATTTGTGCCATTAATTAGTGTCAACTAATTTTTATTCAATCTCCGCACAGGATATGCTTGTGAAGATGGAATATGGGGGAGAGCAGAAGTGTGTTGAAGTTCCACAAAGGGATGAATGAAGGACATGCATATTGTATTGAAGAAATAAGTGATGAGAATGCTGTTATTTGCATTTACCATGTCAGACCTTTTGATAAACAAAATTCTAATGAAAGTGAGAACATGTATACTGTTACATCTTTCAGAAAATGTTTTGAAATTGTGGTGCACAGTTCAGAATAAATGTTTTTCAAAAACCATTGCGTCTTTTTCGTAAATGTTTATTTCCAAAAGAAATTTCTAGAAGTTCAGAACAGTAAAATTCCCGCTTTTTAGAATGAATTAGAAGATAACTCTTATGTAGTTAAACTAAAATACTCTTTGAGAGTTAATATATAAACTCTTAACACCAAGTGTTAAATTATCAACTCCAGACAGATTTGGTGTTTAACACTAAATCAGAGTTAACGTACCAACTCTCCAAAAAGAGTTAAATTAACACTCTCTGGTGTGGACCCATATAGACACTTTAATAGTGTTGAAATCAAATCCGACAGTGTTAATTTGGACATGCTGGATTTGCTGTGTAGTGCTCCAATTACCACTGGGACCACCGTTACCTTCACCCTCCACATCCTCTCGAGCTCTTCTCTGAGCCCTTGGTATTTCTCCAGCTTCTCGTGTTCCTTCTTCCTGATATTGCTGTCACTACGGCCGTCTTCTTCTGTTTGTCTACCACCACTATGTCCGGTTGGTTAGCCACCACCATTTTGTCCGTCTGTATCTGGAAGTCCCACAGGATCTTAGCTCGGTCATTCTCCACCACCCTTGGGGGCATCTCCCATTTTGACCTCGGGACTTCCAGGTTATACTCGGCACAGATGTTCCTGTACACTATGCCGGCCACTTGGTTATGGCGTTCCATGTATGCCTTGCCTGCTAGCATCTTGCACCCTGCTGTTATGTGCTGGATTGTCTCTGGGGCATCTTTACACAGCCTGCACCTGGGGTCTTGCCTGGTGTGATAGACCCCAGCCTCTATGGATCTTGTACTCAGAACTTGTTCTTGTGCTGCCATGATTAGTGCCTCTGTGCTGTCTTTCAGTCCAGCTTTGTCCAGCCACTGGTAGGTTTTCTGGATATCAGCCACCTCCTCTATCTGCCGGTGGTACATACCGTGCAGGGGCCTGTCCTTCCATGATGGTTCCTCGTCTCCCTCCTCTTTCTTGGGTTTCTGCTGCCTGAGGTATTAACTGAGCACTCGGTCAGTTGGGGCCATCTTCCCAATGTATTCTTGGATGTTCGTTGTCTCATCCTGGACTGTGGTGCTGACACTCACCAGTCCCCGGCCCCCTTCCTTCCGCTTAGCATACACCCTCAGGGTACTGGACTTGGGGTGAAACCCTCCATGCATGGTAAGGAGCTTTCTTGTCTTTATGTCAGTGGCTTCTATCTCCTCCTTTGGCCAGCCTATTACCCCAGCAGGGTACCTGATCACGGGCAGGGCGTACGTGTTGATGGCCTGGATCTTGTTCTTACCATTCAGCTGACTCCTCAGGACTTGCCTGACCCTCTGCAGGTACTTGGTGGTTGCAGCTTTTCTAGCGGCCTCTTCATGGTTCCCATTCGCCTGCGGGATCCCCAGGTACTTGTAACTGTCCTCTATGTCTGCAATGTTGCCTTCTGGTAGTTCAATCCCCTCAGTTCTGACTACCTTCCCTCTCTTTGTTACCATCCGACTACACTTCTCCAGTCCGAACGACATTCCAATGTCATTGCTGTATAGCCTGGTAGTGTGGATCAGTGAATCGATGTCTCGTTCACTCTTGGCATACAGCTTGATGTCATCCATGTACAGGAGGTGGCTGACAACTGCTCCGTTCCGTAGTCGGTATCCGTAGTGTTGAAATCTCCCAATTCTTTTGATCTTTGGGCTGAAGGAAGGACAATACTCGGTGTATAAATGCTCAATCAACAATCATTTATTTCCATACAATTCAACACAAAGAGCATTTAGAACCATCATGATGGGGAGACATGCATGAAGAGGGTCACAGCAGTCTCGAAATGGTGACGTGTTACTCAGCTTCTTATAGCACCTAGTCGTAAAAGCCCAAACATTCACATTCTTTCTCCCTTACGGCGCCTAAGTTATGACCTCGGCTCATTGCTCCTCTGCTCTAGACACAAAGTCTCCTTCTGTTTATGATTCAGCAATAAAACATGTCAAGAACACAGTATGAGACATTCACAGAAGATCAAGGATACAGAGTGATGCACACTTATCTAATAAACTAATAAGTGAATATGTTCTTTTAACTCAAAAGTATAATGAGAACTAAACTACATACAGATCACACACTCTATATTAAAGGGTATAATATGATCTACAGCAGTATTCTAATTCAATTACTTTGATTACATATATAAGGTAACATATAATAACAGAATAATCTCACAGTAGCCAGTCTTGTTAATGATCTCACTGAGGGGGTTCAGGCCTACGCAGAACAGCAGTGGGGACAGAGCATCTCCTTGGTAGATCCCGCACTTGATGGTAACTTGTGCTATGGGCTTGGAGTTGGGCTCTAGTGTTGTACGCCACATCCCCATTGAGTTCCTGATGAAGGCTCTTAGGGTCCCGTTGATCTTGTACAATTCTAGGCATTCCAGTATCCAGCTGTGGGGCATTGAGTCATAGGCCTTCTTGTAATCAATCCAGGCCACGCACACAGAAGAGAAACCGCTTCTGTCCACCGATCCAGGAACTTGAAATCTTTGCATTTCAGGATACTTTTCTTTAATAAACGGTAAGCATTATACATACTGTCCTTGCAGAGGTGGTTTCTCTTCTCGCAAGTGAAGTAAATTTTTTGAAGGCGTTTATTTTTTTCAAGGTCGCGGATGACGTCAGGAGAAGGTGATTGGTCACTTGCAATGTTGAACCTGGAACAACATTATTTATGATGATGAACAACACCAACACGAGGATATCAGATCGTCCGGGAGGGGAATGTCACTTGAGATGCCTTAAGTCTGCCAAGTCCCACAGCCAAGTCTCACTGCCGTAAATAAGTCTCACTCCCCAAAAAAAAGCCTGATCTGTTACATAGTACCTGCAGTCTACCATGACATGGCAGAGGTATTTAGAAAAGGTAGAGTGCTGTCGCTACCTCCGCTCAGACCTTACGACCTCCTCTACGGGGGGCTGCTTCTATCCAGCAGATCATGCAATTTGTCGCAACCCGAAAGGGAGGCCATGGAAAAATATATAACGGGGCTGCCAGCATCATTCGGCTATTCCTCCTCTCCAGTTTCTAGATCTTGGTGGTCCGTGAAGGACAGTGAATGGAAGCAGATCCCGGGACCAGGCCGCCCAACACCTCTTTGTTCCCACTTCCATCCATTCCCAGGTGGTGAATTGGGCGCACACTGCCAAGCTTATCTGTCACCCCGGGGTCCATCACACCAAAACCTTCCTCCAACATTTCTTCTGGTGGCCCCCTCTGCCTAAGGACACTGGGGAGTATGTGACCACCTGCTCCACCTGCACCAAAAACAAACTGGTGAATAAGTCACCTTCTGGTCTGCTCCAACATTTATCAATCCCTGGCGCCCTCGACTTCATTACAGGACTTCCTCCATCGGCAGGTAACACAGTCATACCAACAATCATAGATTGTTTCTCAAAAGCTGCCCACTTTCTAGCCTTATCCAAACTCCTCACAGATCTAGAGATGGCTCAACCACTCACCACATGCAGTTTTCATCCATAGTTTGGACAAACTGAGCACGCCAACCCAGAACTAAAGGCCACTCTCAGCCTCCAATCAGGTCATCTGGAGTGAGCAACTACCTTGGATAGAGTACGATCATAACATTCTCACCTCCTCTCACGTAGGTGTCGTCAAGTATAGAGGTCAACACGAGCAGCTCTCCTGCATACTTAGGAACAGAATAAACGCCTAGCTGATCAACACAGAAACCCTACTTTCGGCTACTTGGAAGGATAAAAGGTATGCCACAATTTGTTTATCTTCGGGCTGAATGCAAAAAAGTCACTGACTGCTTCATCAGGGTTACATGGTGAGAGAAGGCGGCGCAGGGTTGCAGCTTACCTTGAAGACCAGAGCATTGCAGGAGGACTGCCCCCAGCCCCAGATAACATACAACCACCCCCAAAATGAACTGCAACTTGGTATTTGGATAGACAAGGATTGTCGCTGAAGTAAAAACTTCTTTAAGGTTGGAAAATGTGGCTTCAGGTTCTGAAGATCAGAGGAAGGGAGTTTTTGTGGAGATTACTTTTTTAAGGGGTGTTGTTAACTGGCTGCAGTTTCAGATGAACCCGAGAAGGTGGTGGGAGGAGGGGGTTGGCCATTCCACCACTATCTTAATCTTTACCTTTTCAGTCTCCACTTCCTAGGTTACATTCTCACAGAGGGGTGAGAATGTAACCTAGGAAGGTAATAGATGATGAGCGAAATTCACATTTTTCTGCTTTGACATAAAGGCGGTGTATCCAGTGTTCGGCTTCGGCGAAGAATACTAGGCGCGGGCAAAGGCTGCAAGCTCCCGAGCTTGTAACACCTCATGAGCTTCATGCAGCTTGTCCATCAAGCCCATGTATATCCTCTGAGCTGATGCAGATGAGGATTCCCCTCCAGGATCGCCTTGATAGCGTTAATCCTGATCGCCATCACCTTAGCGTCCATTGTGTGGGAAATCCGCTTAACCAGACATTGAATGCGGGAGATATCACACTCCCGGGACGAGCCCGCTGGGTCCAGGTTGTGGTCGCGTCGTTCTGTCATGTTTCGGCTGTGTGCAGGCAGGCAGAGAGGAAGGACCCAAAATGCAGGACTCACGGAAGCGAAAGTGAATTCTGAATAAACAGCTTTATTGCAGGGGTTACCGAACAGAAAACGAACTATACTGGAAAACGACTAGACTGGCATGAAGGCAAACAGAACACACAGGGAGTGAGGGCAGAAGACATTAATGACGCGACACCGAGTAGGGGAAGACACAGACACAAGAGGTGAACGGAGCGAAGAGGAAACAGCTGGGAGACACGGCTGACGCTGATTACACTGATGAGACAGGGAGAGCACAAAGCTGAAGGCACTGACATAGGACACAGACCTACAAAATAAAACAGGAAGCACACGACAGACAGAGACACAGACGCAGACTCATAAGCAGGCATACCGAATATAACACATAGAACTCAAACAATAATAATCATCATCATCAACAAAACACCAGAGAAACAAAACGTTCATACAAAAATAGACCAGAACTCAGAATGCTGGGTCAATACTGACCCAGAACTGTGACACTAACAAGGCATACAAGTCATGAACTCTAGAGCTGGATTGTAGTGGTCACATGTCTCAGTTGCTATAATGAGATCCACAGGGGAAAAAGAAAGATACATAAGGTCCTTTCACTGCTGAGACAATATCAGTCTGGTATCTTGCATCTGTTTTTCTCCCTGTTGTACATTCTGGCTGTTGTAGTCAATGGTGCTGGATTTTTATTTCTATTGTTGAATGATGACTTAAAATGTGAAGCTTAATGGTTATGTAGAAGTTCAGAAGAATTTGCAGAGGGTAACCAAGTGTCATAAATGTCCCTGGCCAAATTTTGGTACAAAGTAAAGTTTGGTGCAAAGCTCACATTTATACATCTTTAATTAGTGTCATTAATTTACCTTTTACTTCGATGGAGCAAATGCATTAAATTTAATGTGACAGATATAACTTTTGGTGGGCATATAGAATTGGAAAAATACAAATTTCTGTATTTTGCTATCATGTTTACTGCTTATATTCTAATACTCTGCAGTAATTCAACCATAGTTTGACTCATCTGGATTAAGAAAAGCCTCCATGAGCCTATGTATATTTTCATTGCAGCTTTGTTGTTCAACTCTGTTATGTTCAGTACAAATATCTACCCCAAACTTTTGATGGACTTTTTATCTGAGAGGCAGATTACAACTCATTTACTTTGTAGCTTTCAAGGATTTATTTATTACTCTTTAACTGGTTCAGAGTTCTTTCTCTTGGCATCCATGGCTTATGACAGGTATGTGTCCATATCTAAACCTTTGCAATATAATACTATATTATATAGTATTATAAAAGCAGCTGTCAAAATTTTATTGGTTTTAGCTTCTGCCTGCTTGTCAGCTTGTGCCATCAGCTGTAATTATAAACACGTCACAAATCTGCAGTTTCACTTTAAATGGAATTTTTTGTAACAATGCAATTTCCAAGCTTTACTGCGTAACTGTGGAAACACCATATTTAATGTATGGTGTATTAATTCTACTTAACACTCTATTCCTTCCTTTATTTTTCATACTTTTTACTTACACAAAAATATTTATAATATGCTATCGAAGCTGCAGAGAGGTCAGGAAAAAAGCTGCACAGACCTGTTTACCTCACCTGCTCGTTTTGATCAGCTTCTCATGTTTGTGTTCATATGATAGAATTATAACTTGAGTGGAAATTAATTTATCCCAAACTGCACGTTTCATAATTACTTTACAAGTGGTTTTGTGTCATCCTCTCTTTAATCCAATTGTATATGGACTGAAAATGAAAGAAATCTTTCAACACCTCAGGAGGTTGTTTTGTCATTGCGTCTTATGTGTCAAAACGAATGTTGGAAGTGCGGTCATTTCCTTTGTGATTCAAGTTCAAAGGCCTGACTTCTCTCCAGAGTAGAGATTTCTTTGTAGAGCAGATACTGTACATATAAAAGATTATCATTAGCAAATTTTTGAGTTAAATAGTCTAATAAATAATGACATGTGTCTGTGTGGAACTGAGGTACTTTGCAGATATGTTTCTGTATTTATGTAAAATTCATATAAATTTCTGGTATTTATGTATATTGTGCTCTGCAGAAATAGCTCCCAGGCCTCTGGTAGAGGACCCAACTAAACTACAGAGCACAAACCTTAACGAGAACGACCAGAAGAGACTAACGGCGGACAGCAGGGAGAACACACGGGTGAGACATGGTAGAAACGCAGATGAGGCAGGGTGGAATACACAGACGGACCAGCAACTACAATAACGGAGGACATGACTTAAATACACCCAGAGAAACACAGGGGAATTACACACAGGCGGTGGACACAGCTGGGAATGATCAACAAGACGAGACAGAGGTAAAACTGAACACACTCACATGAGACCCAGACCTTCACAATAAAACAGGAAATGAGAACACCACACCAAGACGCAGACCTGACACTGAGAGACAGATAGAATGACACATGGAACCTGAACTAAACTAAACGTGGGATACAACCGAGAACAAATCCTTAAACATGAAACTCAAATAATAAACATAATCATCATCATAAACACAACAAGAGAACAAGAAAACAATCCCTGATGCAAACTAAAACATAATAACCTCAAACATGGAATAACAAAAACATGAAACTCCACATACTGGGTCCAACGGACCCAGACCCGTGACAGTACCCCCCCCTCAAAGGGCTGGCTCCCGACAGCCCCAAACAAAAAGCACAAGCACCAAGCCAGGGCGGGCGGAGGGGGCCCAGGAAGGAGGGCCCGAAACACAAAAAACCAGGAGCACGAGAGTCCAGAACCAAAACATGACTGTTCACTAGTCCATAACACAGTCAGGGGGCCGACCACGCACACAGCAACGGCGGCGACGGGCAAACAGTTCTGGGGGCCGACCGTGCACACGGCAACGGCGGCAACGGGAAAACAGTTCTGGGGACCGACCGTGCACACGGCAACGGCGGCGACGGGCAAACAGTTAAGGAGGCCGACCGTGCACACAGCAACGGCGGCAACGGGCAAACAGTTAAGAAGGCCGACCATGCACACAGCAACGGCGGCAACGGGCAAACAGTTCTGGAGGCCGACCTCTTGGAAGGTAGTGGCGGCCACTGAGCAGGTCCGGAGGACGGCCACGATGCCAGCGGCGGCTACGAACTCTTTCCGGAGGCCGTCCCCGAAGGCCATGATGCCATCTTAGAGGCCCGGAAAACGGCCGGCAGAGGCGAGGCGGAACGGGTCGAGCTGGCACTGACGGCGGCGTGGCAACCACAGGACCAGACGAGGCCGGACCAGACGAGGCAGGACCAGACGAGGGCGGAGCTGAAGCCGGACCAGACGTGGATGAAGACACAGAGGCTGGACCAGGTGCTGATGAAGACACAGAGGCTGGACCAGGCGCGGACGACGGCAGCGGGACGGCTGCGGAACCCAACGGCGGTGATGCTGCAGCAGGTGAAGTGGAGATGTGCTGGCTGGGTCCTCCAGGACCGTCAGCAGGTGTGAGGACGTGCTGGCTGGGTCCTCCAGGACCCTCAGCAGATGTGAGGACGTGCTGGCTAGGTCCTCCTGGACCATCAGCAGATGTGAGGATGTGCTGGCTGGGTCCTCCAGGACCACCAGCAGATGTGAGGATGTGCTGGCTGTGTCCTCCAGGACCCTCAGCTAACGAGGCGTGGTGCTGGGTGGGCTCCTCGGACCCTCCAGCAGACGTGGCATGAGGCTGGACGGGCTCCTCGGGCCCTCCAGCAGACGTGGCATGAGGCTGGACGGGCTCCTCGGGCCCTCCAGCAGACGTGGCATGAGGCTGGACGGGCTCCACGGGCCCTCCAGCAGCCGACACTTGAGGCTGGCTGGGTTCTCCTAAACCCCCAGCAGACGACACTTGAGGCTGGCTGGGTTCTCCTAAACCCCCAGCAGACGACACTTGAGGCTGGCCGGGCTCCTCAGGCCCTCCAGCCGACGAGGCAGGACGCTGGCTGGGTTCACCTGAACCCCCAGCTAACATGACGTGAGACTGGACGGGCTCCTCAGGCCCTCCAGTGGAACCAGTCTCTGAAGCAGCAGGTACGGAGACCTCTGCCAGTGTGGACACTGGCTGGGACTGAGCAGCACAGTGGCTAGACTCAGGCAGCAACAGTGGGATACAGTCCTCAGAGGGCTGAAAGTGTTCCCCAATACACTCAGCAGAGGACTGAGGCGGACGGGTGAACTCACTTGAACTCTCAGGGGGTGCTGAGAGCCGAGACTGTTCTGGTGAGTTCTCCGGTGAGGCTGCTGGTGCTGGCGTCTTGACCTCTAGGGGTCCAGAGTTGGCTGGTGACTGACACCCAGCCTCTGGGGAGGCCCTAGAGGGAGCAACTGTCTCTGAGATGGCCAGCTTAAATGAACCAGCAAAAGTTTGTGTGGAGTGTGTTCCCTGCTTGTAATGAGGCTGTGAGGATAAAGGCTGGGTAAATGAGTGGACAGGCTGCTGAACTGGTGGCAACTGAGCTACAGGTAGCGAAGTAGTAACAGGTGGTGGAGTGGCTGGCTGAACTGATAATAAGGCTGATGAATCTCTTGCCAACTGAGCTATTGACTGGGCTATGGACTGTAACATGGTGTCTACTGGGTCTGACTGTGACTGTAATGGAGGTGATGATTGAGCGGCTGACTGAGTTAGCGACTGCTGGGCAGCTAACCGAGCTACCGGCTGAGCAGCTGACTCAACGAACACAGCCCCGGTATAAACAGTCATATGAACTGGTGAAACAGACGGAGCGTCTTTTCCACTCACCACAGCTGGCAGTTCCAAAGTCCTAATCTCCGGCTGTGGGGCGACGCGCCGACGGCGCGATCGTCGCTTCCTCCCGGGCAAAACCTCCGGCGGGCCAGGCAAAACCTCCGGCGGGCCGGGCAAAACCTCCGGCGTCCGGCTGGGTTGGGAAGCGGTAGCGGCTGGTGGGTGTAGGTGAAGTTCGTGAAGGATGAAGTCTTGCACGAGTGGGTGTAGTGGGTCCAATAGCCAGGGATAATCCGTGAGCAGCTGTTGCAGTCTGGCTTCCAGAACGTGGAGGAATGCTTCTCCCTCATGCTCTAGCCACAGGTTGATTATTTTTGAAGCGGAGTTCGTGATGAGGTCCCGAAGCTCCGTGGGTGGGGTGAATGCCGCTGGATCCATATCTGGCTGGTCCGTACTGTCACGGCGAGTGAGGTGAGCCGTGTGGAGGAAATGAAGGAGGATCCAAATGCAGGCAGTCGTGAAGGTGTAAAGGTGGTTTATTGAATATGAAAGTAAATACAAACGGCAAATGGAGCTAGAACTAAACTATACTGGGATCAACTAAACTACAGAGCACAAACCTTAACGAGAACGACCAGAAGAGACTAACGGCGGACAGCAGGGAGAACACACGGGTGAGACATGGTAGAAACGCAGATGAGGCAGGGTGGAATACACAGACGGACCAGCAACTACAATAACGGAGGACATGACTTAAATACACCCAGAGAAACACAGGGGAATTACACACAGGTGGTGGACACAGCTGGGAATGATCAACAAGACGAGACAGAGGTAAAACTGAACACACTCACATGAGACCCAGACCTTCACAATAAAACAGGAAATGAGAACACCACACCAAGACGCAGACCTGACACTGAGAGACAGATAGAATGACACATGGAACCTGAACTAAACTAAACGTGAGATACAACCGAGAACAAATCCTTAAACATGAAACTCAAATAATAAACATCATAATCATCATCATAAACACAACAAGAGAACAAGAAAACAATCCCCGATGCAAACTAAAACATAATAACCTCAAACATGGAATAACAAAAACATGAAACTCCACATACTGGGTCCAACGGACCCAGACCCGTGACACTAACAGGCTGCAGGCTTGGGGTGCATTCCAGAAATGCACCCCCACACCCTGGGAGCATGAGAGAGTTCGTACCTTGTCTTATTGTAGGATTAACGTAGCTATGTCTGTTTCAGTTTAAGTGCTTCTTTACATATAGTTTAATAATAGTTTAATAGTTTAATTATTTATATAGCACATTTAATTACAACAGGAGCGTTGACCAAAGTGCTGTACAAGAATACAACATACATAATAAAACAACTTAGAGTATTAAAAGCAAACACCAAATATGAATTAACAAATAACTCTCATGCTGTATTAAAAGCCAGTAAATAAAAATGCGTTTTAAGATAAGATTTAAAAAGATTGACAGTAGGAGCCTGTCTGATGTGTAGGGGTAAATTATTCCACAGCTTAGGCGCTACGACTGCAAATGCTCGATCACCTCTATGAACCAGCCTCGACCTTGGTACAGCTAAAAGCAAAAGATCACTTGATCTAAGAGATCTAAGGGGGGTATAAGTCTGCAAGAGGTCAGACAAATACCCGGGAGCCTGTCCATTCAGGGCTTTGTAAGTATATAGATGAACTGTTGGATTTTCCAGACCAGCAGGTTAAGGGAAGTTGTTTATGGGGTCACACTCTGACCCTTTGATCACACACACACACACACACACACACACGCACGCACGCACGCACGCACGCACGCCTGAAGTATAAATAAAGACCAGGGCAAAGCTCAGGGCGAGTCTCTGAGACTGCCCTTGCTAGCAAGAATTCTGTGTCTTTCTCTTCTCTGAGTCTTTACTGAAAAAGTGTTTTAGAATATTTTCCCTAACATTTATTTGGTCCTTCGTAGCTGGATCAGAAAATATCAGAATTGTTATCTGTTACTCTGTTCCAAGATCCAGCACTGATTCCTGACGCCGTGGGGAGCCAGCACCGAAGCCTGTGCACAGCCCTCTTGGACGAGGAGAGAGCCCCAGGACGTTAAATTCGGGTCTGGGCCGGTGTTATAATCTGGTCCACAGTGGTGGGATTCAGTCCGATGATCCGAATCACCAGTGAGACGTCGGAGAGTGAGAAACACTATTTTGGTATATAAGACGGCCGCAAAGGTTTAAAGAAACGTGATAAATTAGGTTGGGTTCGCCGAAAGGAGCTGAATTAGACTTAGGTTTTAGAGGTAGCTGAAATTACTTCGTGACAAATTCAAATGAAAACACGTTGAGACAGAGGAATTAAAATATGTTGGGTTCGACGGAAAGAGCTGAATTAGACTTGAGTTTTAGAGATAGCTGAAATTATCTCGGGACAAATTGGCGCGCAAATGTCTATGTGTGTGTATGTGTCTGGAAGTAAGTTGATTTTATAGCACAATACGCTGCTGAACTACTTCCATTTTTGTTTTCTTTGCTGAGGCTCATGTGCTGGTGACAAAGGAGAACGGTTGAGTTTCATCTCATAAAACTGATACCGCTTCACCGTTAGGGTGAAGTCGAAGGCCGTATCAGTAAACCACTCTGAAGTCAAGCGTGCCAGCGACGGCCCAGCAAAATCTTTGAAAATGGGTGATAAACAAGTAAAATTAACACCTGATGAGAAATGTCTAGAAAAACAGCAAGCCGGAGCAGGACTAATCCAAAAGAAAGAGAGAGGAATGCATAGTGGAAGAGCAAGAGGTAGAGGCAGAGCTACACACACCAAACAGTGACTTTAACACTACATGCTGGAGGTGTGGAAAAGAGGGACATTTTGTACGTGACTGTAAGAAACAAAGAAGACAGTAACTCAGAATAGGATAGCAGCTCAGCTGAAGAGAGCAGTTCAGACTAGGAAGAACATAATAATCCCTCACCCAGTGAAGATTAGAGATCACAGTAGTTTGAAGTAGTTTAAAAAAGGGTTGGAACCGAATAGATATAAATGCAAGAGGAATAAAGTGAAATAAACAAAAAGCTAAATTACAACTTCATTTTAATGCATTCAAACTAATAATAAAAAGGATAACAACCTATAAACTGGTATTAATAATGAAAGCAGATAATTCACACAAACAGAACTATGATAACTGTGATAACTGGAGTGTGCAGCGTTTCCGTGAGCAGTTTTCCTGCATCTTGACTTGTGTGTAGAGTGTTCATAACATCAGCATTATGTTTTGTTTATTTGTTTTGTTGGGTTGAAAAATAGTTAAATAAACTGGTGATCATATTTATGGATCACCATGGTACATATCATCAGCCATGTGATTTATTTACGCAGATGAAAAAGTGAGTGTGAATGTGTCTGACGTCACAGTGTTTTTGTGCGCTGTGTAAAAATAATTGTTTTTGATTGTGAGAGCGGTGATTCTGCAGGTCACCAGCTATTTAAAAAAAAAAAATACAAACAAAAAAAGAGTGAAAAAGAGACAAAATTTACATTGTAGATGAAAAATAATTATAGGAAAAAGGTTTTGTGTTGATCAACCAAGAGCAACTACAATCTTATTTTCTGCTTTTAAGAAAGGACGGTTCACAAAAACAGAGAGAGAGAGAGAGATGTGTGTTGATTAAGCAGTGATGATAATAATGAAAGTCTCTCAGTCTGTCGTTTACAGGTGGGGAACGGACCTGGATCAATTCTCCACGGGCAGCAGTCGGAAGAAAATTATAGGTTGAAATCATTAGAAAAAATTAGAAACACCCAGCCAGAATTTTTTGGCTGAATTGTTTTGCAGCTTCCCATCCTCATCCTGAACAAGCAAGCTCCAAGGAAACTAATCTCTCCCTGAAGACACCGAGTGCAGTTTCAGAAGCACGAGCATGAACATCAACTGTGGACAGGAGTCCAAGAGACAATACCAGAGTTCTGAGCAGAGAGGTCCAGCAGCGCTGTGGGCAAACGGCATCAGAAAGAGAAGAACCACCATCTAGATTGGATGGATGGAGATGCGTTCCCAGCCAGCTGCAACCTCACTGTGTGTGAAGGACTTTTGAGAAGACTGTCTGAGTTTGACATTTGCCATGTTTGGAGTGAGATGGCAATAAGAGAGACACGGGACAAAGCTGAAAAAAACTGACTGCCATTGGACTGAAAAGTGGGAGAGAAGGAAAGGAGCAGAAGAGGGCTGAGGCTGCTGTTTTAGTGTGGGGAATCAAATTAGGTTAAGGAATTCGGGGAGACAAGCGACTGCCTGGAAGTGGAGGATTGACACAGTGTCCAGACCACCACAAAAGGGGGAGGAAGACAAGCACTGAGGTATGCAAGTGTACTGTTAGAAAAATGGAAAGTGACACGACACATACAGATAATATGCACCAGAGATAAAAAATCATACACAAAGTGTTACACATTAAAAGAGGGCATTTGTAGAAGGGATTAACAACACACAGTGTGGTTGCCGATGGTAACCTGCAAGCATTTTGGGGTTTAGCTGTGCCTGACTATGACAGAGTTTTTCATTTAGATGTTTCTGAAACAAAAATTTGGAGTGAACGGAGTTTTGTTTCAGAAAGAAAAAGGGGGGGGAAGGTACATGAAAGGATACATAAAAACAGAAAATGTATTAACCCTACTAACACAAACACAAGAGAGCTTATGAAGATTAGACAACATCTTAAGCGTGTGAGTCTGTTTATCATCTTGTCCAAGTCTCTTAGTGTGATGCAAAGACCAGTGGACTCATAGCACATTAGTTAAGAAATGATCAAATAATAGCAGAGAAGTGTGTAGGAAAGGCAGCTTTAAGAACATGCCCTGCTGGAGATGCAGCTCCACAGACATGCATTAAACCTGCCTAATAACACAAACACACATGCAATGAAGATTAGCTTGTTAGCTTTCATCAGTATTAAAATAGTGTCAATTTAGCAGACACTTGTTATCAAATACTGAATTTATCCAATGCAAAAAATTGACTCTCTAGGTTGCAGGACAACAGTTTAACTTTTGTGGGAAAAAAGATCCTGGTTTGACCGACCAGTGATCAGATAATAAATTTAGTTGTTAATATAGTAAATTGGGAGAAGCTTCCTGCTTGATTGATGCAGCACAAGTAATTTACTGTATGAGGGAAATTGTCTTTTGTGATACTATTTTGAACATGCTTTTCTGTTGTCCTGTCATCTTAGTGGGTTAATAGCTGATATGCAAATTAGTTGATCGGTTTTAGATTAATGAAAGGTGACTGAATTCTAGCACGAGTGAATGAGGTGTGTTGGAGTTTGTTGTGTGTTGAGTGGAGACTCTAAAACACTGAGTTTCCTGTTTTGATGTGCGAGTGAATCCTGTACCTAGATACACAACTCTGAATACGTCAGAACAAACTTTTTTTGTGAAGTGCATGACACATGTCACATGTTTTATGATGAAGGGAAAAAGGAAAACTGAATAGATCTGTGGCCTAAATGAGTGAAGAGCACAGACCTGGTGTTTAAACTCATAGCTAATAAGACATTAGGCTTATGTTGTGTGTTGTGCAGCTGATGGTTGGTTTGGAGTGAATCTAGCTGATGATTGTTTTGTTGTGAAGTTGAGCCTGCCACTTAGTATGATGGTATGATGAACCATGCTAATGGTATTTACCCTCCTGAGATGAGGATCTTGTGTCATGACTTAACAAGGCCTTTTTATTTTGATACTTTCACAGTGAACTAAAAGTTTTGTTTGATAACCTCTGTTATTTTTTCATTTTTCATTTTTTGAACAGCCACTGATTCTGTTTTTTCTTTAAGCAGATCTGCACGTCGGGAATTAAAAGCGCCACACGTCGTCAAGAAAATTGTTGCAAGTGAGTTTCTCCACATTAAAATGGTCTCAGGAGAAAGCCACTTATTTGGGACAATTATTAAAATGAGCATCCCTGCCTAAAAAGGATTCAGCGAGGTAATCCGATCTAAAGTTTTTCTTTTTCTTTTGAAATGACGTCATTTTGCTGAAAGTGGAAACTAAATGCGACGACAGGTTCCACTATCAGCAAAGAAAGAATGAATGAATGAATGGAAATAAAAAACAAACTGACTGACTGGTAAAAGCTGACAGGACTTGACCACGACTCAAGGTTAACCTCCACCTAGACAGGACAAAAGGGTGGATGAATTTATGTGTTTTTTGTTACAGGAGCAGAAAGATGACAGCAACATTCGAGGTTGCATGACGATTTAACCTTTTAAATGCCATTTTCTCTGTCTGTGAATTTACCATGTGTGTGTCATTCACTACCTTGTGTTGCTCACAGCGATTACTGTGAGAAAGAGTGTATACACCTGCGCAGCACTAACATTTCTTTTTACAGCAGATGGTTAATCATGTGTTTGATCATGTGATTTATAAGAGGATTAGTTAATGTTTTTCTACTATAGGATTCCTGGGTTTATATGTGAATGACATTTTTTCCACAGCTAGGGATGGCTAACTTTATGGTGTTTTTATGGCACCTCTGGAATGTGGATGGCCGACGCCTGCCCACCAGGATAATCCATGTGTGTTGCTAATGTTTGTTTTTCTAAAAGTGCATGTGGAAGATTCAGCAGAAGTGGACAAGTGACATGAGAAAAACAAATAAGGGATGCAGTGTTTATGGAATAGTTGAAGATGGGCTATTGAGCTCATAGTGATTGATGAGTTGAGTGACTTTGCTTAAGAGAAGTCACTGATTACATTAATGTTAACTGAGCACATGGGATGATCCATGTTTGAGGCAAATTATGGTAATAATTGTAGTTTACTGATTTGAGAAAACCTGCACATGACACTTGTCTTGCTAGTGCTGAATGCTTATTACTTTTATGATATAATTGTTTATAGGTGTGAAGTTTGACTTCACTTCCAGATTTTGCTTTCCAGACCATGATGGTGTGTATGCAGGCGGAGCCAGTTTTAAAGCAAATTTAATATGCAAAACACACTAACATTTTTGTTGCAAGATTATAGGTCCAGGGTGGTGCTGCTCCAGGGGAGGAGATACCCTGATGTTGCCTGGGATATGATCTAGCTGACCTTTTTCTTCAAGACAGGAATTTGATTTTGATGAGTTGACTCATGGGAGTGTCCATGTGTCAAAAGTAGGGATCCAGGATTAATATGAAACAATGAATTAACATTAAATTTTGTTTTATATGATTTTTGCAACGATTTGTGTGATTAACAGTTTATTTACAGGTATTAAACCTATGCAAGTGGTGCATCCATGTTCAGATGAGGCTTTGATGGCCTATAAGTGAAGTTCACTGAACTAAAGAATGTGGTTTGATGATTGTTGACATGCTCTCCAAATAGAAGTTTTTCTTCCTAGCAAGGCAATAAAGGTGCAGCAGTAATCTCCTGAGAAATCTTCAGAGGCCCAGTGAGAAGCGAGAACCATTCCAGGCATAGCTGACAGCCCAGGCAGTGGTTGAGGTCAAAGGTCAAGCTGGTTGGGGCCCATCATGAGATCAGACTTTGGAGCCACAGCAAGGACCATGAAACTGCATTGGAATGAGAGCTGTGCCATGGGGTTTTCCAGAGGCCAACAGAGGAGATTGTGGACAACAGACGGCACCTGAAGGATGAGGGGAGCGTGCCAAGCTCCATCGACAGCGCAGAGGGAGTCTAAGGATGGCATCATGATTCTGTGAAAGCACAGGAACCAGAAGCTATGGTGGTGATGACAGCAGTTTCCTATGAACATCACCTAATGCTGTGTCACTATACTGTGCATACGCTGGCACATTGAAGACTGCTGGGATCATAACGCCAGTAAGATAACTGGACCCTGCACCTTTTCCACAGAGGGGTTTTTCTGCAGAGGATGGACAGTAGAAGAGTCATAAGTATTTCCTACCGCAGGATAAAGGCCTGAAGTGAGGCGATGGGGGGTTGATAGAGGCCAATTCAAGTGCTTCTGACCATTTCAACTGCCTGCAAAATAGCGGAGAGACCCTCCTGGATTTATCAGAGCCACTGCAAAGAGGTCGAGGTCCCAGGAAACCCCGGCACCCTCAAGACAGCACAATAGAGAAATCTCACACTTGGTTGTTTCAGTGATTGAGCCCCCGTAGGGTAAGCTCGCACTTCAACCTCCAGCCTCTGATCAACTCTAGGGCAACCAAGTGCGAGGTGTGACGGACCTGTGTGCAACCATGGGAAGGTGGACCCTCTTGGTTACCTTGACTACGACGCTCACTTTTACAGGACCCCAGCTGGTGCCGGAAACAGCTGAACCAGGAGGAAGGCAGAGAAGATGGACACACGACAACTCTCACCTAAGGGATATGACGCAAGACCACATCCCTCCGTGGATGAACAATGCCTGGTACCGTTATATCCACGACAGAACAAAAGCAGAATCGGCAAATACAGACTATTATGTCTGTTCCCATCTACCCAGCACAGCAACATACCCCACACTATATATGTTCCTGGACTAACTCTCAGGGAAGAATTACTCTATGATACTAGCAGAGAAAGGGGACTTTGTGTCCTCTTCAACAACACATGCTGCATTTACATAAAGAAGACGCACATTCATCAAATATGACTGACGCCCTGAACGTTTTGAGACAGATCCAGCAGGCCCAAAATCAGGACTATGTAAGTGATACAAGTGACTGGTTTTTTTGGCTATACACTGGCTCCTGGTTACAGGTGCTAAAAAGACTACTCATCGGAGTTGGGATATTTTTACTTTTATTTTGTGTCTTTGTAACGTGTATATTGCCATGTATAAAACTCATGATTAACCGCGTAATATTTTCTACTGTTGCTGCATAAATAGCCATGACAAGTGATGATGATGATAATGACCCCGACCTGTTGGAACATGAAGTCTTTGTGTGATTAATGACGATGTGACAGAAAATGTACAACAAGATGTTACAAACCGGTATCTCACTTTAAGTTTTACTGACAACAGGAGGGAATGTCAAGAGGAAATTGTATTTAGTAGTCAGTATAATCTTTTAGTGATATAAGTTTGCATATGGTACAATACTGCATGTAGTTATTTGTATTAGGAAATATTCAACCATGTATACTTAGAGGCATATAATTAATTGTGTGTGATCTCTAACAGGCTGCAGGCTTGGGGTGCATTCCAGGAATGCACCCCCACACCCTGGGAGCATGAGAGAGTTCGTACCTTGTCTTATTGTTTTACGGTAGGATTAACGTAGCTATGTCTGTTTTAGTTTAAGTGCTTCTTTACATATAGATGAACTGTTGGATTTTCCAGACCAGCAGGTTAAGGGAAGTTGTTTATGGGGTCACACTCTGACCCTTTGATCACACACACACACACACACACACACACACACACACACACACACACACACACGCACCACTGAAGTATAAATAAAGACCAGGGCAAAGCTCAGGGCGAGTCTCTGAGACTGCCCCTGCTAGCAAGAATTCTGTGCCTTTCTCTTCTCTGAGTCTTTACTGAAGAAGTGTTTTAGAATATTTTCCCTAACAGTACACACTGATATCCTCCCTTCATTGTAGATAGGATCAAGAACAAAGCGTTTTCAATGGAAGAAACATTCAGTCAGAAATAGGTCACCACACCCATCAACAGATCTTTTTTTTCTGGGACCTTGTCAAAGCTATCACACCCCCCACTGCTGTACAGATACAATATTATCTGTATGGCTGTCATACAGGCCTCATAAGTCAACATGGAGGCTTGTTTGTAACATATACAATCTCTTCTGTACCATGTTTGAACAGGACATTTTTTACCCCAAAAGTCCAGTGTGATTACTGCTTTCCATACTCAACTATGGTAAATGGAAGCTATTCAATTTTATATAGCGCTTTTCTAGGTAACCATGCAGAAGTTTACATTTAAACTACTTTTTTTTTTACCTCACCTGCATGACTACCTTAGAATCACCATGCATGACTTTAGGCCTGTGATATGAAAGAGTACCCCAAGAAGACACATACTGTACAGGCACAGAAAGAAAATGCGTGCACTCTACACAAAACAAAGAAATATCTTACTGTGAGGCAAAAGTGCTAAACAAACAGTACACCACCAAGCAGCCCATTAAGAATACAGTGCCCTGCATATTTGAAAAACTGAGCTTCACAGCAATTTCACTGAACTCAGAACAATATACTTCTGATGTGACTATGCCGACTATCAGAATCAGAATCAGAATACTTTATTGATGCGTAGGGGAAATTATGTTGGTTACAGTGCTCCAGTACAAACAGTAACAAAAAAAGACAATACAAGAAGTAAGAAATAGCACAATATATACAATATATATATACATATAAGTCACTTACTAATAAATATCTGAATAAGAAAAAAGAGCATGTGCAAAAAGCGTGTAGCTATTGGCGTATACAGTATTTTAGGATGAGTTGTACAGGGAGATTGCTACAGGCAGAAATGATTTCCTGTGTCATTCAGAGGTGCTTTTTGGTAATCTCAGACTATGATCAATCTTAAATTTAATAGCATCCTCAATGACAGCCGCCTTTGTGCAGCACAACTGAAAGTCACTGCCTTAAATAATCAACTTATATAACAGACAGTTAACTTATTCATTACTAAAGCCACTGAAAATAATCTCCAGAGTTGATCAAATCAGACTTTTATCTGCTTTTCAACAGTGCACTCTTGAAAAAATAAAGTGTTAGATTGTAATGAGGTACGAAAGATTAAAAGCGAGCCAGCCAACTGTGATAACAAAACTTACAGCAGTTCTATGTTGCTGGTAATTTTTCTTGAAGTGAAATAGCCTATATCGTTAATTTTGTGAATTATCTCAGTTTTATTTATGAGATCTGAGAATAGATGAATAGAGAATCGATGTTCTCCTGGTTTAATAAATAACTCTTTCCACAACATTAGCGTGTAACCAACACTCCAGCCCACCATGTCCATTTCCTGCTTTGGATAAACAAAGCGTGCAATGAGCACGCATGCAGAAGTTGCAATACCACCATGGTGAGATAATATATACATAATTAAATCCATAAAGTCACTACTCAAAAATGAAGGTGTAAAATACATTCCAGGGTCCTTCTATGGCAGAAGCATTTAAGCAAGATGGCTCATATGTATTTGCATGTAAATGTGTTAGTGATGTCTGTTTAAACATGTTCCTTTGATTATTTTCATGTTGGCTTGAAATAAAAAATCTCCCCCTGCTGTTACTGCAGCTTAGTGCAACTTAATGCAACTTGTGTGTCCATGTCATGCTTTGGGGAGGCAAAGCGTAAAAAATTGGAAGCCATGGGCAGTAGTTGGATTGAGTAGGTGGAAGTAAAGGAGAAAGAATATGGAAAAGCAAGTTTTCACATTTCTCTGCAGAGAAACCGAGTAGACCATTATTGCTGTGATAGGAATTATGAGGACAACTAGTATCAGTAAGTAGTATTTTTTTTTTATCCCAAGTGAGACTATAAAACTTCACATCCACCTTCCATCCTGTTACTCCAACCATCAGATTTTTAGCTGCACATGGAAACAATCTAAAAACAAAAGTAAATCAAAAACTGACTTTCATTTTCAGCTCTCAAAATCACTGACAAATGAAACTACTGGTAACAGCAGATCTTGTTCATCAAGTTTTCATTAAGCCACTAAATACCACTGTATTAGAGTGAAAGCTACAATTATCTAAATAAAAAAGAAATGAACCAGATTTAGAGCATTGGTAGACTAACAGAAAAACTGAGTACACTGAGTGTATCAACTATTTGACTGATTGTTAACTTCAGCCTTTCCAGCAAAGCTGAGTTATGCACCCCCTTTTTCAACTTATTAAATTACAGCTAGACACCAAGACTGTTGTCTGCCACATCCTGCAGTCACAAAGGATCTCCATGAAGTCATTATGCAGAGTTTGTTGGTTGTGCAGCTGACGGTACTATTTCAGTCATAACCAAAATATTGATTTAAATGTAACATATATAGCAACATATCAAAAATTGAATTGGAGGAAGAAAATTTTCAAGACAACATTTGCACAAACATTAATAAGGCCTACAGGTCAGGGCCTCTAGGGCTTGGAGGAACTGGTCACATTGCAGTCACTCTCTTGACGTAATGAGATCCACAGAGAGAGAGAAAAATGATTCATAAGGTCCTTCCACTAACTTCCACTACATTTCACTGTCATGTTTTCACATGTCAAGATGACGGTGGATCATTGAAGACACACCTGGTGTCTTGTGTTTCTATGAAATTCTGATCTCATCTTGTTCTTTCTGCCTGTAATATAGTCTGACTGATGTACTAATGTTAGACATTTGGTTTTATTAGTCAATGATGAACTGAATTTAACAAATATAACACTTGATGGTTATGCAAAAGGGTAAACAAGTGGTACAAAATTTCTTTCACTGGATTGTGTGTGTTGCTTACATTTAGATTTCAGTCTGCTTACAAACCATTTAACTTCATGGCAATTGATAATGAATTTAATGTGACATATATAACTTTTGGTGGGCACATTGAATTGGAAAAATACAAATTTCTGTATTTTGCTATCATGTTTACTGCTTATATTCTAATACTCTGCAGTAATTCAACCATAGTTTGCCTCATCAGGATTAAGAAAAGCCTCCATGAGCCTATGTATATTTTCATTGCAGCTTTGTTGTTCAACTCTGTTATGTTCAGTACAAATATCTACCCCAAACTTTTGATGGACTTTTTATCTGAGAAGCAGATTACAACTCATTCACAGTGCAGTTTTCAAGGATTTATTTATTACTCTTTAACTGGTTCAGAGTTCTTTCTCTTGGCATCCATGGCTTATGACAGGTATGTGTCCATATCTAAACCTTTGCAATATCATACTATTATGAGAAAAACAACAGTCACAGTTTTGCTGGTTTTAACTTGGCTTCTGCCTGCTTGTCAGCTTGTGCCATCAGCTGTAATTATAAACACTTCACAAATCTGCAGTTTCACTTTAAATGGAATTTTTTGTAACAATGCAATTTCCAAGCTTTACTGTGCAACCCCGAAAATATCATATTTAATATATGGTGTTTTTATACTACTTAACACTGTATTTCTTCCTTTGCTTTTCATACTTTTTACTTACACAAAAATATTTATAATATGCTATCGAAGCTGCAGAGAGGTCAGGAAAAAAGCTGCACAGACCTGTTTACCTCACCTGCTCGTTTTGATCAGCTTCTCATGTTTGTGTTCATATGATATAATTATAACTCGAGTGGAAATTAATTTATCCCAAACTGCACGTTTCATAATGACTTTACAAGTGGTTTTGTATCATCCTCTCTTTAATCCAATTGTATATGGACTGAAAATGAAAGAAATCTCTCAACACCTCAGGAGGTTGTTTTGTCAGAGCAAATTTAAATTATCTGTCAGAGCTGATGCTGGAAGTGCAATAATTTCCTTTGCAATCTAAGTTTAAAGATCTGACTTCTCTTCAGTGCAGTTTTTTGTTTTTACAGGTGATATACATTACACCTGTTGTTGTTTTTATTATTATCATTATTGTTTATATAAATATTACACTATAATATTATACTGTAGAGTACTGATGTACCTTTATTAATTTGCATTGCATTTATATATGTCTGTATTCTTTTATATACTTGTGTGTCTACTGTATACTGTACAAAGAGAGGGTTATAGTTAGTATACCAATAGTACATAATACTTAAACTGATTAACCTACTTATCCTGCTTGCTGAACATATGATATGCATTAAAATAATGCAATAGCTTTACCCTTTTCACAACAATAGCTATTCCTAGCAGCTGTGATCATATTTAGTTTCTGATTTTGTTCTTTTTCAGTAACTTTCTAGATACACAGATGATATCTAAAATATGATATTATATATGATTATAATATACTATAAACAGACACTATCTCTGTTGTCATGATTTTATAGGTTATTCACTTAAATTTTTTCTGCACCCTGTGTAGTCTTTCGTACCATCAAATCTTATTGGCACTGACCATTTTTAATGTCTGTCACCATCAGAGATGGGCAGTAACGCGTTACTGTAATCTGGTTACTTTTTTCAAGTAACAAGTAAAGTAAGATATTACTATTGCAAAAACGGTTTTAGTAACGCTGTGTTACTAAAACTGTGATTTTTGTGCGAGAATGTCTCATGACAGTGACATAAGCGAGTGCGACATTCGTGACAACAGCTGTGTGCAGATCAACAATGGATCATATATCGAGTGCAGGAGAGAGTATGAGCGTGGAGCGTTTAAAGCGTGGAAGTACTGACCTTACTTTGAGTTTGATTCCATAAAAAGTGACAAAAACATTAGTGTCCATTGTGCGTGGGAAGAAAACTTCTCTTTACAGCGAAAAAAACTCCTAAACTTCCAAGCAAGCACCGAGTGTGCTACGACGTAATGGGAAATTCACAGTAATTCAGTTGAAGAATCACTTGCGGATTCTTCAACTGACCGCCGCGGCACACCTGCACCAGGGTAAACCTCCGCCTACCCTACTCCGTGAGAATAGAGCAACAGGACCGCTAGTCTTTGATTTTATTTATTTCCTGTTGTGTTTTACTTGCATCTATTTGAAAGAGTGAGTGTAAACACAAAAAATATTTTATTTTATGTGCTGGAATGTGCAGAAAATAGGTTTAAATGTTAAACAAATTTCTTCCAGTCAGAGAATGTTGCATATAATAAAATCTTTGCTTGATGCATACAGGGAGTGCAGAATTATTAGGCAAGTTGTATTTTTGAGGAATAATTTTATTATTGAACAACAACCATGTTCTCAATGAACCCAAAAAACTCATTAACATCAAAGCTGAATGTTTTTGGAAGTAGTTTTTAGTTTTAGCTATTTTAGGGGGATATCTGTGTGTGCAGGTGACTATTACTGTGCATAATTATTAGGCAACTTAACAAAAAACAAATATATACCCATTTCAATTATTTAGTTTCACCAGTGACACCAATATAACATCTCCACATTCACAAATATACATTTCTGACATTCAAAAACAAAACAAAAACAAATCAGCGACCAATATAGCCACCTTTCTTTGCAAGGACACTCAAAAGCCTGCCATCCATGGATTCTGTCAGTGTTTTGATCTGTTCACCATCAACATTGCGTGCAGCAGCAACCACAGCCTCCCAGACACTGTTCAGAGAGGTGTACTGTTTTCCCTCCTTGTAAATCTCACATTTGATGATGGACCACATGTTACGATTCGATGTTGTCAGTGTTTTGTTTTAGGCGTGACTGTTATGTGTTTTCTGTTTTACTTTGAAGGTCTGTCTTATCTCAGTGTGTTCAGTTTACGCTTCCTTGTCTCGTCAGTTCTGATTTGCCCCAGCTGTGTTTCCCTCCTGTTATCCATTCCCTGATTGCTCCCTCTATGTATTTAAGCCCTGTGTTTCAGTTTGTCATGGTCGTGATCTCCCCCCGTGTTGTAAATAGTTTATTGTATATAGATGTAAATAGTTGTCGATACTTTTTTAACTCGTTAGCTGTAGGCGTTAGAAGCCATTTTTCTTTGGGAACCTTTTCTCCTGTTTTTGGTTAGGGAGGCAGGTAAGACACCTGTAATTTTCATTTGGGGTTTTCTGTGAAGGTAAGCCAGCTGCATTTCATTTCTAGAGTTTTTGTTTGTTTTGGCCATGCTCACCCTGATGCCTGCTACCTTTTGGGACTCAATAAACTGACTGGCTGTTGTGAAATCCGTGGTAGCTGTTTTTTGTTGGTTCGTCCTCCTTGAGAGCAGGGAGTGTGGGGGGCATTTTTTCCTTATTTTTATTTTCCTTATGTCGCACGCTGGTTCCCTGGGCTGGGGTGTAACACACAGGTTCTCAATGGGGTTTAGATCAGGTGAACAAGGTGGCCATGTCATTAGTTTTTCTTCTTTTATACCCTTTCTTGCCAGCCACGCTGTGGAGTACTTGGACGCGTGTGCTGGAGCATTGTCCTGCATGAAAATCATGTTTTTCTTGAAGGATGCAGACTTCTTCCTGTACCACTGCTTGAAGAAGGTGTCTTCCAGAAACTGGCAGTAGGACTGGGAGTTGAGCTTGACTCCATCCTCAACCCGAAAAGGCCCCACAAGCTCATCTTTGATGATACCAGCCCAAACCAGTACTCCACCTCCACCTTGCTGGCGCCTAATAATTCTGCACTCCCTGTAAAGTTAAAAGATTAAAACTAATAAAAACAAGTTTTAAAAAGAGACTTTTCCATTTGATTACATTTTGTATGATGGATTATGTAGAGAAAGTAGAATTGGGCAGAAAGATCTATTGCTTTATCACCTATTCAGGTTGTAAATCGTGTTTTTAAAAAGTAACTAAGTAATTAATTACTTTTGAAAATAAGTAATCAGTAAAGTAACAGGATTACTTTTTGGGGGAAGTAGTAAGTAATTAGTTACTGATTACTTTTTTCAAGTAACTTGACCAACACTGTGTTAAGTGACGGCTGTGTGCAGACAGGAATAGGACCCAAGGTGCAGACTCCAGAGACAAACTTAAACCGAAACAGCTTTAATGCTGAACTCAAACATAACATAACTGGAAAAAAATCAAAATAAACTAACACCGGCGGACTGATAAGATAAGATAGAACTTTATTAATCCCTCGGGTGGGTTCCTCTGGGAAATTCGACTTCCAAAAAAAAAAAAAGCACAGCAACGACCGAAGTTACAGTTACAGAATTGTTATAGTTATATATATATATATACACACACACACACACACACACACACACACACACACACACACACACACACACACATATAAATACAGAGACAAATATAAATAAAATATACAAAGGGGATAAATAGAATAAATAGGAATAAAAATACAAGTGAATTGCACATTTCAAGTATTGAGTCTATTGCACTGTTGACTATTTACAAAAAGTATTGCACAAGGTATTGTACAGTGAGGTGAAGAGGCACTACAGCTTAGTTGTTCCCCCCTCCTTTGTCCTCCTGTTTCCCCTCCCTCTCCCCTCCAGAGAGGAGTTAAACAGTTTGATGGCGTGTGGGACAAAGGAGGTGGGACAAAACACAAAGCAAAATAAACAGTAGCTGTTTTTTGTTGGCTCATCAAGGGGAAGCGAAACCAGATACATTAACATCAGACATGGACTTTCAAAATAAAACAGGAAACATGACACAGACTGAACTAAAGACACAGACTCGCACGCACTGCAACAGAGGGAACAGAGACGTGGGACTAGGGCAGACACTGACACTGACTGGACACGGGGATATAGCAACTAAGGATACGCAGAGACGCGAAGCAGGGTTCTCATAACAAGCTGGTGCTTAATTACTGAGTTAGATGAGAAGATTGAGAACAGGTGTGCAGCAAGCCATCCGCTACAGCCATTGACCACATCTTCTAGAAAGCCCAAAACACAAGGTGCTTTAGAGCAATAGAGAAAGCGAGGAGCCAGAGAGAGAGAGCAAGCGAGAGAAAACATACAGTGAACTCTTAGAAATACATGACAATCAGTGTTGCCAACTTAGCGACTTTGTCGCTATATTTAGCGAGTTTTCAGACCCTGTTAGCGACTTTTTTCCTAAAAAGCGACTAGCAACAAATCTGGCAACTTTTTCTGGTGGGCACCTCGCCCATGGCAAAGCGCTCACAGGCGGAGGATAATCCTCCCCCAGCTGCTATCAGGGCAGGAGACATTCAAACCTATCACTTTTTCCGGTCCAAGCACGGTTAAAGGAGCAGGGTTGGAATTGTGACATTAAAAAACAATAATTGCTAAAAGAAATAAATTATAAATGCATTTAAGACATTTTTTACTGACTTTATGTCTCTTCCACGATGTTATTTCTCTCTTCAACAGCGTAGGTTACAATTACATTAGCATGATCAATTATCCAAATTAGGCGATGACGTCATTTAGCGACTTCTAGCGACTTTTAGGACAGCCGATAGCAATTTTCCTTACTGATGACAATGGTTTGTTGATTTACTGTAAGTGATCTGTATTAGAGCTCAGGCAAAGTTCAGTTGCACCCATGCACAGTATGCCTCTGTGATTAATAACTGTACTCAAGCACAGAACTCAAGAGCATCATCCTCGTTGTGTTAAATAAAGAATCTGTACAGAATATAATAAGGCCGTGTCTCAGAGCATTCAATAGTCATTGCAAACAAGCCACAAAGTTTAAAAAAGCTCTAACCTTTAGGACCATGTAGGGCCGAAAGGTTAAAACTAAAATTTCAAAATAAAACCTAAAATTACAGGCAACCAGTGAAAGGAGGCCAAAAGTGGAGTGATATGAGATCTTCTGTTGATGCCTGTTAAGAGTCGACTTGCAGCATTCTAAGATAAGATAAGATAAGTTAAGATAGAACTTTATTAATCCCTCGGGTGGGTTCCTCTGGGAAATTCGACTTCCAAAAAAAAGCACAGCAACGACCGCAGTTACAGTTACAGAATTGTTATATATATATATATATATACACACACACACACACACACACACACACACACACACACACACACACACACACACACACATATAAATACAGAGACAAATATAAATAAAATATACAAAGGGGATAAATAGAATAAATAGGAATAAAAAATAAAAATACAAGTACTAACATGTAAGCAAGCTAGAAGACTGGCATCCTTGCTGGGTATCCAGTTAGGGAAGCAACACATTAATAAGAGAATTCTGGGTAAAACCAAAGTTACTTTCCCTAGTAACTAGTTACTTCGAAAGTAACGAGTAACTTGAAGTAACTGAGTTACTTTTGAGAGAAGTAACTAGTAATGTAACTGAGTTACTATTTTAAAGTAACTTACCCAACACTGATTATAAGGCATAATGTTTTCTGCAGTCATTGATCAAGAGAGTAAAAAAGGCAACCGGAACATCCTGTAAAAGGAACCATCATAGTAAAAAAATAATCCAGTAATTTTGAATAAAGATGATAGGTTTGGCAGCATTTGGCAGTTTCAGTGCAGTTTGTGACATAATGTTTTTATTTTTCATGGACATGAATTGTTGTGGTTACAGTGTGGAAATATAATGAGAATGATTATGCCTCATGTTTGTCAGGGGTTGTGTGTGGAGGCGTGGAAGAGATGACCCAAACGCAGGACTCACGGTGCAGAAATGATGAGGATTTATTGGAGCGGGTGAATGAACAAAGCAGGAACGGCAGAACTGACTAGCTGACAGAAAGACTGAGTGGCTGGCTGAATAACTGAGCACTAACGGGAACGACAACATAACATCAATGACACGACAGTGAACGAGTGGAAACAGAGGACTTAAATACACAGACTGATGAGGATGATAATGAGAGACCGGTGAGTACACAGCTGAACATTATCTGGCTAATAACACAAGAGACGAGCTGACACAGGAAAAGCAGGAAGTGAGAACATTGATGTGGCAACATAACCTAAACGTGACAAAACTGAAAACACTGGGTCACCGACCCAGGAACCCTGACAATGTTGTGTTCCAGTCAAATTTGACTGATTTAAAAGTTTTCTCCCTGAAAACGTTAGTGATCAGACTGACCTATGATTCCACAAAGAGCATTTCAACACACAAAATAAACTCTCTTAATCTGCATACAATTTTCTGTGGTTTATTCAACATTTGCACACTCTTGGTTTTCCTGGCCAGAAATGATCTGTCATTAGAAATATATGTGGAATAGACGAGTTAGTATAAATAACTGAGTTCAGGTACATGCCCTTTTGTCAGATGGACACACACACACACAGGTAAGCATGCATGCACGTATCCACATACATGCACACAACCTTCTCTGTACAAGAGAAGACCATACCATATACTTTCAAACAGTACATGCCAAGCAAGTAGTCTAGATATAGGACAAGTTATGCCTGGAACATTTAGGACTATACTTGGAAACTTGCAGATGGTAAAGAACCAAGCAAAGTTTTTGGTTCTGGAGATGAGGGGAGGTCTCAAGGACATAAGATAGCATGAGCTTTGTTAGAAGCTCAAAAATAAATCACCTCCCTGCCCAACACTCAGGGAGGGGCGGCCATCTGCTACAGCTGGTTGAGGGTGAGGAGAAAGAGAAAATAAAAAATACGAGAGCATAGAAAGATATAAAAAAAACGCACAAAGACAAATGTTAATGGGATGCAGTAGTGGTATATGAAAACACTGGGTATGAAAGAAGTGGAGAAGAGATGCTTGGTGCATCATTGGAGGACATAACTAATTGATTAATCAGAAATTGAAATAACAATGAAAAGAAAAATAAATTCTTAATAGTAACAGTGATCATAAATCGTGAATGAGGTTTAATGGAATATATTCCTGAGCTAATCTGACGACCAGAAGTTTGGAGATCTTTAGCCATTAACTCTGCAGAAAGTTGGCAACCTCTGCACACTATGCACATCAGCATCCGTTGACCCCACTCTGTGATTTTACGTGGCCTATCACTTGTTGTAATACCACTAACAGTTGACAGTAAAATATTTCGTTGTGATGGAATTTCACGATTGAACTTAAGCATAACAAAGCTGTCCATCACAGCCCATACTCTTTGTCACAACACTTTATGTATGGTGGCCCAGAGAGGTCAAATGGAATACAACTTAAGAAAACACCTGCAAATAGAAAAAAAAATGCTACAAAAAGCACACAACTGAAGTTGAATAAAATGAGGAAGTAGAAAAAAAACAATCGTCAAAACACAGCAGACTATTTTCTGGGGATATAATAATGTTAAAAAGGTTCTGTTTACCTGTACATTATATCCACAACATGTTGTGGTTTCAGAATCAGAATCTGAAATACTTTATTAATCCCTAAGGAAATTATGTGGGTTACAGTAACAATAACAGACCAAACTCTTTAAACAATACAATAAGTTACAGATTATACAAATTTAAGAAATAGCACTAATATATCAAGGTTCAAGGTTCTTTATTTGTCACATGCATAGTTATACAAGTATAACACACAGTGAAATGTAGCCTGACACGCTCCTCGACATGTGCAAAAATGGGGGGGGATAGAGGAAGAACATTATATATATATATATATATATATATATATATATATATATATATATATATATAGTATGTGTATATATATATATATATATATATATATATATATATATATATATATATAGTATGTATATATATATACATTGGGTGAATGTGCAGTAGTAGCAGCAAGCAGGTGAATTCTGTACATTAATATGAATAGACATCTGACTATTTTACAGGATAGACAATATAAACATATTTAAAAATAAAGGAATTTGGAATGTACATTGTGCCTTGGTTTAGAGTGTCTGGAAGAGAGTCCTGTCTCAGTCAATTATAGATGATGTGAGAGGGCGGGTGTGTGTGTTTAGGGCCTGGATGGCTTGGGGATAGAAGCTCCTCTTGAGTCTCTCTGTCCTTGCCCGGATGATGCGGAACCTTCTACCAGATTGCAGAAGTTGGAACAGTTTGTAGCCAGGATGGGATGAGTCCTTCAGTATCTGCGCTGCTCTAGTTCGGCATCTCCTGGTGTAGGTGTCCTGAAGCGGGGGGAGAGCAATCCTGCAGATCACTCTCTGGAGAGCTTTTTGGTCCTTCACACAGCTGTTCCCAAACCATGATGTCATGTTCTGTGTGAGGATGTATAGAAAATCCTGAGGATCTTTGGAGAGACCCGGAACTTCCTCAGTTGTCGTAGGTGATACAGGCGCTGCCTAGCCTTTTTGGTCTGGACCTGAATGTGGGCAGTCCATGTCAGGTCTGAGGAGATGTGGACACCAAGATACTTGAGGGACTGCACCCTCTCCACTGGAGCTCCATTGATGATAATGGGCTTGTAGTCTCTGTGCTGACCCCTTCTGAAGTCCACCACCAGCTCCTTGGTCTTGCCGACGTTCAGCTGGAGGTGGTTGTCCTGGCACCACGATGCCAGATTCTTCACTTCATCCATGCAGGCCGCCTCATTGTTGTTGGAGATGGCACCCAACACCACTGTGTCGTCAGCAAACTTCACAATGGTGTTGGAGCCATGGGTGGCCACACAGTCTGAAGTGTAGAGGGAGTAGAGCAGTGGCGAGAGGACACATCCCTGAGGTGCTCCTGTGTTGATGGTGATGCTGTTAGAGACGCATCTACCCACCCTCACCACCTGAGTTCTGCCAGTGAGGAAGTCCAATACCCATGCACACAGACGGCTGTTAAGTCCCAGATCCCTGAGCTTTGTGAACAGTCTGCAGGGCACTATTGTGTTAAGTGCTGAACTGTAATCAACAAACAGCATTCGCACATAGTTACCCTGTTTCTTGTCCACGTGGCTGAGAGTGGTGTGTAGGACGTGGGCGATGGCATCCTCTGTGGATCTGTTGGATCTGTAGGCGAACTGCAGCGGATCTGTGGTGTCTGGGATGGAGGAGGAGATGATGTTCTTCAGCAGCCTCTCAAACACCTTCATTACTACCGAGGTCAGTGCAACTGGCCGGTAATCGTTCAGGGATGGGGGTTTGCTGTTCTTGGGCACAGGGATGATGGTGGATCTTTTGAAGCATGTGGGGACCACAGACTTCGCCAGGGACTTGTTGAAGATGTAAGTGAACACACCTGCTAGCTGGTCAGCACAGCAGACGGCCGGTGATGCCTTCTGGCCCCGCCGCTTTCCTTGTGTTCACTCTCCTCAGTGCCGCTCGGACGTCATGCTCCGCGATGCTGGTCACCGGTCTCTCGCTGATGACGTCACTGTCCTCGGTAGTCAGGCGGTAGATAGCATTAGCCGCCTGGCTAACCTCGAAACGGGCGTAGAACTGATTCAGCTCGTTGGTGAATGCAGAGTCGGCGTTGATCGACGCAGTGTCCCTGACTTTGTAGTCCGTAATGGTGCGTAGTCCGTGCCACATACTTCGTGTGTCGCCCTGGTGGAAGCGGGACTCCACACGTTCCCGGTACCGGCGTTTGGCATCTCTCACCGCGCACCACACGCCGTATAAGACCGCTTTGTAGGCGCTTATATCGCCAGTGGCGAGACCTGCGTTGTAGGAGGCGGTCCTGGCGTTTACTGCAGTGCGGATCGATCTGTCCATCCACGGTTTCTGGTTTGGGAATGTGGTGACTCTCGCAGTGGGGATAATCTCCTCCACTAGCATATTGACGAAGCATACTGCTACTTCCGTAAACTCGTTGATGTCGACTGCGCATGCTCTGAACATGTCCCGGTCGACGTCGTTGAGTGCGTCCTGTAGCTTAGCTTCTGATTGGGCAGTCCACCGTTTTACCTCCCTCGTGGTCACGTCCTCCCTCCGTATGCTTTGTTTATACTGGGGGATGAGAAAGATGGCGTTGTGGTCAGACTTCCCAAAAGCCGGGTGTGAGACAGCTTTGTAGCCCTGCTTGTATGGCTTGTAGCAGTGATCCAAAATTCGATCCCCTCTCGTTTGTACACGAGACATGCTGGTAAAAGTTTGGCATGACTTGTCTGAGGTTCGCTTTATTAAAGTCTCCTGCTACAATGAGGGTGCCCGGGTCCTTGTTTTGAAGCGAGCTCAGCACATCATGTAATTCGGACAAAGCCATACCTGTGTCCCCTTGGGGTGGGATGTAGACCACCGTGGCGATGACCGAAGTGAACTCACGGGGCAGATAGAAAGGGTGGCACTTAATGCTCAGGAACTCCAGATGTGGCGAGCAGCCGCTGGAAAGAGTAGAAATGCTCCTGGCATCACACCACTTTCTGTTTACCATGAAACACACTCCTCCACCTTTGGTTTTGTTCGACTCTGCCGTTCTGTCCGCGCGGATGAGCGGCCCGTCTTTTGTTGTTCTCCGCACCGCGTAGAATCTCTGGTGGCCAGGAAGGGTCGGGTTTAAAAGTGTCCAAGATTAGATGTGCAACCTTGGCACCAATGTTTACAAGTGATCCGCTGTCGTAAACTATAAGACTAGAGGATTTCGGGATGTAAACCAGAGCAAAAAATAAGTAAAAAACAAGAAAAGTGGATATACAAATCATTCAATTATAAATATCAAAAATTAACAATAAATATAAAGTGTTTACAGTGTATTAGATGGAGGAGTTGTACAGGGAGATGGCCACAAGCGGGAATGATTTCCTGTGTCGTTCAGTGGTGCTTTTTGGTAATCTCAGTCTCTCACTGAACGTGCTCCTGTGAGTAGCTAGCACGTCCTGGAGTGGGTGGGAGATATTATCCAGCATTGTCTTTATCTTGGACAACATCCACCTTTCAGACACCACCCTAAGGGAGTCCAGTTCCATCCCCACAACATTACTGGCCTTGCGGATCAGTTTATTTAATCTGTTGGCAACCTGCTGCCCCAGCATACAACAGCATAGAGGATAGCACTGGTCACAACCAACTCGTAAAAAATTCTGAGCATTGTCCGACAGATTTTAAATAGTGATGGGATTTCCAACTCTTTTTAGAGAACCGGCTCTTTCGGCTCAGCTCACTAAAAGGAGTCGGCTCTTTCGGCTCCCAACAGGCTCTTCAGGTTGTTTTGTTGCTTTAATTAATTTATTATTAACAACAATATGGAATTATGCACAAAAGGAATTACTAATGTAAAAACAATGTGGTTTTATTTATATATGTTGAGATATATATATATATATATATCAACATATATATATATCAACATATATCAACATATATATATCAACATATATTTTAAAAAAGGGCGAGAGAGAGGGCGAGAGAAAGAAAAAAAAACTCACGGCTCGCGTCGTTCACTTCAAAGATCCGGCTCTAAGAGCCGTTTTGTTCGACACATCACTAATGTTGAAGGACCTCAGCCTCCTCAGAAAATAGAGACGATACTGACCTTTCCCATATGGAAAAGATATAAATCTTATAAAGTTTGTATCTGTCTTGTGTGAAACTTGTATGAAAAGCATACAAGAGTGAAAACAGATATAAGATCCCTTGAAAAATTATATAATGAAATGTGTATGTTTTGGATACTTACTAAAACTATATGTGAAAGTAATGAGAAAGTGGCCACTTTCATGAGTAAATCATATAAGTTTTTACTATTTCTTTTCCATATGGGTTCCTTTAAAGTGGAGTGGTGTTTTTAACCCATCCAGTTTGTCTGTGTATACTCCAAGATATTTATAGTCCTCCACAATTCCCTTGGTTTAGCTTTGCTTCTTTTCTTTTTTCTTTTTTTTTCCTGTCCCGTTTGGTTCTTTTGCCATCAGAATTATTGTCTAAAGGCGAAGAAAGATGCCCAACGGGTTTACTTTACCAAATTGACCATCCCAGCCTTGCCGAAATGGTCTATTTGTTTCGCCTTTTATTGTTTATTTTATTTATTTTTTATTTCACTTGCTAGATACGGGACAGACTTGAATGAGGAAAAGAAAAGGGAGAAAGGAAGAGTGGGAAAAAACAACGGAGAAGAGGGACGGGGATAACGGGCAAAAAAACAAAAACCAACTAAATAAGCAGACAAAAAAATATATATATCAATCACCTGGATCAACTGTTGAGAAAGAAAAAAGAAAACAAGCAGAAGAAAACGAGAGTAACATAATAAACAATATCACGATGATCTATGGGAATATAACAGTAAATACTAAATATTAAACATTATTGTGCAGCACGTAAGATCGACAGCCCACAGTGTGCTTTGAGGTAGGAGCCAAAAAGGGTGTAGTTTGTGTGTGTGAGCACCCGTGTGTACACCTGTGAGCATGAGCGCGCTTGTTTTTAAAAGGTTCCTTCATGTAATGATCTGCTAGAAGGTGTGGGGAGCCACAGCTCCGTCCTCCAGGGCATGAAGCAGGTATGGAGGAGATCAAAACTCCAGACATTCAGAGGCCCCCAGAACACAAGAGACCAAGGAAGACCAACAGAGGGGCAGCTGCCTTTTCCCTGCGGTGGGGAGAAGCAGACCGCCCCAACTCCGCAGCAGCAGGGAGGCCCCACATTCCAGACCCCATTCGGACGGTCAACAGTTTACAAACTTGCATTTCTGAGTGTGACATTCCTGACACCATTATTAGTCATCAGTCACTGGTGGAATACTACTCTTTATGTATGATTTTTATGTTGTTTTATTCTGATATTGAAATTTTAGAAATTTTTAACAATAACAAATGTTAATTTCCTCTCCCAGGGTTTGTCTTGTCTGGTGTTTATTCCCTTGTTTTTTTGTGCTCAGTGTTCCTGATGTAAGTAACTAATATCTATGGAGAAAAAGATTGTAGATAATGAACATTTTTAAAATGTCAATGTTTAAATTCACAGAGTACTGTTTCACATATATTGTTGGTCTAAATGTTATATATTTCTAAAAAATAAAAAATGGTTTTCACAGTAATGGTGTTTTAGATCATGAAACAATAAAACAAATAAATCAATCAATCATCATTTTGGGACATATGAAACCAAAGGGTCCTTCAATTGGCACACTGGCTCAAACAATACAAAAAAAACACAACACAAACTGTTACATATATTGATGCATGCTCAATCATCCAGGTAAGGAAATCCCAAAAAGTTGATTCTGTTCATCTGGACGTAACGTTTTCAGTGGGACAAACATTTCATCCACGAAGTCACTTGGATGAGTGACAAAATGTTGCTCCCACTGAGACATTCTGTCCAGATGAACAGAGTCAACTTTTTGAGATAACTGTCACATACTTCAAAAAACAGACTTAACCAAGAAGGATGTCAGTGGCAGTGTAAAGAAACATGTCAGCTCTAACTGAATATTTAATAAAATGAATGATACTGCAGATTTTGTATGCCTAACACAATGCTATTAATTAATTGAACAGAGAGGATAGGGATTAATCAGTTTCTGTATGACTATCGTCATTCTTTAAATCTTTCACATCATTGTGGAGGAATTTTGGCTCACTGTTCTTAACAGTGTTGCTTCAGTTCATTGAAGTTTGCAGGCATTTGTTTGCCTCGTCCAGGAGCCAGTCCTGGGGAGGGAGGGTGCCCAAAGAAGGGGCATGGGCCCACCCTTCTGTAGGTCCTACACCCACAGGAAGGGGTCCAGTGTAATGTCTGCTGGGCAGCAACCAAGGGTGGAGACCCTGGCAGACTGATACCCAGCTACCAAGGCTGAAGACTGGGACATGAAATGTCACCTTGCTGGTGGGGAAGGACCCTGAGCTGGTGTATAAGGTTGATAAGTAACATCTAGTTATAGTCAGCCTCACCTCAACGTACTGCTTGGGATTCAGAACCAGTTTACTGGAGAAGGGTTTGACTTTGTCAAAGTTGACGACTCATCCATCACTGGAGGTGAGGTCACTGAGGAAGTAAAACCACTCCTTAGTAGCAGAGCCCTTGGGGTGAATGAGGTTCACCCTGAGTTCCTGAAGGCTCTGGATGTTGGAGGACTGTCCTGGTTGGTACTCTTCTAAAGTGCTGCATGGAGATCTGGGGTGGTACGTCTGGAATGGCAGGCTGGGATAGTGGATCTTTAAGAAGGGGGACCAGAGGGTGTACTCAAACTACAGGGGGATCACACTTCTCAGCCTCTCTGAAATGTCTATGCCAGGGTGCTGCACAGGAGAGTGTGTTAGTTGAACCTCGGATACACGAGGAACAATGCTGTTTTCATCATGGTTGTGGAACACTGGACCAGCCCTTTATCCTCTTGAGGATATTTGAGGATGTGTGGAAGTTTGCCCAACCAGTCTACATGAGTTTTCTGGACTTGAATGAGGCATTCGGCCATGTTCTTCAGAGTATTTTGTGGGAGGAACTTCAGGAGTATGGGCTGTTTGGCCCGTTGCTAAGAGCCATTCGGTCTTTATACAGCCATTGCAAGTCGAAGTTGTCGCTGGTGGATGTTAGACTCCACCGGGGTTGTTTTTTGTCACAATTCTGTTCATAATTTTTATGGACAGAATTTCTAACCAAGCGGCGGAAGGCTTCCACTTGGGTGGTCTCAGAAACTTGTCTCTGCACTTTGCAGATGATGAGGTTCTGTTGGCTTCATCAGGTGGTGGCCTCCAGCTCACACTGGAGTACTTAGCAGCCAAGTGTGAAGCATCAGGAAAGGGAATCAGCACCTCCAAGTTTAAGCCCATTGTCCACAGCTGAGAAGGGATGGAGTCGCCACCCCAGATAAGTGGAAGAAAATGGATGGATAGATATTTTGGGTATGCATCCCCCCTTTGGTCTCATCTCTACAAAGGACATTGTTTCAGAATTCTTGTGGTTTGTTTAGATGTAACCTCACAAACCTTTCTAAATGGCTTTCTAAATAAGCCATACCTCAGTCTTTTTGTAATTGTACTGTCATTACATTCAGCAGGTTTTTGCTTATATTTGCTTAGGTATTTTTTTTCTAATAACCTTTTTCATATATATAATAATTTTTTACATAGAACCTATATGTTCATACTTGTTCATGATCAATTAATGAGGTGCATTTAAATATTAGCACCTTGTTACTTAATTACTATAGAAGCAACCAGTGTGTACTTAGTTTTTCACACTACTTGCAGTCTTGTGATAAGATTTTTTTTACAGTGAGGACATGTATGCATTTTTACTATAATACTACAAAGGACAAAAAGTATTTTTTTAGATGAATCGAAAAATTCTTACAAAATAAATACAATTTTACAAATAGTCACAATAAACTGTTTGTAATCAGGAAACAAGAAATTCCTTAAATGTTTTAATAGTCCAAAAACAGTGGGGGTAGTACTGAGAAAACAGTTCAACACAGGACTGTACTGGAGAGTTAGGGATGAAGTCCATAGAGGGTGAAGCAGGTTTATGAACACAGTCCAAGTAGAAGTCAAAACATTCACTTTCTTAAGTCCACTCATATGCCGATCAGGATAAGGTAGGTGTTCACTTTCTGTTTTCTCTCACTTGTTGTCATATCTCTTTTTATTTATTAAAATTTTGGTTCATCATTTTAATGGAGCTGGCATTAAATGTGTCATACATAACTCTTGATGGGTTTTTCCAAGTGAACAAATACAGATATCTTTATTTTATGATCATGTTTACTTTATACATTCTGATACTCTGCTGTAATTTCGCCATTGTATTCCTCATTGTGGTTGAGAAAAGTCTCCATGAGCCGATGTACATTTTTATTGCAGCTTTGCTATTGAACTCTGTTATGTTAAGCACTGTTATTTATCCAAAGCTTTTGACTGACTTTTTATCTAAAAGACAGATCATATCTTATTCTGTCTGTCTCTTTCAGTTTTTTATGTTTTACTCTTTGGGTGGTTCAGAATTTTTACTCTTGTTTGCCATGGCCTATGACAGATATGTGTCTATATGCAAACCTCTGCAATATCCAATGATCATGACAAAAAATACTATCAGCATTTTTTTAACCTTAGCTTGGATTGTGCCCTCTTCTCAGGTTGCAGTGGTAGCTGTATTAATGGCCAATAAAAAAATCTGTAACTTTACTTTCACTGGAATTTTTTGCAACAATACAATTTACAAGCTTCTATGTGTGTATTCAAAAGCACAAACTGTATATGATATGGTTGTACTATCTAATGTTGCAATTCTCCCTGCGGTTTTCATATTCTTCACTTACACCAGGATCCTTGTGATATCCTATCAAAGCTGTAAAGAAGTCAGGAGAAAAGCTGCACAGACCTGTTTGCCCCACTTGATAGTTTTGATCAGCTATTTGTGTTTGTGTGCATTTGATGTCATTGTTTCTGGTCTGGAGTCTAATTTTCCAAAGATTGTACACTCCATATTGACTTTGCAAATTGTAATGTATCCTCCCCTTTTCAATCCAATTATATATGGACTAAAAATGAAGGAGATTTCTAAACACCTCAAAAGGTTGTTCTGCGCTGTCAAAAAAAACTAATGTATCAAGACTGTCAATACTCATTTTTTAACTTACAAACTGATACAGTTGAAATCAATTGTACTTGCATGCAAGTAGCAGCAGTGACCCTAAATGCCTATTCCAGGTAAATATAGCCATTCATACTCGACTACTCAAGCACTCACAGACATCCTAATCACAGCTAAAACTATCTTGTTATTGTTGTTGTTTTGGATTTAGTTGTTGCTGACGCTTATTTTATTTTTATTTTTTTCATTTTTCTTAAGGAATACTGCCTATTCTTACAAGCCTAGTTTTATATTATTTCCTTAGGGTTATTAATGTATTCTGATTCTGATTAAACATAATGTGAACAAGTTCTACTGCTGCAGCAGCTGGTGCAGGGCCGGAAGAGGAATTAAAAACATGATTAGAGACACATCTTTACTAAATAGTATCTGCAACAAATGTAATGTGCTAATGCTGAACATAGGATATTATTACAAGACATATTTTATTCAGTCAGAAATCAAATATATATAACATTACTTTATAGAGTTACGTGTCATTTGTGCGCAAAACTGTGTGTATGAGACAGAGAACTGTCTTTGTAGCCTTCATTTTTAAATATTGCTATGAGTAGATTTGGTGTCCAACTTAGTGGTATTTTGGACTGCCATAAAGTTACAGTTTACAGGTGTTACAACTTGTTACAACTCATGTAATATTAGTAAAACTTTGCCTTGTTTAAATGCATGATTTATCATTGATAGGTAACCAGAGAAATATCACCAGTGAAATTAACATTCCATATATCCTCTGGCAGAGGCGGAGCCAGACATTTGAAACACCCGGGGCTTAGCCCTAAAGGGTAGTATGCATGTGGGATGGGGGTAGAAATGACTGAAAGATTAATAGGCTCTGTTTTGAGTTTTGTTCAAAAAAGAATGACTTCATATAGGAAAAAAATATATCACATATGCAGGACACCTTAAACTAGTTTTTTTTAATTAAGCAGCAAGGCAGAACAAAGTCGGGGCTGTATCAAGACACAGGGACTAAACCCCAATTCAACCAGACCCAGAACTGATCCAGAATTAAAACAGGACTACAACAGTTCAAAATCAGGACTACTGAGGACTTAACCAAGACAGAACCAGAATCAGAACTAGATGATAGTAGCACTAAAAATCATCATAGACCTGCACTACACTTATTTTTTAATTCTACCAAAGTCCACTATTTAGATTGAGAAAAGTTTATATAATTATTTAGCCTTGTTGTGCAAACAAGCCTGCATAACTTAATAAATGTAGAATTTGAAAAATAACAAACCTAAAAAGAAACACTAGGTACAAGATACATGAGGACCTATGATACGGTGATACTTTTGGTAAACAACCATTTGACTAACATGTTTGTCTCACCTGCTCTTGTTCATCTCTGTTCCTCTCTCTCCCTCTTTGTGCTGACAATCATCAAATATACAGTTGAAACCAGATATTTATGTACTCTTCAGATAAAAACACCTTTTTAATTGTAACATCAAATCAGACTAAATGTTTATTTTTTTAGATTGATAAATATAAAAAACATTTGTTAACTTTAAGAGTAAAGAGAGAAACTATCTGTATTTCTTAATTGTAAATGGCACCAAATTGTATTCAAAATTGAGCCACACTTATGGAGCTCCACAGTTCTTTTCCTGGTGTTTTGGTTGATGTCTCTTGATTTTCCCATGTCACAGAAACAGACTCTGTGTTTTGCCTTATATGCATCCACAGGTGTGCCACCAATTTACTCACATGGACTCTACTAACCTATCAGAAGCTTCTTCAGCTCAGAATGGAATCGTCTGGAGTTTTCTTATTAATTAACAATAAACTTAGTGTATATGTGCTCCTAAATTTGATCAAAGTGATAAAAATAGACAGATCTCTCTCTCTTTATTCTGACATTTAACTAATTCAAAAGATGTTTCAATATTTATCCAAAACAAAACAAGTTTACTCTAAATTGATGTTCAACAGTAAAAAAATGTTCTTGTGTTTTCCATAAAGTGTATGTAAATATCTGGTTTAAACTGTGGATATACTGCTGTGTATTGAAATCCCTCTTGTTTTGCATAGAAATATACTGAACAACATACAAAGCATAATATATAAAATAACATTTACCTGAGTTTTTTCTTTGAAAGAAGCCTCTAATGTCCATTCTTATATTTCAGTACATAACTGAAACCGATTTAGTCGGGGAGGGTAAGAACTGAAAATATGAAATAAACACACGTAAGCTAAGACTCTAAAAAAAATAGCATTTGTTCGGCTTTTCATTTCGCCATTTGTTGATTCACTTGAAGAGCAAGTAACGTAATATTGGTCAAGTGATCAGTTTGATATCAATCTTTCGTGATGCACCGTCAGAATTTACATTATTTGTACGGTACGAATGATTTGCTTTGGTACCTGGTCAAACTTAGACTCTCCTTAGTATGGCTGGCTCCGTTTCTCCAACAGCGCACACAGGCAGCAGCTGCCCCGCCCTCTCGCTCAGTCGTTTAGTGCCTGAGCTCAGATCATACCAATATCAGGGGGGATTCACGCACAGTCGTAAATTCCCACAGTGTGCACTATGTGCTTCGAATATTGTGTGTACTTTTTGTTTTATACAGTTGTCAGCCAGGCATCTAACTATGAAAAAAATTACACTCCAGAAGACCCCGGGCTTCTGAAAAAACAACCCGGGCTTAAGCCCAGTAAGCCACCCCCACGCTCCGCCCCTGTCCTCTGGTATGTCATGTGCTTTCATATATCACACCTAAATCAGGATTCCAAGCCATGGAAATAGGGCAGTCATGGCAGTATTCATCACAGCCTGAAAAGACTGGGCCAGCATTGGCTCCCTCTTCCTACTATCCTCCTCGCTAACATCCACTCCATATGCAGCAAATTATAATAGCGCTTGCCTTCTTGCCTTCACTGAAACAGTCTTATCTTCCCTGTGTGTTTCCAGTACTTTTCTTTGTGCTCATGTTTGTGCTGCCATTTGCTGCACCTTAACAAAGGTTTGTCATTTATTTCTTGAAATTGTCTCGGTAAGGTCCATCCTCAGTCACACATTAAGTGAATACTTTTAACATATTAACCCATAAAAATCATTGACTACAGGTGTTCCATTCATTTACATGGCCACAGGTGCCTAACATCAAGCACCTATACAGACTAGTGAAATTTGCACCAATTTTGGGTCAATCACTCCAGACCTCCAAACCTAAGATAACCTTTATTAGTCCCACACGTGGGAAATTTGTTATGTCACAGCAGAAAGTGGACAGTGCACAAAAGAAAATTGGTTCCTACTTTACCTCTAGCGGGCAGCAAAACTATTAAAATAAGTTTCTGCTGCTGTTATTCTGGTGATGTCTTATGATTGACTTATTTAACTTGTTCCTTTTGAATTTTTCTTATACAGCATGATGTTCACTTGATTTCTGCTTCAGCATAATGAAGAACAATCACAAGCATTTCATGAGATTAAAGAGTTTAATTGGGAAAGAAATCAAATTTATGCAGTGTGTACAGTGATGATTCTTCTTCATAACTTCTGAAATTCTCTGTGGCCAAATGATGATTGATGGCCATCTATTCCTGCCTTATCAGAGCTCCAAGGTGATCACAGTTTGTGGCTCTTTGTTTGTTCACTTGCATTATTAGGATTGACTGTCTCAACTGGATTAAGATTTGGGGGATTTCCTGACTGTAAAATGCTATTTTGTGATCATCTGCAAAACCAATCTAAGGAGCTTGGAAAACTGGACTTCTTTAAGTTCCTTGAAGACATTTTATTTCTTCAGTTCAGTGGAGAGTCCCAGATTTTGCTTAAAATCTTAAACTGGCTGTAGATGTGGAAGTTACTGTTTCTATCCAGGCTACTTCCAAAAACCAACAACAAAACAAAACTGAAACAAAAAGGAATGGCATTTTTTTAGAGTAGATTAAATAGTAGGTGAAAGAACATGAAGTTTTTTTCCTCATTAAATTGTTTATTTATGGATCACTGGGATGAACAGGCAACTCTCTTCCCCTGCTTTCCTGTCTCTCTTCACTGCACTAATTAAGCCAGTAAAATGCCAAAAATTGAAAAATCTTTTATTTATTACTTCAATACTTTGGGGTAATATGAATGCCTTGCCCCCTTTCACATTTTCTAAAATCATCCAGTAGGCCGGAATGGCGTCTTTGCCAGACCGATTCTGGGCCCCCAGCCTCATGTGTGATACCAATGTTGCATACGCTTGGATACATGCACACAACAAAAACTTAAACCTAAAAATGAAAACTGAAAAAAGACGTGAATATAGTGATAACTAGAGAGGCAGTAACATGTTAAAGGTAACGCATTACTGTGATCTGATAAATTTTTTCAAGTAACAAGTTAAGTAAGGGATTACTTTTGCAATAAAAGGAATTAGATTACTGTTACTGCGTTACTAAACAGGGATTTTGTTTGTGAAAGTGTCTCATGACAATAACGTATGAGCCTGCGATGTCTGTGGCAGCAACAGACATGTGTAGATCAACAATGGATAATATGGAGTGGGGGAGAGAGTATGACCATGCAGTGTTTAAAACTTGGAATTACTGACATTACTTTGAGTATGATTCCCTAAAAAGTGACAAATACATTTGCGTCACGGGAATGTGAAATTCACAGAGAAACCACCGGATCCCCCATTGACATGACTGCTGCAGCACTGGGCAAACATCCATCCTGCTAAACAGGTGAAAATAGTTTTAAGAATGACAGGACTTAGTGCCACTGAATCTTAGATTTTTCTTATTTTTTGCTGTATTTTACTTTCAGGGGTGGATCAGGATTTTTGCACAATCCAGAAGATTTTGAGATTGACTACAGCAGAAATGCGGCATTTCTTATGATCATATAGAATCTTTTTTCTATATGAAGGAAGTTCTATTCAACGGTCTTGGTAAAATGTATGTGGAGGGGGGGGAAACCCAGATCACTGTGCCAGCAGTATTGTATCAAAAACCCTTTTGCTGAAAAGTATACATACAATGACCTCTCATATGCCAGTGTGTATCAAATGCACCTGGGCAATAACTCTATAAGACCTGACTTCTTTATTGTAAAGTGTTTTTGCTATTGAGCCTTCGGAGTTTACAGATAAGCCTGACCTTTATGTTTTGCCTGAAGATACCTGTGCCTATAGATTTCTTCCCTGGCACTCCATTGCCCACCAGTTGGCTATATAGTCTTTTAAAACCTGATAGGAAGGCAAAGGAGTGCTACATCACTGACTCACTAGCTGTAGAGATCATTCAGCCATCCACATTCACTCGTGTGAAGGGTGAAGAACAAGTACCACGCTGTTGTCCTCCGCTTTTGAGTTATTGCAGGGGGGCACTGTTTTCCCTAACCTGGACCTGTGTAACCACCACCTAGTCAGGATATGCAAAGGAGACCACTTTGTGTATCTGAGGTATCAGACGAGTATCTCGCCTTGTCGTTCACAAATTCACTGATTCACCAATGCTCCTGCCGTATTCCAAGGACTGGAAAATGAAATTCTGAGAGATTTCATTATCCACTTTGTCTTCCTCTCTCTGGATGATATTCTTAATTTTCCTAAGAATCTCTCTGACCACATGAAGCATGTCGGTCTCATTAGTGATGTGTTGGTCACGAACGAAACGGCTCTTAGAGCCGGATCTTTGACATGAACGACGCGAGCCGGCTCCTTATTGGGAGCCGTGGTTTTTTCCTTCTTTCTCTCACCCTCTCTCTTGCACTTTTTTTTCCCGCTTCACTCCGCATGCGAGCCTTGTGCTTTGCGCCTGGAAAAGAGGGGAGGGGCGGTAGTTACACTTGCAGTAGCACAGGAACAGAGCGGGAGGGAGAGAGAGAGAAAGAGATCGAGGGACAACAACGTCACATTAGAAAGGTATAGTAATCATCCACAACTGTTTTCAGTTGCAGATGATAAAGGATTCAGAAAGTTTATTCATGCAGGCCCATATGACAGAGAATATGCATCTTCTTTTTGTTTTCATATTTTCATTTATATTTAATTGTGTTGTGGTTTGCAGTGTTTTGTGTTGTTTCACTTTAAATTTGTTTAAAAGGAAAAAGCTGAAAATTTAAATAGTTAAAAGTTGAAATGTAAATAGTTGTTTTTCTATTATATGATTTATTTATTACATTTTATGTCGAGTGAAGTATATTTACGGTGGCCCCTAGAGACAAAACATGTACAAACTCCAAAACACCTACAAAACACAACAGAAGTGCTCCAGGGTGCAAGGTGCAGTGTTGAGCTTTTGTTACCTAGTGGCTACACAAGCCAGGAAGTACCAACGACCGGATTTGGTGTGTGGTAGTAACAGGTAAATGAACATTTTTTTAAATTATCTGAATATATATGAGTGCTTGTGTATAAATACACAAACAATACACATATGCTTTCAATTTTGTAATTTAAGTGATCTAGGTAGCTGTTTTGGAAGTTCAGTTAACGCTAGAAATTTTTTTGGAGTTTGTACGTGCTTTGTCTCTAGGGGCCCCCATATATATTTATATATAAACATATATAAATAAAACCATGAGTTTTTTTTATATTAGTAATTCCTTTTGTACAGAATTTTATATTGTTGTTAATAATAAATTAATTAAAGCAACAAAACAACCTGAAGAGCCGGTTGGGAGCCGAAAGAGCCGGTTCTCTAAAACGAGCCGGAAATCCCATCACTAGGTCTCATCCTGCAAAATCTCCTGGACAACCATTTCTTCGTCAAAGGTGAGAAATGCGAGTTTCACATACAAGTGTCATTTCTTGGAATCATAGTGGAGCAGGGGCAACTCTGGCCCAGAAAAAGGCTGTGGTGGAATGGCCCAAGCCCCAGACTCAGAAGGAGCTGCAATGGTTCCTAAGATTGGCCAATTTTTTATAGACGGTTTATTGGAGACTTCAATAAGGTTATAGCCCCTATGACTCAAATCAAGTTAAAACAAGAAATAAGAAATTCATAAGTTGAACTATCTCATATGGAAGAAAATGTTGAGGAATGAATGATGAATTTAAGCTATTTGACTTTGTAGAGCTGTTTTTCAAATATGAAGTTTGTATGACTTGGGCGTGGCTGGTGCATAGCTTGCATGATTTATATTAATAAAGAGCAGGGACTTTATACTTGGTTGAATTTAGAACTGTTAAAAATAATTAAATATAAGCAATTAACATTTAAAATTCTCACAAGAGCATTTTCAGCATCGTATCAAAGAAAAACAACACCTCGAGAACAAGCTAAAAGAAAAGCAAGACATTTATAAAGATTGTTTTTGTTTTGCCCATACTCATCGTTGATGATTTCAAATAGAACATATGAACCCTTCCATGGTCTTAGCGTTTCTCTGCTGCACGCAGAAGTCGTTCTGACCCACTGCCAGCCTGTGTTGTCTTGTGTGTGTGTGATTGTGTTTGTTTTCCACTCTTTCCATGTCAAACAGAACGGATTCAGGCGCAGACTCAGGCTCTTGAGGATAAGAGTGCACTTTTTGGTATTTTGTGCTTCTGGCGCACTGTAATTATGTTCTTATGTAATGGGGGAGTCAGATAAGCCAGGATAAGACAGTTTTTTGACAGCCTTGCCGTAATTAAAATTTTCATTAAACATATTTTTTGAAAGAAAAGTACCTGGTCTTGCTCGTGTTTACCTGTTGCTGGACTGACTCCTAAAGGTGGTACAGAAGAGTAAAACAGAGCCAGAATGCTGCCAATACAAAAGTAAAAAAAACTAGCTTCACTGGTGACGGGAAAGGTAAGTGACTCATGCTGCAGGTGACATCAGACGCAGGAGATGAGGCAGAAAGAAGAGCAAATGGTAGCTTAGAATTTAACAAAAGGTTTTTTTTCAAGGTCCCATTGTTCCAAATGTACCAATCAACTGTCATATAATTAACCATATCTTATCATAATTAACCTAATTAACCATAATTAACTCCCTGGAGGACAGATAATGATGAGATGAGATGAGATGAGATGAATTGCCCACAACTGAGACGACAGACCTTGCTGACCATACATAAAATACACAAACATCACATTGGGGAGACAGGCCAGGTTAGGTAGCAAAGGAAAAAACAGTGAAATGTGTAACACAAAGGGATAATCCAGGAATGCACAGATATCATCACACCATAACACAATAAAACACCCAATAAGGACACATCTAAAACCTGCAGGACACCGGCCCTCAAGGCCTGGAGTACAACACCCTTGGTCTATCATGTCGACCATCCTTGTGGAAATTTGAACAGCTGTAGCTGGTTCTTGTTCTTCGATAAGCCAGGTCCAAGCCAGCTCCAATCATCCAGAACTCTGTTATCATGTTTCTGAATTGGTAGATGTCATTCAATGTCCTCAATTGAGAGTGTCGCCAGACACAGGACGCAACCAACCATCGAGTATTGGACAGTAAACGTCTCAGCAGGACAATCTGACTCTTCCAGGCCCAGGAGGGTTTCAATTTTGTTACGGGGCCAGTTGATCAAATCCACAACTTTTTCCGGTTTTACAGAACAAGACTGAGACTCTTTGAGGGTTAGAGTTAGAGGAGACTAGACACAGACATAGGGGGGGAGTTTAAACGCTCTCCAAGATTACATCGACCAGTGCTCCGAGCGTGGGTGTAGTTATGAAGAAGGTCAAGAGCGCATCAATTGGAATACGACTGTCCAGCTTCGATACGAGAAAATTAATTCCCGGAATGCGCCAAAGTTCCGGAATGTTCGGAATTCCGGAATGCGCCAAAGTTCCGGAATGTTCGGAATTCCGGAATGTTCAGAATTCCGGAATGTTCGGAATTCCGGAATGCGCCAAAGTTCCGGAATGTTCAGAATTCCGGAATGCGCCAAAGTTCCGGAATGTTCGGAATTCCGGAATGTTCGGAATTCCGGAATGTTCAGTATTCCGGAATGCGCCAAAGTTCCGGAATGTTCAGAATTCCGGAATGCGCCAAAGTTCCGGAATGTTCGGAATTCCGGCATGCGCAAAAGTTCCGGAATGTTCGGAATTCCGGAATTTTCAGAATTCCGGAATGTTCAGAATTCCGGAATGCGCCAAAGTTCCGGAATGTTCAGAATTCCGGAATGCGCCAAAGTTCCGGAATGTTCGGAATTCCGGAATGTTCGGAATTCCGGAATGTTCAGTATTCCGGAATGCGCCAAAGGTCCGGAATGTTCGGAATTCCGGAATGCGCCAAAGTTCCGGAATGTTCGGAATTCCGGAATGTTCGGAATTCCGGAATGCACCAAAGTTCCGGAATGCGTCAAAGTTCCGGAATGTTTGGAATTCCGGAATGCGCCAAAGTTCCGGAATGTTCAGAATTCCGGAATGCGCCAAAGTTCCGGAATGTTCGGAATTCCGGAATGTTCGGAATTCCGGAATGTTCAGTATTCCGGAATGCGCCAAAGTTCCGGAATGTTCAGAATTCCGGAATGCGCCAAAGTTCCGGAATGTTCGGAATTCCGGCATGCGCAAAAGTTCCGGAATGTTCGGAATTCCGGAATTTTCAGAATTCCGGAATGTTCAGAATTCCGGAATGCGCCAAAGTTCCGGAATGTTCAGAATTCCGGAATGCGCCAAAGTTCCGGAATGTTCGGAATTCCGGAATGTTCGGAATTCCGGAATGTTCAGTATTCCGGAATGCGCCAAAGTTCCGGAATGTTCGGAATTCCGGAATGCGCCAAAGTTCCGGAATGTTCGGAATTCCGGAATGTTCGGAATTCCGGAATGTTCGGAATTCCGGAATGCACCAAAGTTCCGGAATGCGTCAAAGTTCCGGAATGTTTGGAATTCCGGAATGCGCCAAAGTTCCGGAATGTTCGGAATTCCGGAATGCACCAAAGTTCCGGAATGTTCGGAATTCCGGAATGCGCCAAAGTTCCGGAATGTTCGGAATTCCGGAATGCGCCAAAGTTCCGGAATGTTCGGAATCCCGGAATGTTCGGAATTCCGGAATGTTCAGAATTCCGGAATGCGCCAAAGTTCCGGAATGTTCGGAATTCCGGAATGCGCAAAAGTTCCGGAATGTTCGGAATTCCGGAATGTTCGGAATTCCGGAATGTTCGGAATTCCGGAATGCGCCAAAGTTCCGGAATGTTCAGAATTCCGGAATGCGCCAAAGTTCCGGAATGTTCGGAATTCCGGAATGTTCGGAATTCCGGAATGTTCAGTATTCCGGAATGCGCCAAAGTTCCGGAATGTTCAGAATTCCGGAATGCGCCAAAGTTCCGGAATGTTCGGAATTCCGGAATGCGCCAAAGTTCCGGAATGTTCGGAATTCCGGAATGTTCGGAATTCCGGAATGCACCAAAGTTCCGGAATGTTCGGAATTCCGGAATGTTCGGAATTCCGGAATGTTCAGTATTCCGGAATGCGCCAAAGTTCCGGAATGTTCAGAATTCCGGAATGCGCCAAAGTTCCGGAATGTTCGGAATTCCGGAATGTTCGGAATTCCGGAATGCGCCAAAGTTCCGGAATGTTCGGAATTCCGGAATGCGCAAAAGTTCCGGAATGTTCGGAATTCCGGAATGCACCAAAGTTCCGGAATGTTCGGAATTCCGGAATGCGCCATGGTTCCGGAATGTTCGGAATTCCGGAATGCGCCAAAATTCCGGAATGTTCGGAATTCCGGAATGTTCGGAATTCCGGAATGCGCCAAAGTTCCGGAATGTTCGGAATTCCGGAATGCGCCAAAGTTCCGGAATGTTCGGAATTCCGGAATGTTCGGAATTCCGGAATGCGCCAAAGTTCCGGAATGTTCAGAATTCCGGAATGCGCCAAAGTTCCGGAATGTTCGGAATTCCGGAATGTTCGGAATTCCGGAATGTTCAGTATTCCGGAATGCGCCAAAGTTCCGGAATGTTCAGAATTCCGGAATGCGCCAAAGTTCCGGAATGTTCGGAATTCCGGCATGCGCAAAAGTTCCGGAATGTTCGGAATTCCGGAATGTTCAGAATTCCGGAATGCGCCAAAGTTCCGGAATGTTCAGAATTCCGGAATGCGCCAAAGTTCCGGAATGTTCGGAATTCCGGAATGTTCGGAATTCCGGAATGTTCAGTATTCCGGAATGCGCCAAAGTTCCGGAATGTTCGGAATTCCGGAAGGCGCCAAAGTTCCGGAATGTTCGGAATTCCGGAATGCGCAAAAGTTCCGGAATGTTCGGAATTCCGGAATGCACCAAAGTTCCGGAATGTTCGGAATTCCGGAATGTTCGGAATTCCGGAATGCACCAAAGTTCCGGAATGCGTCAAAGTTCCGGAATGTTCGGAATTCTGGAATGCACCAAAGTTCCGGAATGTTCGGAATTCCTGAATGCGCCAAAGTTCCGGAATGTTCGGAATTCCGGAATGCGCCAAAGTTCCGGAATGTTCGGAATCCCGGAATGTTCGGAATTCCGGAATGTTCAGTATTCCGGAATGCGCCAAAGTTCCGGAATGTTCAGAATTCCGGAATGCGCCAAAGTTCCGGAATGTTCGGAATTCCGGAATGCGCAAAAGTTCCGGAATGTTCGGAATTCCGGAATGTTCGGAATTCCGGAATGTTCGGAATTCCGGAATGCGCCAAAGTTCCGGAATGTTCAGAATTCCGGAATGCGCCAAAGTTCCGGAATGTTCGGAATTCCGGAATGTTCAGTTTTCCGGAATGCGCCAAAGTTCCGGAATGTTCAGAATTCCGGAATGCGCCAAAGTTCCGGAATGTTCGGAATTCCGGAATGCGCCAAAGTTCCAGAATGTTCGGAATTCCGGAATGTTCGGAATTCCGGAATGTTCAGTATTCCGGAATGCGCCAAAGTTCCGGAATGTTCAGAATTCCGGAATGCGCCAAAGTTCCGGAATGTTCGGAATTCCGGAATGTTCGGAATTCCGGAATGCGCCAAAGTTCCGGAATGTTCGGAATTCCGGAATGCGCCAAAGTTCCGGAATGTTTGGAATTCCGGAATGCGCCAAAGTTCCGGAATGCGAGGACAAAGAGAATTTAATAGCAGCCTCTGATACCAAGGCCAATCCGAGTGCTGACAAAAATGTGCAAAATAATCATGCAAGTTGATGGTCTAGTCTGGAAACGGGATCAAATAACAAAGGAGACTGAAGAGCTTCACTCACAGGTCAGTGACACTGTGTATAGCTGTCTTTGTTTAAAAAAAATATCAGTAAAAGTTGATCTGTCTGCCTCCCTGTACTACTGCTTGAAGGGTAAGGTGTGAGACAGAGGTCTGGGGGAGTCCAAAATTCCAACTTCTCTCCACCTGCAACTAAGTAAGGCATCATGGCTAATTAATTGGACAAACGATTCTCTGTGCTTCTGAATCCCCTGACTCTCCTCTCCTTTTGTTACAGTGCCCATGACCTGCCACAGTTTCCCCCATCAAGTTCCCGCACTCTGCCTTCATACACAGCAAATTCAAAAGTGTTAAATGTTTTGGTGTTAATAGTCTTCTTGCAAAAGTAGAGTTAATTTTACTCTAAGCAGAGTCACATTCTTTTAATGTAACTCTGAGGTGTAAAATGATAGTAGTTAAAATCGAGTGTTAAAAATGAGTGTTTCTCTGTCAAATCTGGAGGTGTTACAATGGAAACATTAACTCTTGACCTCTTAACTCTGAACTCCTAGAGGGGCTATGACACCAATAGAGTGAATTCACAGACTCCGCCCCCAGCACGGCTCCAATCGAAGCTGAAGTGAAGCCGTTTCAGAACATTTTGCTCTACATATTTGAGTTGTTTGCCATGCTTGGTAAGTCATTTTTTCAAAGATTGTTTCAATTATTATTATGAGCTTTTACTTCTGTGGCTCTTTGGAGTTGAGACAAAGCTGTGTGAAAGGCATTAGCCAAAGTTCCGGAATGCGCCAAAGTTCCGGAATGTTCGGAATTCCGGAATGTTCGGAATTCCGGAATGCGCCAAAGTTCCGGAATGTTCGGAATTCCGGAATGCGCCAAAGTTCCGGAATGTTCGGAATTCCGGAATGTTCGGAATTCCGGAATGTTCGGAATTCCGGAATGCGCCAAAGTTCCGGAATGTTCAGAATTCCGGAATGCGCCAAAGTTCCGGAATGTTCGGAATTCCGGAATGTTCGGAATTCCGGAATGTTCAGTATTCCGGAATGCGCCAAAGTTCCGGAATGTTCAGAATTCCGGAATGCGCCAAAGTTCCGGAATGTTCGGAATTCCGGCATGCGCAAAAGTTCCGGAATGTTCGGAATTCCGGAATGTTCAGAATTCCGGAATGTTCAGAATTCCGGAATGCGCCAAAGTTCCGGAATGTTCAGAATTCCGGAATGCGCCAAAGTTCCGGAATGTTCGGAATTCCGGAATGTTCGGAATTCCGGAATGTTCAGTATTCCGGAATGCGCCAAAGTTCCGGAATGTTCGGAATTCCGGAATGCGCCAAAGTTCCGGAATGTTCGGAATTCCGGAATGCGCAAAAGTTCCGGAATGTTCGGAATTCCGGAATGCACCAAAGTTCCGGAATGTTCAGAATTCCGGAATGCGCAAAAGTTCCGGAATGTTCGGAATTCCGGAATGCGCCAAAGTTCCGGAATGTTCGGAATTCCGGAATGCGCCAAAGTTCCGGAATGTTCGGAATTCCGGAATGCACCAAAGTTCCGGAATGTTCGGAATTCCGGAATGTTCGGAATTCCGGAATGTTCAGTATTCCGGAATGCGCCAAAGTTCCGGAATGTTCAGAATTCCGGAATGCGCCAAAGTTCCGGAATGTTCGGAATTCCGGAATGTTCGGAATTCCGGAATGCGCCAAAGTTCCGGAATGTTCGGAATTCCGGAATGCGCCAAAGTTCCGGAATGTTTGGAATTCCGGAATGCGCCAAAGTTCCGGAATGCGAGGACAAAGAGAATTTAATAGCAGCCTCTGATACCAAGGCCAATCCGAGTGCTGACAAAAATGTGCAAAATAATCATGCAAGTTGATGGTCTAGTCTGGAAACGGGATCAAATAACAAAGGAGACTGAAGAGCTGCACTCACAGGTCAGTGACACTGTGTATAGCTGTCTTTGTTTAAAAAAAATATCAGTAAAAGTTGATCTGTCTGCCTCCCTGTACTACTGCTTGAAGGGTAAGGTGTGAGACAGAGGTCTGGGGGAGTCCAAAATTCCAACTTCTCTCCACCTGCAACTAAGTAAGGCATCATGGCTAATTAATTGGACAAACGATACTCTGTGCTTCTGAATCCCCTGACTCTCCTCTCCTTTTGTTACAGTGCCCATGACCTGCCACAGTTTCCCCCATCAAGTTCCCGCACTCTGCCTTCATACACAGCAAATTCAAAAGTGTTAAATGTTTTGGTGTTAATAGTCTTCTTGCAAAAGTAGAGTTAATTTTACTCTAAGCAGAGTCACATTCTTTTAATGTAACTCTGAGGTGTAAAATGATAGTAGTTAAAATCGAGTGTTAAAAATGAGTGTTTCTCTGTCAAATCTGGAGGTGTTACAATGGAAACATTAACTCTTGACCTCTTAACTCTGAACTCCTAGAGGGGCTATGACACCAATAGAGTGAATTCACAGACTCCGCCCCCAGCACGGCTCCAATCGAAGCTGAAGTGAAGCCGTTTCAGAACATTTTGCTCTACATATTTGAGTTGTTTGCCATGCTTGGTAAGTCATTTTTTCAAAGATTGTTTCAATTATTATTATGAGCTTTTACTTCTGTGGCTCTTTGGAGTTGAGACAAAGCTGTGTGAAAGGCATTAGCCATGTTGCTCGGTGATAGCATAATATTCTGTTTTAGCTAGCTGAAAGGTATTGTTTGCGGGCAAATACCACAGCCTTGAAAAAAAGCTTGCATGTGAATTTTCAATCAAACGTTTGGTCAAATACACCTAAAACAATGTCTAGAATGTGAAATGTTGGTATAATGGTGCTACTTGAAGCCTGAAAACGATCGCCCATAATAAAAAAAACGAGCAAACAGCAGTAGCTGACGTCCTGACTGGGTTCTACGTTAGCATAGATCCCTCCAGAGTTTTGTGCACACGGTTTAGGTAAAAATTAAAAAGGTTGAGGTTTTACATTTAGTTCAGTATTACCTGTTGCCTGTGTCTTTGTCTTTTGGGAAAATACTTTACACAAGTAATGGCTCAAAGAGGATTCCTTTTTTTTTTTACTGTGCTGCAATTGTTTACTGGATTATTTGTGCCATTAATTAGTGTCAACTAATTTTTATTCGATCTCCGCACAGGATATGCTTGTGAAGATGGAATATGGGGGAGAGCAGAAGTGCGTTGAAGTTCCACAAAGGGATGAATGAAGGACATGCATATTGTATTGAAGAAATAAGTGATGAGAACGCTGTTATTTGCATTTACCATGTCAGACCTTTTGATAAACAAAATTCTAATGAAAGTGAGAACATGTATACTGTTACATCTTTCAGAAAATGTTTTGAAATTGTGGTGCACAGTTCAGAATAAATGTTTTTCAAAAACCATTGCATCTTTTTAGTAAATGTTTATTTCCAAAAGAAATTTCTAGAAGTTCAGAACAGTAAAATTCCCGCTTTTTAGAATGAATTAGAAGATAACTCTTAGTTAAACTAAAATACTCTTTGAGGGTTAATATATAAACTCTTAACACCAAGTGTTAAATGATCAACTCCAGACAGATTTGGTGTTTAACACTAAATCAGAGTTAACGTACCAACTCTCCAAAAAGAGTTAAATTAACACTCTCTGGTGTGGACCCATATAGACACTTTAATAGTGTTGAAATCAAATCCGACAGTGTTAATTTGGACATGCTGGATTTGCTGTGTAGTGTCCCCTCACAGTTCATGTTATTTGCCACTTCCCTCTTAGCTCTGAATCCCCTAGTTCATAGTTCCTGCTCTGTTTTCAGCCTCTCATAGTTCATGCTCTTAGCTCCTGCTCAGCTTTTATTGATATGGACTCTCCTAAAGTCCCTCTTCCCCTCCTTCTCATTTGGTACCACCACCTGGACCTTTTGGAGGAGGACAAGTGAATCTTCAATTCAGAAGCATCCAGAGGAGGAAGCAGGGGCAGCCATTTCTGGCACATGTATCACTCTTTAGAGAAAAAAAGCTATCCATAACGCAAAATTTAGAGTAATTTTTTTTGCTCACAGGTGTACACACGGGTGATCACACCCACAAACTACACCCTTTTTGGCTCCTACCTCAAAGCACACTGTGTTCTGTTGATCTTATGTGCTGCACAATAATGTTTAATATTTAGTATTTACTGTCATATTCCCATATATTATTGTGATGTTGTTTATTCTATTACTCTTGTTCTCTTCTGCTTGTTTTCTTTTTTCTTTCTCAGCAGGTGATCCAGGTGATTGATATATGCCTTTTTTTTCTTTTTTTTCTGCTCATTCTGTTGGTTTTTGTCTTTTGCCCTTCTCCCCTGTCCCTCTTCTCAGCTGTTTCTCTTTCCCTCTTTCTTTCTCCCCTTCTTTCCCCCAGTCAAGTCTGTCCCGTATTCAGTAAGTGAAAATAAAATAAACAATAAAAGGTGAATCAAATGGACCATTACGGCAAGGCTGGGATGGTCAATTTGGTAAAGTAAATCCGTTGGGCATCTTTGTTTGCCTTTAGACAACAATTCTGATGGCAAAAGAGCCAAACGGGACAGGCAAAAAAAACAAAAAAAAACAGGTGATTTACAGTGGCGAATTTTACATGGTATCATTGCAGTTAATGCTCTTATAATGATGATAATAATAATGGATTGCATTTATATAGCGCTTTTCAGGACCCCTCAAAGCGCTTTACAATACCACCGTTCATTCACTCTCACATTCATACACTGGTGAAGGCAAGCTACAGTTGCCTTCACCAGTTGCCTCTTGTGTCCATCATGGGGTTTCAGATAAATGTCCTTTTTGTTCAATGAGAGAAACTATTTTTCATTGTTTTGTACAGTGTTTCGGGTTAATGGATTCATTTTCAGTACTTAATGGTATTTGGAAATCCTTTGTAGAATTTTTTTTTTCAAAAGAGTGTTTTATTTTTGGCTTTTCATATGACAAAAGGAAGAAGAAAAAGGGACGATGTATCATTTTTTTCTTGGGTCAAGCAAAGTTGGTAATTTACTTGAGTAGAAAATATAAAATTTATAATGGACGAAATATTGATTGTGTAGAGCTCTTCAAGAGTATGTTAAGAGCAAGAGTGATGTTAGAGTATAAATATTATTTCAAAATGGATGGCCTGGATGTTTTTCAAAATCTTTGGGACTATAAAGGTAGTCTCTTTACTTTAAATAACTCTGAACTTTTATTTAGCAATGTGTTGGTTTGAGCAGAATTTTTGTATGATTCACTATTAAGTGAATAAATGTGTTTTTGAAAATCAATCTCTCCTGCTTGCCTGGGCGCAGCTCATTGTGGGCTCTCCCTCTTGACCCATGCACCTGCGGTGATTGCCTCCATCTGTTGCTGATCTGCTGGAGCTCCGTATGAGTGTTCGGCACGAAGCAGTCTTCGCTGGAACATTGAATCACAGCTTGAGCAAACTCTCTCTGTGTATTTTGCCTGTTGGATCTAATCGTGCTCTCTGTGTACACATTTCCCCGGAGCTGGTGATGTACCCTTCCCTGTGATCCCTGAGTGTGGCAGCATGAGTAGCGGCGGTTATTGTGCTGAAGAGGAGAGCGCGTGTGTGGATTCCCGTTTTGTAAATAAACTGTCACCTTTTGCTTGCCAGAACTCCGGCTGCAGGTGTGTCCATCGGTTAGCCATGACAGCCCATACTTAATGTCAACACAAATAAGTAGAAAAGGTTTAAAAATGATGTAGTGAACTGACAGTAGTCTCTTTTTACATAAGGTATAGCCTGTGGCTAAGGGATCAGAGGTAAGATAAAAACACATGAGAAGAAAAGTAAATTTAACAAATCAGTGATCTGTGAATTCATATTTTTATTTTTTGTCTTTAAATTCAATAAAGCTGCTTTACACTTTTCATCTCCCAGCATTCAGCACTTCAGACACTCAACACCCCACCCAGACGACAGCCTTACCATGACCTGATGAGAAAGATGGATGACCAAAGGACAAACCGGAGAGTGGTGCTGTTTTCCAACTATGTAAGTTATCATACATTTAGTCTTGGAAGACGAAATTCTTCCAGTAGTTGGTATAAATCATGGTTTGATGTCAGCAGCACTGTAGGTTTAAGTTTATTTCGTTTTCATGTGTGTATGTTGGATTTAAATTGTGTTTAACAACATTTAAATTGTTGCAACAACCAACAATGAAAATCTGTTTTGTGTTAAAATGACAACTTTCTTGTGTTATTGCTTTGCAGGGCAGTGTCTTTAGCAATCCTGGAACAGCTGAGAGTGGACAGAGCTGCACAGAGGACCAAAGATCCACTCTCAGCACTTTATATCTGACCGGCCCCAGCACCACCCCTCTTCACCCAACATGAGGAGGGTCCTGACCCCACCTGCACAGAGGGAGTTGTGGACATCCATTTCTGTGTCAGTGAGTTTAGGAACCTCCTCACACACACACGGATGTACACTGTCACTAGAAGATGTCTCCATTGCATCAGCAGGATGTAAGCATTTATACAATACTGCAGTTTGTGATATTTCATACATGTTTTTATCTCTTCAGTTAAAACTAGGAGATATAAAATAAACCAATTTTCACAATATTTTCTGTCTATTTCTTTCACAAAAAGTTATTTGGAGTTATTTCATGGGTGTCACGGCCAGGCAAAAAAAAAAAAAAAAAAAAGAGTAATTTTTTTTTCGAGTTAGCTCTGCCAATCAGGAACCCATCTGAATGATTTAATTTCCTTGTTACCTGGAAGGAGATGGTGCCAATGCATGCGCACTCAAAATCGGACCGTGAGGTAGCAAACGTGAACAAATTTGCGCCAGGTTATTCAGTTTTCAATGCCTTCTAGAAAATGATGAATGCATAAAAGGCATTAACTGTGGTTATGTCGGGTTTCTAGACGACCTGTGACACACACATGTAATGGAGCTGTCAATAAATTATGACAGCTATCCTGACTTCAGGTCTTAGATGAACAGTGAGTTGGAATCCAATGTGTGGGTCATGGACATTACCGAATGCTGTGATTCACAGACAGTGGCTCAGGAGCCACACGTGTCTCACAACACATTATATCTGAGTCAAAGGTTTCAGGTGTTTAAAAACTGGGTCCCAAGGAAAAGATATTGGTGAAATATGACTTTAATCCAATTTGGGGTACTTTTTTGTCTTCGTGTGTTTTCTTATTTACAACTAATATTAATATTAGGGGGCAAGGAGTGACAAAATTAAATACATAAATGAATTAAATACACCATTAAATAATTAAATGTGTCAGTTATTTAAAATTGGAATTAGTGAACTAAATAAAGATTTAAATATTTCTGTTCAAACATTTAATAAATTACTTATTTTAAATTTTATTTGATTAATGACATCAAACCCAGGGGGTTAACACTGTTCCAGTCAAAACCATTGCTTTGGCCTAGTGTACACCAATTTCATTTACCGAGGTTATATCTATTGTGTCTTTATTTCCTGATGTCCGTATGTGTCATACTTGTTTCAGTCACCAATTCTTTTTTTGCCTGTTCCATTTAGTTCTTTAGCTGTCAGAATTACTTTGCCATATGGATCATCACTGCCTTGCCGTATTGGTCCATTTGATCGTCCTTTGTTGTTATTGTTTATTTTATTTTATTTTCAGTTGTTACAGACGGGACAGACATGACTGAGGGATAGGAAAGGGAGAAAGAAAGATGAAGAAAAAGAAAAACAGAAGGGAAGAGGGACAGTGAGAAAGGGTCAGTCACCAATTCTGAATCATAACTAACATTAAAAACATGTTTAAGAAGGAAAGAGAGCAAATAAATCTGATTAACATCTGATCTTTGTGTTTTTTGTTCAATATCAGCATGACCTGTGTATACATACACAAACTTTATTAAAAGAGATAACATGACGTGTTTCCATCATGTAGTAATTGTTAGGTTTAAATGTACCAGGACAGTTAGACACTATGAAACACATACAGACTTCAAAATGTTTGATTAATATTTTTATTGTGAATATTAATCAAGATTAAAGTTACAGTGTGCAAAATCTCAACACTAGATGTCAGTACATAGCAGACTGCATTCAACCCATTTCTGTTTTCGTACCCCTCCCAGTTCAAATACACAATCCCAACTAAGGTGGTTTCCATTTATCTGTAGTGAGTGTGTGCTGTCAGTCCGCTGTTTAGCTCAGCAGTAGCAATATGTATCGACATCTATGGAGGAAAACGCAAAACTTTGTGGTTGAGTCCAATATGAGTCGATGAGTCACTGAAGCTCATTTCTGTCTGAAAATTATACTGCAGTGTTGTTCAAGATATCCTGAACTTCTCTGTCAATAAGTGCTGCCCTTGTTAGTGATACTTTGAAGTGGAGCTAACTTTGTTAAATTCAGACTCTTAGCGAATAAACTCTCATACAATGTGAGAATGTAATCAAATTGTTTATTGGAGGGAAAATGTGATTTTTAGGACACTTGAGTCTAACATTAGGTAATATAGCATTAGCTTATTGCTGCTGTGTTTTAGCCAGCTCATTGTTAGCTGTCTGTAGGTAGTAGGGTCGCATGTTTAATCTGCTAACAATAAGTAATTGTGATGAAAACAGGAAAAAATGAACATGTTTTACACATTTCATGTGTTAGAGCTCTGACTTCAGTTCAGTAGATTAAGCTGAGGAGAAAGAGGATGACATTTTATCCAGTTATCGCCTTCCCTCGCATTTTTGCTTCTTTAGTGAAGTAAACCAGATGATAAAACATGGGTATTGTTAAGGGTTCAAATATTAAGGAGGGATACAGGAGGTAATCCAATAACAACAATGATCTGGCCGGGTGGAGTCAAACGATGATTTTAATGAACACACGCAGCGTGGTGAGATGTACACTGCAAAACATCAGCTGTAGATCTCCACCCAAAAGACACTTCAGATTGCTTTTGATTCATCAGGGTTAACGCCCCCTCATGCGTCATCAGATACAATACATGCTTACATCAAATCAAAACCACAATGACTTTTAACACAGTTTGAAAAGAACATCGCCTCGTCTCCCTGCCAGTTGTCTTTCTGTCGCTGCCGGACGCACGCTTATCGTCTGAAACATCAGGCCCACATCCTGCAAGAACCTCTACTAAAAGCTTAATCAAAGAATATAAAAGTATAAAAGACAATTTGAATAACCTGGTTATTCAAATAGCATCATTCAATCAGCTCCTCAAAGTAACTTTCACTTTCACAAGCACGCTCTGCAAAAGCCTGCGCTTCCTGTCTACTTTGGCACAGAGTGTACTCAGAGTTAGGCCTTTCTTTTATCAGAATCAGCACATACACATTTAAGATTATAACAAGCATTCAAAAGCATTTAAGATTATTGATTTAACTCAACAGTTTAAAGTGGTTATAACTGCACCTGTAATAAAGGCTAATTGGGTACCAATATGTTTAAACATCTGAATACAATATCAATACTGTAAACTGTATTATTAATGCAATGGTAATGATGATGATTATTAACAATAGCAGCAAAATAATTCCCCTGATCTCCACAGTATGAACCTTCCTGTCTCAAGTCTGTAAGTGCAGACACAAATTAAAATTTCTCTAGGCTAAATTATTACCATTTTATTATTTAAAATTTCGCTAACTTTCAGGGATTTCTCAGTTGAACAAACATGTTTTATAACTCATAAGATATTTCCCCCCCCCCAATCTAATTTGCAGGGAATTATTTCTATGTTTTTGGAAACGGCATAGGAATACTGGACTGATACAGTTTTTAACCAAACACGTAACATTTGGACAGTTGTGGGTCCAATGTACCAAGCAAACTACCCACTAGCCAGTAAGCATTCACCTAGCGGCTCTAATCTGTCTCTCTTAATTCCAACCTGAGCCAACAGAATTATTTAGAGAATGAATTGGTGGGTTTAAATACTTGGATAACACGCGGACCAAATAGACCTTTTTCTTTTTATTCTTGTACTGAAAATCTTGAGAGATGGTTTTTAATGGCATTTAACTTTAGTAAGAGACGTACAGCATAATATTACTCAGTGATATAAGATTTAAGACAGAACACACATACCTTAAAGGAGTGAGGCTCTAAGCGGTGAGGCCATTCAATTTCTCTTGGTGAATGACTGTAAAAATCTGTACAGCATATTTTACGTTGATATTTCTCTTTCTGCATTGTAAAGCATGGTAATTTTTGTGTTCAATAAACTTTCAGTCCAATGACCGGCTACGTGGGTTTTATTAATTAACTGAATGACAGATAGCAGTTGGGTTCATCAGAGTTCAAATCTGTCACATTTTACAGTAGAATATCCAGGCGATAGATGGGTCATTCCATGAAAACCAACCAACTGCACCAGTTTAATGTTTCTGATGGAGAGGAACAGAAACAACCATTAGTTTGATCTGTTCTCTGATTATTCTGTGGGGGAAAAAAAAAAACTTTTGAGTCCAACTTTTAAAGGATTTCATCACCATGTGAGATAAGCCAGAACAAGTTATACCAAATAGGAAATGTGTTTGTTTTTTTTAAACCTAGTGTTTGATATTCCCACTATAGCCTTAATTCCTTCTCTGTCAAAAATAATTTTTCAGTAATCTACAATCCTGTTTAATTCTGTGGCTGTTAGGTGGAGACACTGGTTGGTTTTACATATCAGTTTCAGTTCCAAACTTTTAGGAGCATTAAACTTTCTGTTGTTTGGTTTAATATAATGAATAAATGTAATTTTATTAAGCATGACAGACACCGACATCTTCAGGGATACAGACAGTTTTTATTCTGAGACAAAAGTCTTGATTTGTCTTACAAAGCAGCCCTTTTCCTAAAAAATAAAATAAATATAACAAAGATCATTTTAGTAACACAAAGTGTCTCACTGAAAAGATCGGCTGTTTTCTCAACAGCCTCATTTCTGCATAAAATTAACTGGAAACAGAAGCATCACATTTCTGCGTGTTTCACCAACACTGACGTGGGATCTGATTTTTTTCTTCCCCCCTCAACTTAGTGCAAGTTCAGTCATCACATTGAACAGTAATTTCAAACAAGTAAAAGTAAATCACAAACTCTTACAGTTCAGTCAGTTTTAGCTGAAATTCACTTTTAACATGATCAAAGTAAACTGAGGTCAGGTCTGCACAGGACTAACACCAACGACACAAACTCTACAGCGCATGACTCGAAACACTTACATCATATAAATCATGTTCCCGGACACATTACTGACAGTGTTATCAATTAAAACATTCTTACACAACACAGACACACATGCATGACCGACCTGGTGGCAAACGTCATTTGTGGGCTTCAGATAATAATAAAACCTCTCCTGGCATCAGCTTTCAAACAGAGACATCCCCGCACATTAAGGCCAGTTCTTTTAGTTCAAACACAGAAATGCAAAGTCAGTCTTAAATGAATGTAATGAGCTCCATTAGTCGAGGAAATGAGCCAGATTATTAACATCAATCACTAAACCAAGTTGTTTAATGTTAGATTATATTTTCTTTGAGTGCTGAATTATTTTCTTTTCATTACGGTCCGAAAATTATTTTGTACCCACGCTACTAACTTAAATTTATGTGCAAGTCACACAGTTTCTTTGCAATTTTAACTTGCATCTCATTTCAAAACATTTTCAAGGCTTTCATGGTCACGTTTCCACTATTGGAGACATTTAGCATGCTCATGTGCTTATTTTGCATCTGTGTGGTGATTTTATAGGTTTTTGTTTTCTATGGAAGGTCATTTTTGTGTCTTTATTGTTCTTCTCTCCTCACTGAACTGGTAGAATTGTGTCTCAACGTACTTTTTAAGGTAATCAAAAATTTGTTAATAATAAGTTTGTTAATAATTTTGTGTCATTTTGAGTTTGTTTTGTGTCTTTGTTTGTTTTTGCATAAATAAGAGCAAAACATTGCAGATTCATTGGAAAAAAGGAGCGAATCATTATTTCAGACATTCATTCTCCACACCACTCTCCACCACAAAAAACAAACAAACAGAAATTTGCACTTTTATCCTAAAGCATTGCCATTGTGGCTTCAGAGGCTGTTCTCAATTGGCTCATGCAAAAGAGTTTAATGAACCACAAATGTAGGAGCCCTTCTCACTCTGGGCCATAAACTGAAAACAATCGCTAATCCAACAAATGTATGAACTGCTGAGAGAAAGAGTCCCCGTCATTACAGAAACAAAGAGCCAAACATAATCTGTATTTAAACAGTAAAAGTGTTTCCATAGCAGGTTTATGATTTTAAGCACCACTGGATTCCTGCCAAATCTTAGTTTAGCTCATTGCATCACCACCTAAGCTAACTGTAAACAGGCCATTTGGTTTGTAATTTTTGGCCAATAATTAACAGAAATAAGCAGTCACGTAATTTTAAGACCAATGGAACGAGGACAAATCCAGTCTTGGTTTTGAACTCAGGAGGAAATTTGAGAGCTTTGTGCTTTTGAAATGTCAGTGGGCTCATTTGCGGAAACGTTGCTGGGTTTTGGCCCTGCTGAGGACACAATGAAATGAAACCTGTGGGAAACATTTTTTAGATATTACTCCTCAGTAAAGACCTTCCACCAAGCCAGCAGCAGCAGGCTTGGCAATCTGAGTTGTTAAGGTGTTAATCTGTGTTGACTGATTATCCAAAAAAAAAAAAAAAAACAAAAAAAAAAAAAACAACAACAGAAAATTCATTTGCTTTTTACAACAAATAAATTCCTATATATTTGTGAGGTTGGAAAATAATTATAGTAAAGTGAATGTACAGCATCGTCATCAGCAAAACTTCTACTTGCAAAAAGCAAAGGCCTTGAATGCAAACGCTTGAGCTCATCATGTAGAGAGAAACGATCATCAACATTATCAATCTGTACTCCAAAGAAGATCCATACCTACATCTGAACAGCTACATATCTTAAATAAGGATAAAATGACTCTTAGAAGAAAATGAGGTAATGAATTTAAGCTCAAGTGACCTGTCAGGAGGTGGCAGGGGAAGTCCTTCCACCATATTCCTGTTCGGTCTCATATTTATATTTACAGAAAGAGTTTTCAGCATAAAAGATCCTGTAAGCTTAAAAAACTTTGAACAGTTACCTTCTGCTGCCACCAGAGTTCAGCAAACTGCACAGAGCCTCGTGTTGTTTCAGTTAAGAGGAAGAAGTTTGCAGGTAGTTTGCACCATTGTGGTATTGTCGATCGACAGTCAGTTTGTCACAATCTTGAAATTAGTTTGAAGAGATCAGCTAAAAAATACAGACATCCCGCTTCCATCACTACACTGTAAGAAAAAGGAATCTGACGAAGTACGATGATCCCAAAGCTGAAGTAAAGTTGTGAAATTTAGGCAGAAACCAATGTGAATCTATCAGGTTTCCACAGCTCACAGTAAAAAAAAAAAAAAAGAAAAAAAAGAAAAGAGAACAAAAAAATTGAAAATAAACAAGTGTCCAGAACAAAAATGTGTTTTTTTAGGGAATAATGATGCTGCAGACACTCTACATGCTGAATTGAATTAACCATTTTCATGCACTTAAGTAACCAAATCACCGCAAGCAACCTGGTTCCAGCAGAAATCAGAAACATATTAAACATATATACAGTAACCTGGTTAAACATTCAATGACGTCCTTAAAAATATCTGTGAATACAATTTCAAGTGTACACAAAACAATATTACACTATTACAACTTTGGATATGTTAGCTGACCATCTGAAAAGCAAGCTGTAGTAACAACTGGTCAATTATAAAAGGGCTGACAAATTTCATTTCAAATTACATAAATGATTCATTATAAAATCACTTTAAAATTCTTAATCCTAAAATAACCTTAAATTACTGTTCATTAATCGATTAGCATATGAAACATACTGATCAATGTCTCGTTTTGCACTAAACCCTGTGTGTGAAAACATGAGAAATAAGCAGATCTTTGAATACAAGATGCTAAAATTTGCAAATATTTGGCTTTTTATTCATTATTTTTACATACAAAAACTTATTTCTATCATGCTAGACTTTTGTTTTGAAGAGGTTGTTGTTGTTGATAATAATAATAATAATAATAACAATATTAACAACAACAATAATAGGTGTATTGTAAGTACATATATGTATCATGGTCTTGATAATAAAAAAGTGGTGTTAGTGCATTCTGAGTATATGTAATGTGAGTAATCCCTGCCTCACTGAAAAGGACAAATTACACTGCTTATTTTTCATGTTCCATTGCTCTGCCATAAAAATGGTCCCTGTCGATCCAACTTGCTCTTTTTGCCAATAATTCGCCCACAAATAACAGTATTAGCTGCCATTTAGCTGCTTTCCATGTTGATAACTGACAGAGTTTTGGCTGTGTGTGTCAGTCAGATAAATCCTGTTCAAATGAAAGCTGGCTATAACCTGATTACTTAAGTGCATGTAAATCTGGTGAGGGACAACTGAATGGACCTTCAGCAAAAGGATACCTGACTGTGCTGAGAGATGCATGAGGATGCAGTCACAGAACAAAATGAGAAAACAGGCTGAGAATGGCAAAGAAAGGAACGCAAGTGCGGAAGGGAAGGAAGGAGGAGGTAATGAGTAAAACAAAGAGGAAAAACATCTGCAGTCCAAGTCCTCAAGTGACTATGGTATAGAGGACTGTTCAGCTACCTTGGTGTGTTTGGTGTGTGTGTGTTTTATCAGCTGCAGTGGCAGAGCAGCAGTCCAGCCACTAGAGGAAACAGGTTGAGCAGCAGGAGCCACAGAGTGGTGGCCAAACCTGGAGAACTGGAGCATGGATCTAAAAGAAAGACAGAAAATAACATCTATCAAATCATGTTTGTTTTACATAACAGAATTATATTCTACACACATTGAGTATTTAATTATACATACATCTTAAGTTTTATCTTTCCCTTTCAGTGCTTTCCTCACAGATTTCTTTACTTTGTTCTCATTTATATCTTTTCCCATTTCTTCACTCATTAAACAACTTCATTCAACCATCAGTTGAAATCTAAAAGGCAGACAGCTTCACCATGGGACAGGAAGAGAAGCATTTAAATCAGCTGGTCCACTGACTGACCAATTGGGTTGCTCCTGGAGGTGTTGATGGGTGGGAGATGGTAGGGTAGGGGGCAGTCATCACAGAAGTCGGTGCAGGCGGGGCAGATGAGGACACCGTTGTAAACCCACTCGTTAACGCGTACGCTGATGCTCAGCAGCTGACCTTTACGGACACAGAGGAAGGAACGATCCTGAACGAACACCATGAGGCCCTGAGCTGAGCACGACACCTGCAGCACAGAGAGGGTGTGACACAGACCCAAAACACACAGCGACATGCACTTTCCTCTCATTTCTCTAAGTTTATTAGGGATTTTTTTTCCCTTTGTATAAAAACCTTTTGAGAGCCCACTAAAGCAGTTTGGGACAACAAAAAGGGATTTAATTTATTTAACCTGAACTATTAATCTGTTTGTCATACATAAATAAAATTAAAATCTACAGATGGGGCAGTGCGATATGACAAAAATCTCATATCCCGATATGAGACATTTATCGTCCTGACAAGGATATAAATCACAAAAATGTAATATTTTCTGTAAATTCTGTGAATCTCTGGCAACTCGACTTGCATGAAGTTTTTCCAGCTGGGCGTCATGTAGCTGGATTCGAGTGTTTTAACCGATGCATGACATAAGACATAAGTTGTAATGGCCACCATTTTCTTTCAAAGTTTGAGTCTAAGGTTTATTTTTTAGCACCTGACGGCTCTTTTTTTTTTTTTTTTTTTCCCCCCTTCTCATCCGTAAACTCTCTGCATACTTTTTCCTGTGATTCAGTTTATTTTGAAAAGTCTCAACAGGATCTTGAGCTTTATTGTGAAAGGTGTACATGGAAAACAAACACGCAGAGCCACGGGATGGTTTTACCGTCGTTGTAAATAACAGCACGTAAAAACAGCCCCTTGTCTGTCTGTAGTGTGGTTACATTAAATATAAGAGAAAGAAATTAAGAAATAATTTAAGAAATTAATATAGCCACTACCGTGACCATCAAAACGATGAAAAAAAATATTGCTGTAAACTGTTTATTTAAGACACCACGAAACAAACGATAGTGTAAAATGAAACTATAGATGTTTTTATATCATCATCCGATATATATCGTTATATTGAACAGCCCTATCTACAGATTTCTAGAAGGTAAAAGTCTCAACCTACAGATGTCACCTTCTCCACTGAGCTGTAAAGGGGATCTTAAAAATTCACAGAAACATAAATAAGTATATGTACATGTCAGCACCTTGTAGCATCCGGAGCCCCAGTCAGGGTACGTCATCTTCCGAGTGCACTGCTCCATCACAAAGGCTGATTTCTGGTACAGACACACAGAGTCTGGTCCATACTGCTCTGCTCCATAATTTCTCCACCAGTCTGAACAAACAGAGAAAACCACAGATAGAAAGCTCACATATGTCATAGAAACAGCATCAACAACAGCAGATCAAAACAGATTTTATACAAGGATTCCTCCAAATGTCTTTACTCAGTGGTCCCCAACCCCCGGGCCATGGACCGGTACTGGTCTGTGAGTCGTTTGGTACCGGACCACGAGAGTTGAGGCTCGGGTGTGAAATTTATGGTTTTCGGGGTTTTTATCGTTAATTCGGTTTCCCTGGGTCATTTTCCGTATTATAGTTGTGCATCTTATTTTGAAAGAAATATTTACGCATTACCATAGCGACCAGAGAGCATTAAGTGGCAGAGAGGAGGATGTTACTCTCCATGTTGTTGGCACATTTCAGGAAGACGCTGCTAATAAAGTAACACAATTACACAGTGAGTTGGCGTTTATTATTATATTTACAAAATACCACAGTTTTTGTCTTGGTCGTATCATTTTATTTTGTTGTATTTATCAGAGACACCTTAAAGGCTGTCCATGAAAATATTGTCTGACATTAAACCGGTCCATGGAGCAAAAAAGGGTGGGGACCACCGTCTTTACTGATGAGCTCTCAGTCACACCTATGACAGAATAGGTTTCACGTTCCTGACAGTGAAACTGGGCAGACATGTGTTCTTATGGATTTATGCTAAATGGTGGTGAGCTACTTCTCTGTCAAGCTCTTTTTGATTTTAACAAATTATTTAAAAATTATTGAAAATTATAATAAAAATAAAATTACTTAAAAATGAACACCATGCATCTGTCTGATCTGGCCACTGAAAACAGTGGTCAAAGTTCAAAGTTGAACTTGACTGTGAGTACTCCTTGCTGCACGTGCCGTGTCCTATGTGAAAGGGCCTTAAGGTGTCCAAACCAGGATTAGTTCTAGTCCTAAGGAGCTTTAGGATCATCTTATGCATCTTTATATGAAGTCGCTTTTTGAAATTCAATACTTGAAAGAGTAAAGGTAATTGCTGTAATTAGTCTAGTGAGTGGTTTCTTTGCATATTTTTATTTATTTTTTTTTATTTTATTTTTTTTAAATAATCGGGTGTGTGTGTGTGACCTGCGTTTAAGGCACAGAAGAATAAGAAATATATTAGGAAACTATTCTAACCTCCCTCCCTGTACTACAGCTGTTCACAGAGTTTGATTTAAAACAGCACTAGACTAAAGGCAGCAGTAGAAACAGCAGTATAAGCAGTACCTGGCTGGTTCTCAGACACTCTGCAGTAGGAGTTTCTCTGGTATTCTCCACTGAGGTGCCAGCTGAACTCCTGACTAAATGGACAGTAGTCCGCGATCTCCACAGCACCCCCAAAGAACGACAGCTGATCAGCAGCCACGTCAGGGATCCGCTCGAAATACTGACACAGCACATATAGTTACCCACAGCACACTCACTGAACACAGCAGAGCTTACTGTAACATGCACATACAGCACTGTGTGGTAGCTATAAATAACCTTGTCAGGCATTTTATATAAGAAAAAAAAAATAACACATCCACTAGTTTCAGCAGAACAATCACAAACATATCAATATTGGTAGTGGTGGGGGGCTTGCATACCTGGTACTTAAGTGGCAGTTCTTGTGGGTATTTTTGCAAGTTGCACACAGCCACAGCCAGCTGATCCTGTCTGCAGGTGAGCTGCAGAGGAGAGGCTCGCACTGTGTCACAGTACGGAGTTACAGCGTGTCTTCTGCAACAACAAGTACATGATAAATGCTGCTAGTTAGATATGCCATTACTGTGGGTACCTGGTACAGTACAGAATTTATCTGCAACATATACATATGCCCCTTTTTCAGTGTGTTAAACTTGGTCATTTTTTCAACCATTGGTGCCAGCTTCAAACTAAAACCATGAGCTTTGTGATCATGAGGGAAAAAAATAGCAAAAAAAAAAAACTTCAACTCTGTTTGACACAGAGTTTGTGTTTCTGTGACCTCTGTCTCTGCTTGTCCATCCAGAATTTGCAGCTCTTCATGACAAAGTCGCAGCCGAGACCACGGCCCCAGTCCAGCCTCTGAGCCAGGCTGTAGTTGGCGCGGTACCATCCGCTGTCCTCCATGATAGCCAGCGTCAGCCGAGAAAATACTCGGTTCTGAGTGTGGGAGCCCGTCATTGCCTCATTCTGGGATGAATGAGAAAAAAAAAAATGGATGAACACAACGGAGAAGCCCAAACTACTGGCTACCAAAAAGCCACGAGAAAACATGTGCTGACCTCTAAGAGTCTCTTTTCCCAATGGTTTAGTTCGGTTCCTGTCCCTCCTTGGTTCTCCAGCTCCATCCCCTCCAGGATGGGGCAATTAAAATGTTTCCTCGCCTCCTCCTGGAAACAGAAAGGAAGACACATACTACTTAGTTATTACTTGACATCAACTATAACACCTAAACTGGCCTCCAATAACAATCTCATAGGTTCAAGTTTGTCCACTCTTTCTAATCAGACCTATATATTACATTCCTTCAACAACTCCTGGTGTGTATAAATCTTTGTAAAACAATTGTTTTTATAAGCACAGTCAAAACTACAGCTAAGAGGTGCAAAATGACAGTACATGATCTTTTTCTAGACTCACATAAACAGAAGAAGAGTTACGAAACTAACCAGTTTTCTTAATATTGAAGCTTCTTACCACAACACGAGGAGTGACAAGGACATGCACTTGGTGTCGGACCATCACGCCTCCTCTGATGTCCCACAGTCTGGTAACTCTTCTGATAACGGCATCGCTCCACTGGTACAGACCCAGACTGATGCACAGGTATAGGATTAGAAGTTAGAGCTTGAACACTAGAAATCATAGATGACCATTACATATAGTGTAATCACCTCTCGTTGAAGGCGGGCAGGCCGCTTGCAAAACGAGGAGTCAGAGGTTTGCCCTCATCATCGTGGTAGAAAGCAAACAGACCGGCTGAAAACCCCTAGAGGACGTAAGGAGAAACTCCAGTCAGTGACAGATTTCACACATGCACAAATTACTCAACAAGAGTCTATTTAGCACCAAATTACAAGAATATTTATAGCAGCACATCTTCTGGGCAAAATCTTGCATTTTTTATTAATATGCTCACGAGGTAAAAATAAACCCACAGCAATTTTTAGCTTTTAAGTTCAGCTTTGGCAAACTGTTGTTGGTCAACAGTAAAGCATCTCCAAATGTATTCAAATGTTAAAAATCTGCCTACGAAAATATGGTTCAAAAATGTCTTTTGAGCAATCTGTGTGAACCTAATTCACCCACGGGAAGCTCAACAGCAGTGACAAGTGGTACTGACCAGAGCGTGGATGATTTCATGTTTGACTGTGGACAGCATCCCTTCAAACTCCTGAGGTTGAGAGGAGATCATAGCAGGGCACAGGTTGGCGTAGCCTGCTATAGGTCTAAAAGGAAAAACACCCTGACAAACATTAGTTTATACTGTGATATTCTGACAGTTTGATTTATTTCTGTTACCAAGATGACAGTTCATTGCTTATTAAGCAAAAAAATGAGACTTTATTTAAAGACTGGATTGTATTTTTAGTTTATTTTTTAAATTAACACTAAGTAAGGTTTTTATCCTCCCACCTATCCAGCTCCGCCTCCAGCTGGCAGTAAGCAGCATAGGCCACTATGTTCTCCTGCCCACAGCGTTCTGTGGTGACACCGCTGACGTACAGCACAAAATCGGACCCTTCGACTCCAGGCCCATCTGGGGGCCCTGTAGGGCCACATGACTTCCCAGACTCACTGCACACCTTGCATTGCTAGAAGAGAAACACGACATTGGAGTGAGCAGAGAGCACACTGAACTAGTGAGGATGGACAACAGTGTTCACATCTTAGCATAAAAACACTGTCGGTTAAAAGTTGGTCAGAATTTTTTTTAAATCATGGGGAAAATGGTCAACAGCACTGTCTGGTTATGTGTTATCTGTAGAATTCAACTACAGCAGTAACATTATATACATTTTGGTCAATGCATGCTTGGTCAATATTTTAATGTTAATTAGCAATGAATTAACACTTCATATGTTCCAAATAAAAACAGAAAACAGCTGCTAACAAGGCTAGAGTCCTTGTCGTGTGTGATCAGTAATCTATCTATGCACACTCTGACCTGCAGGTGGTGCTGTGGTACAATGACGGGCCCACATCGCGTAAGGTTTGCACAGGCGTCCTGGCAGTAGCGATGAGGGTCATCTCTCTTCCTCATGTACTGGTTGGTTGCACATTGTCTGAGATAACAGAAACAGTTAATTAAATATAACCACAGATGTGGTTCCCAGAAATCCAAGAGAAACAAACATTTAAACAACTTTCTGGCAATTAAATAGTATAACATAAACACACAGCACTTGATTAAATTACTCATCTGGATTTTATTAAGGGGGTGCTTTGATTTATAGGAGTGCTTACACTGGAGCTAATTGACACCTGCTAGGCCTCAGTCAACTGGTCTTGGTGTGTTTGGTGACTCTTCTTCAAATCATCACACAAATAACACGACTTAATCCATGAAACAGCCCAATTAAAGAGGTTTGTGCTACAGTTTTTGGTGAGTGACACTGTAGTATTTATTAATCTGTCACTTACCACCAGTTGTCAGCTATCTGTGTTTGCCCATTGCACCCGCACAACTTGTGGATGCAGGTTTCTGACCAAGTGTTTGTTAGCTGACTGCTTAGCACTTTGCACTCTGATCCAAATTTGATCACAGAGCCAAAGAATCTACATGGCAAGCAACAAAATGCTAACGTTGTGTCTTCAAAAGGCAGAATCCCAAAACCACTGGGTGATGTCATTGTAGTTTCATTCTTTCTTTAAAAAATAAAATAAAATACATATGCACACACTTTGATATTAATGCTTTTACTTAAATAAAATACCTTTAAACCTCTTATGACAGTATGTGGAACATATTTAAAAATCTAAATTACTCTAGACTATTGTTTTATACTTTCTTTTAGATTACTGAACTGAAAATTTGTGCACATGTGTAGCTAAAATAGTGACGGCAGGGACTACATACCTGCTGAGCAGTACAGGCCCCACTCTGCGCCTGACACTGAAAGCCCTCTGCAGGTAAGCGATGGCCTGAGGAAAGAGCTTATCCTAGAGAGGGACACATGGAGTAACACATTTTCAATCTGTTACACCTCTGATCACAGCCAACAATGCTGCAAAGCCCAATCCGACATCACTTCAACTACTGCTAATGTTTTTCACGAGTGCTGCACTTGAACCTCACAGCTGAGAACCAAAACAAACAGCAGAAGGCACGGCTGAATGTTAAAACCACTGATGATGTCCTCATGTTGCAGTTCTTGTGGATACTGGACTTTGAATGTAAGATTTAACAGAAAACCCTATTTACTGCTTAAAAATCAAAATCGGGAAAACCACAACAAGTTGACTCTTAATTTCCACTTTTATTTATACCAATTTCTCTGTGGTTGAGATGTGTTATTTTACAAGGTTATAGTTAGACTTTAACTATTACAAAACATTTATTGTATAAAGTGCTCAGGTGTGTCCTCACCTTCACAAGTCTCCTTTTGTCTGCAGTAAGTCTGTGGATGGAGAGCATACTTGTTACACACACAAACCTGGCATATGGATGCTAGAAAAATGGTGACAGTTGCTCTGTTTGGCTTTTTGTTTTGTTTTTTAATCCTTTGAGTTGCTGTAGCACTTACTGGTCAACACTGCTGTCATAGATGATCTTTATTTTCAGCTGAAGGTCTTCTGGAGAGCTTCTCTTAGTCAAACGCTCAGGCTTCAAGTAAACATGGTGGACAATCTGAAACAGGATAGCAGAAAATGAGAATTGCAATTTATAAGAGGAGAACTAAATCAACCAATACTACTAACAATAGATGTGTTTAGTGTTTTACAAAACTATTATTGGTATAGTATTGGAACATATGCCAACTATCAAGAGTAGAAATTGCAGTACAAAAATGTGTTTATGATAACTGAGAAACTGAAATGCTCAAAACACAGTTCAACTTCCTCTCAATCAGAAGCAAGTATTATATTTGATGCTGGTGATCAGAGCCTTTAAGGATTCTGGAAATACCTTCAGAATAGGTAAAGCACTCCACCTTACAAACGACGTCCAATAAGCTTTTCTGTTTATTTTTTTAATGGCTAAAAACTGAGAGTCACAAACTCGCCTTTTAGTTAGTTATTAAAAACCTAATCTGTCCATTTTACTGTGAATGGGTTTTGTGTACATTTAGTTAAAAATACTTGTCTTCTGTGAATACAATGTTTGGGGTACAGAGTGCAGCTGTATTTTGAATTAATAAATTAAGAAATAATTAATCTAGCCAGATGTCATTTTGGCTGTTTAAAGGGGAAAAGGCTGAAGCTGAACAGCTGAAACTGATTTATAGACAGTGGCATGTGATCTGAAAGCTGCTTTCATAGTCTAAATGTGCATGACAGAAGCTGTACAGTGAACACAGTACAAGCTTTGTATACCACAGTGGCATCACTGTTAGCCTGTAAGCTTGCTATCAAACTGCACATAAAGTCTTAGTGAGGAACCAACTGAACAACACGCTTTCGTTGTATTTATCACAAAAACACGTCCTTCACATCGTGCTGGGGATTGTCAACTATTCATTTTCTACGTACCGAGGCGATAAAGTCTTATTACACTGTATAATATTTAATACCATCTTAAATAGCCGACGCAGCTAACGTGCTAGCTTAGCCTCTGCTGTTACAGATCTAGCTTAGCTAAGCTGTGGCAGAGACAGCCGAGGCTCACCTCGTTGGGAGAAGGGACTCGGTGTTTGCAGGAACCGTGACAGCTCACTAGCACGGCCAGAAGGGAAAAGAAAAGGGCTGGGCTGAGGAGGAGCCAGGACACGGACGGCTTGCCATCCCGGCTTAACCTCAGCTCCATCCTCCAACCTGCCCGACAAAAGGGGCTTGGCAGCCCGAAGTCAACAGAATCTTCGCCGGTGTCGGTCCGGTCCCTTCTACTTTCGTTTCGTTCATCGCTTGCGCGGTGAATCAAAGCATGTTAACATCCCGCAAAAAATAAATGAATAAATGAAAAACAAGCGAACAAATTCAAATAAGTTATACCCGAAGTGAAAAGAGCAGTAACGCCGGCCGGTGAGGGGATAAATATACGCCTGACAGCTGCGGCGGTCCTGGTTTGTAGCTTATGTCAGCTGAGGGTGCACTCCGAAGATCGTCTGTTGTCAAGATGATTCACTCCCCCAAATGAAGGAAGACAGCGCTCCAAAGATCATATTTTAGTAGTATGAGGTATATTCAACAGATATGGTACATCTTTTTCCTCTCTCAAAGGGGCAAAGGAAATAAATAACAACGTTTTATCTTTTTTTAGTGCGGAGTTTAGAAAGGCATTTGCTTTAAAAGCTTGTATAATATTTTTTTATTATATACAATATTTTTCATAAGTTTAATTATTTATAGCAGCGATACAGATTCACAAATCCATAAAAAGTTAGAATCCGTCTAAAAAATGTACTTGAGACATAATTTTACGGAGCCCCGCAAGGGACATGGGAGAAAAAAAATTAAGAAAAACTTTTGGGTATTATTCTTGTGAATTGTGAAGACATCATGCTTAACCAAAAATTTGAAGAAAATGGGTTAGGTTCATTATGGTTCCCTTCACTTCAAAGTTAATGCCTGCCTCTTTTCTTAAGGCAGGTCTGTAAAGCTTTTCACTTTTTCCACCATGTGATGCTGTGTTCCCACGCTCTGTGGCACCAAAACATCAAACACATGAGGTAAATGTGATTACATCTGAATGCCCATCATGGCTTACACTTAGACCATCTCTGATCGCTGTAGCTAATGAGAATCCACCCTGTGTCTGTTTGATTGTATTAGCTCTTGTTTCACTCTGTTAGGAAGGTGGAAAACTCCAGTGTTACATGGTAATGACTTAAAATTTTCATTTTAACGGAACATTTTAAGTCAAATTGTAGCACCAAAAACATGCATATTTGGTACGTTTTTTTATGTTAAGTGATCATTTCTTTCATTGTAATAGGTATTTATTTCTCATGTGTTATGGTTATTGTATTTTTCAGGCTTTAATGAAAAATTCTGTTTTGCTTAGCCGGCTCCAAAACCATCTCAGTGCCCAGCCCAACCCATAAAATGCTGCTGTAAAGTTTTTGTGGTTTTCAGCTTCCCTTTCATTTGTTTCTTCTGTGATGTTGGAGATTTGCATTTTCATTATGGTTAAAAAAGAAAAAATAAGAAAACATAAATCTACAGAAGCACCGGCTTCAAAAGGATTGCTTGGTAAGGATATGATGATATACACACTGTATATTTTCAATATTTTCTGACATTTTATATTTTATACGTTTGTTGATCAATGTCTGTGTTAGTTTATCCCTAACAATCCTGCGACACTTACTCTCCCTTTCCTTTTTGAAAGCAATCTAACCTATTCGATCTTTGTCTCTTGTCTCCCACAACAAACAGAATCAACAGATTTTTATTCTTTTATAAACAAACTAGGATGAAATAGCGTATGAAGTGTTCATTCCTAAATTTGAACAAACATTTATTTATTTTTAAAAAAAGGTTCAGAAATGATCAGAAAGTGGAAGAACTTACTTCTGAATCATCACATTAAATTTTTGTTTTTTAGCCAGTAGTAAAATGGATTTCATCTTTACATTCACAGGTACACAACAACTTCTGCTGGCTAATGGGCATATTTTTTTTCAGTGTAAACAAATGTAGGCTAAAACAGAACATAGATAATTCAAACAAATAATCATTTTTATTATATATGGTGCATTATATTTAGGTGGAATATCTTTTGTCAGATAGAAACAAGCTAGAAACATTGTTACTTAGCTTTGTATCCACCATAAAAATGGTTTTAAAAGTTTTAAAACTTTATTTTTTATAATGAACAATACTATATTGTTTTTCAATATATAGGTTTTTAGACACTAGATTGTCATTCAGGAGCTCAGCTGCCATCCATCCCTCCTGAGGAGCCAGTGCACAGCTGGCTACTAAAGAGCAGCTCAGTCAGTGTGTGGACCCCTCTTAGTGAGCATTAGTGGTGTATTCAGCTTGTCTTAATGAAACTTTGTTTTCTTTGAGCTTCTAATGAGTAGCTGGTATCCACTAGTAGCAGAAGTGAACCTTTAATTTGGTTAACCATCTCCTTTATCTTTCCTTGGTGTGTTTTAGTTTGTGGATGTCGTTTGTTTAGTTGAAATAGCGGTGTTGCCGACTTTTTGAGTTGACTCCTTTATTAATTTAAACTTAGTTTTTCACAATTTGTTCTGCTTGGCTTTTTCTTTTCCCTGTTATACCATTGTTATTCCACGTCCCGTAGCCTTACTCTCGGGTATATAACATGCTCATTAAGGCAAATGTCTGATCTAATCTAAATCTAATCAGCCAATCACACGGCAGGAACTCAATGCCTTCAAGTATACAGACAAGCATCAGAATGTGATTTTAGGTGACTTTGAATGTGGCATGCTTGGTGGTGCCAGACAGGCTGGTCTGAGTAATTCATAAACTGGTGATCTACTGGGATATTCCCACAGAGCCTCTCCAGGGCTCACAGAGAATGGTCTGAAAAATAAAAAATATCCAGTGTGAGGCAGTTCTTTAAGCCAAAAAGCCCGAGGTCAGAGGAGAAAGGCAAACCACTTCAAACTGATAGAAAGTTAACAGTAACTCAAGCAACCGCTTGTTACATCCAAGGTATGCAGAAGAGCATCTCTGAAAGCACAAGCAGATGGGTTCTAACAGCAAAAGACCACACCAGGTGCCACTCCTGTCAGCAAAGGACAGAAAACTGGGACTGCAATTTGCACAGGCTCACCAAAGTCAAGCACCAGATTGGAAAGAAGTTCCCTGGTCTGAGTCTCAATTTCTGCTGTGAAATTTGGTGTAATTAATGCAAATGCATGGCTCCATCCTCCCTTGTATCAATGGTTTAGGCTACTGCTGGTGGTGTAATGGTGTGTAGGTTATTTTTAAGCTGTCATGTCAACATGGACCAAAATCTCAGAGAAATGTTTCCAGCACCTCGGAGAATCTTATTTTAAATCCATATGAGGCCACTCAAACAGCAAAAAAGGGGTTCAAACCAGTGATAGCAAGATGTATAGAATTGAGTGGCAGATAAGTTTATATTATTAGCATTTATAGTAATGTCTTTCAGAGAAGTAATTGAAAAGAAGAAAATACACCAAGGGATGAAACTGTGTAGATGAAAAAAGTCAAATTTTTTATCAAACAAACATAAAACCAGGAAAAAGATTTTTCTCTCCTGTTTATTCATAAATGTAGGTTATAGTCACATGACCTACAGTAGTAGGTTATAGTATAGCAATGATAAGTCACATGTCACAGCCAGTATAAAAGAATAATACCGTGACAAAATGGAGACCAGCTCCAACAAATCAAATCTTTTTCAAACTGTTCAGCGATCAGCAACTGCCAGCAGATCTATGACTGATTCGGGTGTCACATCCTCAGCAAACGTTTGCGAAGAAGTAGGTCTGTCGTTTAAGGCACAGTCAGTCTTTGGTTCATTTCTGTCTCCTCTGGTCTTTTGCTGGAAACATCCAGGAAGCAACAAAGAGAAAACACACAAATTCGTAATAAACAAAATCCCTCTGTTGGGTGACAACGGCTGTGTTCGCACTGCCAGATCACTACACGACAAAGCAAAGGGGTAAAAATGGCACCAAGAGTGGGTGTGCTTGAAATATCTCAGAAAATGTACAGTCTAAAAAACATGAAATTTGGGGCCATTCTTTTCTTTATGATTGTCTCTCTAGAAGTCAATATAAAATGGCAACAGTGCAGTCATGGGGTTGCTGGTATAGATTTTTTGCTTTACACAAGTTCAACCAAATTGCACAACAATGAATTATTCTTTGGTTCATATAAAGGTTTGTCATACTATATGTTGGACCATTTTGTTCTATTTATTTATATATTCTTGTGGGAAAACTTATTTTCTTCACATTTTATTTGAGAAAGATAACACTACCTAAAGATTCTCCAGACTATACGACTGTGAGTTTAAAAGTTTGTGTAAAATCCCTCTCCATGTTGAGATGTTCCAGTCTGCACCAGTGGTCCATTCCCATCTGTTGAGACTGAGCTAAACTTCCATCTGAGCAAACTGGGGCAATGTCTATGAAGTGGTCCACTCTTGCTAATATTGACTTTTTGAATATCCTTATTGTGGCAAATTAGATAATCCTAACTATCAGTCAAAAACTGCTTTAACTGTAACTGTGGTTTAGATTCTTGTCAGTTTTAGTGACTTAACAATTCATTCTCTATCAGTGTCTCATTGAAGATTAGCAGAAAAAAACACGTGTTTCTCCGACAATGCAAACACAGCGAACCATGAAGACTCGTTATGGGGAAAACCAGTGTGAAGCAGTGAACCTCAGGCATGTCCTCCCTTTCAATCTGGAAGAAAAGAGATCTCCTCTCCTCGAGGAGACGGAGCATGAGGCGTCTCCAAGTCTATTTTTCTCTCTGCTTCATTCTCTTGCCAGAGTTTCACCTCGTCTTCTTACTCCTGACTTACTTCTTCCTCGTCTTCTTCGTCTCCCACCCTGTCGTCATCTTCCGCCTGCTCCAGGGCGCTGAAGCGCTCGACCACGCAGTGAGCCGTGAGCCTAGCCTCGGGGTCGTGATCCCAGCACTCAGTGATGGTGGAACAGAAGATGTTCATCCCCTAAAGAAGATCAGCGTTAGATCCAAAGGCTTCATTTGAAGACAGTGATGACTATAAGCTTGTAACAAGCAACTCTTACAATCTGATTTGGTCACGATTAGGCACATTTTGAATATCTTTGTAATTGATTTGTGAGTTTTTACACCCTGAAATAAACCATGTAAAAAATGAATTCCCTGGTATATGATTGGCTGAATTGTGAGTGGGCAGTTGACAGTGGCCATAAGCCTAAACTTTCAGTTTGTCTGTGTCTCTACATGATTTTTACTGCACTTTTACTTTTTTACTGACCTGGTGCTGCGTCCATGCTAGTGGGATGTCCGGACGTCCTCGGTCTCTCAACACCAGATCTCTCATGCTATCCACACAGGGCTGCTCACAAACCTTGGAGCCAAATGCTGGCTCATAGCTCTTTACCTCTGCAGCAATACACACACACACGCATGCACGTACACACACACACACACACACACACGCACGCACACACACACACACACACGCACACACACACACATTTATCATAAACTTTTTTTTCTGCAATGGGAGTTGTCTGACCTGTAACTGAACTTGCAGCTGTTGTCACAGGGACTACCTTTAGTTCAGCTGCACCACTCCCCCCACACTTTGGAGCAAACTTCCAAGATCGAAATTTCAGTCTTCAACCGGAGGTCATGCTTAAATCAAGTTCCGGGGACAGTAGCCATCATTTCACTTTTATGCACACGTCAACACGCCGTTTTTGTGCTAAGCTCTAAAGAACAGTGAAGAGTGCAAAGAGGTTTTGGACACATGCAAAAAACTAAGAACATCTGTCCCACGTCACCTCTTTTTTTCTTTTTTTCCCTTTTTTTTTGATAAGACAGAGATCTAGTCTTTCCCCGTTTGAAAAAAACAGTGGAAAGCAAAGCAGAATTAAGCACTTTTACCCTACAGATTTAGAAAGATTACATGTCATTATATTTGTGTATCAAATTACATATGCTAACTATATCAACCACACAAGCTGTAGGCAAGGAAAGCACTTTGGGCCACGCAAGATCAGTTTTAAACAAAGAAAGTGCAGGAAGCAGGCTGAGCATTACAGCCAGGGGGTGCTATGCCGTGAAGCAACTGGAGAAAGTCAGAGACTTTGGTTTTGGTTCACTTCCAGTCAAAGCAAACATACAAACGGGCTCCAAAAACTAAACTAACTCCACCTCTTCATTCATAAAGGAAGTCTCCATGTGTTGGATATCAGTAAGTCAAAGGTTGCATACTGAATCTGTTTTGTTTTCTTTTACTTTTTTCCCTCCTTGTGGTAAGCACAGCAGAACACATTTAGTTTACTTCTGTGGTCATAGCCTCCTTTTGGACTCTGATTGATCACCTCCTTCTTTTTTTAACATAGGACTGCACAATGACTGGCATCACATCTTTGTATGGTCTTGGGCCTTAACCTAAACTGTGAAAAACATGGGGTGGCAGGTCCTCTCTATGAAGGATTTGTTCTCTTGATCTACAGAAACACAGAAAAGAACACATACCTCCAATTGCATTGCATCGAGAGGCCATCTCCCACAACACTAGAGCCATGGAATAAACATCCATCTGTTTAAAGGCCTCGAGATCCTCCAGGTTCACCCTGGACTCAAGGACCTCAGGAGCCATGTAGCGAGCTGTCCCCACCTAGACAGAATGATAAACTCTTTTTTTGGTGCCATGCAAACAGCACATCAGACAGGTAGGCATAATAGTTTGGGTCATGGGTGTATTTAATAAAAATATTCAAACACAAACTGCACAGATATGCACAGATTACCTGTCCACTGTTGGCATAGTCATCAACTGTAAGGGACAGGTCCAGTCTTAAAGCCAGACCAAAGTCACACAGTGCGCACTCTTTCCTGCTCTTTACCAGGATGTTACTGCTCTTGAGGTCCCGATGGGCCACTGGTACCTACAAAAACAAGCAATGCTCAAAACAACAACTTCAGCAAGGAGCCAAAAACTGTGCCCAAAATCAATCCTAGAGATTCATATATATTCATATCAGATAGAGATAAATCTGTTTTGTGAAAATATTGCTGCTGTGGTATCTGTATCATGGTCCACATCCATACAATGAATCATGAGGCTTTGAGGTTTCAAACAATGCATGATTTCATTCACAATAGGCAGCATTGATTTAAAATATGCTGGTAGAGTTTTCTTGGCTAGCATTTGTCAATTTAAATGGCTTTGTCCAAATCTATGTGAACCTGGAGGAAACAGTAATTAAATTGCATTATATGCTTAGGCCTTGGTCTGACAAGGGCACCTTATCATCCTCTATGAGTTCAGTGAATTATGTGTTGTTAATTTACTGACATAGATACAGCAGTCTACTACCTGGCAATGCAAGAATATACACTTGTGTCCTTAAGTTTGGATATTAGGAAGAAGCTGTAGAGCAAAGATTGAAAAAAAGAGAAGAAGAAGCTAAAGAGCATAGGCCTTGTGTTTGGCTAACCAAGACGAAGTATACTTTTTACCGTTGTTTATCTGAGTTGTAAACAAATGATTTTAGCCACACTTCCCTTTGGCATAATAACCACTATAATCACCCTGAGTCATATATGTATCCAGTGTGGGTTAAGTGTACTGTGCGGTGGTCAGGACTAAGTTAGAAATCTGATCTGGCATTTCATGAATGACTGTAGGTGTGCGTATAGAGCCAAAGCTTCACTTAAGCAAGTCTAGTTTTAACCAGCTTCTTTGTAAATGCAATCTCTCAGCCAGCATTTGTTCCATTAAATCTGCTTTAGAAGTTAGTAAATGGCATTGAAACCTTCGTAATGTAAAAAGGGGGTAATTCATAAACATACAAAGCATACAAACATTTCATTGCTGGCGTTCAAATCCTTGAATAACTGCAACTTATTTAATCAAAGCCATGCAACTCAAAATTCATCCATGCAATGTACTAAAATCAAAGTTAATACTTGATGACTAATAATTAATTTGATTATTTTCAGGAGTTATATTTCTTTCTAGAACAATCATGCTCAATAATATCTTAAAGACCTTATAGCAACATATTATCCCAGACTGTGGGCTTACTTGTGGTTCCTATGGGAGATAGGGTCTTCAGCTTCGGTGTTTGATACCACTATTGTAGTTTAATTGTTAGTAAGTCGTTTAAAATTCTGGCTCATTCCCTTTCCCTTTGAAGCATCTTGAGACTACTGTTGTTATTATTTGGTGCTATACAAATGGAATTGAACTGAATCTAAACTTCATGGTGGATTCCCTTCAGCTCTTTGTTGGGACCATCAATAATAATAAATCTTAGAAGATAATAGGTTAAATTTACCTTTGGTAGCCCACTGGGTGTTGTGTCACTATGAAGGTGAGCTAATCCTTTAGCAATGCTGCCTGCCATGGCAACAAGTTCTTCCCAGCTCAATATGTTAGCTGTGAGGAAGTCCTGCAGATTTCCTAGGCTGTGATAGGCTAAAACCAGCCAGTAGGTGTGTGGGGTGTGGCCCGACAGGCCCCTTTCCTCAGCTGCTAGGAACTGAATCACATTATCGTGCTGTAGCTTGGGGTCAGCAAAGATGGAGCATTCATTTCTCCATGAGGCGTACTCCACATCCGGAAACACCTTCACCGCCACAGTTTCATAGCTATTAACTCCACCTTTTTCGCCCTGGAGCAGCCATCCCCTCCACACTTCGGCAAAGCGCCCCTTCCCCACGAGCACATCCAGTTTGATAGGTAGCAGTTCAGCTGGCTGGCCCTGCCAACTGGTCATACCGCTGATAGTGTCACTGTTAAGAGGTTGAACCTTGGTGTTCGACTCATCCTGTTCAGCATCAGTCACACCTCCTCCTCCACCTTCTCCCTGAGCACCCAGGCCCCCACATGGTAGATCCAAGGCCTGGTAAAGCTCAGGGGTGCGTTTAGTGGGCCAGTCAGGGCATACTGACGGAGCTGGTTTGTCAGGACGACGTATGCGGTAGAAATAGAAGGCAGCAATGGCAACTATGGCCACCAGAATAGGGGGCACCAAACTAACCACTACCACAGGGATCACATCCTTACTTTGGAGCGGTAAGAATCCTGCAGGAACAGAGGATTTTATCAGTTAACCACTGATTTAGCTACCTGTTCATTGTTTTATCTATTCATCCACCTAGCTGGATTTCATTATATTCACATATTTATCTTTTCATGCATTTATTCTTTCCCACACTCCCTCGTTCCTCCTTCTCTTCACCATTTGCTCCCTTGTCGAAGACAAGTTTGTCGTTACATTCATGTTCACCCTGACATCCACAGACCATCATGGAGTCATTTGCAGCCTGTGGGACCATACGACACTCCCTGGAAGTGAAGGTCTGCAGCAGGTCAGGACTGATACCATCCAGTGGCAGATTTGGGTGGTGACACATTGTGTACACTGTCATTGTGTTGTTTGCCTTCCTCCTGGAAGAGCAGACAAAAAAATTAGAAACATTAGAAAGTAATGCATGTGACTGGCTTTACTTAAACAGGAGTTTACATCCTGCTGATGTGAGAGAGATGAGACATCATCTTTCCAGCCTGACGCTCAGCAGATTTAGACTTCATGCCCACTTGGCTTGTGAACAGCCACGGATTGCATCACAAAGCTGAAGGTCAACACTGCTCTGTGCTCTGCCATTTATTACATTCATACATTTATCTTTGAAGCCATTTATACAGTCATCAAGACAGCACTGACTGAGGACAGTCACGAGACTAGCAAGGAGACTTGCAGACCAGCAACCTGTTGAGGATGTACCCAGTCCCTCTCACTATGGACTGGACAAGCAGAAGAAAGTGGATGGAAGTTCAGCCCTTCTATTACCCCTGCTGTTAAATATGTTAATGTGTAACTGTCCAAAAAGAAAATGCACCCCATCTTCCTCCACTTATCCAGTTCAGCCAGGGCTGGGGTGTTTTCCAGCTGGCAAAAGGTATAGTACACCCAGGATGAGTTGAGAGTTTGCTGCTGGGCTAATTCAGAGAGACAGACAATATTCAAACTAACATCGATGTACAACTTACAATCACCAGTTAACCTAATATACATGTCTTTGGACTGTGAAAGGAAGCTAGGAAACTACATGAGCACAGGGAGAACATACAGACTAACTCCTGGAATGTTAATTTGCATCTAAGCTAATTTTATTAAAGCTATTATACTATAACATTTTTTTCTTTTGAAAAACAATCATTTCAGAGAATCACTGATTTGTTTATTACACCCGATTTGGGCTTGTACAAGACCACAGCTACATGGTGATGTTCTCATGTCTTGTAGTTTTCTATAAACTAACGCTTGAAGAGGCCTGAGTCCGGGGTCTTTTTTACAATACAAGAGAATAATAGAATACTGGCTACTGCATTATTAATAATGTTAATAAAAGCAATCTCTAAGCTCATCCCAAAGTCTGCTCACAAGCCAGCTGTTCAACAATCTGTAGGGTTGTTTGTTTGTTGTTGCTTTTGACCATTTTTGGTAGTATTTTTTCATCTTCATCCAATAAACACATCAAAGAGTAAAGCAGAAAATAAAATTACCTCAAACCTTCACTGAGCTACAGTACGTGAGTAAACAGAGTTTTGAATCTTTGCACCACTGATGCAAAGATGACACCAGTGAAGTGGAGTTCACACAAACACCGTGTTCCTGACAGAGAGTCTACAGACTGTGTATATTTGCCCTGAATAAACCAATTTTCTTCTCCTCTTTTCTTCTGTCAGTTCTCTATTGCTGGTTTCCTTCAGAGAGCTGGGAGGGTCAGGCTGGCTCACGTGCACAGGAAATGAGAGGGGGTGTAGTGAGGGGATCACAGTGTAGGACTGCTATCCAAACAAAACTACCAATCAGCAAAAACTTTCCAGTCATGAAGAAAGCAGCAGCAGAAAGCTGGCGTGAAGTTTTGAAGCTACAGAGATTCTCTCTAATAGAAAAATTAACCAACAACTATGAAAAAGGCCAAACTGTGGTCACATGTTTTGTTTGCGTTCGTGCGTATGAGACTGTGTGTGTTTTCATTTAAGTCCAACAGTAGCACGCTGAGAGAAATCACTTCAGGATGTTTCATAATACTGATCGACACCATATTGAACCAGCTCGGCTGTACTGTTCTCTTATCTGCAGACTCATGGGACAGTGCTGAAGAATAACAATGTGGGCATGGTCATTTTATAGCATTTCTATGGATGTTAGAGGCTTCAGGATGTGCTGTATTAAACAAATAACAAAACAGTCAGCTAGAAAACATCAAACTGAGAAAGGTAAAAACTACCATGTGTCTATTTTCTCATGTAGTTACCTATATACAGGTTAGGTCATAGGCTCTGTAAGTTTCCCCACAGAAGACAGACAAAACAAATTATAGGAATATAAGTTACTCAAAAAGGGTCTCACCATATGGCCATGCAGATCTCTTCAGTGGTGTTGCAGAAAGAGCTCAAGTTGCAGTTGCTGGAGCATATGTTGCCTTCGCACACCGGCGTGGATACCTCACACCACCTGCATAAATTGAAGCTCAGGTGGCTTAAAGACTGGACATCAACTGGAAGACCTTCAGGGTAAGAAAAGGATGAATCAGAAATCAGCAGGAAAAATAACAACATGAGTCATTTCAGCCAACCCCAAAGCTCATCTGTAGCAGCCGTGGGAATTATGCTGCAGGACCAGAGGTTTATGGTTTAGTATAAACACATATAGTATGAAGTTGGTGTCGACAAACACAACGCTTTAACAAGATCCCTGTTTATTTCCTGTTTCCACTCCCATTCTGTTGTATAAAACACCGGCCCCAATCTTTCTTGCGCCACGGACCGGTTTAACGTCAAACAATATTTTCACGGACCGGCCTTTAAGGTGTCACGGATGAATACAACAAAATAAAATGATACGACCAAGACAAAAACTGTGGTATTTTGTAAATATAATAATAAACGCAAATTCACTGTGTAATTGTGTTACTTTATTAGCAGCGTCCTCCTGAAATGCGCCAACAACACTGAGAGTGACGTCGTCCTCTCTGTCCCTTAATGCTCTCTGGTCGCTATGGCAACGCGTAAACATTTATTTCAAAATAAGACACAACTACAACACGGGAAGAGACCCAGGGAGACCGAGTTAATGAGGAAAAATCTGAAAACCACAAATTTCACACCTGACCCTCAACTCTCGCGGCCCGGTACCAAACGACTCACGGACCGTTACCGGGGATTGAGGACCGCTGGTATAAAACGTTTTAGGCAGTGGAGTTAGTGATCTCATCCGGGTTTCACAATTTGAAAAAGGCACAAAAATGCTACTTATTCACTAAAGTATATCTTAGGATAAAAATTAAAACAGGCAGACCATTTTCAAACTGTTTATATGCTGGTGCTCCATGGATCACAAGGTGAATGGTGTCACTCATCTCTGGCCCGATGGATGTGACATTCAAATCAGTCCATGGGCCACAAATGTCATTTATATGCAATGCATGGCAGAGCTTTAACTTACATTTGTGCGCACACGTTTTGTTTTCACAAGTGTTCCTGAGCGTGTGTCTGATTTTAATGCCGTGCTGAAGCCTTTCAGTACTGGTTTCCAGCCTCATACCCTTCTCACAAGGGGATTTCATTGGATTATCCTTTAACGAGCTTTCCTTTAATTCTTCTAGATTTTATATATCATACATACAACTATTTGGCTGCACAGTTCCTCACACATTGCTTAACCTCCTCCCACCCTTACTTCTGAAACACTCTTTGATGCTAGTGTTACTCACCTGTTGGCAACAATTCCAATTATTTCTGGGATGTACCATCTGTTTTCAAATCAAATCAAATCAACATTTCTGCATTTAACATGTTCAGTTAACAATCTGCATCAAATGACTAAGAGATCATTGCACTGTGCTTTTAATTCCTTTTTACACAGTGTTATGACTTTTATGGAAATGGATCAGTGTGGCACAGAGTAAAAAAGGTTTTACATGAAACATAAAAGACATATGTGACTTCTGTGTCAACCCCTGCCTGACTGGTAACCCAAAAATCCTACTTCATTAATAACATTGCGTACATATAGTATGACATTGCTTAGGTCACAGAGGAGATTAGCTTTGAGGCTTGTGATATGTGATAATATAATGACAGCTGAAAGTGTTGAGGGCAACAGACAGCTGTGTTCTCGGTTTTAGCTGGAGGTTCCAACATAGTAAAGTTCAAAACATCCTACTGCATCAGCTCTGCCACGTACAGAATTACATAAAGTGAATGTGACTTAGAGCAGGATATGGGTGTGTCCCTTTGGAGCTGAAAACTGTTAGCAAGCAGTCTCTCAAAGAAATAAGCAGACTTTATTTCTTTGTGTGCGGTTTTAGGCTTTGGTATTTGTACTATGTGGTTGTTGTGTATTTGTCTGTAGAGTAAGTGAATATCTTTACACTATGCTTGAGCTTGCATATGCGTGTGTTGCTCTGCCAGATTGCCATCCCACCCAGATGACACAGATATAATGGCCCAAGCAACAAACATGCTGTACTTATGATATCATGCATTCCCAGAAGAGTCAAAGTTTTAATGATGCTGCTGTGTAAAAACGTTCTGCTGAAGGTAAAAGTCATGTAAATGCAAAGTAGCCATTCTGCAGCGCAGTTTAATTCATATATATTGAGGTTCTGTCTTTATACCATCTACAAAGTAACTAAAGTAACAGAAGCAGTAAAAAATTATTAAGTAAAAAGTAGAGTGGAGTACAGGGTATGATATTTATAATTCAAGTGTGTAGTAACAACATAAAGTGGCATAAAATGGAAAGCTAAAATGGGTCCTCTCAACGACACAGGCATACACAAATAGAAATCCCAGTGTTGCATGGATATCTATGTAAACATGTACTCAATTACACACACAAACCCAACCACAATGCATTATAATTAGAAATGCTCTACACACACATACAGAGTAGTACACATAAACACACAGCAGTTCATTAACTCTGTAACACACAAATGCACATACAAATACACATACAAATACACGCGCACACACACACACACACACACACACACACACACACACACACACACACACACACACACACACACACAAAGGCGAAGCAGTTCCAGATGTTTCTTCCAAACTGGGCTGAAGACAAAGGAAGAAAGAGTTGGGATGTAAAAAGCTTGAATCAGCATCACAGGCTCTGCGTGTACTCAAATGTTTATCTTTGTAAGGGTCAGTACGAGTTTTAGAGACTGGGTATGTGGACATTTGTGGAAAGTTAGTAACTTTCAACTGGTCCCAATTTAGGGACCTGTCTTCAAAGGCTGTCTGCAGTTAATTTACTTTTTCAGATACAAAGTCTAACATCATACAAAAACTAAACCTATTACATGATGTTAACTTTAATAACATGTTAATAATACTATCATTGTAATATAAAATAAAAAACAAACTAATGTTATTAAGTAGGCTAGAGTATAGTTTGCTTTCAGGTCGAGTGCTACTACCACTTACTTGCACCATCATTCATTTATACTCATGCAGCTGTGACAGCATGGATACCTAAAAAGGCCATTTAAAATATCAGTAACCCTACAAAAACAAAGTAGAATAAGCACAACAAATATCACACAATATTAAACACACTCCCAAATATTTGAGAGGTAAATATCATGTTATTTAATGGTTAATTATAGTTTGGAGTAAAAATACATCAACATGTAAATGATGATGTATTATCATGTCATAATGTTACCCAGCAGTATCCAGCAGTTACAGGCAGCATCTGTTATAGCCGCAATACATAAATATATTAATGCATTTATAGCCATAATGCAAATAACTAATCATGCATGGTAAGTGCTTTTATTTTTTGGTATTTAATTATGTAAAGCTTCGCATGCGTGATTTCACTGGTAACAGGACATTTACATGATTGAATTACTAAAGCAAAAGTTCTAAATACTTGTCCCACCCTCTGCAGCTATAATATGGTTGAGGTTAGGGTAGGTGGCCTGGACTGCATTAAGACCCTCAAGAGTTAGAAGTACACACATGTGAGTATATGTCTGTGTGTGTGTGTGTGTGTGTGTGTGTGTGTGTGTGTGTGTGTGTGTGTGTGTGTGTGTGTGTGCCTCCAGGAATAAATTGAAGCCAGAAGTGAGCTGCATCGAGAGCCAAGTTAGCATCCAACACTCCTCCCTCAAAGGCTCATGGGAAATGTGAGCGCTCCATGCTACTCGGCGGAGGAGGAGGCCCTCCCTATCACAACTCCAACTTTACTTAAGACACACACACAGATAGACACACACACACAAACAGGAGATTTAAGCTTATACACATATGCATGTTGCACTCATGTGCAACACGCGCAAAACAAACTGATTTTTATTTACATTATGTTGACAGAAAGGTCTGACATTTTGTAAAATACCTTCATTTGCATCCATGGTTAAATGTTCCAATTACTGATGCATTCAGCCGGCAGCTTGCTGGCTTATCTTAGTCCTAAGACTATAAACATAGAGACTTCAAGTTTGGCTCTGAGAAACTAGCCAGATAACAGACTGTTTCGTTGTTGCATTATTATGAAATTTAAAACTATCATTGTTTACAGATTTGCAAAGTATTTATGCTACATAATTTACCATCTCATTTTTCTCTTAATTAATGTGAGTAAACACACAAGCAGGAGTCCCACAGGATTGTGTTGAAGCCAGTAGCCATTAATGTTTGTTTTGAATTTAATGATGAATTTGAGTGAGGCGACATAAATACTTAGTAGAATATTAGTAGACGAGTAGTTTCCAGAGTTGGGAGTTTCTGGTGTTCTCATCTTCAAAACATTATTTAAGAGAAAAATTACAATGAACGACTACAACAGAGACTCATATAAACGAATTAAATCATGCACATCAGCTTGTAAGTCAGTATTGTTTTATGCTTGCTTCCAACTGAATTAAAGATCTACTTTAAGTTGCTCCAACCTGCCTCATATGCCTGGATTTTTTTTTTTTTTATCGCTATTGTTTGGTCATAATCTTTACCTTTTCCTTTTTGTTATTAATCCCTTCCATGATTGGGGACTAGTACTGCTCATGTTCTTTATTCCCATCATTGAATTAAAATTTAAAGAAACATACCAACGGGTTCAATACTACATTTCAGCATTTTGCACTTTTCACACAGGCAGTAAATCTGGATGCAAACAAAAGCTCCTCAAATGTGAGTAAAATCATAAAACAATTTTTTTTAAAAACAACCTCATGCTGTATGAGAGACTGGAACAATGAAAAGTTGATATTTATGCATGGATGGTGCTCTGAGACATCTTTGAGATGCTGTATTTGTCACTATGTGCAGTAAATCAGACTGAAGTGACAGGATATTTGTATTTGACACAACAGCCTTTTTTGTTTTTTACTCTGATGACTTAGACAGCTTTTTGTGGAGCATGTTGTCAGATGCAGTTTAACATTCTGTCTGTATGTGATTTGAATTATTTTGTGCACAAAAGAAACAAAAGTCTGTAAATCCCCACATAAGTGGATTCTTTTCAGCACTCCCTTTGTACTGTTGTTCGTTTGGGAATTTATCTTTTTGAAATATGTATTCTGTTCAATTTCTTCTGTAAGTACAAGAAAAGTGTCCAAAAGCATTAACACACTCTTTCTTTTAGTGCCAGTCTGTGTCTTCTCCAATGTCTTAAACAGCGCCAAGATGTGACTGTGTGTGTAGCCATTCATGAGGACTTTCAGATACACTCACTCTTTGTTAGATATGAGATAATAAGCTGCCCTTTAACAGGAACTGCATGCATAATGACCATGGTGGAAAGCACATTTACTCAAGAAGAGAATCCATTTCTGCATTTTGAAGGCAGTTACTGTCTGTTTTACTGCATGTTTTGCTATAGATTGAACCATGTCTAACAAGAAATATAATATATACAAGACTAAAGCTGAAATGGAATTTGATTGTTGATAGAAAAGATATCTTTTTCGATAACTGCCAAAACAAAAATGCTGACCATTTCATGCTTTTATTTTGAAATATTTTAACAACTTATTTCGCCTTTTTTGAAGTTTGAATTATTGATATTATGACTTAGAAAACCAGGAAGTCAAGCGAACTGATTTGTTGAGAAACGTATTTGAATATGAAATGGTGCAGACATTATTTAGAATCCCACATGAAATAAATCAAATCCACTCCAACCAGCAAGAGTAAAATAGTGTAAAACACAATGTTCAGGAGTACATAACATCTGTAATATTCACATGGGTCATATCTTTGTACTGAGTACATTTAAATGAATATGTTTAAATTAAGACTATGTTTTAGACTACGTTTTACTTAGGTAACATTTTTCATTCAGGACTTTTAGAGTATCAGAGAGAGATTAAAAGAGAATAAACAGGAAAATGCTGCTGAGACTTTAATGGCTCAGGATCCATGGTTTGAATCAGAAGACAGTCACATTTAGCATCTTATCTGCTGATGGAGCTGATAATATTTGTGGACTGCTGACAATACACAAAGCTGATAAACTAAATTACATGAATGATATTTGTGTACTTCTCTGTTGACACTGCAACTAAGCTACATGAATCTGATACCTTCGTTGCAACTTTTATTGCTACATGAATCTTCCACTCTCGCTTGATAACACATGAGTATTTCTTCATGTGCTGTATAGTCATTCAACCAAGATAACGGATCTGAGTAGCTTTTCCAAAACAAAACGTCCCTCCTCTCTGTCATGCCCTCCTCTCGGCCCTCCAGCTCCGAGGAAAAGAGAGAAACAGCCCAGAAATCAGGCAGCACTCACAGGCAGTCAGGAGGACGAGGATCCCGGTCCAAATCGTCCAGCACTGAGCCATCATCTTCCGGCAAAGTAAGTCGATGAAACTCAGGGGACCCCGGTCAGTCGGTGTGTTGGTGCTTCGGTCTTCAGCCCCCGGTGTCAGCGGAGAGCCTCTCATGTACGCAGAGAAAGAGAGAGGGAGCCCAGATGTTTTTCATCCAGATGTGGGCTGGCCCCGCCCCCTTCTACTGCCTCTGTTTCTGTGTCTCATTTCTCCACATGTGACACACAGCGGTGGAAACAGTATTCACTCAGTGTAAAAGTACTCCATTACAGCAAAGTCCTGCTTTCAAAAAAATCCGCAAACAAAAATCATCGTAAATACTTTTTGAAAACGTATTTTAAAAACAAACAATTAAAGCAGATGCCCTTTTTATGACTTTACATCACTTTTTCATTAAGAATTTCTTTCCTTGTAATTTCTTTAAAAAATTACAAAAAAAAACATAGTGTCATCGTGTGTTTATTATTTGTACTCATTTGCAGTTAGGTCCATGAGCATTTAAACAATGGTAAATTTTTGGGTAATTATTTTCAACAGTTTAATTTTGAAAACAGGAAATGTTGTTTTTATTGCTCTTTTATGTTATTATTATTACTGTTTTGTTATTACTGCATTCATTATAATTAATTATAATTTAATTTAATATTTCGCATTTATCTTATTGTTACAGAAGGAAAATAAATGGGCATCAAAGAAAATGATTTGATATTGTTCATGATATAATTTTACACTTTACATATTTAAAAGCAGGAAAAATCCAAACGTATCAGTCCTGTTTTGACAGCCTGTTAAATGCAGTGAGATTACTTACTTACTTCAAAGTCTTGGCCAAACAGCACCAAGAATGTTTATGAAACTATTTTTCTAGTCTTTTTTTAATAGAGCAAAATCAAACTTTCATTGTAATGCATTTATTATGTTGCATGATTTTTTTCTTTGTCTCAGAAAATATATTCTAGGTAAGTTCTGTATATTATAATACATTTTATTTATTTACTTTTTACCATTGTTCATCCTTGTCCATTTTTTTCATTTTTTTATTATCTCAGTTTAGAGTTTTAAAAGTTTCTTCACAGAACTTTGCATTTCTATTAAACCAATCTGAAGAAGAAACGGTGGGTGAGACTGTGAGCACTAACAGGTTTATTCCAGCTCATTAGTCAGGTTATGCTCAAACCACAGTGATGTGAGGGCTCAGTGAGCAAATACATATAAATGCTGACACAACTTTGTATCACTTACTTTCACAAGATTTTTTTTCTTACTGTGTTCCTGTTGGCTGGGTCACTGAACGAAGAAAACTTCTGAGCTTGAGATAATAAATTTTGTATGAAAGTACAAATGACCTTTTTTCTGTATTTATATCTAGAAATCACTTTGTACACATGTTTTCAGGAAACAAGATGGAGAGGGAAAAAGCAAGGCCAAGGGAACACCTGTTATTCTAAATGGACCCATGGAAGACCAACAAAGAAGTAGTAGTAGTAGTACAAAAAGTACAGAATACTTATATTCTGATGAACTTGGGGAAATCCAGAAAGGAAATACAAGGCTTTAATTTGACATAACTCAAGAGAAAGGAGAAAAAGAGAATTCTACCCTGAAAGGATTTTACTGGACTGTGAGCAGCCCATGAAGAAGGACTTTTGTTTTGTTAGAACTAGACGATAGACTTGCAGGGAAAAGGACGCTTTTATTTTGGCAGAATTGAGGAGAAACGAAATAGAGGTACTTTTATTATGAAAGTACTTGGTTAGAAGCGCTAGTGTTGTTTCCGCTAGTGGTAAAATTGATCAAATACAACTACTCCTTATAAAAAGTATTAGCTGGATCCAGTGTAAGTTTAAAGTAGAAAGGACAGAGCGGCTCTGATAGTAACACGGTGTGCTGCACCGTGAATGCTGCTGTGAGCTTTAAACGGCTCCAAGGTGAACTTCCGTGGCGGGATCAGAGTTGATGAGAGCCGGTTTACGGGCTGTCAGGGAGCCGCTATCAGCCTAATCACAGCTGAACTGTGACCCCGGACCTCTGGACTCCGCCGCACTGAAACTTCTGTGGGTTTTCTTCTGTTTCTCTATTCGAGCCAAGATGAAGAGGAGACTCCTGCTGGTGTCCAACTCCACTTTGCACGGCAGTGGTTACCTGGAGCACTGTCAGCAGCACATCTCCAGCTTCTTTGGAAAGTAAGTTAGCGCCGCGGTTCATATATGTGGGCCAGAAAGTTGACAAAGGGGACAGGAAACAGGAAGTGGGGCCAAAGTCAAGTGACATGCAAAGACGTAAAAGAAAGATGAAAGTTTTTATTTTTTTATTCTGTCAGTTTACTGAGCAAACGTGGATTATAATTGCATTTGTATTTGATTCTTTGTAAATCCCTCTACGAGCAGGGGCGTTTGCAGAATTTTTCAGGGTGGTGGCAGAGTGGGGTGGGGGGTTGGGATGAGGGGGTTGGAAGGAAAAGGAAATCAGAATAGCTGATCAGAAATAAATATGTTGTAGAAAACCTGAACAGCAAAGAATGGGCACAGTTTTCTGGTTCATATATAAGCCTGCCCACTCATATGTATGAAATTCAAATTATGCTGCACTTTTAATCTGTTCATAAGGTTGTATTTAATGGTAAACACAACTTGTGTTTGAAAACCCATGAAACTAATAAAATGTAATTATATAGAGTACCTAATAAATATTCTTAGCTCTGTTACTCAGCATCAATGTAATACTGTAAAGTTATGGACAGAGGGCAGTGAAAATCCTTAGAATGAAATCTTTTTAAGTTTAGTGTGCAGACATTCACGACTGGCCTTGAGGTAGGACTCCCGATGGCCTGTCTGGTGTTTATCATGAATCTGTTTGTATGTATTTCAGAGACGTGAAGAGGGTGCTGTTTGTTCCTTATGCTCTCCATGATAGAGACGCCTACACTAAGTTAGCCAGAGACAAGTTTAAGACTCTTGGTAGGTTCATGTAACAGATTATTTTTGAGTCTCATACTGTACACCTGCTTGTTAGTTTCATATTTATAAAGCCTTAAGTAATTATATGCCTTTGTGTTCATGTTTAATAAAACATACATTTATTTAAGAGTTGTGTTCTATATTTTTCTCTTACTTTAATATTTGAGGGTGTGTATATATTCTATATTTTGTTTTGGAAAGCACAGTTTTCAGTGTTTCTAGGAATTTTTCTGTATATCCATCTATACATTTTTTGCCACTTATCTGGGGCCGGGTCATTGACAGTAGCAGCAAAAGCACAGAAGTCCAGCAACTGCTTGTAGCTGATGTCGGGGAACACCATGGCATTCCCAGGCCAGGCAAGAGATGTAATTAATCCAATGTATCTGGGTCTAGGACATGCCTGGAACACTTGCTCAGGAGACATTCAGGAGACATCCTAATCAGATGCCCAACTGATTAGGATGTAACTGGCTCCTTTTGGTGTGGAGTAGTGGTTCAGTCATTCTAAATTCTACCTGAATGACTGAACTCGCCACACTATCACTTAGCGAAAGCCCAGCCTTTCAAAGGAAACTCATTTCCACTGCTTGTAGCTCCAGTCTCATTCTTTTGGTCACTGCTCAGAGCTTGTGACCACAGGTGAGGGTGTGGATGTGAATCGGTTGGTAAACTGATGGCTCAGAGCAATCTACCAGTACAAAGTCCTCATCACTGGAGATACAGCCCTGTCTTTCAATCTTCCACTTCCCTATCTTGGGAACAAGTCACAGTCATACTTGAACTCATCCACTTGGGATAGCAAGTCTCTAACTCGGAGTGGGAACTCAATCCTTTTCCTTTTCAGAACCCTGGCTTCAGACGACTTGGACCCACCAATGAAGCCAACAGGATCACATCAACTGCGGAAAGCAGAGAGCACCAAAGTAGAAGGCCTCTGTCTCTTTGAGCAAACAAGTAGATGGGCTCAATTTGCCTTTTTGAGCTGTGCCTGTCTGGACCACATGTGCTAAGGCCCAGCAATCAGATGCTCTACCTCCCTTCCAGGTCATGCTGCAGGGTGTGGTCCCGGTAACCCTGTCCAACAAGAGACCCTACCTGGGGCAAGTCCATAGGACATCATAGCCGATGGAATCACCGAGACACACAGACCGCTCCTCCGTAGTATAGTAATAATTTATGGGTGATTCACACGTTTAAGGTGTTATGCTTTATGGTATTTTGAAATGAATTTTCCCCTGTATTTTCTGTGCAGTTTCTCCTATATATTCTAGTGTATTCTGTGTATTTCCTTGTGTTTTCTGTGCATCGTGTTGATGTAAGTCAGTGTATTTGGTCTATCTTGAGCCACAGTCCAGGGGCGATCGTGGCTCAAGAGTTGGGTGTTCGTCTTGTAATTGGAAGGTTGCCGGTTTGAGCCCCGGCTCGGACAGTCTTGGTCGTTGTGTCCTTGGGCAAGACACTTCACCTACCGCCTACTGGTGATGGCCAGAGGGGCCGATGGAGCGATATGGCAGCCTCGCTTCTGTCAGTCTGACCCAGGGCAGCTGTGGCTACACCTGTAGCTGCCTCCACCAGTGTGTGAATGTGAGAGTGAATGAATAGTGGTATTGTAAAGTGCTTTGAGGGTCCCAAAAAGCGCTATATAAATGCAATCCATTATTATTTATGTGCATTTTGGTGTTTTCTCCATTTTTTCTGCATTCTTTCAGTATTTGTTTTTGTTTTCGATTTCAGTGCATACGATAGTTTACAGGACATGCTTTGCTAGATGTAATTCAGTCAAATCCTACATGTCATAAGAGCATTTGTCTTCTGCAGGTTATGAGGTGGACAGCATCCACGAGGCCTCAGACCCTGTAGATGCTGTCCAGAAGGCCGAGGGCATTTTTATAGGTGAGGAACATCTGAGGAAAGCAACAGCTCTTGGAATTTCTTCAGGGATTTCACACTTTTTCTCTTTCTCTTATTCTACATTACCATCTAACCTTTACTTTACCCAATCTGCAGTATGGAGATGCTAAAAGAGGCTTTTGTTTGTAGGTGGAGGCAACACTTTCCGGCTGCTGAAGAGTCTTTATGACAACAAGGTGGTGATGGAGATCAGGAAGAGAGTGATGGAGGTATATTTAATCCAAAAATATTTACTGGAACAAAACAAGACAGCAAACAAACAAAATACTTTATAATTGCAAAATGTAACATTTTTACAAATGGTTATATATATAGATTGATAGATGTTGTTTTTTATTAAAAACATTCCATTTCAATATAATTTTGTGTATGTTTTATAAAAACATATACTATTGTCTTATGAGGGTTTTAAATAAATTTAATAGATTTGGGGGAGTTATGTACACATTTTATATGAATATGCACTAGAGATGGACCGATCCGATATTACGTATCGGTATCGGTCCGATACTGACCTAAATTACTGGATCAGATATCGGAGAAAAATAAAAAATGTAATCCGATCCATTAAATATCACGAAAGCACCTCACAAAACTTGCAACACGCCGTAACTCACCTCAGAACGTATGCATCACGTGATAGAGCAGCTATGGCATGCAGGACCTGTCGGTGGTCTGGATAGCATGTGGAGCTTCGCTAGCAACCTGGCATTTCATCTCCGACAAAGTTATCCCCGGCGACTGCCTCTCGCTCTCCGGCTGCTACTTCAATCATGAAACTGCTTAAATCAGCTGATCGGCTTTTCTGTCGCGAGTCTGTCTCTCGTTTGTTTTTGGCCCACTTTGCGCCAGAAAGAGGAAACCAGCGGCTGAACAACAGCAGCACGTTTAAGCTTGATAAGCTGTTGTTAGAATTTATTTAATATTAATTTCTACACCAGGATCTTTTTCTACGTAGCTGACGGCTGGTAACTGTGCAGGGGCGGATCTAGCAAAGTTTAGCCAGGGGGGCCGATAGGGCATTAACAGGGAAAAGGGGCACAAAGACATACTTTTCTTTCTTATTCTCATTTAAAATGTCGAGCTTTTAATAAATAATTATCTGACACCCAAAGTTTTAATTTGATGTAAAATGAATAGAAGTCAATTACTGTACATAGTGACTATTAAGTCTAATATATATACCCTAGTAAGCTATAGTACTTTTTACTTTGGGAAGGTACCATCTGTGCAGTCTGCAATTTTGTTGAAGAAAGATGTTGAATCTATTTAATATTTCTTGAAAAATAATTGATTTCTGTGCATTTTTTTTCACACTGCATCAAATTAAGGTTGATTACGTCGATTAAGCATCATGAGGTGGAGCGTGAGGGGTGGTTCCCTATTTTTTATTTATTTATTTTTATTGTTGCTGGGAGTTGGAACCCTATTAGTTAGGTTGCTTAATATTTACGCTAAGTACTCTTTAAAATACCAGAATAGGGAGGATGGTGTAGGTCTAAGTTTATTAGATTGATCAGTATTGCTGAACTATGAAATATTTTTTTTGTATACAGGTATAACAGAATAGCTTTAGTGTAGTTGTTGTTTTAAACTTGAGTATGAACTTGCAGACTTGCAAAATGCAGCAAGATATTTAAAAAACAGTTTTGTTGATTAAAAAACACTATCGGATTCATATCGGTATCGGCAGATATCCAAATTTATGATATCGGTATCGGTATCGGACATAAAAAAGTGGTATCGTGCCATCTCTAATATGCACATAAACAACAGACCAAATCGATTAGATTCTTTAAAAAATAATTGCAGAAAAATTCTGTCTTGATTATTAAAAAGAAATTAAACCAATGATTCCTGTGTGCTCTTAGTTAAGTAGTATGACTACTTCTTGTCTCCCTTTTCTTTACTCCCTCCCACATTCTTTAAATCCTTGCCCAGGATGGTGTCCCCTACATGGGCTCCAGTGCAGGCACTAATGTGGCCACCATCAGCATCAGTACCACTAACGACATGCCCATTGTTTTCCCTCCGTCCTTCTCTGCCATTGGCCTCGTCCCCTTCAACATCAACCCGCACTACCTGGACGCCGACCGCACCAGCCGCCACATGGGGGTGAGTCGCACAGCCTGAGGTTCTGTTTGCTGTGAGGAGGCCGTTAGGCCAGGTTAGTCTAGACTTTGTCTCTGCAAATAATCAGTTTTATAATCAGAGTTACTGATTGTCAGAGCTGGAAATAACTATATATTTTATAACAAGTAGAGCTTTGGATGCTTGTTTTTGAGGATTTCTATTTTCTGTTGCTTTACACTGCTACTAGATGAAGCTGAAATTCTTGCTGCAGACACTCCAGCCACAGTCCACTGCAAAGCCTTCACTAATATATAGATAAATGAAACTGATCAGAGATACTGGGAGTATTACAACTACTCAAAATTCCGAACTGCTACGAGCCCGAGGTTAAAAATCGTCAGTGAAAAACGATGTAGGAGTCTTTGTTTTGCTAGCTGGTTGACAGATATAAGAAAATGATTACTGCACTGAGCTGTCGCTTGTATGCCGTATCAGTGTTATAAGTAACACTCTAACATTGCTTTATGGCTGCCCTCTGCTCAGAGATAAGCAGATATGTTTGGAAGCGACAAAGCAACAACATGTTTGCACTATGAGTAATATGTAAATAAAATAATTAAGCTGTTGAAACAGCTCCAACAGTGAAACGGTGGAAGTGCCATGGAGGTTTTTCGCTTGGCTTTAAAAGGATGTCGCTTTACACTGAGTGAATTTGGACCTCAGTAAATCTGCAGTAGTAGATCAACTGCTCGTCCACTTTGAAAGGAGACAATTAAGGTGGTACAGGAATCTGATTAGGATGCCTCCAAGATGACGTATAACAAACATGTCCTACCAGGAAGAGCCAAGGGCAAACACAGGACACACTGGAGAGATTATATCTCTCGACTTCGGAACACCTCCGTGTCTCCCTGGGACGAGGTGGATGAGGTGGGTGAGTAGAGGGAGCTTTGGGCTTCTCTGCTGAGACCTTAGCCCCTCTGACCTGGACCGTAGAAGATGAATGGATATATCTGCTCTTTATTACTTAATAACTTCATGCCACAGAATGATAGTTAGGAGAAAGACGATAACACCAGTGGGAATCTTTTTAATAAATGATTATGCACTACCTGCATTTTGTGGTCATATTAAGTATCTCTGCAGAAACGAATGGAGACACAGTAGGAAATAACCAAGACTGGACTCCAGCCTAAACTGGATGCATTCTAGACCTTAAGGGTTTATAAACAATCTGCATGAAGGGACAGATGATTTGCAGAAGGTTTGACTGACATGAGTTCCAGCTAACACGTGATAAAACAGCCTGAGGAAATTATGCAACACTCAGAGCTGTAAAACTGCAACAGCTGACAAAAAAGCTGCAGTGTCAGCAAAGCGATTTAGGGTAGCTCTGACCAATGTGATGACATGCAATGTTTAGTTTGAGGGTTGTGAAACACTGAATTCATAGAGCCAGGCCATGGGGTAGCAGTTGCACTACCTACAGGGCGTGGCAGCAAGCATCTGGTGTCCAGCTTAAGGGAGAACACGAACTATTATTCTTAAATGGTTTAAAAAACGTTCCTGAGGTGTAAATTTCGTTCATGGAAGTGTGATTTTCATCATTTCTTGTTCAGATGGTAAAAGTGTCAGAAAACAGGAAAGGTTTGCTCAGTGCAAGCTGTCAGAGGGTAAGGTGAAGTCTGGAGTATGAGTTTTGTTATTGCATACATTTCATAGTGAAATGATTCTGATGCTGTAATGATATAGAAGAAGAAGAAAACCAAAACAAAACAAAATCCAAATCCTGACACTAGAAAAGAACTGAAGAATAATTGCATTTTGTGCTGGAAAAATGATTTACATTGACAAGCAGTTGTTAGCATTTGTTAACAAACAGCTGTGAGAAGAATCACAAAGGAAAAACAATCACTTCATAAAAATATTTGCGTCGATAAAGCACAAATTTATTTTCTGAAAGATATATTGCTGTGTCCACCGACCCCTGGTGGTCACTCTTGGTGATTGCAACAGTGACAAATGTTAATAAACCTAGATTTGTATCTTTAAATATTTTAGTTTTTATTTATGTTTATAATTTATTTTAATATCATCACACATTTGGGAGCAGTATTTAGCTGAACAGACATGAGCAACTGTGGTTTAGGAGGTACACTGGGTCATCTGTTTGGAAGGTCAGCGGTTCAATTCCCAGCTCCTCTAGTCGTCCATGTAAGATACTAAACCCCGAGTTTCCCCTTTGGTTTGGGTTTTCTTCTGTCATTGTAATGTGGTCACAGCAGCAGGTATTCAGCAAAACAGGAATGCTGTTATTAAAATACACTTGCTGAATTAACTGAGGACAGTTTGTCACCAATGAGCAGTTGTCCTTATTTCTTGTTAAAAAGAAGAGTGAATGACGAGGTTATTTTGAACATTTTGTCACATCAATAGTTATATTTCAGCTGTGGTTTCAGCCTCCACTGTTTCCACTGTGCTTACAATCTTGAATCTTGTTTTCATGTAGGAAACCAGAGAGCAGAGGATCATCCAGTACCACGAAGAACCCGATACTCCGTGTGTCCTGGTAAGTGAGGGGAAGCAGACCTGCATACATGTAATAGTGCTTAAATCTTTCATGCCGAGAAGATGAAGCGGCTTCATTAGAAAATTACCGTCTTTTTTGTTTGTTGTCAGGGTCTGAGGGAGGGCTCCCTGCTGCTAGTGGAGGGAAACAAAGCGACACTGCTGGGAACCACTAAGGCCAAACTGTTCACCAGGTAACACACTAAGTTTTCATGACTTGAGATGACATCACACTGACTTATCCAATCTCCTTTCTAATCGACTGTAGCCTTTATTAGCCTTACACTAAAACAAAATTAGTTTAATGTTAACATGTTCTTAACTAAATCTAAACAGCATCCCAGCAATGCGGCTGTGTAACCAGGGTGTGTACATCATCAGTAGAACAAACACACAATTTGAGAACGCGAAACAAGTTGAGTTATTCCAGTGACCAGAAAATATCAGCAGGATTTTTATAAATGCTTTCTTTTTGTGTATAATTATGTGTTTCAGGAAAAAGCCCACAGTGGAGTATGAGCCAGGCAGTGACCTTAGCTTCCTGCTAACTGATGCACAATGATCGGTCAAATGGAAGCAAGACGAGGAGCACAAAGTTTTCAATGTTTCTGGTTGGAACAGAATAAAGATTTTAAGGAAACATCTAATGTGTCTCTCCAGTAAAGTTAATCTAGTATTTTTTTTTTTTAGCAACTTGTGCAAAAACCTGAATAAATTAAAACAAAAATTGACCATTAAGTCTGTAAAGTACAAATTCCTTCCAATTTACACATGGTGATGTGATTTAAATGCAATATTCGTATATACATTTGTAAAAGGCTGCCTGGTTTAAAAAGAAGAGATCACCACAAAACACTGAACAGATGTGAACAAATCAGTTTATTTTAGTTTAAAGGTAAAATCATCTCTTTATGAAATCATTGTTTTATTCTCTATGTGAAAGAATACATACATCAAAAATAGTCAATATTTTCTTAGGGCAGAAAGAAACACGGAGCAATATTAAATACAAATGACTGGCTGCAAATCACTCGTATCTGCCAGGAGGCTTTGTTTTTTTTTTATTATTCCTCCATATTTAACACAAACTCCTCTACTCACCAAAGGCTTTTGCATCATCGCTCAGGACAACGGTGCTGACAATAAGGTCATATCAAAGATGTGAGGACAGAAATAAATGTTTTAGCGATTTGCAGCTTTTCTGAGTAATTTGAAATGACTGATACTGAAATGAACAGATTTCTGTCCAACTGACTCCTGGCAAAGAGAAACATGCTGTTTTGGTCTAATTTACACACAATCAACCTTAGAAAACCTTTATAGAAAAAATTAACAGTGCAGTGAAGCCGCTCAGTTTATCTCCCGCATGAGAGCACTGACCTAAGATCAATCCTCATACCAAAATCACTCATTTGTTAAGAAGTGCCGTCCGACACAAACACACAACTCTTTGCTCAAGTAGGACAAGTTGGTTCAAAGTATTGGTTAAGATGCCACTGAAAGAAAACAATGTATAATGTGCTTATTAAAGTCTTCCTGTTATTTTATGATGAATGTTACCTGCATTATTATATTTGTAAACCTATAATCAGCTATAAACATTAATTTATAATGCGAACCCAATATGGGTAAATAGCAAAGTATTTTTTTCTTTTTTTTTTCTTAAGTATTAGAGCAATCATATACTCAAAACACAAAGTAGAAACCTGCGTTTGTTTTAACTTGTTCCCAGCAAAGCTGCCAGTCTGAAATCTGAATGTAAATAAGTAGAAATCCAAAAGGCCTCAGTGAAGGAAAAACTGTCACAACCAATTCAGTGAAAAGGACTACAAGTCTTTTTAAAAAGAAGTTTGTGATTTAAAACTACACAATAAAACTCTATGCTTGTTGCTGTGTGAGCTGAACGGGCCTCAACTAGTGATTACAATGAAACATGAACCAATCACATGCTTGCAAATACACAATCCAATCGATCATGTCAACACACACTGGTCAACACTCAAGTCGCAGCTCACTAACACTAAAACAGCCCGTACTTTGCCAGGTTAGAATTACTAATAGTCTGTTAAGCTCCACCCCCATAGTTACTATTGCTGTTGCTCTAGCCACTGACTGAAGGTATTTACACATGTTGACAAATCTTAAACATTAAAATGTGTAATGTCTTAAATACTTTCTTTCATCAATTGGTCAGGTTAAAAATAAAAATCCAAAAAAAATGTTTTTAAGTTTATCTATTCACTTGAAAAATAACTGAAATTGTTCATTTAATAATACTTGTTAGGATCTAGAATGCATTTAATGTATGGCAAATATAGACCGGTTTCCATACAGCCTGAAACATTTTCTCAGCCAGTTACAGCTCTTTGCTTGCAGAGACACAACATAAGATCAGCTTCAACATAATGATGCGAGATATGAGGCTTCTGTGGACTGACTAATCAGACAGAACTTAAAATGATTTTCAACCATTTTCTGCACAAACAAAATTACATTTGGCCAAACATTTTCTTGATTGTGTTGAAAAAGGTTGGACAAACTTCTAAAACTCTAATTAATGTTGTGTACAAAATACAAAGGAAACAACCACCAACATCCCAAAGCAAACTCATACAAGAGAAATGCAGATCAGCTACCCCACACACAAAGCAGGAAGAGAAAAAACAAGCGTACATAAGGGCAAATATATTATTGTGAGCTTCCCATCATCCCATGCTACAGCAGATAAACCAGTTTTACCGAAACATCTAAAAAGACCTGAATGCAGCTAACTAGCTGCTTCAGTTACCGTATTGCTTTGTTTTTGTTTGTTTTTACATTGCTGGTTGATCAAAATTAATCACGTCACTAAAACAAAAAGAAAAAAAACATTTACTAAATTACAAGTGGAACCCGACTGATAAAAATTCAATATATCGGCCGATACTCTCACATATGAAATAAACACTTGTTTTGCGTAGTAATAATTTGAGTCCATACTAAGATAATATGGCACATCACTGTGACATATGTGTTATTTGTTTATGCTCTGCTTGGATCAGTTGGCTATTGTGTTTGTGGTGTTTTACGCTTCTTGTGTCTCAGCTGGGATAATGTGTTTTTATAGCGCACCTTTGCTGATTTAAACTCCACTGATTCAGTCTGTGGTATTCTATAATACAATACAATAATAATCACTGGCTGTATTAATAATTAACTGCTCTTAGAAACTCTAAAACAATGACTTAAGTGTAGCATAACAACAAGGCTGTTTATCTCATTGCTGAATTTGTGTTTGGATGGAAAATGTGAAAATTAAGGTGGTTTATGCTTCTTATAACTTCTGGAAAACTGTAATTTTGATTTCAACTGCCTGCTGGAACAAAACCATTAAGTTTCTCGATTTGTTAAAGGAATAGCTCAACGGTTTAGGACATGTTCAGAATGACAACAGGCTTGTGTTTGAATATTAAATATGAAACTGCAGTGGATTAGCTTGGCTAGGGAACAGCTAGCGTGGTCCTGTGAAGAGGTAACAAGATCTGCCTGGCAGCTTTAATGTTCACTAATATGCTCTAGCTTGTTTAATTTTTAATGCTTGAATTGTAAATATGAAATTCTGCATTTTTCAAATGTTGAATACAATACAAGAGATCGACTTGCTAGCTCTCACAGCTAGTTTGTAAAAGCATTTTGACACATTTTATCAATAATGATTTTAGGGAACAAAAAACATTTATTAAATGTTTATATAATACTTAGAGTTGTGATTTTTAATATCATTAATGTGAAAAGATGAGGTGAATTTTCTTTGTTCCCAGTCCCATGTTAAGGTAAGCTAATCAAGCTGTAGCTTTATATTTTTAAAGCAGGCAATCTGATCATGCAACTCTCACAAATTAAACAAATGTATGTGTGAACTCACAAAACATCTGCAGTTCGTAACATCAGCGTCGTTCAGCCATCACGCACACACTGTGATGCAGCTTCTCAGGAAACGTCGAACTGCTCCTTTAACACTAAACTTTGTGGATTTTGTTTGATCAATGTTTTCCAGATTCTCTTTTGGCACAAATACATGTTGACTTTTTTTTTAAAAAAAAAACAAAATAAAAATAAAACCAGCACATTAAATCTTAAATCATATCATTATCTGCCATCCAACAGTCAATACAGTGAAATGCTCTCAGAGGCCTTTTTACCCTGATTTCTTCCCACCCCCTACTGATTTGCCATCAGTCCCTCACAGTTTGACATCTAGGCATCAGTGTTTCCGTTCTCCTCCGGCTGCAGCTGCTCCTTTTCAATGCAGTCCTCCTGTGGGGGGCGGACTCTCTTAAAGAAACCCAACTGCACAGGAGAAGAAGAAGAAAAGAGGGCACAAGAGTCGGTTATATTTGGTAGTGAAAGTGGTGTTTCAGCCATTAATCTGACACAGAAGAGCAACGTCTGAACACACGTCTCAGTGTAAAACTACAGAAGCTTAGGAAAAAGGAAAAAAGCAGCACAAGAACAGTGACAATGGACATGTTTACTACCTTGTACATGATGAAGATAAGCAGCGCCAGCAGCAGCAGTCCTGCCAGCACAGCCAGAGCCACCACCCAGCCTGGCACTGGTGGAGGAGGCTCAGCCACCCAAACCACTGATACACTCACCTGAAACGAGACAAAACCAAAAACATACTTACTTCGTCCTGATCAGCTTAAAGTCATTATGCTGTTATAAAATGACCAATCTAACTCTTTAAAATATGCACTGTCCTTCCATCTGTGTTCCTTTAAGGCTGTTATAATAAATTCCTCAAGACTGGTATCAACTTGTTCCAACGCTTCATTAAGTCTACGGTCCATAATCTTTACGAAGAGTCGGAGTCTAAATGCCAGCGAGTGCTTCCGAACACGCTGTGGACCTGCACTAACATGTTTTATCAGTGATTTAGAGACTGCTGTGTTATAGCAAAACACTGAAGAATGTGTTTTCTCTGACTGATTTAAAATCTAATATTAAGGGACTCCTACTGTTTATATGATTACATTTCATGTAGTTTATGTGAAAATATGAGCTCATTCAGAAATCAAGATTTTTTCTTTTGTTTTTTGTTTTTCTGCAGACAGGAACTGGTTTGTGTAACAACAAGGTGAGAGAGCTTATTTTTCATCTCCTTGCTGATAACGAGTCTACTGTCATGAGTCTGACTTCCTGCACTGAGAGGTTTTGTATGCTTGTTTATCTTTCTGTGAAATTCTTTGAACTTCAGAAGAAAACCATAACTTTAAAGTCACTAGTTTGCTACGTATTTCATTCATGAAACCTCCGTATATGTGCACACGCATTTTGTGTTGACTTTCTGTTTGTAGATAATTTTGTGTCTTCCATGCAGTGCTGATCATTTCTGTTTGTGTGTCTTACTGTGGTGCTATTGGATGGTAGCTCCATCTCCAGGTTCTTGTAGGGCATCTCGATCACACTGAAGCTAGCCGTTGATTGTATCACATAGGAACGATTCTGATTCTCAGGCTGAAAGGAGGGAAAAAAGTCACATGTCTGACAAATGAAGTCCAAAATGCTGAGGATAAATCACGACCTGGAGAATGGATATTACCTAACAACAGACATGTGTTCTTCAGCTATTAGAGAAATTAGGACAGAGGTTTAAAAATGTGACAGTCTGGGCAACACTGTTCTGGTTATTTGTTTACATTTTGGCAAAAAGTCCAGATTATGAATGTTGGATTAGCTACTAGCAACCACTGCATGTAATGCACCCATAGATGCACAGGCAGCCATCACTGGGTTAGTGCAACAGTGAAACTTTATAAAGACCAGCTTTTGTTTCTAAGACGTTGCACACATGTTCTGTTGTGTGATTAGATTCCATTTATTTGCATAGCACCAAATTGCAACAACAGTTGCTTCGAGGTGCTCTATATTGTAAGGTAAAGACACTACAATAATATGATGGAGACACACAGCAAACCCAAACCAGTGCATGTTGTGTTGTGTTAATCAGGAAAGGAAACAGAAAGAAAAGAGCATGCATTTATAATTTAAGAGAACACAGACACAGAGCTGGTTGCTGTGTTCAGTAACATTGCTCTGCCCTAACATAGGTGCTTTTATTTGATTACCCTGAGGAAGTTGTTGACATCCAGTCTGGAGTAGATGAAGAGGATGGCGTTCTTCCTCCTTTCTAGACGACCGACCTGACATTTCAGTGTCAGACACTTAGCTGTGTGGCAGTCCTACACACACACACACACACACACACACACACACGAAATGAATGCTTTTCTTTAGGAACGCAATTTGATTGGGAGATGTCATCTAAAGCTGCTGGGATGCATCAGCTGTTCTTAGCACGATCAGGCATGAGTCAAGGTGTAATTTCATGTCATACAAATGGGTTATTCAAAGCATATGTGCTTGTGTAGATTTACCAGTGTCTGCAGGTCATTCTCTGCATTTCTGGACTCCAGATCTCTCCTCTGGCGGACGCTGTTTTGATTCCGTCCCTCCGACTCTCGTCCTCCAGGCGTAACAGTGCTGGTGTTCTTTGAAGTGCTCACTGGGTTCTGAAAGACACAGACACACAAAGAAAGGCTTATTTGTTGGAAACATGTAAGAGAAGGAGCACTGCCACAGCAGCACATTATTAATTGGAACAGCAGAAATACTTCTTATTGGTGTTTAAAGCTACTTTGTCTAATTACAAACTGAAGAATTCAACAAAAACTTTCACCACTAGAGGGCAGCTTTTTATCAGCTGGTGTTGACATGTTTGTTGGTCTGCGCTGCTGTTTGACTTTGAACATTTGATTTAGCTACCCCATTTCCTCAAGAGGCTTTGCCTTTTTCTCTCACCACCACTGTAAGCAGGTGTGTCCTGTGATGATGTGGCCGCTTAACTGAAGGTTAAACTGACTCAGCATGTTTTGGTACAAAGTGGTATAAAGTACAGCCTGGCAATAGTTTAATGTCAGCTGATCTCTTTAAGATAATCCATGGTTGTGATAGTCATATTTTTAAGCACAAATTTAGAAGAAGTACCTTTAAGATCACAATTGACAAAACTGTGGAAAGAAGCTGTATGTTGTGAACTGTTTGAGTATTGGTGTGCATTTGTGTTGTTTCTGTATTTGTGTGCCTTACAGAGACATTGAGTGGGTTTATCTGTATGTCAGTGGTACAGTTGATGGGTCCCTCTGTGTCGTAGCTGGTGATGTAGAGCAGAGAGCTGTTTCTAAACTGGTACGGCCACTTGACCTCCAGCGCTGCCTTACTGAACGTACTGGGACCGTTGTTCAGGAGCTGTGAAAGGGGAATGCAAGTTTTAATCTCAGTCCAAAGAAATAAAAATACAGAAGAAATATTTTCAATAACCACTGGCATTAAATCTGTGACTGTGAAGCTCTAATAAATCATTTCAAAAAACAAAAAGCAGTTGAACTATACAATAATACCAAAAGGGTGGGAGACCAAGAAATACAGTCTCATATAGCATAATTCATTGTGAAATCATGAGGTCAGCTTGACCTACATTACATTATGCTTGCTGCTAATAATAATAATAATAATATTATCATCTTGTGCAGTCTTAGTTAAATCAGTGAGATAAAAAAACAGAATCACCCGTCTCTCCCACATGTTCGTGCACGTGTGTCTGTACCTCGTAGACGTGTACTATTTGAGGTCCGATGTCGTCACCGAATACAGGAGGGTCTCTCGGTTTCCAGTTGGCGATAGGAATAAACACCTGACCAGGAGATGAAGACCTGGAAACACATTTTAAGGAACAATGTGAAGCTGGAATCATAAAAACTTGTTTTTAAAGCAAGTTTCAAAGTCAGAGATATACCAGTTAAACGAGGGTGTAGTCAACACTTTTGTTTTTATAGTTGTACAAATTCTGTAGCTTTTAAAGCCTCATCCCTTTTTAAAGATGAGGCAACAAGCTTATCAATTATTATTATTATTTAAATACACTATTGGGAAAATCATATAAATTACAGCCTCTTCTTTTGAAGCTTCTTAAGCAGAAAGAGAAACACCTTCAGGAGCAGCAGTGTGTGTTTCTGTGCGTTTTACCCTCTGATGGAGACTTTAGCGAGTACAGCCAGTTTGATGACGCTGGTGACTTTGGGACTGGTGTTGTCAAACTGGTTAGAGCTGAAAAATCAACAACAAACAGTCACATTCACATGACCAAAAACAAACAAACAAACAAACAAACAAAATCCCTAACCCCTAAATGTGTTAAAATAAACAACATCAGAATACAATGATCTAACCTTATTAAGATAACCTAACCTCGCACACGTCTCTGGACTGTAGATGGAAGCCAGAGTCACCTGAGAGAACCCACACAGACACGGGAGAAGACGTAGAGGCTGGATTTGAACCCAGGACCTTTTTGCTGCGAGGCCATCGTACTAACCACTGTGCCAGGTTTAGTTACATCAGTAATTCAAACTGCGCACAGGTCTGAATGCAATGAATGGTTGTCTGTCTTTATGATTCAGCCCTGCGGCAGACTGACAAATTGTCCAGGGGGAACCGTGCCTCTCGTCCTAGGACAGCTATGATAGGCTCTGCCAGAACCCTATCTTATGCGCAGCAACTCAGTCCTGGAGTCTGTTACATTTCTAATGTAAGGATCCTAAATTGGATAAGCTGAAGAAAATGAATGAATGGCTGGAGAAATATTACAACTTATTGATTACTCTATTCTTATTTGTAAAGCATCTAAAAGACATTTCAAAGAAGATATATGTCATAAAAAAGGCAAATAAAGATAAAGATAAAATAAAATGAAAGCCACTATTGAATAATAAGTCCAGTGAATGATGGTAATAAATACTAAAAAAAGTAAAATCCTGATTAAAAGTTCGAACCTGATGCTAAAGTGCTAAATTCTACATTTGTGCTTATCGTGAACAAAATGCTGTCAGTGCCATACTGCAAATCAAAGACATCACAACACTCAACTGCAACTAACTGACTGAAAATCTGTTGCTCCAACCTGACAAATAAATACAGTAATCACCAACAAAGTTGCTAAAATGTAGAGCTCATGAAAGAAATCAAAAATAAATCAGGAATAAGTCAAATGTAACGGATAATAATAAAGATAACTACCTTAAAAAGTTTAAGAATATGAGAAAAGGTTAAAACATAGTTAATCTGTACATGTCAAAGGTGATGACAAAAAGAGAGAAACGGCCTTCAGAAATCTCCTGGCACACATTTAAGGAGCAGTGAAACTGCTGTGCAGTACGAATGTGTCGATGAGCTGAAGAGGAGGCGAACCAAAGACTGCTGAAAACCCTTCATTAACATACTTCTCTCTCTCTCTCTGCCACAGAAGTACAAAAACACTAACACAGAAGAATGTGAAGACGGAGCTGCTTCCTTCAGAGTTTCAGGGCTTTTGTCATTCAGATGAGCGAGACGAGGAAAACAGCTCTGCTTTAATGAATTAAGTGGGCTTAACACTCAGTCTGATTGCAGTTAGCTTCTATCACGCTAAACCTTCTGAGGTGTGTTGATGCTACTGTACCCTGATTTTCTTTTGTGTCCTTGGAATAACAGCAGAGTCCTTATCATTTCACACTGGATACAGGATGTACTGAAATCCTTCATTTTAAACACTTCTTGAGACTACCATTAATTCCTCATAATGACAAAATGAAAACTTTATTTATATTTTAGCCTTGATTTTAGTCTTTGTGTAACTTTTGCCTCTCTATACACCAGTGTTTGTGTGCTAATATGAAAAAGAAAACAAAAACTGAAGTGCTGTCAGTAGGTGGCACTATGCGGCACTCATTACAATTACCCAGAATTACCTACTGTTGATATTTCAGGCCTTCGAAGTAAGTTCGACTCAATTTTGACCAAGGCCAGAGAGTCCATCATAGTGATTGTGTACAACAATTTTTAAACAACAGATCTGTTTAGAATGTATAAACAGCCCATTTGACTAATAACCAATGTTCCCTCTAAGCTGCGCAATTGCGCACTGCTGGCACACTCTCTGCACACAGAAAATCTGTGCTGCGCACAAAAAAAAAAATCTACCTGAATTGAAATTAAAATTAAAACTTTAACAATTCTGTTTTGCAGTGTGAGTCAGTGAGTGACTGGCTGCTCCCGTATGGGATTAGAACGATGCCACCTTATCCCATAGTCCAGCCAATGATGCGATTCACATTCGTATATACGCAGCTAATCAACGTCGTTGACAGACTATGACAGCGTCCTTATGTGCCGACACCGGTGTTTTAGCTAGCAAAGCAGCGTGGATGATGTGGAGTGAAGCCACGTTAATGACAACGTGTACAACCATTGGAGGTGTGAGCAGGACAGACGGAACAATTGACGGAAAAAGTGTCGACTTTATACCAGTTTTTAAATCGTGTTGATAGGTCACGTAAAACCAGAGATATGATAAAAATATTTTTAATGTTTGGTTTTCTTCCTGAATACCATCGTTGTTTATATTTACTGCGGGAAGAAACGGTAAAAACTGCGTTTTATAAGGAAAACGCTCGAAAACACTCTCCGCCTGTGAGCAAAAACATACTACTACTACTTACTTCCAATAGTGTGAACATACTACACAGGTCATGAACAAGATTTTTTAAATTTTTCATTGTAAGTGGGCTAAAGCAGTTATTTAAAAGTCGTCTAACATAAACGTAAATGCTGTAATTTGATTATTTTAATAAACCATGTGACTTGGATGGATTTGATGCTGGCGTGACCACAGTGCACACGTCTAATGTTGCTCACAGTGGTCCGAGGGACCGCTCAGGGAGTTTGTTTGTTCACTCAGACACATGAAAAATTAGAGGGAACATTGCTAATAACCAAACTAAACTGATGATTAATCCTAATGAAATGTTTGTAATGCATTTTTCTACTAGTCACACATTGACTTTCATACAGCACTTTATCTACCTCCATGGCTCCATGGTCGCAGCAGATGGCCGCCCCTCCCTGAGCCTGGTTCTGCTGGAGGTTTCTTCCTGTTAAAAGGGAGTTTTTCCTTCCCACTGTTGCCAAAGTGCTTGCTCATAGGGGGTCATGTTGGGTTTTTCTCTGTATCTATGAAGCGCCTTGAGACGACTTTTGTTGTGATTTGGCGCTATATAAATAAAATTGAATTGAATTGAATTTAGAATCAACAATTAACCTAACACGTGCATTTTTGCTGGAGTACCCAGCAGGCAAAGGAGGAACATGCAAGCCCCACACAGAAAGGCCCCAGCTGGGATTTGAACCAGGAACCTTCTTGCCCTGTTTCCTAACCACCCCACCACCCTATTACAGCTCTTGTTTCTGTGTGAAGGCACCATCTGACCTCGTTATGACCTTTGTTCTTATGTGTACCACATATGACCACTCCTACACAGTTTTACTGTTCCCCAAGATTTAAAATCCACCTGATCTGAACCGATTCAGGTCGAATTTGTCCAGGAGCAGTCTCGGTGTACAAACATTTATAGCACCTATACAAAAGCGTAGCATCCAGGGTATTTTTGCTTCTATCAAATATCAAAATGGGTTAAATTTGATGAGTTAAAGCAGGGTCAGAACAAAGAGACCAAACACTGTTCCGTACCTGACTATCTGCAGGTCAAAGCGGACAGATGTGTCGTCCTCTGATAGCTGTTGCACGCTGAACCCCAACTCAGCCACCATCTGACCAATGAGAGCACAGGGACAGGGACAATCAGTGAGCAGGAGGATGCAAGAAAATCCAGCAGACATCACTAGACTTGATTTGGTGAACAAAGGTCACTCAAAATAATCGAAACTTCATTACTGACGTATTCTGATTTTAAAGCTGCAGTTCAATATATTTGATTCAAATATTTATTCGGGCAAATCAAATGTGCTTTAAAGTTTTCTTTCCCTTCTGATCAACTTCCAGTTGGACCAACTCCTATGTGTGTGTGTGTCTTTACATGCACCGATCACTGACCTTAGTTCCTCCCTTCATGGGGTTTCCAAGGTCACACACCACCATTTTAGTCTGGTTCTCTTTCTTGTAGGCGCAGGACAGCCTAGACAGGGCCTAAGAAAAATAAGACATCACTGATTATTACAAGAATTATTACCAGCTCAATGATGAACTGGATTGTACAGTAATACTTTATGAACAAACATTCCAATGCAAGAACTTTTCAGCTTTATTTCTCAAAGTACAGCAGCAGGAAAATGTATCTCCTCACTTCAAAGTGAACATTAAACTGATTTTGCCTGAATCTGGGCAAAGTGGAGTGGTGTCTGTATTACCTGACTGCGACCGCTGAAGTCAGCCTGCTGCGGAGGGTAGATGTGGAGTTCGGCCTCGTAGGCTCCCTCGCCTTGATTCTCAGCTGTGATCTCCAGGGTCAGAGCGTTATCATCGCCAATGTAAATCTGGTCACGGTCACTGAAGGGAGGCAAAGAACACTAAACTGAGGGTTTCAACCTAAATTTCCATCCTGATTTCATTGGCAAAACTCTTTGGTTTAACTTAGGTTGAGTTTGTTTTCTCACCTTTTAACCGACAGCTTGAGGTCAGGTTTGCAGATGTTGTCAGGCCCACAGTCCAACAGGATATGAACCTGATGGAGAGAAGAGCAAAGATGAAGATGTTCAGTATCAAAGAACGATAAATAAAAGGAGTCATTCAGTATTGTTTGGTCCAAACTACTATAAAGCCTTCATTATCAAAAAAATTTATTGTGAACTATCATTCTCTACATGCCAACATGACTACCAAAGGCCCTAAAAGTCACAGATCGCTGTTCATTCATTGAATAAGCTGCACATACTTACCTGTTTGTTGATTTCGGATGGAGATGACATGTCAACAATAGGCTGCAATCCCGTTTTGTCTGCAGCCTGCTGGTAGTTCATACTGTACTCCATTGACACTGAGATGGGAGTGATCTTATCCCGGAACTCTCGATTATCCTGACAGAGCAGGAGGAAACATAAAGAGCCATGTTTGTAAATCCATTCCTGGGAAGCATTTTCCTTTTATCCTTCAAACTTTGAAAACCTCTGTGGTCACAAATCCAGTTAACATGCATCTCTAAAAGCATCTTTCATCCTGTGTTAGTCCTGTGATCCTAAACCGTGTGACTCGCTCACCAGGTAGACCCACTGCTCCTCGCAGGTCGGCCCTTTGCCGTTGGACACGGTCGTGTTTTTGGAGTACTGAAAGGTGCCACTGTGCAGGAAGAAGACACGCTTAGTCGTCTCCTTCTGCTTCAAGCGGTCCAACATGAGGTGCACTCGGAAAGCTGGGAGAGTTATTAGACAAAATGTGAATGTTGCACCGCCACAACTAATGCAACTCTTCTTGTTGTGCGGAGGGAAAATCGGATGTAGCTTCTGCAGATTTACTTACTGAGCAGGTTTGGAGCCCTATGGCCGTTGACCTTCAGACAGTACTTCACCTTAAAACTGAAAAACAACACATGAGTCCCCCCTAATAATGTTTAACAATGATGTTTCAATCAGTTATTGACAAAAATGCACAGCAAAGGATGACTGTAGGTGTTTATGTGTGCAGGCGAACCGAACGTATTGACAAGAAAAAGAAAAAACCTGTCAGAAAAGACTACAAGTACATGTTTTAGTAGAAATGTGACTGCTCACCATGATACAGGTGTGCTGGTATTAGACAGTGTGCAGTTCTTTTCCTCAGGGTTGATGATCAGGGGTGTGATGTCCAACGTGGCATTTACACTGATCACTGGACGGGCTCTGTACATGCACAACACACCGAGGTTAGGTCAGTGACAATACAAGCAACAAAAAAGTTGCTTATTAAGATGAAAGATTTTGATGAAAGACTAATCGACTGTTACAGCTCTAATCAAGCATTTAGCATTTTACAAATGATTTTTAAAAGTATATTTAAAAATTGCCTTGTAAGGTGCTCAAGGCAGAACACATTAAGACAGACAAAAGTATTTAAAAACCACACAGCATCATGTCACATGGCTGCCATGGCTGCTGGGACAAAGCTGTTTTTAAACCTTGTTGTTCGTCCTGCATTTGGTTTGTTTTGGAAAATTAAGTATGGAAAAACAAGCTTTTAGGAATTCCAGTGAATATGTGGACACTTTTACTTAATGTTCTAGGCCTTAAACCTGCATTCTTCTTAATGTCCAGCAGGGGGTCGACAGCTGTTGTTGCAACAAGTCTCTGCAAAACTCTCCTTTAACTTGATCTGAGTACATGCCTCCATAATGACTGCATGATCTACATCACTGATTCTACTGTACATTTTAGAAAGCAGTTATTGCAATTGACAGCTGAGCGTACAGTGCCCCAGTCAGAAACCCTTCCACTCACTCATCACATCTGGTTTCAAGACCTCAACAATGGAAACACTCCATGCACATCTGGTTGTTCTAAGCGGTTATGAATGAGTATGACTGTATGAAAAGGGTTCACATTAAACATTTAGGATATATATGTACATAAATATTAACAAACAAAAACAAATGAGCACGGGGATGAAGGTTGAACGTGTCCTAATAGCATCTGTAAAGCCAGTAGGAGCTGAATGAAAACAGCAGCTCTTTGATATCAGAGGTGGCCTTGCTCATTAAACTCATCAGCTTCTATCAGAAGCATTACAGACACACACACAGTCACAGCAGGCAAGCACACTCACACACGCAGTGTAGATTAAGGATTTGATTACCTGTACAAAACGGCTTTGTCTGCTCCAAACACTCCAACTATTAAATCTGTGGGGCAGAAACACACATCAGCTCTTTTTCACAGCACAGCTACTGACATTCATTTGCCTCCTGCTGTGCTTCTCTACATGTACACGTTTCTGTGTGTGTGTGTGTGTGTGTGTGTGTGTGTGTGTGTGTGTGTGTGTGTGTGTGTGTGTGTGTGTCTTTACCTGGATATCCATTCTGGTCTATGTCAGTATTTCCAGACATGGAGTACCCAAAGCTAGGGGGCATGTAACTGGATGCCCATTTGCCCTCCAGGCGCTGAGAGATGAGGCAAACATTTCAAATTAAAAGTTTATGTTAGAGCTCTTGTTGCTATAGTAGTAAACGTCCTTTCAGCTAAAAATTATAGCACACCAACGTGACTGGGAGGATGTGGGAAGGCCACATCGACGTGACCAGCTGCACAGTGGTCAGAACTAAATCCAGTTATCTAAATCAGCTGATTTGAAAGTGAAACTAAAAACAAACATAACTAAAATAGTTCTTACAGCCATTCTTTGAATGTCTAATCAGGGTTTTATGGTAATCCCAGACTAACTGTGAACCAGTTTAAGTGAAAACTTTATGTTTGCTGTATTTTCAGTGAGGTTAGAATCACTGGTTTCAGCAGTCTTTGCCTGTGACGACTTCAGAGTGTGGGCAGGATTTTCACTGTGTACAGCGCTTCACACCATAAACACTAAACAGAAGTCTTAAAAATGAAAACAAAGAATAAAAGTTGTCACCTATATAACATTTACAAAATCCAGTTACTGTAGAAATCTAACTATAAGCGGGTAACTAAAGTGTATATAAACACAGTGAATGGAAGGGGCAGGTGTGGCATTTACCTGGGATGGTGATGCTTTGGGCCCCTGAGGGCTGCCATTATGGATGTAAACCAAGCCATTATGGTTGGGGCCTCCGTAAGGAGCAGAGATGGCCACATCTGGACAAGAGTGGAGGGAGATGTGGAGTGGGTAAAGAACTACTGTGTAGATGTCAAGGTGAAAAGCAGCTGATGCATTTACTAAATCATGTATACTTCAGCAGGGACCTGTGTCTGTGTTTGTATCCACACATATGTATCTGTGGACAAATTTCAGTTTTAAACCGCTGTTTCAACTGGTCTTCATCATCAAAGGGATGTGTGGGGGCTTGAACTGGTTAGTGGCTCACTTTATCCTCACAAAGACAGAAAGAGCTAAAACACCGGAGGGGGAGAGGGTGGTGTGTTGTGGTGCTCTCTGTTACCATTGTAGCCATCCATGTTCAGGTCTCCTAGCGCTGCAATGGCAGAGCCATATCTGGCGTAAACTTCGGACCCAGTGAGCAACCGAGGTGGTTGGAAGGAAAATCCACCCCGACCAAGATAGACAGACACCTGAAGAACACACACACACACACACACACACACACACACACGGTTTTAACAAACTGAAGCCTAACAAAAAACTCCACATCTTTTATATTTTGCTCATATTTTAGAAAGATTTACCCTTTGCCTTAAATTTGTGTTACAGTATTAATATTTTAAAATTAGTGCTGCCAGCGTTAATCTCATTAAAATGATGTTAACGCCATAACTGCAGTAACGCGGCAAATCTCCATTAGCAAGTTAGCACGGGGCGATCCGTGCTAACTTGCTGCATGCTTTGATGCCGTGCAGCCCTACGCCTTAGCTAACTCTTGTTAACTTCATTTTAACAATATTAACACTGACAGCACTATTTTAAAATAGCTTCATACTTCGGCACAGAGTTGTTAATTTTCTAATTACTTCTTACAAATTTGATGAGTTTCCAGCTAAATATATTTGCTTTCTTTAATAAAAAACAAAGAAAGCACAGTTCACCTAATCTGTCAAACACTTTTACAGTATGAGTATGTATGTATGCACATATGCAACGGATGCTCTGTGTGTGCCTACCTGTCCCACCTCCCTCAGTTTTCCATCTGAGCCCCTGTCCATGAAGAGAGGAGCTCCAACGAACACATCCATATTACTGACAGACAGATGAAACACAAAATAAGAACACCAGATTACTTATTATTTGATTATATTAATTTAATATTCATTCATCTGCATTTTATATTTATAACTAAAACACAGTGTATCCATATTATTCTAAGGGCAAAGCGTCTGTCATCCTTTACATCCCTTTGTGATCTGTTTGACACTAAGAAGAGTGCTTGTAGAGAGGACAGAGATGGCACAAGAACGGGTGAAAAGGCTGTTTAAACAAAACTATACACCGAGTCATCGAATCGCTCAGTATGGAGTGATTTTATCTCAACTGCTTTTTTACTTTAGAAGGTGCCGTGCAGCATTGCTCCATCAACAACAGCGGAAAGACTTAAATGTCACTCAGAAGACATCAGAGCTGTGTCGACTGATAAACAACAACAACTCTAGTATCACATTTCCACAATGTTACCCACATTTCACCCACTCTGATTCTTTGCCAGATAAATAGATTTTAATCGATTTACTGACACTCATTATTTCCTCTTTCTTAAACGCACCAATAGAGACCAACCAGCTGTTTATCATCATCAACCAGTTAACACAATACTCTCACAACAGGAGCAGATGGGAACAAGCAGTCAGTGTTTGTTAGCATGCTGAACAGAAACACTGATAAGATGGTCAAACATCCTCTGAGAGGTTTGGTGGTTGTGTTTGATAATTTTCACCACTTCCTTAAAGCGATGGCATTAGCACCCAGCTTCTCTCACACCACTTATTTTAGTTGGCACACAACTAAACACGTAAACAAGTGTATGAACCACCGCAAACTTCACAAACGTGTAAAGTCTCGAAACACTCCAAATTTAGCCGCGTTCTGGTTTCACTTAAAAGAGGCCATCAAAGCTCAAGCTGACAGCAAAGTGAACAGTGTTGAAGTTTGAGCGTTTCCAGAGGTCAAAAGCAGTTGTAAAAAGTCTTCAATGTGCTTTTAAATTACCCGGGAGCTCTCGCAAGAGAAAATAACAGAGCTCACTTCACTATCGAGGGTACAAGTACACCAAAGTCTACTTTAGAGACGCATTAATATAAAAATATCTGCCATTCATATTTCCCCCAAACACTACCCAAGCTGGACAAACATTAGCTCTTCTAAGTGTCAGCTCTTGTCATTTTAATGGTGATTGGAAGTAGGATTCAGATATTTAAAGAAAAATGGATTCCGGTTTAATATGTAGCTTTAACACGGCAGAAAACACTGATACACACTCACACATACACACAGAACCACACCAAATAGCAGCAAAACACAGCAAATAATACCCCCAACTGCCACCAACTGCAAAGAGAGACAGTTCAGTGGAAATATGTTGTCATCCTATTGTTGCACTGTGGTGACAAAAATTGTTCTGCCATAAATTCCATGGATGGTGCTGTACGGATATCTACGTACAGAAGAATATATCTATTCTTTTATTGGAGGGCTTGTCTTAAACCACAGATGGGGAAATTGTATGAGCACACACAAACACGTACTCACCCGTCATTGTTGACATCAAAAGCTGCAACTGAATGTCCAAAGTACGCGGCCATCTACAAGATGAGAGCGAAGGAGAGTCGAGGAGATGGAATCATGAGTTTACACAAGAAAACACGCAGTCACAAACATTTTGGTCAGATTGGAAATCTTTAGATTGAACTTTTTATTTAAGTATATTATATTAGCATTACAAAATCAAAAGCATTTATTGCCTGTCAGACTACTGTGGCCTTTTGAAGTTAATAGTCTTTAGGAACTCAATGTTATATCTCTGTAAATAGTTGTGATGTAATGGCTGCATCTCTGATACAAGCTAGAATGATGTTTCTCCTCGTAAAGAAACACAGTCCATCAGCGGCTTCTGAGTGAAATAAGAGGCCGTTCTCAAACCACAACCCAGTGACTAGCACAATGATATCAGAGGTGAGATCGCATAAACAGAAGACATTCAGAGAAAACTAAAGGAGGAGTGAGAGGCTTGACGTCAGGGAGAGGCGTCTGTCTCTTTAAAGAGAAAGCAGGCAGCAGGAAGCTGAAAAGTGAGGTTACAAGGTTCAGAGAGGGAGCTATGGTGGACAGACAGGAAAACGAAGAGGAACTAATTAACTCGAGCGATGACAGTCTGTTTTCCTCCCCACCCTCCTCCCCCTCTGCTACATCTGCATCTGGAGCAGTTTACATCTTGATTTAAGATCAGTGTTCACAGGATCTTCTACACCTAAAAAGATCCAAAGCCTGGTTTCTTCAACCCTTCAGAACTACCAAAATAATAATACAGTGGATACAGGAGCAGCTCTCTTCTTCTTGCCATCTGACACTGACCATTACTAAAAAGGCATCCAGCACGTTTCTTTGTGGTAGCAGGAAAAACTGCTCTGTTCTTCTGACATTTAGGTGTTTTACAGCAAACTAAAAAAACATTTGCAGCTCACTGAGATGCTTAATGTGCAGCTGAATATAACCCCTCTGTGTAGACATGATCGATCATTTTTCTCAATGTAATAAGTGAATATCATCTGGATTACAGCTTCTTGAAAAGTAACTGTTGGTGAACAGCTCATTAATAAACCACAATCAGACCGTATTTCAAAGCAGGTTCAAAACGGTATAGTACAAGCTGTTACATTACAATGCACGCTGATGCTCGTCTCCTCCAGGCAACCAAACACCCGTGTCAACTTCCAATATTTCTAACTGGCCTCGTGCAATCTGTAAACTGATCTAGAACGCCTGCTGATTTTTTGTTTTTCTCCACCCCTTGTTTTACTGATTATATCCTCAGGGGCAAACCCACTTTGAAACATGCAGCTGTGGCTTTCTGTGCCACAGAGTATGGCTGTCCCACAACTCACCTGTGACCCTGTGAAGTTGATCATGGACTCCATGACTGCGCCGTTAAAGATGTTCACCTAAAACATCGAAACACAGCACAGATCAGCAGCTAAATCCCCATTAACGCTTTTAGAACTCAGCAGTGCTGCTGTGCATCTCACAATAATAAAGCATCTTCTGCTTCTGTTATTGACATAACACATTTACAGTAATAACACAGAATCATCAAATGTCAGCAGCACCGTTGAATCCAGCTTTGTGCACTGGTTCCTAATGTAAGGGTCCAGCCCCTCTAAAAGTTTACCAGACATTATGAAAGGGAAAAAAAATCTGTTTCTGCTATACAACTTTCTCTGATCTTTGCCACTTCTTCACTTATGCAGTAATAAGCCAGTGCAAGCAGTTTCACTGGTTTATAATAGCCCACATCAGCTGCATTATACCCTTGGCTCCAACAATTACTTAAAAATTAATCAACAAACCTCAATATTTATATCCTGGACGTGACTCCAAACTACAAAATTAAACCCAAGAGAGATTTGTACTTCATTATGTCTTCTTTTCTTACTCTTTTCTATCCGGTCATTAAGTCTGACGTCACTATCAGTGTCTGGACCTAAACTCCGCTGCAGGTCCATATATCAAACGATCACTATGGCATTACTGAGAGTTGAAAAACTGTCTAAAGTCTTTCATCTTTAATAAAATGATCAGTGTTCTGCTCTACCAGGTGTAATAATTGAGTTTAACATCAAGGCATCCATGAAAACGGAATTTATGACATTTAACGGAGTTAGAAGTTAGCAGGAAGTTAGCTCGCTAGCTTCTATCTAAATACAATATAGCATGTCCTGACTGCAGGGTTTTGGAAACAAATTAAAACGTACAGCTCTGCTATCACTTCCAACATAAATGAAGACAGAAAACTAAACAGCAGTGACGTTTGTAGGGTTACTGAAGTTTGGCTAGCTGGTATATAATGATGTGCTACATGACCGCTAGCGACACATCTATGTTAGCATAATATAAACAAGCTAACTTTTTTTCCACTCGATAAAAGTTAACGTGAGTGTTCTCGGTGGTCAGGAACAAATGTAATCGCATGGCAGGATGCTGTAAAAGGACCAAACTTCAGCCAGGAGAACAACTGAGATAATCCATCCACAATACGAGGTTAGTCATTCATATACTGCTGCATGGGCTGGGCTGTAGTTACATCCTATGGTTTTAAAAGCTGAGCTTAAATAAATGATTAGCGGTAATAAAAGCCGAGGGAGGTCAACAGTGATCACTGACTGTTTTAGGAGCTTTTTGAGATCAAATAGAAGAAAATACATAACATTAAACATGTTAACAACACAAAAGCCATATTAAACGCAGACTACTTTAGGCCCGGAAGTAGGATTCGTCACGTCATCACTTAACGACCGGATACACATGGTGCTGTAGACAGTGCTGTATTTTTAGCTTATTTTTCTCTGTGTTTTATTTGCAATGCAATATGAAGCCACAATGATTAATATTTAACAGCAAGCTTATGTTTCCTAATGAAAAAAAATCTTAAGTCTTTAAAGTGTGGGTTTATTACTCTAACCATATGTAATGAACATAAGAAGAATTGAAGTTAGTCTTTGTAACTGAAACTCTGAACTCTCAATAACGGTTTGCTTTAAATTGTTATACAACTAGATGAAGAGAAACCACCAATCATCCAATCACAGCTTGAGCTTGAGAAGACTGACAGTGAATATCTGAAGCAGAGCACTAGCTGATAATTGTTGGTTAGATGCTATGAAGCACTCTGCCTAAAGCCCTGAGGTAGGTACACTCTCTGACCACAGACTGACTGGATAATATGCATGTCCTGCACTATGGAAGCTCTAGGACAACAGCCGTAACTTGGCATAGTTCAAACATTGAGAAGTGTGTGTGAGCTTGTAACACTTACATAACCCAGCGCCTTCTCCCCCCTCGGTACTCCAGTCACAAAATCTGTGGAAGCATAAAAAGTTGAACAGATAGACACTAACAGACTGGTTATCATCTAACTACAGATGTGACTTTTTTTTGCTATTGCTTCAAATATTGCTGTTATAATTATGCCATTGACTTGGTTTATATGAAAATCAAAAAACCCAACACTGTTACATTTACTGTGGCTTTAAAAGGGAAGCTGGGCGTCCACGGGACACTGCCTTTAAAAAACAGAGCAATTAATTCAACTCACTCCGAGCCTTTTCTTTATAAGTGTGTGAAAACTGTGTGAACATTTCACACTGGTGTATTTGCAGTACACTTGCATTATATAAATCCCCTTCATTATCCCTCTTACCGTCCTTTCCATCGCCATTGAAGTCTGCAACTGTCACAGAGTATCCTGTGAACACAATCACAGAGTCTCTCGGTCAAACTGTTCAAATTTTCTGGGGTTTGATCGTTTCAAAAAATGTTTAAAGATGCACAAGGACCTCTAAATAAGAATTTGTGTATATAATTCAAACATATTGTAATTTACAGGCACATTCTCAAAAGCTAGACACACTAGAAAAGTTCATCCTCTGTGTTTGGATCGTTCTCAAAGCTTGCAGCTGCAACGTTGTAATTTGTGTAAATGCTTTACTGTTAAACTTTGCTTTCATAGTTTTATATTTGACAGTTATTTATTTTACACATAAAAAAACTCAAGCAGCAGGTTTTTTTTTTTTTTATCTCTTTATACCAGGTCCTGCTTGTAGACCAGCACTAATATGATGATCACAGACTACATGCAAAAGATGGATTCCACCCACTGGTTAACAAAGAGCTCTGAGACATAAACATAGAAGTTATGAAAATCTGACTGAAGGTGTGTACGTGATTGTGTAGTTACCAAGATAACTGTCGTCATACTGGGCATTGGCTGACTTGGTGGAGAGCGTGTTTCCATAACGGGTGAAGTAATCATTAGTGAAGCGGGTAAAAATCTCTGAGACGTCATCCGAGATCAGCTGACCTGAAGAGAGAGGAGGAGAGAGAAGAAGAAAAGACAGAGGAGACGGCATGGAGGAGAACAAGAAGAGCAAAGCAAGACAGAACACAAGGAAAGAGTGAGGATAGAGAGCAAGAGAGAAAAAAAGATGGAAAAGAAAAATGTTAGAGCACAAGAGACAAAAGTGAAAAAACACCAGCAATTTAGGGGAACAGAAAAAAAGTGAAGGAGGTAAAGGGCAGAAAGAAAAAGTTCTTTCACATGTGTGTTTACACGCTGACGCACTTTTGGTGTCGAGAAAAAAACAAAAAACATACAACTTGTAATTAAAGGAGCCACAGAGACGCAGCATTAACAGCTATCAAATCAGAAACAACAGTGTGGAGTGTGTAACTGTGAGTGCTGACTCAACAGGAAACAATCATTAGGCTAACACAGGAAGGCGCAGGAAGACTATGACCATAAAGGGGGGAAAAAAAATTGTGTGACTGACTCAGCGTTCGGGGTATAATCCATGTCACACCCTCTAATATCAGATGGCCAGACAAACATTACAAAATGCTGCTCAGATATAGAAAGACAGACAGACAGACACACACCTCATAGCTTTACCTGCTCATTAAAATCTTAAGCGTGCGATGATGCATGCTATGGTCCAGAGTGAGATGGTGCAGTGAGTAATGCCGTTAACTACAAGTTGAGATCAGTGTTTTTTTTCCTATAGCTGTTAACATTCTGATCAACTGTACCTGTGAAAACTACGCTACAGACAACATCATAATAACAGCTTTTTCTTTTGTTCATTATTTTTTAATCTGAGTTACTTTTTGTCAACGTAGAAAAAAAAACAAAAAAAAAACTGGGTGCTTCAATTCCAACCACACATGCTGATCAAAATTGCAACAGTTAAAATGAATTTTATATGCAGCTCACAAGCAAAACAGTTTTTAGGACCAAATTTGAACTTGAATACAAAGTCCACTTCAGTTAAGAGTTATAAAACAATAGTTATGACTCTGTATTCCAGTGGATAGACTCAGAAAAACTACCTTTCTTTAACCCTTTCATGTTTATGCCATGTCCTGTTCTTCAACGTCATGCTGCTCTGTTGTATGTTAATTGCCCCTTGGGGATAAATAAAGTCTTTCTGATTCTGATGAATTATTATTATTATTATTATTATTATTATTAAGTATTTTTATTCATCTTTAGGCATGAAAAAACAGATTTTTGAACATGATTTTTTAAACATGCACTTTTCAAATAGTTTTTTTACAAGTCCACTTAGGTGGACAACATCACCTTTGGAGTGGGTGGCAGGGTATGGAGTGACACATCAGTCTCCAATGTAGTGGTTTATGTGCAAGTATACCATCAACACTGACACAAATACAAGAAAACAGGCCTTGAATAACTGTCCACTGTTGTGACCACTATGCGTGAAAGGGGTAAAGTACCTAGCGTAAAACTATATTTAAATACAGTTACAGTAAATGTTCTCTTGCCCCCAGACCCCACAGTGACACAGCACACACTGCTCATGCTGATCCAGCAGCTTTTAAAACCACTGACAGCTCAGCTGAAAGCCTCATCGAGCAGCAGACCATGTTATCAACGATGTGGAGGGATATACAAACACCTTTTTGACACAGTGTTCGGCCTGAATGCTCTGTCATAGCCTTATTTGTTACTACTTGTCATTCATAAAAAGGTGCCGGTCTCTGTCTGTTCACCCTGAACTAAAAACAGAGAGAGGGGCAGTGAAAACAGGGCTGGCTGGATGACCTGGAAATGAACTGTTTGTCTTCATGTGTGAGTCACCACACTTGCTTTAAGGTGGCAGCAGGAAACACACACACAAACGCCTACACGTAAGTCAGTGTTACACTCACCCTGCCAGTAGAAGCTGCCAGGTCCTCCCACCACCACCCTTTTGTCATTCTGAAGACATAAAAAAGGAGAGGGGAAAGGAAAATCCAGATTTTGTCTTGCACTCCTTACTCAGTCTCATAGTAAAAAAACACATTCTTTTCCAAAGGGTTAACAGTTCAACTTACTGAACTAGTGATTCAGTACAGATGCTCCCCTGACTGGGATCATATCCTCGCCCCAAATCTTTCATTTCTACCATTATTAATTTTGCATTATGTTGTAACAAATAGAGAGGCAGTGAATTCTAGCTGAATGTGACACTGCTGTACTAAACTAAAAACCTCAAATTGATGGTTGATGAAAGGACAATCTGCTGCAACTGAAGACTTATTGCATTTTTATCTCCTGATTCAAAATCGCTTAACTGTGCAGTGTATACAACATTCCACAGCCTGCACTGTTTTCTCCAACTCTCATTTGGTCGTGCCTTTATCTATAGGAATGTCATCCCACAGACACTGAAGTATTAAGATGCTATGAGAATCTCCAAAGCATACATCTTAAGTACTACAGTGATCCTATAACTTAAACTCGTTTTTGAATTCATTAACTTGTCTTACATGAAAAATGCTGTGAGAAATTTCTTTTATGAGCAAATGCTGTTATGCAGAACCATTTATGGAAGCGCCAGCAGTGTGAGGCTTGACTTGTTTAAAATCACCGTCCAGCAGCAAGTTGTTGAGTTTTGTTGATTAAACAAATATTAATCAGCAAAACTCAATATTTAATTTCCTGGATGTGGCTCTGAACTGCAAAACTACAGGGTGGGCCATTTATACGGATACACCGTAATAACATGGGAATGGTTGGTGATATTAAAGTCCTGTTTGTGGCACATTAGTATATGTGAGGGGGCAAACTCCTCAAGATGGGTGGTGACCATGGTGGCCATTTAGAAGTCGGCCATCTTGGATACAACTTTTGTTTTTTCAATAGGAAGAGGGCCATGTGACACATCTTTAATATCACCAACCATCCCCATGTTATTACGGTGTATCCATATAAATGGCCCACCCTGTATATCCCAGACAGATTTCTCTCTCTCTTCATGCTGCTTCCTGTCTATATAAACAAGGTGCACTAGGTAAACTAAGATACACTCATTTAAAACTACATTTTCTTCCACCTGTTTACTGTCCACAAAAACAAACTAAAGGGATGATAAAAATTAAAAAAAAATAACAATCTCACACACTAATCTAAACATTACTATTGGATTAGGTACTCATTTGTTCATTTGTACTGACACCTAACTTCCAAGAGCAGCAGCACTGCAGACAGCCTCACTAACTCCTGACGTAGTTGACAATGAGCACTTTGAGGCAGTTTACAAAACAGGTTATTTGGGGACAGCGTGTGTGAATCCTACCTTAAGGAAATCGACACTGAAGCCAGCCTGGCAGAAGCCCTGCCCTTCTGGTGAGTTTTTATCTGGAGAAGAAATAAAATAGCAGAATTTATTATAAAGCACCAAATAGAAGGATATGATGATATATGATGACAAGATTTTCAGAAAGCGTGACCTCTTATCCTGACCTTGAAGACGAGGTCACTGAGATTCAAACTCATTCAAGACTTTTTAGTAGACGTGCCTATGGTCTGAATTCCTACGTCGCCTCATGCTGGAGTTATCGCACTGACAAACTTGGGTGTCCATGCCACCCAGCTGTAAAGTGGGGTAAAAACTAACAAACTAACTGCTTAAATATCTATTAAATACAAAAAACTAAAAAAGTCATTTTTTGAGGTTATTTAATATTTTATTATGAGTCTCATACTCTGCTGCTGTCTCCTTCCTCATTTCCACCTCATCCTTTTCCTCCTTACTGAAGATCTTACTTCAGTCTGAACTGAACATAGGTCAGAGCCCTAACATGAAAATGTGCATGAACATGCTCATTTATTCCTGACATAGTTGAAACTATACAGCAAATTAAAAATGCGACCCTCCAGTCTCTGGATATCTGAGAATGAGCCAGCTAAACAATAACAGCTGGTTATAGGCTAATGTTGGGCTGGAGTGTGCTAAAAATCACACTTTACTTCTGACGTGAAGTTTGATTACATTCTCACATTGTATGAGAGTTTATTCAAAAGTACCCAAGTTCAATAACACTTCCAGCAGCAAAAACCACCAGCACGCGCTGACAGAAAAATTCCTCAAAAACTCACCTCAGTATCGCTGTCACTGAACAGAAGTGAGCTTCACTGACACGTTGTCTTGTATCATACTGACAGCTGTGGTAAACAGCAGACTGATAGCCTGCGCTTATCACAGATGAACGGCGAGCAGAGTTTTCGAGGTAACTCCACGGTAAAAATGTAAAATATCGCACAATATGTCTCACTTATTATCTTATTCCTAATGTATTGCTAAGTGTCAATATTACTCAAATATGTTAAAATATAGAATGCACATGTAGTATTGAAACATGTCCAGCTGCGGGTTGTTATGAAAAACGGACTAAATGTTTTCTGAAATATGTTTGTCCTACAGTGGCCACCGTAGCTGAGATCATGCACTTGAACTGGGAGGGGTAAGAACAGAATTCCACTGCAGATACTAGGACAGGAAGCAACAAACATACCTGTTCTGCAGGGCGAGTATTCAACCACCTGGTTTCCTTTCTTCAGGTAACAAGTTCCCACAGGCTCACGCTCAGAGACACCTAAGGTTGACCACTGGTAAAGGGGAGCACACGCCTACAGAGCATACACACATAGACAAAACAAATCCAGCGACATATTAGTTCAGTGTAAAAATGGTTGGTGTCGATTGTTGGTAAAACTGTGCTTCATCCTCTAAGTCATTAACTGTGAGGACTCTTGCAAGGTGGTGTAGTGTATCCTTTCAGCCTTTCTGTTTCAGTTGTGGTGGAGAACCCACCACTGGCACAAACTGATGCAAAACCTTAAGACATATCCGACCGCAATGAAACAAGAACAGTGGACGAAAACAAAATGAGACGCTGTGTTATTTTCTTAGCTTATATGCACTGTACTGTCCTTCACCTTTCCACAAAGGTTTGGATCAAAGGTTTCAGGATTTTTAGAACAACTCTGAGGCTCCTACACTGGAGAAGGCACACTTTATTTACCCAAAACAATGGTTCTAAATGGGCAGCTCCTGTGGTCAAATCAGATATGTGAAAGTGTGGACTGACCATGGAAATAATTCATTTAATCATCTGCATACTACAACCAGGAATTGTAGGATTTTGAAAATGCTAGATCAGTACATTGAACAATCCAAAAGTTCAGAGGTCTTCACTTCAGCAGGAAGAAAAAAACGGCAGTGAGACAAAACATTCTGGGTACTCTGGACAGAAAGTCCATGAGGCAAGGCATGAAGTTAGTGCTGTTCCTCAGACATTTTACGTGCCGTGTTTCTTACCAGAATGTGTTCTCCATCAGATCGCACTGACGCTCCAAACCATTGTTTGGATTTAAACTCCATCTTAGCCCCATCACGCGTCCTTTCGTCTGCAAAAAGAAAAAGATCATTGTTAAACAATTTAAATTAGAGAACAACGATGGTAAAAAAAGAAACGGCCACAAAATAAAGCAGCAGAAAAATATCTTTAAACACACAAATACAAATTTTGGACTAATACTCAAGATGTCCGTTTTCCCCTTTTAAAATCTGCAGCAGCACAAAACTGTCCAGGTTTTTCAAATGAACAATAACTACATGAAATAAATGGTCGACTGTCGGGACTCCATCTTAATCAGGGAAGATTCCTGATTGGTAAATTATAATGTGACATGGGACAGTCTTTGTTAAAAGTTTAGTGCAGCAGTTTTCCAACGGGAAAGCTCTGACCTATGTTTAATAACGTTTGGGCAGCATATGGTTTTTTTTTCCTGCCAACACGCACCATTCAAACATGGATAAACTTAGAATTCTGATAGACTTATGACACATACACAGCTGTGGCTATAAATGACTGCAGTGCTGTGAAAATCTCCAGTGTCCTAAAAGAAGGACAGACAGGATGAGTATTTCAGGAAGAAAAACAGGAGACAATCAGACAGATCGCAGCATGACTACAACTGCAAACATACACCATTAATTACCATCTTAAGCACAGTTTTTCCTAATAAGCACTGAATGATGAACACCACACTGAAATTTAATGGTCCTTCTGTTTTTGTTTTTTTATTTAATTCAAGACTGGCGTAGCCACCCTCTCCATTACACATAAGCACATCCCACGTGCTATGACGCATGTTTTAAAAGGCTACAAAATTTCCCCAGTCTCCCTATGAAGGTCATCTTTTCATGGACCTGTGGACCGCTGTATGATTCCCATTATGACCACTCACATTCTGCATCAGACATTTCATTACAGACCTCACACTTTAGCAAACACACAAGTGTTTTTGTTTCAAAATGACCAACCGAGCTACAGAGAATCACCAATGCTGATGAGAAGTAGGTCTCACTATGACTGAGAGACCAAACAGCACTTCTGCTCTTGAGTCCAGATATCCTGACCTTCTTTCGCACAGTACTGCATATGGACAGTTGCTGTTTATTTATACAAGCAACAGGATTTGAACTACAACATCTGGAATTATGTAATGCCATGTAATAGAAAGTATACGTCATTTTTCCTTACAGTGGCATTTGCACACTGATGACAGTCTTATACACCACTGACAGTATGTGCCATCGCAGCATTTCATGCCTTTTTCGACTGCTCTTTAACAAAGTTCTTGAAAATCTCAAAATTATCTGACTATATCTTCACAGAATAACCAATGTTTAATAAATTATTGAAAAACATTCAACAAAACAACCCAATGGAGGTGCTTCAAACATCTTAAATTGTGTATTTTGTGCCCACTTTTTACTTTTTCATTTAATGACATTCTTGTGTGTGTACATACTGTAGCCATACATACTTTGTACAGCACTTGGGTCACTAAAAGCTCTGTTTTAAATGTGAATTATGAAAAAATGTTACTTACAGTGATAATAGCTTTGTACATATACAATGTAAATAGCAGTTACTCTGAGGACTATAACACACAAATCCACATGCCTGTGATTCCACAGGTTTCACTGACTGATACTGTGTGTATAATAGGAATGCTGTCAGGAGACAACAGCTGGCATTTGACTGCTCCCAGCTGGAGTGAAAAAACAAACAACAAAACAACAAAAACATAATAACAGACTGAGCTCCGAATTAGTGAAACAAAAGGACGACTCCCATAGAAATCAGATAAATATTTACAAGCAATAAGCAGATAAATATTTAAGCCTGGGCAGATATTACACACGGACAGTTTGGGATTTTCCCACCAGGATGGGAAACTCCAGCCTCGGCAGTTCCAGCTAAATTCAAATTCTTTGACTCTCAGAGCTGTTTGGTTGATAAAAGAGTGCTCTAGTGGACACGAGGGATGAAGTACAAAAGGATTAGTTTCCCAGTTTGGCAATAACTTGCATCAGTCTTACCTAATCTGTAATTATGGTGGTGAATCAAGGAGCCATGATGCCAACTGTTTCCTGCCAGCTAGTTACCATCTGAAAAGGAACAAACTCAGACACTGTTTGTTGTTTGCTAACCAAAAAATTTGTTATTATCGACATTCACGTGGTGAGAACAACAAACCTCCACCAAGGCAGCTCACTTACTCGCTCTCAGCTCACTTTTAGGGGAAGTTTTGTATTTTCTACACATTTTTTTTCTTTGTTCTTTTTAAAAAGTTTTGTGCTTCGTACTTTTAAAAAGTTTGTAGTGCAGTAAAAACAACCGCAAAGTTTATCCTGTTGAAACACATTGTACTGTACCTGGGATCATTTTCAGTACATTTTCTTTTTATTTACATGGATAAAGTGTGAGCAGCATTCATTTCATTGTTCAGTAAATAGTTTAGATTATAACCAGTTACTGTACATAACATCATATGTTGTAATAAAATGAATCAATTATACACATAAAGCATCCTATGATGACATGTTCCTGTCATTCTGAAAACCTATTGTCATTTTTAGTAGCTCTATCGAGCATTATTAATAGCAATACTATGACCTCTGACCTAATTTTATGTGCTGCACATAAAAGCAAATATCTAAAAACTGTTATATATTTGCTGTACACAATATTCTTGAAGACAGTATAAAACAACCCAAAAAAAGAAAAAAACCAGAGTCAGGACAGATTAATGCTGAGTCTGGGTCACTGTGAGACAGACACACACAATCACACACACACACAGTCAAATTCCAGTTAATTCTGTTCTCTGGTCCAGTAAAGCTTTTGGCCAGTAATTACTCAGGTCATCAACAAAGGCCTCTATTGTGGGGAAAAGCACACACATGGGCGCACACACACTCACACGTGTGTGCACACACAGCATTATAACTAGGCCACTGACTAACTACATTACGACCAAAAGAGAAGAGTGTCACCGAACATGTTTGGTTTCTGTCCGAGCCTGCAGGCTCTCAGTGCTGACCGTGTCCTGTTCTAAGGCAGATGGGAAGGAATTTGCTGATCAATTAGACTGTAACATCAGGAGATGAAGTTGAACAAGTTGAAAAGTAAACATCCTGCACTAGGCGCCTGCTTTACAAGACTTACTGAGGCTATGTAAGACAAATTTACCTTTTATGGACATAAGAGGCCTGGAACAGCAGGCTGCATGAAGCCAACTGTTCAGCAGGTATTCCAGTGCTGTAGAGCTACAGGCCAAAATCAGTTGATTAAAGACAGATATACGTACAGTACATAGCACTGAATACTTCTGCCAAAAAGCCAAATTATAATAAGGCTGAAGGTATTTAAGTCTGCAGGTTTCCAACTAAATCCTGCACTATTCTATATTAGTTTTATGAATGCAAAATAAAAGCAGCAAAAGCAATTCTGTTGATCAACACAAAATGTAATCCTTGGCATTTGTGGCTTTTAAAAGAAATTTAGAGAGCTAAATTGTAGGTTCTAACTTTGAATGTCTAACATTATTTTACTGGAAAATGAAAGCAGTTTCATTAACTGTGGCAGTGAAGATTTCAGTTTTTATTCATGTGCCACTCAAAGTGTGTCAAACATCAGTGTCAGATTTTTCAAAGGAGGAGGGAGAATATTCGCTGTTGGTTTAAATGGTGAAAGCAACATGAACTCTGCTTTAACACGATACTACATGTATTCTTTGTCTGCAAAGAGCTTGTGCACGGGCAATATTGACGCCATGCTGGAGGGGGCGGGACGTCACTGTTTTGGAGTGTTGTGTGGTTTGTTTGTTTTTTAACTTCCTATTTTCATGGCTGAGGTCTCCCACAGAATACCAACCAAGCTCAACTACACAGCCTCGCTCAAAGAAACACATACTGCCCTGTCTCCGGCTATTTATACTTCCTTCATTCCGCTTTGTCTTCCATGTCCTCTTTTAATGGAACTGGCAGAAAGTGTGGTTCCAGTTTAGGGTAAAATATGTTAGGTATGTATACTGGAGATTTCTTGGCAAATGTAAGCATAGAAAAACAAATTAATTTCCTTAGTTACCAAATGCAAATCTCCCATCCCACCAATTTAATTCACTATTGCTATGTCAATCTTAACGACTATGTCAAAAAAAACCCAAAGGTAGCTGGTTGGTTACCCCAACACCACAGCAGAAAAAGAGATAACTGAAAGAGTGCCAGATAAAAATGTAGAAAAGACAACGGAAATATGACGTTTCTGTTTTTTCATGTGATGTTTTTGCACATCTTTAGTGGAGCTAGAGCTTCAGTGGAACTTGAGGTCACATGCTTCATATACGTCATCATTTCTTTCCACTGCACTTTGTCACACTTTGCTTTTATAGATTAAGAGGGGTGGTTTTTTTAGACTTTAAAAGACTTGTACATTTCAGCTTAGGTATATCTTAAACTCAAATTAAGAATGTGCATAAAAACATAGCTTAAAACACAAAGCACCCAAAAAGAAGTTTATTCATCGCTTTGGTCAGTCAGTGCTTTGCCATCATTATTAGAGCATGTGTCAGTGTCAGCATATACTATTATATATATTGTACATATATTTATTAGTTTCAGATTTAGCCATTCGTATATTTTGCCTGTTTATGTTATTGTATTTTGCACAACTCTGTTGCTTGTGAAGCTCGCACACAAGAATTTCACTCACATGTGCTGTACCAATGTACCTGCACATGTGATGTGACAATAAAAGTGATTTGATTTGGTTGCTACATGAACTCAATTGCCCCAAGCATACTGTTCAGCTAACATCAACACCTGGCTTGTCTTTGCTCTCCTGTGCCTGCCATTTTTCTCCCTTGGATCTTTAGGTGTGTTTTTGTATTTCACTCCAGTGTGTAGAAGACATTAAACCTACACTCTAAAAGATGACAGTCACTCATTTAACACCTACTCTTAAAAAATGAAAGCTAGCAGGAAAAGTTAATCATATAGCCACAGTTACCCAGCCCCGTTATGAAAACTATAAATCATGTCTGTCAATGCGTGCAGTCACCAGTGATTTGGAAACACTGTGACTGCACTGTTTCACCAGAGGATAAGTTCTGTTTTGAAAGACTTATAGACATCTTTCAAATCTTTATATGACACAATACTGTTGACACTCAAAGAGACCTTGGTAACACCAGCGATAAACCAGCTACACACCCAGTTTACATTTAAAGCAATTTAAACCACTAGTGTTGTGCTGGGTGTCGCAGCATTCAGAGGTGTGATTCTTCCTGCTTTAAAGTCAGTGGTGAACACACCACAGCTTGTCCTTCTTAAGTTGTCAAAAGTAACAAGACATCTGAATGTAATACTTTTAACAACAACACACTTATAGGTTCTTACAGCCAACTGACCACCTCCCAGTCTGAATCATTAAGGAGGACATCCAGACAGAACAGCAGGCAGAAGTCAAATGATTAAATTAAATGAAATGTGTCAGGCAGTAAGAAGGTGTGTTCACATCTGAGCACATCATCTCCCAAGAAGAAGCTTGGAGATGGTACAACTTTTGCAAAACATCAGGCACCAACATGGCTGGAGGGAAAAACAAAACAAAAACGGATACGATTTCTTATAAAACTTTTCTTTGTTTACCTTTCAAATGTCACATGGGCTTTAAGCCTAGAGAGGAGACTTTAAAAATGTACACTTCATGTATGCAAAGCTGACAGCAACATAAACGTCTGCTGGACAAAAAGTTAACACACAGTTCCCTTTTTTACATTTAAATACTCAAGAACACCCATCTGAATCTCTGGTTTCATAAGGGAAGGAAATGGTTTTATTGTAGACATTTTTATTATGGTTTTGACAGACGGGCTTATGAAAATAGATGCAATCCCATGAGTCGCAAGAATGACACCGAAACAAGTCCCACTTTGCCATTCTGAGTTCTGGCATGATGTGAGAAATCAGCTGAAAATTTTCTAAGGAATTTTCATTCGACCACAAAAATCAATTGCTTCTTTATACATGTTTGTTTCCGCTTGAAAGGAAGGAGAAAAGAATCCATGAAGTGAGTTTGTTCTGTCACTAACCTCTAACTGACCAATCACCATGCAGAATGGTAGCATTTCATGCGCAAGAACAGCCCCTTTAAGTAAAACTATAAGAGGACATAAGCATTGTTTTATTTCAAAGCAAACATATTATCAGCTCTGCATTTTCAAAACATTTTCTGTAGAAACAGGTAGAATTCATTATTTTAGCCATTTAGCTTCATTAGCTCTTATTCATTGACAATAAGACTATTAGTGTACTGAACAGAAAGTGGGAGGCCCTACACTTGCTTTGTTATTAGCTTATGAACTAAAGAATATGACAAAGTAAAATCCTGACAGATCTTAGCTCAATATGAACTCTCTTTAAGCTCCTGAGAGAAATTACGGTTCTTGAGTGGGTCAATGGTTCACCAGCTAGTGTCAGTTTCAGTTTATCCGCTATTTTTTATACCAGTGTACAGCAGTTTTTAGCCAAAAACACAGATTAATTAGTACTCGAGAACATTTAAAGCTCTGGATCACATTTGGGGTAGTCAGAAAAGTCTGTGAAACACAGATTTACTCATTTATAGATCCAAAATGCCACATATTCTCTGAAAGTGAGTAACTTTGGCTTCCCCTGGTAAAAACAACAGACATGACCAAAAACATTTCCTTGACAACTTCTGCTGTTCTTCATAATCATTTCATTCACATATAAAGGAAATAATCACCATTTGCACCTAAGAAAAGGACATTTTATTGTGTGAAGCTTCCAGGATTCCTGGAACGTGTGGGTGCTGCTGCCTCACAGAAAAAAAATGACTGAAATTCTACGAAGACAATAAAGGGATTAATACCCACATCACAGAACATTACCAAATTCTAACTGTTTATCACTGTGTAAATATTTACAGTGAAGACAGTGCTCTGCTCATCTGGCCTTTCACAATCAAAGAGAAACAGTAAATTACTAAATTATGATCAATGCTGGAGAGAGATGATTGCAACATGGATAAACAGAAGGAGGCAGCAGTTTGTCAGTCACTCCCAGTACATGGACGAGTCCACACACATTCTGCTTCAACGCACATTCCTGAATGCGTCTTAGCATGAAAACAACAGAAACAGGCTGAGCTGAACCCTCAGTATTCAATCAGTAATATGCTTACTGAAAACTGTTCATGATATCTATCATGGTCTGGAATTAAAATGTAAATTCTAAGTGGTTTTCATTAAAGGAGGGAGAGATACTGAAGGTTAAACCCACCCTAAGGTGATGGGGAAGAGGTTTTAACCAAACTAAGGGGTCTTCTGGTACCTTTGTTGTCAAACACCAGCTGCTGACAGGCGCTGGATCCGCCCCAGGGGCAGCTGTACACTGCTCCTCTCTCCACAATGCTGTCCGCAGACATGTTAGCTCGAGGAGCTCCAATCAGAACGTCTGACCTGAGGAGAGGAGAGGACGTTATTCCGTAACACAAACAGCCACCAACTCATACAGAAAAAGCCACAAATGCTCTCATGTAGTAATTAAGCTGACCAAGAGAGGCTAAACTGTGTCTCATTCAGCTTAGGAAACAAAGCTTAATCTTTCAGTCATCTGTTACCACCTCAGTCTAAAAATCTGTGCATACATGAGTCAGCTGGTGTTTCAAAGTATGGGAGCTTTACTGCCATAGTAATTTCTGTGAATGAACTCGATATGAGGAAAGTCTGTGAGTAAGAACTCATCAAATACTTGCATATGGATATGCAATGTGCATATTAGCTATACGAATATGTATATTTCTTGATAGATAAATAGACAGGGTTAATATATTGGTTAATTCTGGCTATTTGTTGATATACCCACAATGATATTTATAACAGCCAATAAATACAGTTTGTTTGTTTTTGTTTTTTAAAAAAAAAAAAAAGAAGTGCTTGGAGAAATACCCTTCAAACGAGTGCTGATGTTGCTTAGTTTATACAGAGTGCACTCTGCCACACAAATGCCACAAACATGACAACAAGCTAATCCAAGCAGAGTCAGGAAGAGTGTAAACAAGCGGTCCACAGCTTGTGACAATAAAACAGTATTATTATGAACTGCAGTGTCATGTTTAAATGCTCATAACAAATGTTAACGTAATCTTTTTAGATTTCTTGCGTCTGAAAGAAAAAAATATCGACCGATAAATCAGATTTTTAAATCATTGCTGTACACATAAAATGAACATCAGCATTGCTATATATCTGCATTGTTTTTGTTTTGTTTTTATTCCTGCTATAGAGTTCAATGACAGTCTTTGGTGGTTATTAAGATTCAATATCGCTCAGGTTCTGAGGCGCAGTGATGAGGTGGTGGGATTTTCCCCATCTTCTCATAGTCAGGGCGTCATCACTGTCCAACTTTGTGGTGTAAGTAATACCAACAACAGCACATTTCAGGCAGGTTTTTATATTTAGCACTGAGATTGATATTGTTAGCATAAGGATATGCATTAATGCATAAAAAGGCCAAGAGTTCAGCCGTGTGTTCAATTTACTGAAGAACAGTGAACTAATAAACACACTTTATCTAGCACCAAAGCAAGGACTTTCTGGGGATCTAACCATCTCACAGAACTTTAAACTCTGGTTCATCCAGTTAAATCTTAAGTAGAGGAGTTCCTCAAAAGACTCATACTCCCCAGGAAGTCTGTGGTGAAAGCAGAACTTTAGTCTCTAATACGGTTCAAACTAAATTTAAAAAGAAAAGAAAGAAAACACTGGATGCTGCTTTTATCTTCAACCTGCTCATTTCTTCCAGTGTTGATGTCTCTACTCTGCATAAATCACACAGGACTACAAATCTACACCCAGAGTACCACAAGATGATATTATCGGTACTACTGACCAAGACTGGTACAATGACCTTCATATGTAGTATTGGTGTCCCTTTAAAGAGGTCTACACAGTGCTGCAACAGTGAGTGTTTGTCCAAAAGTATCATTGCCTGGAACATGCCCTACTGACTAGTTCTTAATATAATAAACATATGAAACACAGATCATCTCCCGTCTGTAGATGCTGCAGTAACATGACAAATTTCCTCAGCAATACAAAACATAATTTGGCTGCTTGTAGCGATGCTGCAAGAGACAGCCAACAGTTTTCATGTGAAGTTGGTCTTTGTTCAAAGCATTAAGGTTTCCCTGCAGTGCGAAACAGGATTTGTTTATAAAGAGCCATTCAGTGGACATTTTTCCTTTTCAACTGTTTTCACTACCTAATGTATTGACCACTTATAAAACGAATGAATACTTTTAATTCGTTAAGCACTGCCGTGCTAAAAGGCTGCTGGTTCAGTGAGACCGAGGTGGTTGTACTGATTGATGTGGTTGCTTTAAAAGCTGACAGGAACCACAGTCAGTAGAATAAAAGTAAAACAACAACAGGAAAACAGCTACAAATCAAGTGATCTCTCAATACGTGTAATTACTGCAGGCCACACATTGTTACGCTGGGGGTTTTTTTTAGCTTCCAGCCACTACTGCTGCCTCAAACTAGCTAATAAAAATTGAATGATAGCCTGAACTTAGCGTAGCTTATTGTTTGTAACACCTTTTTTATTTAACACAATATATAGCTCTAAATGTGAGACAGTGCCCATAGATGCATTACAAGGCCTGTTTACAGCCTGGTGTAAAAACTGTTTTTGGCCTCCGTGGAGAGTGTCCACCTTCATAACAATTCTAGTATGAGGGAATTTGTATTTATTTTCATAACTCATCCATCTGAATGCTGACAACATGTTTAGCTGTAGCTGATTGGTACCCGCTGGGTTTCAGCTTCACTAACTGGAGTCACCATGTTTAAACAACTGTTGACGACATGGGTGTGGTACGGAGCATCTAAGAGGTTTGTGATTCAGTTTTGGTGAGTGAAATTGTAGTGTCTGTCTGTTATTTAGCACTAGTTAGTAGGCATCTGTAACTGTGCATTCAACCCATATGGTTTATAGATGACGTTTCCTAGCGACAACTTATCATTCCACCCTATCATCTAACCACAGTCACTTCTGGGTTCAGTAAACCAAAATGCTTGATATGCATTAGGCCCTGTGAGGAAAAAAAGATGTATAGTTCCTTTTTAATAACTAGAACCAAACGAGTCTCCACAGTGACCGTGTTCTGTATGAGGAAATATTTACATTATTAAGCCATGGTCAGCCAGCTTCAGTCCTGATATCATATTATACAAATCCCCTCTGACCATGGCAATAACTGTAATATGAGCAGTGAATTTCAGTGCTGATCTAATTAGTGTTACTAAAAGGATTCAATGTTTTTCAGGCTACTGTAGATGAAAGTCTCTAACTGTCTGTCCGCTCTGTCAGTCTATTGTCACATGAGACTGCAACATTCCTCTGATATTTTTTCAAATATGGAGAAATGGCAGGCAATCGATGTTTCTCTACACAGCATAGTGGTTTTAGATACTAAGTTAAAACACAAAGTTACAGAATCTGAGTATGTTCCTGTACCAAGGTCAACAGGGCTCTGCTCTGAGGGAGTTATCTGCAATAAAGTGACATTTTCCTGGGTACCTACTGATATATGTTTAGTTGAACAAGGAATGAAATCCACAAGAATTGATTTAACACACACAAAAAATGAACAACTGGGGTATGGGTTATAGGATGATGTTTTAAAGATGTCTGGGGAAAAACCTGTTTTCTTAATATACATAAAAAGTAGCACGGTGCAAGTTTGTTAATGTGCATCTACAAAACTGCTGCAGAAACTCTGTGCAGGGAGAGAGGATGACAGGCAGCTTTTTGCTATCATTTCATGCAGACACTCTAAAGATACAGCAAGAAACAAGACCAGGAAGCATCAAGGCAGATGATAAGACTGTTATTAGGATATCTCACACACTCCAGGGAATTTTTTTTTAAACGTTTTTCAGGAAATTTTATGACACTTGACAATATGGGAAACACAATTTAAATGCACCTCAGGTTAAACCTCCTCTATGACTGAGGGCATCGGCACTATTTTGGGACTGCACTTAGTCTGTTAATGATGTAAATTAACTAAACAAAAAGAGTCTGAAAACAACTAGATCAGTAGTGTTCTTTTGAGAGAACTACTTTCACTTCAGTAAAACTGGATAACCATGGATATCCACTGCTTCAGTAGACGAGAGTTTAGAGCAACAAGCCTACATGGCCTCTGGGCACTGTTCCTGTTTGTCTGTGTTTTAAATAAAGTTACAGCTGGTGTAGCTGTGAACAGAGAAAACCTTTTCTTGAAAGTTATGCCCTTACAATTTGGTTAATAAAGAACTGAAGTAAAAGTTAAAAGTTAATGGACTGCTGTTAATGGACTGTCTTCTAATTTGTTGTCATAGTAATATGTTTTTAAGATTTAACAACTCAGAACTTGTCACTAAAAAAGAAAAGGGTCCAAGTGTAAAACTTTAGTAAAGTACTTTAACAGAAGCATATATAATGTAAAGTAAAGCAAACCAAAGGTTACATTGAACAGGCGCTTCTCCATCACCATAACCATCTACTCTGCTACAAATCTTACTGTAGGTTGTTTGAAGGCTTAAAGAAGTCCACCGAAAAGCCGAAGTAGCTCCCCTCGGGTCCGAGATATACGAAGGGATTATCCACATCCAGGTTGAAAGAGCTGGAGCGATGGAAGTGTAAACACACCAGGACCAGCAGAGCAGCTGTCCGTGTCCCTGCCATGGCTGCTGCTGGAGACCTCCGCGGCTTCACCGAAACAAACACAGACGCCCAAGATGTTGTCTGTCCCTTATCAAGTTACTCAGTTAGCTAGAGGTGTTGTGGCCTGTATGCACCCACGGTGCAACTTTAAAATGCCTAAAATCTCAGCCCTGCTAACAAGCGTCCCCCCCCCGCAACCGTACGGAGAACAAGTCGTCATGTAATTGTTAAATAAAACACATTCCCAGCTTGTACCGGAGCTAACCAGCGTCACACACAGCGCAGGGCGGGGGGAGAGTCAGTCTTTCACCGGCGATTCGTTAGTTTGTCTAACCGATGAAAGCGGCGTAATCTCGGAACAAGCTCGGGGAGAGGCCGCGACACTGTGTATGCGTATGGTGTGGGTAAGTGTGTCAAGCATAGGCTCGCTCCAACTAGCTAAAGTCAAGTTAAACATCCAAACACAGCAAACAACTTCCGTCGAATTCCCTTCAAAACAAAAGCATGATTTTCGGCTGTACCGGGAGTTGGGAATTTAAATCAAATGTACAATTTCAAATGTAGGAAGGGATTCAGGACAGTTGAGCTTATTTCAAGATAGCTAGATATATAAATAAATATAAATAATAGATAGTTAAAGTTATTTTCAATCATTGCCATGGTATCATTGGTAGTTACTGTTGTTGTGATGATAATTCATAAATGCTCAGACATTCCATCAAGTCCATATACACCCAGGTTCTCTTCCTGCCAAAAATAAGCTGGCCACTAAGCACTGCCGTTTCCAAATAAAAAACTCCCATTAATAGAGAGAAAATACATATAAGAGAAATAAACTGGATCCAGCCCATCAGGAGACACATACAAAAAAAGTCCTAGAAATGTTTGTGCCACTACAATTCATTACAGTTGTGAGAAACACTATGTATGATGCTCTGCTGAAAAAGCAGTAAAATTCCATCAAAAACCACTTACTGCACTTACTGCAGTTATGCAGATTGCATAATTGCAGTAGAATAGGATATTTATTTCCTATCCTATTCATAGTCTTTTATTTTAGGTCACGAGCAGTTGTCTAAGCATTTCACTGCATATCCTACTGTGTATGACTGTGTATGTGACAAATAAAATATGAATTTGAATTTGGGAAGGTTACTTTTAAAATGTTTTCCACTACAGATTACAGAATACATGCCCCAAATGTATTGTGTAACGTATTCCGTTACGTTACTCAATTAGAGTAACGTATTCTGAATACTTTGGATTACTTAATATATTATCATGCTGTTTACAACTACATGAATGTGATTTATTACTATTACTTAAGGTCCGCGGCTCCGAACCATAGTAAAGGGACCTCTGGCGAATATGTCGGGTTCCGTGTCGGGCTCATAGCCGAAAAAAATAGCTTTACTTTGTTGCCTGGGTCAAGTTTGCTAGCAAGAGACAGAGAGAGGCATTGAAAGGCTGCTCCAACGGAACTTATTGTTTTGGAGGAAAACACGAACACAGTGTACAGTCAAGTCTTAATAGCTTACAACTGGGCTCGTCAGGCACTCTTCTTGGCTGCAGTGGTTATTATTATATTTACACGCTTCCATCTCCCGTTTCTGCTTGATGGAGCGCTCACAGACTGCCATCAGTCTATTCTCCCTGCAGCACGGACTACACTGCCCATGAGGCTACATTCTTTAGGGCTATGCCTGTAGGATTCTGCCTATTAGCTTAGCACAACAACAACAACAACAAAAAGTCGCTCTCTCACCCAGGAAACACACAGTAGCAGAGAGGGCCCGCGTCACCCTGTAACCATGGCAACCGTAGCGCTGCCGCCTGGAACAACAGAACGTAGCTGTCAAACAAAACCCAAACAGTCCTGACCCGCGACAATATGAAACGGGAAAATACCGCCGCGTAATCCATTTATTTCAACAAAATAACTGTATTCTATATACCACCTTTTTAAACGGTAACTGTAACGAATTACAGTTACTCATATTTTGTATTTTAAATACGTAACGGCGGTACATGTATTCCGTTACTCCCCAACACTGTTGCAGTCAACTCTTCTCAGTACTATGGTGGCTGCTATAGGACAAACATGTTGTAGTCAGCCAAAAGAGATCAAAACATTAAATTTAGGCTGTACCACATAACCAACTTTTTTTCTGTTACTGTTTGTATATAAAAAAAATTTTTTAAATATATTTGAGGAATACATATACTTAACAATAGGTGTAAGAGCTAAAAATAATAATAAACAAAAGGCTATGTGTCAAGTATTTTATGTTTTTACCCTTGAGTCACTTTTTGGGCCCATCGGCCCACCAGGAAAATGCCTGGTATCCCAGATTAACCAGCCCTATATTGAGGCGAGTTGTCGCAAACATCCTGAAGTTTTCTGCCAATAACACTTGTTCGCAACTGTTAGCCTCTGTTTGCCTGTGTTAGTGAAACTTTCCTTGTTCCAGTTGTTGTCTTACAGCTGGTTGTCAGCTTGTCACAGGGTCGCATGTGTAATCTGCTGGCAATAAGTAACTGCAACAAAATCTGAAGAAATTGATATGCACATTTTTGTTTGTTAGTGCCCTGACTTCAGTTCAGGAGATGAGTGGTGAATTGAGGAGGAAGAGGAAAGCATTTTATCCAGAATCCAGTCATGCTGTCTCTTTTCTTCACATTTCGGTTCTTTGGTGAAAGAGACCTGTTATCAGACAATAAAACACCTTCCCATTTTGAATCTGAAGGTGCAGACACAAATTAAAACTTGCATCCACAACACACAAATGCTCATGAATTCTCTTGTCCTCCACCTTTGGCGTACTATGTATTTGGCCAATTTCTAATCACATACACAAGACACAGTTAGGCAGGAAAGGGATGCCCCTTTCACTATCTCGGACACTGTATTCAAGTTGGAGAGGCAACACTGTGACTTCCACAAACTGGCTCAAGTCCTACATATTTTAATGGATTAATTCAGGCAAGTTTATGAGAACATATTAATTTGTTTTGGAAATCATTATTACACACTAATCTATGTATATTTATTAAACCAATGTTTGTTTGTATGTTTGTTTGTGACCTTATATAACACATTATTAATATAATGCTCTATTTATAGACTATTAGCAAATTATTTAGCCTCCATAGCTTTGGGATTGTTAAAATGCCTTTAATCATATTAACTAGACGGCACATACCAAGCTTTTATTCTGAAGGCCAGGTCCTTTCCCTTTCTTGGTGTCCTTGGTTAGTCAACATGACAACACATCCTGAACAGGAAGTCCATTCCCCTGCATCAAACAGCATGAACACACACACACACACACACACACACACACACACACACTTTTCTAAGACAGACATAAGGAGGAATTCTGACTGTCATGTAGCTGTTTCCTGTTCTGTTTTGCTTCATTCTGGGTCATCAACTTATTATCATCAGTCATGTGTAAAAGCTCCCTGAAGCACTAATCATCACAAATACATTTGGATTATGACTCAGGTGTAATAGTCAATAGTTTACTTTTATAAATAAAAGTTTAAAAGGACCTTCCTATTTGTGAGAACATTACACATTTTACACCTCTAAAACCCTTCACCACTGTCAGCAGATAATATGAAGGGCTGGTTTGTCTCGTTAGCTGAAACTTTTTTACTAGATAATGGAAACTTTAAACAACAGAATTAATTCATTTGTTCAACCTCTCATGTTTAGGCAGTTTGAAGTGGACACTGAAAAGGGTTTTGCTCCTTAAACAGACCAAAGAAAGCAATTTCTTGATTAATTGTATTTGAAGTAACAGAAGAATTCACAATTCCCCCCCCCCCTTCCCTTAATTAGCTGTGGTGCAGAGATAGTAATAAAAGAGGTGATTTTAATTTAGATATTGGGAAACATTGCCTAGATTTGACAAAGCTAGACTGCTCAAGCCTCATATTTGCTTCAGATCAACTTTGCCATGTAAATTTACAGAGTAATGACTGAGGATTTTGTCCCTCTGCAGTACAAGTGGTTCGGGAACAGACTTCTCTGGGACAAACTGGAAAAGATCAATGATTACAGCAAGCAAAGCTAGTTTTATTGTTGGGCCCTCACTGTTATAAGACAGATTCATGATTTGACTCTTATAGTAAAATATTCCAATCTTTCAGATCCAAATGATTAAAGTTTCGAATATAAAACTCTGAAATATAATGGATAATAATGGAACAGAACAGACTTACATTTCAACTCTTATCAACCACTTAATGCACTTTACACCTGAAGTTGTATTGCTCTTTTTTTATTCATCTAACACCTCATTCTATGCATTTTATGCTCTTCGGTGTGTTATGTAATTTGCTTCCCATCTAAGGTTGATTAAGAATTATCCAAGAGGAGGTGAAAACCCATGCAAGCACAATGAGGGCATGCCTGTCCACACATAATAGCCCCAAAGAAACCAACACAGTAAAAGGTGACTTTTGTAAGTCTTTAACAACATTACACATTTTCTACAGATTTGTAACATATTTGCAAAAGGAAGTATCCATCTGCCTGCTTTAAAAATGCCTATGATTAAAGCTTCTCTGAGACGGGGACAACTTTATTGTTTACTAGTCACTAGCATGAGCCCCTTTTCAGGGATAGGTAGGTACCACTTTTGTTCTTTTCTATTCTTGAAAGTCATGTTACAACTTTTGTAAATTTAGCTCTAGAAAAGGCGATGGGGTAAAAGAATGAAGAAAAAACAAGAACTAAGTCTGATAACAAAAAGTTTCAAAAAATAAAGCCCTGAGCCCAACGTGTAATCAAAAGAGCTGAGTGACAATCTCCTGCTTTCTCAGTTTGGGACTTTTCAGAATAATCACATACAGCAATACAGGCCAGTTTAGAACAGGGAAGCCTGAAAAAAATCAAGACAATGGAGTCAAAGTTCATTGCAGTTTGGCACATGTCTGGAATTTTTGAAGGCCAAATGGCACAGCTCAAGTAAAAAGAGATCTGTCAAGTCTAAACAGACCAGTCCAGGGCAACTCTGCACTTGTTCTATGCTAACACCCCCTCTCCCCTTTTTTCTTTTCTCTCTTTTTTGCTGTACACATAATAGTGGTTTAAAAATCAAATTTCAGAGTCGCTGATCACAAATAGCATTCAGCTCTAACAGAACTGCAGCCCAAAGTTTTTCTGTCTTTGTGTATGAATCCACAAGTGGCCAAGTCCATGTAGCTACAGAAGCAGCTCATATGCGGACAAAGTAGGCAAGCTGAGGGGGTTTCGTCTTATTTGGCTATGAGCTGCTCTGAATCATTGCGCCAATGAAGTGTACACTCAAGAATGTGTGGCAGGACTCCCTTGAGATTCACAGGAAGGGGGAGGTTATATGTTTATGTTTGGAAGGGAAACAGCATTGGTGTAATACATAGCATGATTCATATGTTGATGGCATAAGGCATCAAGATAAACACTTAAGCCTGGTTTTGGTGACATGGTCACATTTGTATGAATGTAAAGGAGCGAAATCAGAGTGAGCAGGAGAGAGAGAATCTACTTGTGAAAGAGAGAGAGATGTTGTAATGGACATTGTGTAAAGCATAACTATGCAGATTACTACCATGTAGAGAGCACAGATGCACATTAGCCTGGTTTTAATGTTTAAATCCAAGTATCCTCTTGAACCTCTCTCTTTATGAGGGCCAATTAAAGTTGCAGAGGGAGGAGTGAGGAAATTTTTGCAAAGTGAGGACATTTTGGCTGGCCCTCTGCTTGGACTGTGTCTGTCTCCTTAAAAGCTATCTGATGATTCGGTCTTGTTTTTTTATGGTTTGAGGTTAAACTTGTTGATATTATGATAAGGCCTAAAAGAGTTGGTGGCGACAGATGAAAATTAGCACACTAGTATAACACCCCATTTTAAGTCAGTGATACTTCTTAGCACACAGTTAAAACATCTAGCGCTTACAGAGGAAAATTGCGACTTTTGGGGTTGTCTCCACCTAACAAACTCAAAGAGGATTTTTTTATGCTTATATCCTTATTTTTATTCTTGGACCTTTCTAGAGTAGCTTTATATGAGTCACAGTGCACAGTTCCTTATTTGTATTTTCTGTCTCTCAGTGCGGATCCTCATTTTCCACTTTGACACCTGAGCTTTAAGTTTGTAAGGATTGTGTTTAGATACACTAAACCTCAGTGTTTTAAACGTTTTTAAATATGGTATAAAAACATACCTGGTGTTGTAGAAATCTAGGATAAATTGAGTTGAAGTGAATTTTATTTACCTTTGCTAAGGGGTCAAACACTAGTACAGACAAGGAATTCTTTTTTAACTACATAGACTGCAAGCCCAAAGACTGTCTTAGAACACAGTGCGCAAAAGATAACTCGAAAATCTACATGCAGCATATTGGAAAGACTGGGCAAGCCTTCTTGTAAGTAGTGGCCTTCAAGAATAGAGACAACATAGTGCGTTTAATCCAACAAGGTCAACTTCACACAGAAAAGTTGCAGATTCTTAAACTCTTCCATTGCTATAGTTAGAAAAACACACAATGTAATGCCTAGCCTCCACATTAATAAAGCAGTGTGGGATCGTATTGACAGGACTGACAGAATAAGACAGCCAGCATCCAAAGAAGAGATTTAAGTGTCCTCCGAGAAGCCTGGAGAACTATTGCTGAACACTGCGTAAAGAAATGGCAAGAAAGCTTGCCTAAGTTCAAGGACTGAAGAATAAAAGTAAATATTGTTAGAACTGCACAAACATCTTATATGCTATGGAGTCCATATATGTTTCAACCAATTTCCCATTTTCCTAGCAATATACAATGTAACCATGTGTGCCTCAAGATTTTCATACAGGACAAAGTAGCAATTTCTGCACATTTATGGAAAAATTTGTGTAATTTCATTGTGTATAAAGACATTTGTATTGTTTATTTTACATATTTGTAATGTCACATGGAGAAGAAACGTTTTTTGTGAGTTTTATAGTAATATTGCATATAGTATGTGTGGCGCATCTCATAACAATTATGTCTTGTGGTTGTTGCAAAAGGTTAATGCAGGGTGATCAAAAGTATATTCATGAACTGTAAACAGCTCCATTGTGTGAAAGTAAACTTCATCTGAAAAATCCAATGACAATTTGGCCCTATACGAAGAGCTATCAGCAGTTCTGTATCATCTTATAGCACAAGAGAAAGTGTGAGTCCACTGATGTCATGCATCAGTTGAAAGCACAGACTTCTCTATAAAATAGGAGATGCTTGAAGCCACTTCTCTCCAAGAAAAACATCAAGGAAAGACTGAAATGCTGCACAGACTGCAAGGACTGGACAGTAGAAGAAGTGGAAGGTTGTTTTCACTGATGATGCCCGTTTCTGACTGTTAAGGAATTCTAAAAAATTGACAGTCCAAAAGAGGAAAGGTAAATGCTACCATGATTTGTGCCAATGGTGAAGCATCCTGAGGTTATCTAGGTGTGTGGTTTCTTTTCATCCATGGGATTCTGCACAGTCACAATTCTGCCCCCAAACACTGTCATGAACTAAGAATGGTGCAAAAGTTCTTTCAACAATCCAGAAGGAATTTAGTGGTGATCTGTCTATTTTCCAGTATGATGGAGCAACATGTCACAAGGCAGAAGTTATAACTAAGTGATTTGGTGATCATCAAATTAACATTTACAGCCAGAAAACTCCCCAAATCTTAATCTAGTCAGTCAGTCCTTAAGAAGCAAGTGAACAGCCTGTGATTGGCTTGCAGCACTGATAAGACAGGAATGGATGACCACCAGAGAGCTACAGAGAATTTTATGAAGAAGTTATGAAGAAGAATCATCACTGTACATACTGACTGCATAAATTTGATTTCTTTCCCAGTTAAATTCTTTAATCTCATGAAGTGCTTGTGATTGTTCTTCATTATACTGAAGCAGAAATCAAGTGAACATCATGGTGTATAAGAAAAATTCAGAAGGAACCAATTAAATAAGTAAATCATAAGACTTACTAAAATAACAGCAGCAGAAACTAATTTTAATAGTTTTGCTTCCTCCTAGAGGTAAAGTAGGGGATTACAGCAGATTTTCTTCCGTCCATGAATAAACCTTTACTGTGACCGTATTTTCCCATCAGATAAACTGTCATTTTACAAACAAGAAGATATTGGTTCACAGAAAACACAATGCTAAATATAGCATTTTTTAGTAGCAGAAAAAGAATACTGAAGTTTCATATTCAATTTCATATTGAAATGTTTCCTTCCTTTTCACGTCTTTCTTTAACATACTGCATAGAGTGAGGCTTCCTTGTAAAACTTACCAATCACACCCATAACTAGCGTGTTTTCATAAGCCTAAAGGGTAAAACTTCATGACAATAGATCTGGGCTTTTCGCACCCATTTGGTTTCGTTGTCAAAGTGCTATGTGCTCTTTCAATTCTAAGTGATTGGCCACTGGAAAAGCCCAGGGAGTTTTTCAATAAATTGTACAAAAATTTAATCATGTCGGACCCTTCTTCATCGTCACATATTCCATATATCCGAAGGTTGTCTCTGCATACTCGGCCTTCCTGCTCGAGCAGGTCTAGTTTGACGCTGTTAGCCTCTTAATGAACAATGACACCACCTGTAGCACCTTCTCAGTCTCTATGATTCACCCCTCTGCCTCTTCCACTCTAGCATCAACTCTTCTCAAGTCACGTTTAATATCCGCATATTATCCGTTGTTATCTTTTCTAAAGTCACAAAGTTCTTTCAGGATATTCATGTTGGGTGGGTTCAGCTGTATCCATGCCCCATGTGACTAACCTTAGCTCAGGAGAGTAGCTCCTACCCGCATGGCTTTTCTCTGTTTCCTTTTCTGTTAGAGTTGTGACTCTCATACTATACTCATACCACTATTATCAAAAAGATTACCGAAGGGGTTGTTCACACCAAATAGGAAAGAGACAAATAGACTGTCATTCTCTTCAAATCAAATCAAAATGTATTTCTATATCACATAATAACACAACAAAGTTGACCAAAGTGCTTCACAGTCGGTCAGAACAATAGCATAGGACAGAATAAAAAGAAACAGATAGAAGGAGGGCAGGAAACAAAATGACAATTGTTTGAAACAAAAACTAGCCACGAAATAACATACTAATTTGAATCAAAAGCCAGACTAAAATAATACGTTTTAAGATGCAATTTAAAAGACTTGATGGACTCGGAGGAACAAATATAAGGAGGGAGGTTATTCCAGAGTCTGGGAGCTACGACAGCAAAGGCCCGATCACCTCTGGACTTCAGACGAGACCTCGGTTACATCAGGGGCATTTGATTGGAAGATCTAAGTACCTTATAAGGGATATACAAATGAAGGAGTTCGCATAGATAGCTGGGAGCCAAATTATTTAAAATTTTAAAGGTAAGCAAAAGAATTTTGAAATTGATACGATAATCAACAGGGAGCCAATGTAGGTTGGCTAAAACTGGTGTGATGTGGGCATAATTTCTAGTACCAGTAAAGAGACGTGCAGCTGCGTTTTGAACTAACTGGAGCCGGTGAATAGAGGAAGATGGGAGGCCCGAGTAGAGGGAATTACAGTAGTCTAACGTGGAAGTGATAAGAGTGTGAATGAGCTTTTCAAGATCCTTCAAAGGGAGGTATGGCTTTGCTTTAGATATCTGACGCAGCTGCTAGAAACTGTTTTTCGCCACAGCTGAGATCTGTTTCTCGAGTTTAAAAGAGCTGTCCGGGAAAACACCAAGGTTTTCTAAAATTCTCTTGCAGGTGGAACCAGAAGTGCCCGTTTGCAGATATAACAGCTGAACATATCCGTTGCATTCTTTCTACATTAGAAATCAAATATTCTTCAGAAAGTTCTTCCCATATGTGGAAATTCCCATAAATGTGTGACATTTGTAGGTTGCTTTGCTTTCAATCTTCTGTCCATTTCATCCCAAACCAGCTCAATGAGATTTAAGTCTGGAGACTGCGCTGGCCACTCCATGTTTTCAAGCTTACTATCTTGTTCTTTTTTTTCTGAGGTAGTTCCGACATAGCTTGGACTTATGTTTTTGGTCGTTATCTTGCAGCAGAATGAACCCCTGACCAACTAAGCGCAACTCAGAGGGTATTGCATGGTGCTGCAGAATGCTGTAGTAGGGTGCCTCTCCCTCTGTACAAGTCACCAACCCTGGATCCAAGCGAAACAGCCCCAGACCATCACGCTTCCTCCTCTATGTTTGACAGTTGATGCCGCACACTGTGGAACCATCCTTTCACCTACTCAACGTGCTTCGTTACATTTAGCCGTTACACCAGGTGCGTACCATGACTGAGTTCATCTGAATCACTTCTACTGTAGCTGAATATAGTACAGTATACTGCAAGGACAGAAAAAAATGAACTTTTTTAGTGAAAACTGCTCTGCTCAGGGATGGCACAGATCACCTAATGTAGGTTTCTTGTATAAGAGCCACTACTGACAGCCTGGTTAGCTGTGGAGGATGAGGGATGCCAGGGAGAATGACAGATTTTGCTACTCAATTAATAAAAATAAAAGAATGCAATGATTGAGGCCTGCAGCTAGAAGGAGCCTAATGCCAGTATAAGGACATCCATTTATAGGCTTTTCAGGATATATATTAAGGATATAAATTTAATACATATCCTAATCAAGTTAAATACGAATCTGACTTCAGCCCACAGCCCAGCACTGTAGGTTGACAGTGTATAAAAACATAAAATATTGTGACTCCTGTGAGAGTGCTGGATTGACCGTCCTGAGGTATACTTTTCCACAGCTCTATACAATTCTGAACGGATTCTCCTAAGTGTATAATAAAGACTTTATTCTTTGTGATCCTATTCTGGGTGTTGTATTTAAACCTATACTCGGGCTATTAGAAATGGCAAAACATTTTGTGTAGAACTCCAAATCAGATGCATAAGGTGCCCATTACAGGGATTTTTCTCTGCTCATATTGTTCTGTAATACATGGACAAAAGTTGACATTAGGTGAGGTTCTTGATTAACAAAAATAAATAAATAATGACATCCTCAAAATGATTTGAGTATTTCTTGAAATTCTAGGTTTCATTACAAGAGCGGAAGCAAGCCATCAGTGCACATTTACACTTGATAAATATTCCTGCTTATCATGCCAGCGCTCAAAACAGTTTTTTTTTGACGTGAGGCACAGGGGGACATTGCAAGCCCTACAATAAATAGGTGTTTTCACCCTTGGGATGCCAGCATCCAGGCACCTCCTGCAGTACCTCCTGGATTGTGTAGCATCGCTGCCGTAATAACGCGGCATGCAGGTGAGTGTGGGCGATGGTGCTGCTGGTGCTGAGCCTACAGCAAAAGACAGCATTTCCACAGCAAGGTGCTCCCAGAACTTTTTCTGAGTTACCGGCTCCTGACCCTGGCTCCTGCATATCTCCTTGTGCAAAATAAAACTGTTCACAATGGCAATGTCCACGAAGTGATAAAAAAAAGTCTTATACCACTTCTTTGTTTTTTGTTGAACACTGTAATAACCAATGAGAGCATCAGATAAATCAACACCATGCATGTTCTTATTATAATCCAGCACTGCATCAGGAACAGGTATTTGCTTTGCCGACCACGCCCCAGCCTCCTTCACTCTACGCTGCACAGTCTTTCCACTGAAGGCCCTGTGCACTGTGGAGCACATCGTTATCTCCCGAGTCTCAATCCACTTGACAAAGAGCACTTCATCTTTTCTAATCCAGCGCATATCTCCCCTCTCAGCTCTTTTAGGAAAGTCATTTTTTTCTGTGCGGGGAAAGTCACTCTGGGTTTTTTTAATGGTTCCGCAGCAGCCAAAGCAATTCTTATGCAGATATTGGAACAGCACAGGACTGGTATAAAAATGATCCAAATATAAAGTGTAGCCCCGACCAAGCAAAGAAAATGGCAGAAGATCTAAAACGGCTGAGTAGCTCAGACCATGGCTTATGCTGCTTTCACTCTTCCCTGTGTAGACAGAAAAGTTCCATGTGTAACCCGATGCTGAATCAGCCAGAACAAACAGCTTGTATCCCCGCTTTGTGGGCTTCGCCTTCATACACTGCTTGACGCTAATTCTAGCCTTAGATGCCACCATCCTCTCATCTATGCAGATGTTTTCGTAAGGCTGGAAATTTGCTTTGCAGGCATTCACGATTTGGTCGTAGAGCGGCTTGATTTTGAAAAGCCGATCGTACTGCGGGGTGTTTCTTTTTTTTTTGTTTTCCTCGTCGTCTTTCAGGTTGGAGAGGTGCAATGACCACACGATGGCCTCAAAACGGTTCCTGGACATATATTCTTGGGGGAAGTGAAAATTGTATGGCCATTCTCTTTTCCAGTAGTCAGCTCTGTGGTGTACACTTACAAGGCCTGTGAAAACAATAATAGCCAAGAAGATGTAAAAGTCTTTCACTGTCAGATCAGTCCATTGAAACTTTACACCAGCTGCCTTCCTTCTCGCAGCATTGGCATTGGTATTTTGAATGATTGTCTGTACAACAGGTACACTAAAGAAAAGCTGGAAGAGCGAAAGTGGAGACCATGATGCCGTCTTGTTAAATGTAGGACCAGGTACCCTGGAGGGCATAAACTTGAAGGGTTCAGGATTTCTGTCCTCCTCCTTTTTGTTATGCCACATTTCTTCCTGTTCAGGAGGCCCACTCTTCCGAGCCTTAGACCTAGCAGGCTTCAATTTAGCTTTTCTTTTGGCCGGGCTTTGCAGAGGTTGTTCATAGTCATCATTGTTGCTGCTGTGGTAAATAAAGAATACTTATTCAAAATCTATGAAAAACTTAACTTTATAAGGAGTAGTAAAATTAAGATTATATACCTTTCAGGCAACTGGGGGACAGTGGGAGCTGAGGTAGATTGTGTGGCTTGGGAATGATATTGCTCTGATGGCTGTGCAGGGGATGAGGGACTTAGGGGCTCATAGTCGTCATCATCACTAATGAAACAAACATAAAGGTCAAAAAGTTGATTAGATTCTTCTAGACGTGGAGTTTTCAGTGGGAGAAAGGTTCACTACTCGTCTAAAAGACTTCTTCAGTCTCAGCTGAATTTCTCCACCTTATCAACAAATACAACATAGATAATGACCAGCACTCACACCACTGCCCAACAACGGGCCGTGAAGTCCGTTTCATGATCACTAACATGCAAATTGTCTCGACCATTGATCAGTGGATAATAGCGGCTTCTTGCGCCAATAACGGTGTTGTGCCAAAAATGGATTTCCGGTATTTGCCAAAAAATGATTGCGGGAATTTTAACTATTATAAATGAATTGTTGACCTATTATCGGCCAGCAGCAGGTCAAACATATCTCTCATGAATGCTATCAAGTCATTTGGATGAGAAAGAAGATTCATATCACAAACTAGAAGGTACAAACAATATTTGTTCAGGTGACTTTTATATACACCTTTTAATTATTTGGTTGTCACCGACAACCAACGGGGGGGGGGGGGGGGGGGGGGGGCTTACTGGGCTTAAGCCCGGGTTGTTTTGTCAGAAGCCCGGGGTCTTCTGGAGTGTTTTCATAGTTACATGCCTGGCTGACAACTGTATAAAACAACAACTACACACAATATTCGAAGCACATAGTGCACACTGTGTAATATTGGTATGCTCAGACACTAAGCGACTGAGCGAGGGGGCGGGGGGAGCTGCTGCCTGCGAGTGCGCTGTTGGAGAAACGGAGCCAGGCAGACAGAGGAGAACTGAAGTTTGAGCAGGTACCAAAGCAAATCATTCGTACTGTACAAATAATGTAAATATGACGGTGAATCACAAAAGATTGATATCAAACTGATCACTTGACCCATATTACATTACTTGCTCTTCGAGTGAATCAACAAATGGCGAAATGAAAAGCCGAACAACAACAATGCTGTTTCTTTAGAGTCTTAGCTTACATGTGTTTATTTCATATATTCAGTTGTTTCCCTCCACGGCTAAATAAATCGGTTTCAGTAATGTACAAGAATGGACATAAGGAGCTTCTTTCAAAGAAAAAACTCTGATTGATGTTATTTTATATATTATGCTTTGTATGTTGTTCAGTATATTTCTATGCAAAACAAGAGGAACTTCAATACACAGCAGGATATTCACAGTTGAAACCAGATATTTACATACACTTTATGGAAAACACAAGAACATTTTTTTACTGTACAACATCAATTCAGAGTAAACTTGTTTTGGATAAATAAATATTGAAATATCTTTTGAGAGCCGTCTATTTTTTTATCACTTTCATCAAATTTAGGAGTATACACTAAGTTTATTGTTAATTAATAAGAAAACTCCAGACGATTCCATTCTGAGCTGAAGAAGCTTCTGATAGGTTAGTAGAGTCCATGTGAGTAAATTGGTGGCACACCTGTGGATGCATATAAGGCAAAACACAGAGTCTGTTTCTTTGAAATGGGAAAATCAAGAGATATCAACCAAAACACCAGGAAAAGAATTGTGGAGCTCCATAAGTGTGGCTCAATTTTGAATACAATTTGGTGCCATTTACAATTAAGAAATACAGATAGTTTCTCTCTTTACTCTTAAAGTTAACAAATGTTTTTTATATTTATCAATCTAAAAAAATAAACATTTAGTCTGATTTGATGTTACAATTAAAAAGGTGTTTGTGTTTTTATCTGAAGAGTTTGTAAATATCTGGTTTCAACTGTATATTTGATGATTGTCAGCACAAAGAGGGAGAGAGAGGAACAGAGAGGGAACAAGAGCAGGTGAGACAAACATGTTAGTCAAATGGTTGTTTACCAAAAGTATCACCGTATCATAGGTCCTCATGTATCTCGTACCTAGTGTTTCTTTTTAGGTTTGTTATTTTTCAAATTCTACATTTATTAAGTTATGCAGGCTTGTTTGCACAACAAGGCTAAATAATTATATAAACTTTTCTCAATCTAAATAGTGGACTTTGGTAGAATTAAAAAATAAGTGTAGTGCAGGTCTATGATGATTTTTAGTGCTACTGTCATCTAGATTTGATTCTGGTTCTGTCTTGGTTAAGTCCTAAGTAGTCCTGATTTTGAACTGTTGTAGTCCTGTTTTAATTCCGGATCAGTTCTGGGTCTGGTTGAATTGGGGTTTAGTCCCTGTTTCTTGATACAGCCCCGACTTTGTTCTGCCTTGCTGCTTAATTAAAAAACTAGTTTAAGGTGTCCTGCATACTTGATATATATTTTCCCTACATGAAGCCATTCTTTTTTGAACAAAACCAAAACAGAGCCCAATCTTTCAGTCATTTCTAACCCCCTCCCCCAATCCCACATGCATACTACCCTTTAGGGCTAAGCCCTGGGTGTATCAAATGTCTGCCTCTGCCTCTGTTGCCAAGACAGATCTTGCCAAGAGGGGAGCAGAAATTGTAAGAAATATGACATCACAGTTCCATACAATAGTTTAATTGGCCAAAAGTGACTAGATTGATTATAACGTGGGTGCAATTAGCCTCTTTCACTTCCTGTGTTTGCAGCCTTTCCCCAGTTCTCTGTGAATGATACTCATGATCATTGATTAATGGTCCTGACAATTTGCTGATTAATGATCAAGAAACTGACCTCACAGCGCATTGTAAGTCAGTGGTGCTAGTTTCAGCCACTATCAAATGTACTGTTGATAAGGTTGGGGAAATTCAATTCAAGTTACTGGGATGAGTAATGAAACTTTTCTCCCACTGAAATCGCGATGTCCAAATGAACAGAATCCACTTTCTGGGATTTCCACACTGGATGACTGACCGTGCACCAAGACAAAAAGATAAAAAGCATTCACCAATAAACCTGAGATTGCATACCTTTGGGGCAGCAGTATTTCGTAGCCCGAATCGCTGCTATTTTCTTTGTCTACCTGGATGAGATCTTCGTCATCTGACGAAGAATCTTCAACACACAACTCTACCTCACTATCTTTCGAAACGATCTCCAGCACGTCCTCATTCTTGCACGATTTGTTTTCGGAGGCCATTTCTGCAAGTAAAACGTTCAGCACGACAACAGCGCACACAACGCAGGACTGGCGTGTAATGCGTATCGAGTGTAAACATTAGTAGTCTTCCTGCAACTTTAAACTAGTCGGGATAGTAACTCCGGCTTCTATTGGTCGATCTGCAGTGGCGGGACGTCCTGCGCCGAGCGCGCGTCGCGTTTTAAGAAATCCAGCTACCTTCTCCACGCGCACGTGACGTCACTGGTTACGTCTGACGCCTCGCTGGTTAAGGAAGCGTGGGCGTGTTTTATGAGCCGAAAGCGTGTTCGTGTTGGAATTTCATGTGTTTTCAAGGAGCCCATTCAAAGGACAAGCCTGTATGGCGATACTCTGAGCTGATCTGTCCCTATAAAGTGTTATCCACAATATGTCTGTAAACAATGAAATGTGTTATTCTGTGTTGAAAATAATAATTAGTTACTAATTAGTGATTACATCTCCAAGAAAGTAATCCAGTTACTCTATTTTACTGATTACTTATTTTCAAAAGTAATTAGTTACTTTATTACTTAGCCATTTTTTTTAAAAAACATGATACACAACTTGAATATGTTATAAAGCAATATAAATGATATCATATAAAATGTAATCAAATGAATAAGTCTATTTTTAAAACATCTTTTATTAGTTTTAATCTTTTAACTTCATGCACATTGCATCAAGCAAAAATTTAATTATATGCTCTGACCTGAAGAAATTTGTTTAATATTTAAACCTATTTTCTGCATATTACAGCATATAAAATAAAAAAACTTTTGTGTTTACCCTCACTCTTTCAAGGAAAACAGCAATAAATAAATAAAATCGAAGATTCAGCTGCACCAAGTCCTGTCATTCTTAAGTCTGTTTTCACCTGTTTAACAGGAATGGGGCCGGTGGAGGTTTGCCTGGTGCTGCAGTGGTCACGTCATTGGGGGTCCAGGGGTTTCTCTGAGAATTTCACATTCCCGTGGCAGCGTAATTTTTCATTGTCACTTTTTATGGAATCAAACTCAAAGTAATGCCCGTACTTCCATTCTTTAAACGCTGCATGGTCGTACTCTCTCCGCACTCCATATTATCGATTGTTGATCTAAACACATTTGGTGCTGTCAGGGATGTTGCACACTCGTACGTCATTGTCATGAGACAGTCTCACAAACAAAATCACAGTTTAGTAATGCAGTAACGCAGCGTGCTTATGGGAAAGTAACAGTAATCTAATTTCTTTTTTGCAATCGTAATTTACTTGTTACTTGAAAAAAAGCAATCGGATTACAGTAACATGTTACTTTTAACACGTTACTACTCATCTATATTTAATTTAGGTTAAATTAAAGTAACCTAAATTAGGTTTAATTTAGGTTAATTTATGTTACTGTCAAAGTCAGCTTAAACACACTGATAATTGTTCAAGTTGTAAATGGTCACCAGTGGGCATTTTGCATTGAGATGTGAAGAGCTGAGTTAAGATAAAGTTGAAGTGACTTTAAAGTTCTGAAACTGAACGTAATATATCTTGAAGTCACTTTCTTAGAAGCACTCTTCAGATAATTAAATGTTACCTATATAAATACAACAACAGTCACCACAAGGCACTTTCTGCAGTAAGGGAAAGACCCTACAATAATGAAGAGGAAACATTCCTCACGCATCATGCATAATGGGAAGCCCCCAACAGATTATTATTTTCTACATTTTTGTCCATGCTTAGATCAGCCTTGGTATCAGAGGCTGCCCTCAAATCCTCTTTGTCCTTGCCTTCTTGCTTCACCCTAGATATTTTTTTGGAGGGTAGAGGTGCTTGACAGCTGTGGAAGGGGCTCTGGGGAAGAACTGTTGTCCATTATTTGAGGACTTTCTGGTGTGCTCTGTGGAGTAACAGTCAGTTTCCTTTTTACTTTGCAAAGCACAAAAAACAGTTAATGCCCAGTGTTAGTGTCGCAAAACACACATTTAAGCTGCCAAACGACACAATACCATGCACCTCATGGTTGACAATGAGCCTTTTGACAGTGAGCCTGCTGACAATGAGCATACACTGGTAATTACTAAAAGACCAGCATTACTGGAAGGGCTGCAGGCTAAAGAGTTTGCAGATGACACCACCGTCACTGGCCTCATTCAGGATGGTGATGAGTCTGCATACCGGCAGGAAGTTGAGTGGCTGGTAGTCTGGTGCAGTCAGCACAACCTGGAGCTGAACAGGCTTAAGACAAGATGACAGTGGACCTCAGGAGACATCCATCAACACTGCTCCCCCCCACCACATCAGACAGCCCAGTATCTACTGTGGAGTTTTTCAAGTTCCTTGGTATGGAGGACCACAAGAGCCATGCGCATCGAAATAAAGTGTTCTGTGCTTAAATAATGAATTGTAGAATAAATTCTGCATTTGTAAATTCATTTTTGAATTCCACATTAAAAAAGAGATTTTCAAAATGTTTTTTAAAAATACAATTTAATATGACGAGCCCACTCCTCATTTTAAAATCCAGTTCTCTTTCCTGTTTTCTCACAGATTAGCTCACGGATTAACTATTGGATTAGCAACTTCATTTTAATAATCCTGCTGCAATGCAAATTAGCCACACTGTGGGATGTAAGGAGCTCTCTGATTAGTTGGACAGACACACAATTATAAAAAAATACCTTGTACAGATAGTAGAAAAACCAGACTTCTGCAAATGGCTCACTGAAATCCTTTGGCGTGGCGTCACAGCCTATATGATCACAACCAAACCTTGCGATAATAGCGGTGCAACAAAATATTGTTCTTTGTGCTAAGATAAACATGCCTCATACACCAGATAAAACATACCTTCACTATGTGGTACACAGAAATGTACAAGCAATACATTTTAACTGCTGGAACAACTATTAACCTCTTTTATACATAAGCCATTTCTGCGAATGAAACTGTCACGCCTGCTTACAGTCACCAGGAGGCACTAAAGCCTTACTCTGATCAGAAAAGACACGTGGAAAATGTTCTCCACAGTCTGGGAAGAGGAGCTGGGGTCAATGACAAGTCCATAGTATGAAATTGCAGAAGTTGCTGTGATGGGTTGGGGGGGCACACGTGAGCAGTCAAGGCCTTTGCTTTTTGCAAGTAGAAGTTTTGCTGATGACGATGTTGTACATTCACTTTACTAGAATTATTTTCCAACCTCATAAATATATAGGAATTTATTTGTTGTAAAAGTCAATTGAATTATGTGGGTTTTGTTTTTTTTGATAATCAGTCAACTCAGATTAACACCTTAACAACTCAGATTGCCAAGCCTGCTGCTGCTGCAGCCACTTAAAGGCTAATAGGTTGGAGATTAAATGGTGGAAGGTCTTTACTGAGGAGTAATATCTAAAAAATGTTTCCCACAGGTTTCATTTCATTGTGTCCTCAGCAGGGCCAAAACCCAGCAACGTTTCTGCAAATGAGTCCACTGACATTTCAAAAGCACAAAGCTCTCAAATTTCCTCCTGAGTTCAAAACCAAGACTGGATTTGTCCTCGTTCCATTGGTCTTAAAATTACGTGACTGCTTATTTCTGTTAATTATTGGCCAAAAATTACAAACCAAATGGCCTGTTTACAGTTAGCTTAGGTGGTGATGCAATGAGCTAAACTAAGATTTGGCAGGAATCCAGTGGTGCTTAAAATCATAAACCTGCTATGGAAACACTTTTACTGTTTAAATACAGATTATGTTTGGCTCTTTGTTTCTGTAATGACGGGCACTCTTTCTCTCAGCAGTTCATACATTTGTTGGATTAGCGATTGTTTTCAGTTTATGGCCCAGAGTGAGAAGGGCTCCTACATTTGTGGTTCATTAAACTCTTTTGCATGAGCCAATTGAGAACAGCCTCTGAAGCCACAATGGCAATGCTTTAGGATAAAAGTGCAAATTTCTGTTTGTTTGTTTTTTGTGGTGGAGAGTGGTGTGGAGAATGAATGTCTGAAATAATGATTCGCTCCTTTTTTCCAATGAATCTGCAATGTTTTGCTCTTATTTATGCAAAAACAAACAAAGACACAAAACAAACTCAAAATGACACAAAATTATTAACAAACTTATTATTAACAAATTTTTGATTACCTTAAAAAGTACGTTGAGACACAATTCTACCAGTTCAGTGAGGAGAGAAGAACAATAAAGACACAAAAATGACCTTCCATAGAAAACAAAAACCTATAAAATCACCACACAGATGCAAAATAAGCACATGAGCATGCTAAATGTCTCCAATAGTGGAAACGTGACCATGAAAGCCCTGAAAATGTTTTGAAATGAGATGCAAATTAAAATTGCAAAGAAACTGTGTGACTTGCACATAAATTTAAGTTAGTAGCGTGGGTACAAAATAATTTTCGGACCGTAATGAAAAGAAAATAATTCACCACTTAAAGAAAATATAATCTAACATTAAACAACTTGGTTTAGTGATTGATGTTAATAATCTGGCTCATTTCCTCGACTAATGGAGCTCATTACATTCATTTAAGACTGACTTTGCATTTCTGTGTTTGCACTAAAAGAACTGGCCTTAATGTGCGGGGATGTCTCTGTTTGAAAGCTGATGCCAGGAGAGGTTTTATTATTATCTGAAGCCCACAAATGACGTTTGCCACCAGGTCGGTCATGCATGTGTGTCTGTGTTGTGTAAGAATGTTTTAATTGATAACACTGTCAGTAATGTGTCCGGGAACATGATTTATATGATGTAAGTGTTTCGAGTCATGCGCTGTAGAGTTTGTGTCGTTGGTGTTAGTCCTGTGCAGACCTGACCTCAGTTTACTTTGATCATGTTAAAAGTGAATTTCAGCTAAAACTGACTGAACTGTAAGAGTTTGTGATTTACTTTTACTTGTTTGAAATTACTGTTCAATGTGATGACTGAACTTGCACTAAGTTGAGGGGGGAAGAAAAAAATCAGATCCCACGTCAGTGTTGGTGAAACACGCAGAAATGTGATGCTTCTGTTTCCAGTTAATTTTATGCAGAAATGAGGCTGTTGAGAAAACAGCCGATCTTTTCAGTGAGACACTTTGTGTTACTAAAATGATCTTTGTTATATTTATTTTATTTTTTAGGAAAAGGGCTGCTTTGTAAGACAAATCAAGACTTTTGTCTCAGAATAAAAATTGTCTGTATCCCTGAAGACGTCTGTGTCTGTCATGCTTAATAAAATTACATTTATTCATTATATTAAACCAAACAACAGAAAGTTTAATGCTCCTAAAAGTTTGGAACTGAAACTGATATGTAAAACCAACCAGTGTCTCCACCTAACAGCCACAGAATTAAACAGGATTGTAGATTACTGGAAAATTATTTTTGACAGAGAAGGAATTAAGGCTATAGTGGGAATATCAAACACTAGGTTTAAAAAAAACAAACAAATCTCCTATTTGGTATAACTTGTTCTGGCTTATCTCACATGGTGATGAAATCCTTTAAAAGTTGGACTCAAAAGTTATTTTTTCCCCCACAGAATAATCAGAGAACAGATCAAACTAATGGTTGTTTCTGTTCCTCTCCATCAGAAACATTAAACTGGTGCAGTTGGTTGGTTTTCATGGAATGACCCATCTATCGCCTGGATATTCTACTGTAAAATGTGACAGATTTGAACTCTGATGAACCCAACTGCTATCTGTCATTCAGTTTATTAATAAAACCCACGTAGCCGGTCATTGGACTGAAAGTTTATTGAACACAAAAATTACCATGCTTTACAATGCAGAAAGAGAAATATCAACGTAAAATATGCTGTACAGATTTCTACAGTCATTCACCAAGAGAAATTGAATGGCCTCACCGCTTAGAGCCTCACTCCTTTAAGGTATGTGTGTTCTGTCTTAAATCTTATATCACTGAGTAATATTATGCTGTACGTCTCTGACTAAAGTTAAATGCCATTAAAAACCATCTCTCAAGATTTTCAGTACAAGAATAAAAAGAAAAAGGTCTATTTGGTCCGCGTGTTATCCAAGTATTTAAACCCACCATTCATTCTCTAAATAATTCTGTTGGCTCAGGTTGGAATTAAGAGAGACAGATTAGAGCCGCTAGATGAATGCTTACTGGCTAGTGGGTAGTTTGCTTGGTACATTGGACCCACAATACAGGTAAACTATCCAAATATACATGTTTGGACAAACTGTATCAGTCCAGTATTCCTATGCTGTTTCCGACAATATAGAAATAATTCCCTGCAGAGTTAGATTCACCCCCAAAAATCTTACGAGCTATAAAACATGTTTGTTCAAGTGAGAAATCCCTGAAAGTTAGTGAAATTTTAAAAAATAAAATAGTAATAATTTAGCTTAGTAAAATATTAATTTGTGTCTGCACCTACAGACTCAAGATATGATCATACCCATGTTTTATCATCTGAGAAGTGGTTGTTTTCATTAAAGAAGCGAAAATGCGAGGGAAGGTGATAACTGGATCAAGTGTCATCCTCTTACTCCTCAGCTGAACCTACTGAGCTGAAGTCAGAGCTCTAACACACGAAAATGTGCATAAACATGTTCATTTCTTCCTGATATCATTATAATTACTTATTGATGGCAGATTAGACATGCGACTCTACGGCCTCCAGACAGCTAACAATGAGCTGGCTAAAACACAACAGCAATAAGCTAATGCTATATTAGCTAATGTTAGACTCAAGTGTCCTAAAAATCACATTTTCCCTCCGATAAACAATTTGATTACATTCTCACATCGTATGAGAGTTTAATCGCTAAGACTCTGAATCCAACAAAGTTAGCTCCACTTCAAAGAAAGTGTTACTAAAGGGCAGTGTTTAATGACAAAAAGTTCGATATCCTCAACAACACTGCAGTATCATTGTCAGACAGAAATGAGCTTCACTGACTCATATTGGACTCAGCCACAAAGTTTTGCAGTTTCCCTCTAGAGTCCATAGATGTCAATACATATTGCTACTGCTGAGGTGAACAGTGGACTGACAGCCTGCACTAGGGTTGCCAACCGTCCCTTAAAAAACGGAATCGTCCCGTATTTAGAAACAAAAGTACACGTCCCGTATTGAGCTAATAAGGGACGCACTTTGTCCCGTAATACAGTGAGAATCAAAAGTAGTCTATAACTTTTAATGGAATTAACGCTTTGTTTGAAAACATAATTCCCAGCCCCTCTCCTGCTTTGTGACCAATGAGCTGACAGCACACTTATGACAATTCGAGTATGACAATTCAGATTATCTCATTGGTCGAGGAAAGGTCGCTTGCGGAGAAAATACCGGAAGAAAACAGATGACCACAACAAGAAGCATGGCCAACAGGGAAACAAACGCCGACACTGCGGTGCACGTCTCGGATGACAGTACACCTAAAGCTGGGCAGACACTGTGCGATTTTTTTCAGTCACGTTATTCAGCTCTTGCTCAAACTGCACGATTGACTCGCAGGGATTAGAAGTTTGCAGGTCACGATGCAGGTCTCACACTATACCGCCCGATGCTCTGATGCGACCTGAGTGCTCACACTGTGCCAACATAACATGAAGGTTATAACAGAAAATCTGTCGCTCGCTCTCTCTGTCTTTCACTCACACAGACACACCACCACCATCAACTTTGCTAAATTGCTAATGAAAAACATTGATCAGGCAGCTGTGATTGAGCAGCAGTGTAAATCCAACTATTTTCACGGTTGTTGTGGTCGTGATAATTTTGTGATGCCACATCGAAAAGGCTCGGATGAGCTTTCCAAAGTTCTACAAGTTGTGCCTCCATCACTTGTGTCCAGATCACACGCTGCACAGCCGTGCTGCTCCGTCTTTTTCACCGATGTTTACGTGTTTGCGCATGAGCAGTGTGAGCGGCTGTGGTGACACCCTCACGAGCGATTGATGATCGGGAGCTGGTCGTGAGGTGTTAATCGCTTCTCGTTACCCCACGTATACTACACGATGCACGATGAAGGCCAAAATCGGGCCGATCACCAAATCGGTCGCACGACTCAAAAATCGGCTCAAAATGGGCCAAAAATCGCACAGTGTAAGCCCAGCATTAGAGCAGCAATGTTTGATCACTCAGAGAAAGAAAAGAAAAAAGGCTGCAAAAGTACAGGGAGGACTGGGAAAAGGGAAACACCTGGCTGGGAAAGTGTACGATAACACCTATAAAGCGCACTGCACTGTGTGCCGGCGCACTTTTTCCATAGGCATGCTTCTAGTGGTGGGCACAAGAAGAACATGAGGGGCGTGAAAGCTCGGGGAACCCTTAACCAATTTTTTGTCCACCAGGCCACGGCAGAAGCAGATATGGTATGTAAACACTGGTTTGTTGTTTAAACCCTCTGGTTAAGGTTAATATGGGCATGTGCGGTGAATATCAGCGCTATGTGGCCAGAAGTGTGATAATATCATTTATTTTGTGTAATAAACAACTGCAAGGATGGATGATTACAACAAATAGATGAATAATACATAAAAGTAATACATAGATGAATAATGATGATGAGTTAAGATGCGTAATCATGGGAACAAGCGGGTTTACAAACAGGAGCAGCTGATTAGCATTAGAAAAGCTGAAATAATACCTCAACTGAAGCCAATTGTACTAAATGCACTAAATGTGCACAGTTACAAGAATATTTTTCGTTCTATTGCTTTCTATTAATTTATATAATTTTAAGTTAAGCAGGACAGAGTTCTTTTAAAGAAAGATTTACTTATATTCTCAAAAGTTAAGCATGACAGGCTTCTGTTTAAGAAAGAGACCTGTTTTATTGTGTTAATGTTGTCATTTTGAGCTAAAAATAAATGGCTAAATGATCATTTGTTTCCCATATGGTCATATCACAAAGAATATGCATCTGCTTAAATCAAATTCAAGTCAAATGGTTAAAAAATAATTTCACACACACAAAAAAAGAGCTACCACACTGGGAAGGGTGAAGACAACTGGGTTGCCCGGCCCTGGCCACGAGGTGTCCCTTATTTATTTTTCAGGGAGTTGGCAACCCTAGCCTGCACTCACTACAGATGAATGGAAGCCACCTTAGCTAGGATTGTGCATTTGAATTGGGAGCGGTACGAAAACAGAACTCAGTTGAATGCAGTCTGCTATGTACTGACATCTAGTATTGAGATTTTGCACATTGTAACTTTAATCCTCTAGTTTATTTGAAGATTAGAATCTGTGGGACATGCAAAATTATCCTTAAAGCTGTAAATATCAAACAGTAAATTAGCAAACAATTGGTTTTTAGCTATTTTCTGTCTGCTGCTTTTAACATTTTTTATACCACGTAATTTTACCAAAAAAGCACATTGACTTTGTGGAGCTTTAGCTGACAACAATATGAGGTAAGTGTGCTAAACACTCATTCATTCATTCGTTTGTTTGATCCACAGGAAGCCCACCTGTGTGCCAAAGTTAAGCCCATCTCTGACATGGGAGAAGTAGTTTTCAGGGTGACATGAGGTGCAGGGCGTCACGCAGGACCAGTGCGTCATCGTGTTGTCATGGATGTGCTCGGGCAGGACGCCACCTTTCTGGAGGAGAACTCTGGGATGGGAAATTAGACATATTGTTTGGTTCACAGCTGAGCGAAAAACAAATCCCATACAGTGGGGCAAAAAAGTATGTAGTCAGCCACCGATTGTGCAAGTTCCCCCACTTAAAATGATGACAGAGGTCAGTAATTTGCACCAGAGGTACACTTCAACTGTGAGAGACAGAATGTGAAAAAAAAATCCATGAATCCACATGGTAGGATTTGTAAAGAATTTATTCGTAAATTAGGGTGGAAAATAAGTATTTGGTCACCTCAAACAAGGAAAATCTCTGGCTCTCACAGACCTGTAACGTCTTCTGTAAGAAGCTTTTCTGTCCCCCACTTGTTACCTGTATGAATGGCACCTGTTTGAACTCATCATCTGTATAAAAGACACCTGTCCACAGCCTCAAACAGTCAGACTCCAAACTCCGCCATGGCCAAGACCAAAGAGCTTTCGAAGGACACCAGGAAAAGTATTGTAGACCTGCACCAGACTGGGAAGAGTGAATCTACAATAGGCAAGCAGCTTGGTGTGAAAAAATCAACTGTGGGAGCAATCATCAGAAAATGGAAGACATACAAGACCACTGATAATCTCCCTCGATCTGGGGCTCCACGCAAGATCTCATCCCGTGGGGTCAAAATGATCATGAGAACGGTGAGCAAAGATCCCAGAACCACACGGGGGGACCTGGTGAATGACCTGCAGAGAGCTGGGACCAAAGTAACAAAGGTCACCATCAGTAACACACTACAACGGCAGGGAATCAAATCCCGCAGTGCCAGACGTGTTCCGCTGCTGAAGCCAGTGCATGTCCAGGCCCGTCTGAAGTTTGCCAGAGAGCACATGGATGATACAGCAGAGGATTGGGAGAATGTCATGTGGTCAGATGAAACCAAAGTAGAACTTTTTGGTATAAACTCAACTCGTCGTGTTTGGAGGAAGAAGAATACTGAGTTGCATCCCAAGAACACCATACCTACTGTGAAGCATGGGGGTGGAAACATCATGCTATGGGGCTGTTTTTCTGCCAAGGGGACAGGACGACTGATCCGTGTTAAGGACAGAATGAATGGGGCCATGTATCGTGAGATTTTGAGCCAAAACCTCCTTCCATCAGTGAGAACTTTGAAGATGAAACGAGGCTGGGTCTTCCAACATGACAATGATCCAAAACACACCGCCCGGGCAACAAAGGAGTGGCTCCGTAAGAAGCATTTGAAAGCCCTGGAGTGGCCTAGCCAGTCTCCAGACCTCAACCCCATAGAAAATCTGTGGCGGGAGTTGAAAGTCCGTGTTGCTCGGCGACAGCCCCAAAACATCACTGCTCTCGAGAAGATCTGCATGGAGGAATGGGCCAAAATACCAGCTACTGTGTGTGCAAACCTGGTAAAGACCTATAGTAAACGTTTGACCTCTGTTATTGCCAACAAAGGTTATGTTACAAAGTATTGAGTTGTATTTTTGTTATTGACCAAATACTTATTTTCCACCCTGATTTACGAATAAATTCTCATTTTAGGTGGGGGAACTTGCACAATCGGTGGCTGACTAAATACTTTTTTGCCCCACTGTATATGAATTCAATATTAAAGACCTTAAAGCTTAAAGCTACTATTTCCAACACATACTCAAATAGTAATGGCTGAAAATTTAAACAAGGACCTCCTTTCTCTCCTCTTATCTCCTCTCCAGACAACCCAGAATGGGTAAATGCAAGAAGACCCTTAATCTTAAACTGAAGCTCTTACTTGATCTTATTGATTAACTCCATAATAAATATAACACACTCTAACACTAGTGACAGAATGAAAGTGAACTTGGAGAATTCACTCAGCTATGATTTCCTCTGAGATGTATTTAAGTTCAAGTCTGAGTCATCATTGAGTGGCTGCCACAGTTACCTTTTACATATTCAAAGAACGAGACTAGTACATCTTGGAACATCTCTTAAAAATAGAATCTGGGTAGTCAGTGCATCCACTAGTCTGTTTAGTCTGTTTAAATACACTTTGAATTTGTATCGTGAACATTTTCTGAAATTCAGGTTAAATTTGAGCCAGACTCAAATGAAAAGGGCATCTTCAGAATGCTTTTATGACCTTAGTAAGAAAATATAAATTTTATGTGAATGCCGATCAACATCCACAATAAATCCTAAATTTGTTTCTTGCTCTGCAACAATCAGTTTTCCCTCATTGGTTAATCTTAGAGTAATAACGTAGAAATACTTCATTACTGTACTTAAGTAGAATTTCCAGTTATCTGTTCTTTACTCGAGTAATTTTTTTAAAAAGTGGCAGGTAATTTCAAATGCAGCGTTTCTATCAGCGAAACACACACAATGTGTTTGTGTGCAGTTTGTCACACAGTGTGTGTTAAAGGTCCGGCTGCTGTATTTTACAGAGAGTGAAAAGAAAGAGGGCTAACTTCACTCACAGATGGAGAAAGATAAGAAATACAGGACAGGAGAGGAAGGAGAGAGCTTAGATTTAAAGGTAAAGATTGCTCAGTGGTGATAAACTGGAAATTTAAGAAAATCTACTGAAGCTCTTAAGAGAAATTATTTTGAGTTGTGATTCATTTCTCCACACTACGACCTTGCAATTGGTTTTAGGGATCCCCACCTGCTGAATCCCACTTTAAGCTCTTCCCTATTCATTCTCTTCATTACAGACCAAGACTCCCTCTACAATGTAGGCAACAGAATATAGAGCTATTTTCTTTTCCTTGTTCACAGAGATTCTGTACTTTTGTCAGCTCTATTTAATCTATTGTTCTCGTTTCGTGAGCCGTACCTGTTGGCGAGATGGATGTCGACGTGTGGTCTGGCTGATTCTGGATCAGGAACACAGTCTGGATGGATGCTCATGAAGTCCAACGCCTGGTCTCTTTCCATGGTATAGCAGCAGGGTCCCACTGATGGTCCCACAGCCACCACAATGTTGCTAACTTGGCAAGCAAATTCTGTCACCATGGCATTCACAGTGGCCATGGCAACCCCCATTATGGTTCCTCTCCAACCTGTAAATGTAGCCATTTCATCGTCAGAGTTCATATTGTAAAGTTGTACCACTGCAGCCTCTTTTGCACGCTCTCTTCAACGGTTTGGTTTTATCTTGAATAAATAAATCCTCTAGGGGGCACCAAAGGCTAAAACAAATTATATAAAGAGTCTATAGAATAATTAACACTGAAAGAATTTACTTTGATTCCAAAGAATGTTGAAGTGTGTGCTTTCTGCAAAGTCTTCTTAAGTTCCTCTACTCAAGTTTCTCTTTCACACACATAGACATATTAAAAACACTAACTAATAGTTCTGATGTGCATTTTTTTTCTTGATTGGCCCCCAATGAGATGATGGTTCCCTAAATTAGCAGTCAGTGGTCAAAACTTTGAGAAGCAGTGAGGGCTGACCTGCATGTGCGACTCCGATAACTTTTGCGACGGGATCAGCAAAGAGGAGCGGCATGCAGTCGGCCCCTGGAGCTGCTAAGACGAGCCCAGTCTGATTGGTCACCATTGCATCGTAACTCTCGGGCTCAGCTTTCCCCAAGACCCAGACATCGTTAGCGTGGTTCACCTTCAGAAAACAAGCCGACAGTCCTTTAACAAAACACTGATCTCACATCACTGACCCTCAGCACTGAGGTCAGAACAAAACTGTCCCGAAGTTGGAAAACAAAAAAACAAAAACAACTAAAAATAAAAAATGAGTGTAATCTGTTAATTATTTGTTACTGTTGCATATTCATTTTCTTTGACTGTGAATGCTCGTTTGCTTTAGTTTGTTAACATGTGAAATACGTTGGTGAATATTAAAAACAAAAGATTATATCAAACAGATGTGCATCCAGAATTAAATATGTAAAACTTGCACCTTAATATATGCAAGATGATATATTTTTATACATGCTACTCGCACTTTAAGGTGCGGCTGAGCCGATATTTTAAGTCTGATATTTGGTGATTTAAAAATCCGATATTCCAATATAATATTTTTTTTCTTTCAGACACATAGAATCTAAACAGGTTTCTCTATGTCTGTTACACGGAGCTATTTATTGCTCATTTGCGCTCTGTCTGCCAGCTTGGATCAGCTGGTTGTTTGTTGTGTTTGGAATGTGGACGTTGCAGGATGCCCTCTGGTGGACAAGTCATGCAACATCAACATTCATAACATGGTTGTTTCTCCAATCTCTTCTTTACTTTTTCGTTTTTCATACAGTTAATATCAGCTGATAATTGCAGGCTGCCAATTGGTCAGACTCTAGCTTTAATTACTACAAATATGTTCCAACACCCTTTTTACATAATACAGATAATACATTAAAGGGCAAAATTCTAATAGTGTTGAGTACCTTGACTAAATGCATGGGCTGAGGATGGAAACCAGCATGGAGGGCTAATCGGCGCCTGTTCTCCATTACCACAGCCACTGGGTCCCTCCTCCTGCAGCTGCTGAACAGATTCAAGGAGGATAAGGTCGAGATGTAGGACACACCACCTGTACGGGTGCTGAAGCCATGACCAAAACAATCTGAGACAAAGAGGGAGAGAAAAAAGGTAAACTGCTTTTCTAAAATAACACATTGAAATAAATACATTTAATAGCATTTAAATGAATGCTAAGCTACTTCTAGCTCAGTTTGTATTTATTTACCAACATCTTGTCAACAGATTATACTTTAATAGAAATTTTAACACAGTGCACTAAATGATAAGAAAATTCATTAAATGTCAGGATTAAATGATAACATGAGCTGATCTCATGCACAGTTGTGTGAAAAAGTGTTTCCCCCCCTTCCTGATTAACTATTTTTTGTATGTTTGTCACACTTAAATGTTTCAGATAATCAAATAAATTTAAATTCTAGACAAAGATAACACAAGTAAACAATTTCTAAATGGAAGTGTTTATTATTAAGGTGGAAAAAATTAAACCTACATGGCCCAGTGTGAAAAACCTTTTCACACCACTGTATGTCTCCTGTTATCAGTTCACTAGGACATATTTGCATGGACAAAGGAGTCCAACGGTATATGGTGTTGGGTATTGGTACATTCTCAGTTTCCTCTTTATCTAATGGATATATCACTATAGTTTAAGTGGTTATCAAATGATTAGACTTTATTATAAAATTAAACAGTCAAGTAGCAGTGAATCACTGTTTTTCCTCCATATATTAAAGACTCTGGAATTTACTATTGTGCAATATATAGTATCAATATATAGTATATGTATGACATATTAAGTTTTGATAGACAAACTCATTCTATCTTCCTTTCAAATATACACCCATTTACAGAAAATGGAAAACACGCTGTTCCCAAATAGTTAGTGTGGGACGGGGAAGTCAAACTGTTTTCATTTCACATATCGTGCACTAATGTTAACAGGAACCTTAATTGTTTATTTATTACCGTACTTTGCTACTGTATGACTACCAGTGGGCGAGATCTTTATCAACAGGAGAAGCTGTAAAATATATAAAAATACACCTAAAAGTTTAAAATCTATGCACTCGTTCACATTTTTAAAAATAATTCAATGGCCCAAATTGGAGTCTTTGTACGACCGATTCTGGCCCTCGAGACTTGTGTTTGACACCCTTGATGTAGGAGGAGAAATCCAAACTCCATTCACTATACAGTAATTTAATAACTCCATAAAACTCATAAGTATGTTTTGCTTAAGCCGACCTGGAATGAGCGCAGACTTCAGAACTGTGAGTTCTCCCTTCAGCGCAGGAAGCTGCTGCATAAACGTCGACACTTCTTCGCACACTTCTTCGCCAGGTGAGACCGAATCTGTGGAGGCTCTGCAACTAGGACAAGTCTCGTCCACCGGTCTCTGCTTGTACTGGAAGTCGTATAGGGCCGTAAAAAGGAGGTTCTGGTAATGAGCCAGCACCTCTTTGCCCTGTGCGGTGGTGAGGACCGTGATCGAGCTCAGGTCCAGCTGGTCCAAAGTCTGCTTGAAACGGTACAAACTCTCCACTGTGGAGCTCGAGTCCAGGATGTGCACACTTTTGCAGGAGCTCAAGAACGTGTCTACGAAGCCGTTTTTCTCCCGGTAAGTGTTCCCGCACAGCACGAAGACCTGCGAGTCTGAAACCGAGTCCTCCAGCAGAGAAGCGCCCGTGCATGATGCACAGCAGCGGTGAAGCAGATCCACCAGCACGGCTCGACTCATCGCGGAGAAGCTGAAGTATCTGCCGCTCAGCACACAGAGAAAACTCGCAGACAAACGCAGACTCCCTGCCCTTTATGCGGGACCGCAAGGAACGTGTTTGACAACCAACATACCTCAAAAACTACAGAAACTACAGCTGACTCAGTACTTCCTGCACTGCACAGTCGCTCCGCCCACTCTGGAAAGTCCTAACGCTCGGTGGAAATTCTTCTTTCCTCAGCAGCTGCTGACTGCTGCATACAGTAAAGGTCGAGTGAAGTCCAAGTGTGAACAATACAGACTTTTCTGCAAAACATTAGGAGCACAGCATGCTGGCCACAAACTGCACCAGCGTGTCCCCGAGAAATACTGCAAGTATTAACCTATTAGCACACAGTGTAGGCTAAACCGCTACAGCATGTCTGTAGACACTCATGTTGTCAAACTGATATAGATCAGATAGAACGGCTTATTCTAATATTATTAAAGCAACATTTTAACCTTTTTAATGGTTTTGCATAATGTTATCATGTTGAGGTTATAAATGCATGAATAGGTTTAATCTAATGCCGTGAATAAATCAGAGTATACACCAAATGGAGTTCCTATTTTCTTTCAGCTGGTAAATACTTGATTGGAGTTTAGTATGTGTCATTTTCATGCTGTCATTCAAACAGTATATAGTACTGTGTATTAGAGTCAGCCCCCATTTCTTTATATTTTGCTAGGAAAATGGGAAATAGGTGCAGCAGTATGTTGAAACGTGTACAGGCCTACATGGAACTACATGGTGGATGAAAATGCAACTCTATTTTTGATTGTAACAAGACATCAAACACCACTGGCTGAAATGCAAACCCAAACCATTACACAGCCTCCACCATGTTTTACAGATAGCTGTAGACACTCACTGTTGGATCTCTTTCCTGACTCCCTCCATGCATACTGACCGTGCATAAATGTAAATTATAACTTGATTGTAATTTGTTGTTTATGAAAGAATTACAGAGTGACAGGATTAACTATATTTTAGTGTTTGAATGATACTAGCATAATGTAAAAATAAATAAATAAATAAAAAAGCTGAAAAGAAAGCAGATAAATGGGATAAAGAAGGTTAAAGTTCAAATGGAATTAAAATCAGGGTATTTTGTAACCTTAATTGATATGAGTGGCGTAACATAAGTAGTAGCACCACATTATTAATCATATTTTGTCATGATGGAAATTATGGTAATTGCCAGAGCATATGATCCCTGTATGTACAGTCCATGTGGTCAACGTCAAACTTCCTCTATTTAGCATTTGTAAGCATCAAAAAACCAAGTAGTGACTAGTTTATTATTTACTACAATGAAGTTGGAATAAACTAAGACCAGCTTTTTAAGGAACTGATTAAAGCACAGTATTTGTCAGAAATATTTTATATCATTACAGCTGTCTCAAGCTCTAAGTAAAGTCATTAATGCATTCTTTGTTCCCTATTTACACCAGCTTTACAACATATTATAACCCATTTATTATACGCATATACTATCTAATATAAACAAAAGCAAGCGTCAGTGTGAATACAGTGTACAGGATTTGCCCCTGAAATCTGTACAGTACACAGGACAGTTTGTCAGCTGCTTTGCTTTCACAGCACAGACCGCTGCTAGACGCGAGGAATGAGGAACAGCAGGGCTGCGAATGTCAGCTCTGTCTCTTTCTATGTGGAAATCTGACTCACCTGATGAGCAGGAGGATGTTGGATTTTCCCATGGGTTATTTGTGAGCCACAGTGTCAGCAACGTAATTAAAATCGGGTGCAAGAGCACAACAAAGTAAAGAGAAAGAAAAACAAAAAGAAAAAAAATGTGCTGATGGTGCTGCTGGGAGAGGTCAGTGAAGGAACTCGAAGGCATGCAGGAAGGGTTTTACTGCGTGATGGGGTAAAATGTGCTTCTGTGGCTCGTAAACTCTTTTATACTTTATGATACAAAAGTAATAATTTAAAAAAAAAACAGCCAGAAGTACCCAAATAGCTGGGAGTATTCATTTCAACATTTAACCCTTGTGTGGTGTTCGTATTTTTGTTACTCAGCCAGTGTTCATGGGTCTGGTGGACCCGCTAGAGTTTTGGCTTTCCAAATTAACACTATCAAACAATTTTATGTTAAATTACTCAACAGATGTTTACTTCATCCCAATTACAAGACATATGAACAGCAAACATGGTTAATTTTTTCCCTTTACCTTTGTTAGATCACATTTATGAATTAATGTGCTTCTCGTTTTTCTTTTATATAAAATGTTATAAATAAATCAGTTATAATCAAGTGGAGTGAGTGGAAAGACACAACACATTTACACGTGAAAAAATAATTAATTGTTTAATTTTTCTTTTGAAAAAAACTGAACATGGGTCTCACAGACCCGAACACCATACAAGGGTTAATAAAAACATTCAATTGTTTTCCTTTGTACATTTCTGCACTTTTTTCTTTTTAATCATTTTAATTTTTTATCATTATTATTTATTTATATATGACTTTTTTATGATATACTATATTCTGTCATATTATATGTTATTTATTTTATTGTCAGTAGCCAAATGCAAAAGTGTTGAAACTATATACCTGTATCTCTCTCTCTCTCTCTATATATATATATATATATATATATATATATATATATATATATGACTTTATTTTGTTCAATTTTCATTATTGCTTTGTTTTAGCTGACTAACATGTTCATAGTTGCATGTAGTACACTTTAAATTGATCGATTGCATGTGCCCTGAGCCACCACCAGGGGACGCCAGATATCCAGCTCAGATACCACCTGCTTCCTCACCGTCAGCCTGCATGTTTGATAACACATTTCAAACTTCTCAGCAACTTACCAACCAGAAACAGGAAGCTTCACACATACAGATGTGTTTTACCTCACTGTGTGTTACCAGGCTACATGCTTTAAGCCCCATCTCAGGCCTTGCAGGCCTCCTTGCGTCGTGTATATGAAATGTGATGCTTGTCCCCAGTGGATGTCTCTGCTGCAGCTTTCTATTTTCCCACTCTGGCTGCCCACTGGGACTGAAGCTCCCTGTCAACTCTCCTGCCAAGGTTACAGCCTGCTTCTACTGCTGCTGAAGAATTTATTATCAGCATATATTTATATTTCTCCCCTGGGATTGGTGCCTATTTCCATCTATATCTGTGTGGGTTTTTTTGGCATTGGCATAAAGTGTTACAAAAATAAAGAAGGCCATACGACTCATTCATCTGCCTAATGTGTCTATCTGACTGCAACTATATTTAATTTAATGATAATGTACTGTATTGATCCTGCTTGTCAGGAACAGGCATGTATTTTCTGCTTTCACTAAGTGGAAAGATTGTATGCGATGGCTTAACTCATTATAGATTAGGTAATCATTTACTAATGCTTATTAAAACAGTCATAGCGTTTGAAGAAATTTCATTTTTTGACCACTTATTGCAGCTGGCTGCTGCATGGGTTGCCATATTTAATCTAAAAATGCCAGTGTAACAGCAGTAAAAGGGTCCTTACTTCTGAGACTGGGCACTTACATTTTCTGTCAAGTATTTCTGCATGTTTTTTGTGCCTCACCACAGTTAGTGGGAAATGATTAAATCAAGCTGTGAATAAAGTTCAGTGAATTTCTCAAAATAATGCACTATGCGATTACAATGGAGAGCGATTTGGTTCATGGACAAAGGTGGCTTTTTTTCTCAAGATTTCATGACAAATTTAAGAAGATTAAAGGTGTGGAGTGTGTTCCAAGTGCTGCATTTGCATTTGGCTGCAGTTTACGGGAATCTTAAACGTGGTAGTCAAAACGGATGCTAGCCCAAAGGAAGGAGGACATCATTAAGCTTTGAAAAAAGAAAAACTCTAGTTACTGTGGTCAGTCAACACTCTGGTGCAATATGCACTGATGAGCTCAGCAACAACAAAAGCCTTGAGACTACTGAGGGATCACTGATGACAGACAAATGTAATTATGAATAAAAAATTCTTCAGAACATCACCGCCAAGCCAAGAAAGAATAGAAAAAAACAGCATCGGGCCATGTCCACGGGTGCCAAACCTGACAGGACTGTGAGTCATTATTAGGAGGGTAACAAAGGTTACATTTTTGCAGGTTAATGATGTCCTCCATTTTTTTCTCTCTCTCAATGACTGTCTCATTAATACAAACACAAAGCACATCCAATATACAAGTCTTGTATAACCATGGAAGTACAGTGAGGCTGCCGCAACAAACTAGTGTCATTATTACTGCATAGATCTGTGTAAGTAAGAAAAGAGTTTTACAAGTGGACATTTCACTGCACTAGGAATGTAGATGCTTATAATATGTAAACACATTAAAAGCTGTGTAAATGTGCATCAAAAGAAATGTATTCCTAACTTAATTATTCAGAGTTCCGAACATTTTAGTCCCTTTTAGTTGTTTAAACCTTATTATTTTTGATTGACTTCAAGCGTTTTGTTGGATAAATGAACCTCAGTTAAAAGCCCAATTTTACTGTACTTGTTTTCATTGTTTTATAAGAGTGTGTGCCTGGTGGAGGAAAAAAGCAAAGCGTCAGTTTGACTCCTGAGTGAAGTGAGTTAGCAGGTTTAGGAACACTGCAGAGTGAGATTCTGCTCAGTGGTAAAATATTGATCTCTGTATTAAACCTAAAGCTGGCTCCACTGAGGTTTTTCGAGGCAGAAGTAGTAAAGCACACCCTGTTACAGTGTGACGTGTCACTGAAGAAACAAATAACTGATCAGATGTTCAGATTTAAGCTGTTGAAAATGACCTGTTGGCCTATAATCTGTGAAACATACATCAAAAATATCTCTCATTAATTATAGGGTTAACCCATTAATCTCTGGCTCTCTTCCACAGTGTGTCTTTGTTGTCTTACTCCCCTCACCCACAGCCGGTCACAGTAGATGGGTGCCCCTCCCTGAGCCTGGTTCTGCTGCAGAAATGTCATACTGCTAAAGGGGAGTTTTTCAATCCCACTGTGTGCTTATGCATCAGATTTTTGGGGTTTTCTCTGTTTTATTGTGCAATATAAACCAGCACGATGGAACAGCTGTTGTGATTTGGCGCTAAACTACCTAAGAATTTAACTGAATTTCTATCACAAGGCAGAAACTGGAGCTTTTGACAAAGTGACTTTTATCTTTTTCTATCCAGCTAAAAAGGCTCACTTTTGCTTTAACTGATCTGGCCAAGAGGGCAGCAGAAACAAACCCTTCATAAATCCTGTCGTCTTTAGTCTATTCTCCAATATAAGCAAAGACATTACACATAAAACACACACACACACATAGGAAATCACTTTTTTGGAACAACACCTGGTTTAAAGTCTGACCAGCAGTAGAAACCAAACTCACTGTTTCTGCTTTAGAGCTCCGGATCCTGGTGAAGTAACAACAATGACCTGTAGAGAGGACTCAGGTATGGGAGCTTGTCTTTTTACTCTGGGATAAAGAGCTCTGGCTTTGCTGCCAACAAAAATTCAGTTGGTTCTCAATAATGTGGCTCCAAATTTCTACCTCAATGCCCGGTTAATTGCTGAAGATGAAATATCAAACCAATAAGCGCTTTCTTTATTTCTTATTATTTTATGTCATAACCTAGTTTGACGACTACCCCCCGACTCACTTCTATCCCCCCCTGCTGTCCCAGGCTCCACCGGCCGCTGACAGACACCAGACCCTGCCGTCGTGCACGTCTCTCTCTCTCTCTCTCTCTGCCTCTCTGCCTCTCTCTATCTGTCGGTGACGCGCTCCAAGGTTTCTTCCTACCGGAGGCATCAGCAACAGCAGCGGCGGCGGCGGTGTATCGGTGACTGCTGGCTGAGAGCGCCTGAGAAGAGACACACGGAGGATTGTTCCCAGCTTCTCCCCCCCCACACACACACTCACAAACACCGGGATTTATTACGCTGACGCAATTTGCGGATTTGCGGAGCATCTATCGAATCTTCCGCTGTGTGACCCGGTAAGGTACGGAGAGGTGCGCTCTCTGCTGTGTTTTAGACCGGTGTGTGTGTTTCATTTCCCCGGTAGATGACACGCTCCTGTCAGCCCGCTGAGCGGTTTACTGGAAGGCGCTGATGCCTTTTCTACCCCCTTTCTATCTCTCTCTCGTTACTTCATCCTTCCGAGCTCAGTGTGAAACAGCGGGGTGAAACCAGAACCGAAGCTCTGTTAGTGACTGTTTATTCATTTTGATTAACGGGGACTCGCTATTGACAACTTAACGCGGTGCCGTGGCGCTTTTCAGCCAGCGGGGAGAACAGAGGTGTCTGTAACAACGGGGCTCTGGATCCGCCTATTGTTCAACAGATTCTCCAATTAAAAGTGTAATCCAGCCGGAGTGAGGCTAGAAGTCACTAAGAGTAAAAAAAGAAAGAAATGAAAAGGCGAATAAATGAGGACTGAAAGTGACCAAATAGAGGCTCAGCACTTCTGCTTCTAGAAAATCCAGAGGAGGGGGAAGGAGATTAATTGCAAATGCACATCTGCTCACTCTACTCTTTGCACCTGAGAGGCGGTGTGATGGGTTTTTTCTGTGTGTGTTTGGTGGCGTTTAAATGCTGGCCCTGCTGCTGTGTGAGCTTATGTGATGCTGGTCTTTGGTTTTGGGGTGTGTGCAGGGGAGATCAGCTGTGGTGGAGGAAAGGATGCCCTTGCTATCAAGTCACCTTGACGACCCTTCAGCAGCACACACAGAGCTGCCTTTGTCATTGTCATGCTCACACCAGTCACCTGCTTTCACATGCTGTCATAGCCATGGAGCCATTACCAAATTGAGGGTTTTATGGGTCTGGCTCATTTCCTGGATATTTCCTGGATGTTTAGTTGTAAATTAAAAGAGTATTTCCAATAAACTGAGTGGCGTTTGGTATTAATTATAGTGGAAATTGAGAAAAGGAATGTCACAGCTATTACGTCTGGCTCTATTGGAGTTTTTAAGAAATAAGAGAGTAATTAAGGGGAAATGTTGAGGAAAGCTAACAAAGGAAGATTATTTTCTTTATAGCTCACTCTACCAGTTTGTGTAAAATCTATAAGGGAAATCCTCATTAAATGTCAAATTAAATAATAATGCAGTAAAAAAAAGTGTAAATAGGTTTAATTTGAACAAATTACTAGACTAAAGCAGTCTTTAGTTTACCATGTGCTGATGCTGAGAAGCTCAGGATAAACAAGACGTCCTCAGCACCATGGAGAGATGGCGTCAGGGAGTGTTAATAACAAACACTTCCTTAAATCTGATGGTTAGGTGACTCAGGATGAACCAATACCAGGCCTCCGAGAGAGATTCTCTCTGAGCATCATCCAAGTGTTCGAGCTCAGTTTGTTGCACAATTTATTATTTGTTATGAATATTTCTTTTATTTAAATCTTGCCACCTTAATGGTGAAGTGGTATAGTTTTGGCAAGTGACCTGTGACTTGTGAAAATTTGCAGGATGGGAATATCAGCTTTAAGAGATTGATCTGCTATTAATTATCTCGATTAATCAGTTTTTACCTCTTAGATCAATATGATGTGGTTTTGTCTTATCATGAAACCTCAGTCTCCAGAGATATGCTGTGAAATTTGCTAGAAAAAATTGACATGCATTTTTTATGAGTAATTTTTTTAGCTGCACTGATTACAGTTTCATTGGCAGATTCTGATTTTTACAGATTTTTACTAATTTTCTCTCTAAGACCTTTGCTTATAACGAGGCTGCTAGCCACTTTTCCTTTGTTAGCTTCTTTAAAATGTCCATGTTCACTTGTGTGAGGGTGCTTTAAGTGTCTGATTAAGGTTTGCTGTTATGAATGTTTAGGTGGTGGTCTCCCAGTGATTCTTTCACTTTGGTATATTTTTTGTTTTCACTCATAGTGAGGAGCTTCCACGCTAACAAGATGTTAGCTTGTAGCTGTGAGTGTCTGTGACTGTTTTCCGGTGCCACTGTGCACGTATTGTGCATGCATGAAATGCATCACCTCATTCTTGAGGCTGCTTACATGAGGCTGACCAGCTGGGCACCGGTCAGGGCTGAGAACACTGGGAATTGGATGATTTGGGTGTCTGATCAGTTGATCACATCATCAATAGCATGCTACCCATTGACACTTAATTTCATTTCAAGCCAGCATGATTATTCCTTATGGGATCTTGTGTTTTAGTCCTATAAATGAATTTTCTCCCTTCTTGTTCTGATTTTGGTCTCTACCAGTGATTGTCTCTTTAGCCAATTTATGCTTCATTGTGGAGATAATGTGTCATCTGGATGTGTTAAATACTTGCATTCTGTCTGCTGGTCTTTGCAGTTACACGTGTTGTTAAAAATTAATTGGTTGCTGCTCACGATTCGACCTAAAGACTATATTACAGAGCAGGATTTTGTCTTATCCGGGTAACTTCAGGGTTAACCCTGAGTTTTCTGTGGTTCACTTCTTATCAGGGTATATCACCATGGTACCTCATGCTGCTCCAGAGATGGTCATGTTCTAGATTTGAAATCAGCAGGTACGACATGCCAACCCCATGCTTCCACCCGTATAATGTGAATGCGCAGAGATACCCTGGTTTACCTTAGTGTGCTGATAACCAGCTTCATATGACTGCTTACACTGATTGCAGCTGTTAGCGTAAGTGAATCCAGATAACAGAATTCTGTAACGCTGGGCTCTGGTTTCCTGCAGTTAAGTCACGAGAAGCAAACCTGCTGTGTGTGCTAGAGTTAATCACAAAAGTAATGTTACTTTGCAGAAAGAGTCAAAATTCCCTACGGGTCTGGAGACCTGTCAGCTAGTTAGCTGATTTGCTTCTGGGGACAACTGCTAAATTTTCAGGGCTTTCCTTAAAGTCCGCAGATATCCGATATAAGACCTTCCATTCCATCCACTGGTAATCTTTTAAGAGTGAACTGTTTTATCTATATGTCGATATCTGTTCTTAGGGTTTGAACTGGTGGGTTACTTTTGGTTCCTAGGGTATTTAAAAGTAGATAGGGAGACTCAGTCTCATCCCTCAGTTTTCAGACCCATCTTCTGTTATCCAGCTTGGATTTAGATTCAGGAGACAGGCACCCTCTCTGCTTTTGACATTAAGGCCATTACATATTGCAAAAATGATAAACTATGAATTTTTCAGATTGGAAAAATCTACACACCGAAAGCATTGTGTTTTTGCAGAAAAATTACCCTCAAAAGATGCACAGTGAAAAAAAATGAAGCTGACATGAAGCAATGATGAGCTGGTCCTGATGTTTCTAAACAAGAAAACAAAGAAACAGATATTCTGGTTCCAGCTATAGTGTCCAGCTATTTTAAAATCAGTTCAGATTAATAGCTCAGCTAATTGATTACTTGCTTCAGTTCTACAATGTATCAATCAGTGAGTATCCAGAGTGAGGCTTGGTGTTGGCTAGATCGCCCTGTCACGATGCCTGTGAATGAGTGACATTAAAACAGTGTTTCCCAGGAGGCCGTGGAAACACAGACACCACTCATCATCATCAACAACAAACAGCTTCTCTATTGTCTGCAGGCAAACAGCCGGCTGTTACATCATTAACTGACACGACGTTGTGACTGCTGAATATCAGCTCTGGAGTCACTGCAGTAGAATTTGACACCACTCTGCCCAGCGGTGGCCGGCTGCTGAGGTCGCGTGAGGCTGAAGGGATTAGAGCTATGGTGGCGGTGGTGGCGGCTGCGCACCAAATTTTCCCCAGGTGGCCGGGTCGTTGGGGGGAACGAGGCTGATGATTTCTCACAGGACAGAGTGGAAACAATGTGACGCGGCCTCCATCATTCAACGCACAGACACGGGCTCCTCTTTCAGTTTTTCAGATTGGACTGAAAATCTCTTCACTCTTACCTGTCGTGATTGTGTTCGGTGCATCTCATTACACCGTGTGGCAAAAGCAGCCTGTTAGCCTGTTATGCGATTATCCATCCTCCTCGTGTCTTTTGCAGATTTTGCCTCACAAACATTAATTGACCCCACGCTGCAGAGCTCAATGGGGAAGACTGTCGCTAATTGCGGTGGTATTTTGAGATACGGTGGGAGCATTAGGCTCTTCCACCACGGGAGGAATTATTCACTAGAGATGTTTCCACCAGCATTTATGTGTGAGTGAGAGTCTCTGTTTCCCTGGATTTCAGCTCACTGTGGGGACGCAAACCTGAAATACACGTCAAACTGTGGGCATTGAAAAAAAACAAACCTCACTCACTCATTTATAGGTGTTTAAATATGTACACTTGAATCTTGTTTTGAGTATAAATATACTGTTTCATGTCCTCTAACGTCTGACCAGCAGTCACATATCAAACTACATCTGCCTCCCCTCATAAAATAAATAAAAGGCTTGTGTTGTAGAAAATACATTTTTGTTTTTCGTTTGAAAAATAGTGATTGACAAAACTTAATTTTACCTAAAACAAATGCTAGATATTCCATTCTAAACTTTACACTCTCTATTCAATACTACATTCTGTAACAGTATGTTATGAACTTGTATTGGATCTGACTGAGAAATTGGTGTGTGCTGTTGCAATTTATTAATCACAGTTTGCTCTTGGCTTGTTTATCATCAGTCTCTCTGCCCTCATTTCCAACTGGTCACCCCAGATGTCTGCCTCCTGGTCTTGTTGGAGGTTTCTTCCTGTAAAAAGGGAGTTTTTCATTCCCACTGGCACCAAGTGCTTGCCCATAAGTGGATTATTTGATTTTCCCTGTATTATTGTAAGGTGTTTACCTTACACAGTGTCGGGGAGTAACGGAATACATTTACCGCCGTTATGCTGGGCTTACACTATGCGATTTCTGGCCCATTTTGAGCCGATTTTTGAGTCGTGCGAGCGTTTTGGCGATTTTGGCCTTCATCGTGCGTCGTGCATCGTGTAGTATACGTGGGGTAACGAGAAGCGATTAACACTTCACGACCAGCTCCCGATCATCAATCGCTTGGTCATGAGGGTGTCACCGCAGTTTCTCACACTGCGCACGCGCAAACACAAATGTCAGCGAAAAAGACGGCGCAGCACGACAGTGCAGCGTGTGATCTGGACACAAGCGATGGAGGCACTTGTAGAACTTTGGAAAGCTCATCTGAGCCTTTTCGATGTGGCCTCACAAAATTATCACGACCACAACAACCGTGAAAATAGTTGGATAGACATTGCTGCTCAATGCCTGATCAATGTTTTTCATTAGCAATTTAGCAAAGTTGATGGCGGTGGTGTGCGTGTCTGTGTGAGTGAAAGACAGAAAGGGAGAGCGAGCGACAGAATTTCTGTTATAACCTTAATTTTATGGACGCACAGTGTGAGCACTCGGGTCGCATCAGAGCACCGGGTCGTATAGTGTGAGACCCTGCATCGTGACCTATGAACTTCTAACCCCTGCGAGTCAATCGTACAGTTTGAGCAGGAGCTGAATCGCGTGACTGAAAAAAAACGCAGTGTGAGCCCGGCATTACGTATTTAAAATACAAAATATGAGTAACTGTATTCCGTTACAGTTACCGTTTAAAAAGGTGGTATATAGAATACAGTTACTTTGTTGAAATAAATGGATTACACTGCGGTACTTTCCTGTTTCATTTTGTCGCGGGTCAGGACTGTTTGGGTTTGGTTTGACAGCTACGTTCTGTTGTTCCAGGCTGCAGCGTTACGGTTGCCATGGTTACAGGGCAACGCTCTCTGCAACTGTGTGTTTCCTGGGTGAGAGAGCACCTTTTTGTTGTTGTGCTAAGCTAATAGGCAGAATGCTACAGGCATAGCTCTAAAGAATGTAGCCTCATGGGCAGTGTAGTCCGTGCTGCAGGGAGAATGGACTGCCATGCCCGTTATGTGTCTGTGAACGCAAGGAGGGAGAAAAATGAGAGTGGAAAAGTACGAGCTGTCATCGAGCAGAAACGGGAGCTGGAAGCATGTAAATATAATAATAACCACTGCAGCCAAGAAGAGTGCCTGACGAGCCCAGTTGTAAGTAAGCTATTAAGACTCGACTGTACACCGTGTTCGTGTTTTCCTCCAAAAACAACAAGTTCCGTTATTGTAAAGCTATTTTTCGGCTATGAGCCAGAGGGAACCGAGGTATTAGCCAGAGCTCTGGACGTATTAGTCAGAGGTCCCTTTACTATGGTTTGGAGACCTGAGACCGCAGACCTTCAGTAATAGTAATAAATCACACAGCAATAGTACATTCATGTAGTTGTAAAACCATGATAATATATTAAGTAATCCAAAGTATTCAGAATACGTTACTCTCAAAAATACATTTTGGGGCATGTATTCTGTAATCTGTAGTGGAATACATTTTAAAAGTAACCCAACACTGACCTTACAATATAAAGCGCTTTGAGGCAACTGTTGTTGTCATTTGGCACTACATAAATAAAATTTAATTTTATTGTAAAGGTTAACATAATTGACTAAAATTAGCCTCATGCTGTTTACTAGAAGACTAACATGCGATTAAAACAACAGCCTCATCAAGGAGATGTTTGTTGAGGTCATAAATAAAGAGAAAAGTACAGTTATTTTACCATGGGGTTAGATAAAATCATACTTCTGTTTTTGCCTCCTGCTGACCAGTAAGAATGCAGGTAAAAGGCACTTCCTTATTGGCTTCCCCTTTGCTTCTTTTCTGCTAGTACCTACGTGGCCAAAGCAACATGAGAAGCCTCTCAGGTGCAACATGGCCAAAAGTCATGTGATGTCATTTGTATGCGACACAAACAACATAACTGAAAATTGATGGATTTAATTTTTGTGAAGGAGTCACACTCATGAATCATTGAGTTGCGTCACTGACTGACCAATCGGTGGCATTCAGTCTGTTGACATCACATTTTCGGATTGACTCAGATTGATTGGAACCCCGCCCGAGTAGATACTACAAAAGTACCTGGTACTAGATACTACCACCTAATGGGAAAACTAAAAAAAAAAAAAAAAAGTCAAGCTGAGTAGGTACTGGTAGAAAAAGGCTATTTTCTGGTCTGGCCATCTTTTATGAAGAGACAAGGTAAGAAGAACATCAAAATAACATTAAAAAAATTGACCTGATCTCAGCTGAAACCCAGCTGAATGTTGAGAAGGGGATGAAAAAATACATTGTTTGTATGAAGCATCACTTAAAGATTTGGTATGCTGTCCTGATGCTTAAGGTCATGACAAGGGGAATCAATGGAAGTGAGGCAGAGTCCTCCAAAGGATAGCTATTTGAGTTTGTGTGTGAGAGAGGAGTCGCCAGCTGTGTATTGATTGGAAGACTCAGCATTCAGACTGACTTCTGGCTCCAGACCAGTTTTCTCTCCCGCTTGTTCGCTCGCTCCTCACAGCTGGTTTTCATTCGCTGTCACAGAAATCAGACTCTGAGATTTACAACCAGTGCGGTGTGAGCAGGAGGGCAGCGTCTGGTCTGAGGGGAAAAAACAAAATGCATATGCACGTGCTTCCTGAATTCACAGCGCAGTGCCATGCGTTCAAGCTGCAGCGCAGAATAGTCAGCTTTAATGCAGAAAGACAAATGTTTTTAAGGCCAGAGGGTCACTATAAATGCAAGAATGAAATTACTTTGACTGAAGGGGTGAATGGGTTCACTTAAAGGGGCACTCTAGTGATTTATTATTGCACTCAAATAGCACAAGTTGCAAGACAAAAGCTGTATTAGAAAAAAAAACAAAAAACAGGCTGTAACAAACTATTTAGATGCTGTCAGAAACATAGACCCAGATTCTGATGCTTTAACAGCTGTGCTCAATAACTATCAAATCAGAAAACATCCTGACATAAAGCACTTTAAATACTGCTAGGTTTGACTTTTAGGTAAAAACACATATTCACAAACAGAAAAGAGTAAAACATTCTTAAAAAGGAACACATTTTATTCAGATAGGATGGGCACTGGGTCAAGAACATCTAGATGAGAAGAAGTCTTCGCCCTTCTGGGGGAGCTGGAGTTGGAATGGTTCTATCCATTTTCAACTCCCATCTGGAGAGAAGTTCAGACAAATCCAATTTGCCTTCTCATGCTTTCAATGTAATTTGCAACCAGAGTTTTCATAGTAGTGACCAGAGAAAGAGAAGCTAGTAAGCTAAGAGCAACCAAGCCTAAGACAGAAAACCTGTAGAGACAATTATCAGTGCCAAGTAATGGCTGTGTGGAAGGCAGACTGTAGATCCAAATGCAGGACTTGGAGACAGGAAATAAAGTCATAATCCAGCTTTGCTGATCACTCACAATAATACAAAGAAGCCCAAAAAGATTGAATTGAATCAGACGCGTGGATAGCTTGAGGAAGATTATTCCAGCGGTAGGGTGCAACAGAGGCGAATGCACGGTCACCTCTGGTCTTAACGCGGGATCTAGGTCGCACCAGGAGCATTTGGCCTGCTGATCTAAGCGCTCTCCTAGAGGTATAAAAGCTGAGGAGATCTTTATGATAGCTGGGCGTGGTGTTATTTATGATTTTAAAAGTGAGCAATACGATTTTAAAATCAATCAACTTTTGTAAGAAAAACTTTAAACACATAATTCTCAACACCAAAAGGAATTATGGAGCTACTCAACTCAAAACTCTGGGACCAAGAAAACGTTTCATCTTCCTACACTGAGCATCAAGCATCAAGAGGCAAGTCCAAGAGGTGTGTGCTCATATTAGAGCCAGGCAGAAGGCAGTAGCTCAATATCACATGCTCAGCCGTCAGTCTCTACTGTGCAGTCTCTGGTTGGAAATAGCAAATTCAGTCTTAAGTGATCTGTGATTTTCACACATATCTCAGTCTTTAACAAAGTAAAATCAGAAAAGATGTCAGTTGTGTTAATGCTGTAACCATGGCAAGTTATTTTTCTACAAGGCAGGTGTTGCTCCTCAACATAGAAACGTGATCTTTTTCTTGGTTTGATCGAGGGAACAAATGAACAGTCGCTATAAGAGCTAGAATGTTTCTTCTGTAGAAAGCAGCTCTAGTTCAGACTCTGAGACTGAAGAAGGGAGGGCATGTTACCAGAATTAACCTCAGTGAGCCCCTTTCCTGCTTCCTCCTCCTCCTCATGTTAATGGAGACAAAGTCATTACTGTCACTCCAGTAAGCTGCTGTAGCTTTCAGAATCAAACAGCAGCCCCTCTCATATTTCTCTGTCCAGGCTGGAGCTTATTAATTTAATAAATAGTTGTTAGTTAGAATTTAATTTTTTAATCAATTTGTTTGACTGTTGTTGTGATTTGAAACTATATAAATACAATTTAATTGAATTAAGAAAAAGGATGTCTCTGCTTTATATCAAAAACTGTATATTTAGGACTTTAAAGTATTTTGGAGTTTAGTCACAGAGGCATGTAAATGTGCTGTAGGAAGGTTTGATGGGTATTTTATAGTAGTGCAATAGTTAATGAAGCCAAAAGTGGGAAAAACTGCAGTTCCTCAAGTGGGCACTTGAGGCTGGTTCCAAAAGTGAGCAAGGCCCATAGACTTTCATGTTAAAATGCCCGTCTTTATAACAGAAAAAAGGGCACGTGTACAATGTGGTGCAAAAATGATTTTAACCTCTATCATTAGTTTACCATTTCATGGAGCAAAGAGTGAATTCTAAACCTTATCAAAGCTTAAAGTTAGAGCGATGCTCAGTTAAACTGACAGGCAGCTGTTTGCTTCTCCTCCACTAACTGAAGTTACTGAACTGGTTTGTGGTGTTGGTGCCTTTTGGAGCATTTTAAATTTTATGATAAAAATATGGATTGCTGCCATATTAATTGTTGTGAAAGTCAAGCCAAGACTGGGCTTCTACTTTGCTGTTACAGCCAGTTTGTGGATGCAGCTTGCTAACCGATGGGTGTCATCAGCCCTTAAAAGCTGCAACTAGCTGATCAGCTTGGCACATTTTTGTTACTCATTTTAAAGTTTTAATAAGCTAAAAATGAATACATTAATCAATAGCTTAAACAATCAAAAGCAAAATAATAAAATAAAATTAATAAATTGTTCTGGTGTCTTAATTGTATGAGCTTCAATAATTGGTTTATCAACAGAATGAATATTTAAACAGCCAAATGTTTGACTCAGAAAAATACACAGCATCAACATGCCCAGCATCATAAGGGCTGTGGTAAATTTTCTGTTCATCGACTGATACCTTAACACACTGAGCTTTTCACTGCTATTAAGACACACATAGTTAGAAGCATGGGAGCACATACAGAGGCAGATCACAGAGCGGCAGCACATCAAAGGAGGATCGGCCATCAGCGTGATGGAGGAAGCAGCCGGAGGGGAAGAAATGCTGTGACTGAAGTGCAGTCTGATTCACACAATAGCTGGTGTGTGTGTGTGTGTGTGTGTGTGTGCTGTGTGGTCTTTTTCTGGCTACACATCAAGTAAATCTGATTTGTGCTGAAAGCTGCAGAGGAGAGTGGCAGGAAATAGGATTTACTTCCTGTCTGTCTGAGACGCAGCGGCCGATGCAGGCCTGCAACTAATGACTTTCTCATTATTGATTCAGCTGTCAGTTCATTTGTGCTGGTTTCATCCATTTCTTTATTCTAAGTTTTATTTAATCGGAAAGTCCAATGCAGATCCATATACGCCCTCAACCACTAGCCTGGTTTCTCAGAAAATTTGCCAGTAAACTAAACAATAAACAAAGAAATAAATTACAATTTTAAAGTAAACTAAAGATCCAAAAATTTAGAATGTCCAGTTTTACTAGCAAATATGCAACAAAAGACAACATCACATTTGAGAACCTAAAACAAGCCAATGTCCGTGTTTTGAAAATTTATGGAGAGATTATGGAGCAAAAACATTTTGATGTCATTGCTGACAAATACTCCCCATTTATACAGCATGTTTACATATACAGTATATTACATTTTTGGGAATTGGCAGTTTTAAATGGCAGTGATGGAGCTGCACTGCTGGAAGTACATGTGGAAATTCATCAGCTTTTCTGCGTACTTAAAAAAAAAACCTTTTCACATTGGTGCATATTGTAAAATGAATCTGCTCATAGCAATGTCTCTGCAAAATTATTGCCAGCTGAGTTGATTAATTGATGTGGCTCTGTTCTGAGACCTTTATCAAGAAACACAGTCAAACACATCATGCAGCTTACAGAAACAAAACAACAGAATTTATTAGCAACTTTAATCGATTGTGTAGTTTCATTAAGATCACAAAAGGGTGGCAAATGGAGATTATTTGGAATATTTCCCATTTTTAACTTGATTTATTGGTTCTTTTTGATTAATCCTGCCTTTTCTTTCTAATCAAAATTTTAAAACAATAAAAAATGTAAAGTTAGTCAGGCCAGTTTGCACGACAAAAAAACCAAATGAAAAACAAAGTTACATTTTGGGTCTTATGTGATAAGACAACATTTATATTTTTATTAAAATGTCAAAAGAAACAAAGATAAGACAAAAAAAAATTCAAGAACAGCTTTTTTAGGAAGCTAGTGCAAGAAATGGTGTGTGCAGTATGTACAGTTTGAAACAGAAACGGTGAAATAAGAAATAAGTGATTAACTGTCTGATCATTTACAGTTTGGAAGATGTTTCATTTTTCTGTTTGATCTCATTACAAATGGAATATTTTATAGATAAGAAGATGCCTCCTTTAACTTGAATCCTTGTATTATTTAGTTCACTCCTTTTAAAAATTGACTTGCTCCTGTTTCAGCAGAAAAAGAGTAACACTGGTTAAATAATTGCCCAACAGAATCTGGAATATATGTGTAGCTTCACAGTTCTGTTCATTTACATTTATTTTGACTTAAAAAACATTATAAACATAAAAACAATACTATAAGGGCATTTACAGTTCAGCAAAACCCCTTCAAAATCTCTCCATATAAATTCTCAGAGTAATTTGCATCCCCGCTATATTTCAGTGGGTGTTTCCTTTGCACATGCCCCGCCTGATATCTTTTTGTGTAATCCTACAGATGGTCAAACAGATGGACAAATATCATCTCCACAGAGCCGCCACTTTCTTGGCAAAAGGAATCATTTTCTTATGGAACAAACTCACTGCTTTGACCAACAATCACTACCTTCTTTTTATGTTTCTAATGTGCCATTTCAGTCTATTTGATTGTCAAATGTTTACCTGGTCTGCATGATCTTCATATAGTTCTAATGGTTGTTCTATCCAAATATGCCTGCAGTAGAGGAAACTGGGCATAGTTTAGATTGGCGTTGATACAAATCCCATACTTTCTGTCAGGGCGACAGATGCAGGAAAAGCCCTCTGGGATTTGTCTGCTTATGGCCACATTGTAGCTCAAACTACTGCTTGACATGGTTGCAGCCTATACCTAATTCATCCTGGCCACGTTTACTCTGGGCTGTTTAGATACTGGATAGAAGCTCAGTCTGCCCAAGATGCCTGAAGGGGCCAAGTGTGAACTGAATATTAGTCTTTCCCGATCTCTTCTCTTCATGAGAGTGCTGTTTCAAATAAAAGACATCATCTGCTATCCTCTTCTCTCGGCTTATTTCCTTTAAATGTGCAGGCGAGACTCAAATCGCGTGCACATGTTAGGTCTGGAGAGGTAATACTTTTATTTCAATGTTATGAGGCAAGATGATCCCGTGGAGTAATTAGATTGTGGTCTGTCGCTGCAAGCCCCCCTTTTATAATCCCATTTGTGTTGGAAGTTTACGGTGCTGTGGTTGAGGACCACTGGTGGACTGTTCCCAGTTTCCAAACTGTGTGAAATAGCTGTAGCCCGAACAACGTGATCAGCAGCTCTCTCTTCGGGTTTTTAGTCACAGTGTGTTACACATTGCTACTTCTATGTGTGCGTGCACTCATAATGCTGCTGCACGGCTGCAGCTGTAAGCCTGTGTTCATTCATGCAGCGATGTAGAGGCAGGATGCCAGTCCTTGCCAGATGAAACTTAACACACACACAGAAGCCGACCAGAGATTCAGAGAGCGAGTAATGCATCGAGAGCTGAAGTTTGTCCAATGGATACTTGTGCAGAGTCTCCCAATTTGTATGTATTTGAGTGAGTAGCCCGTATCCTCATGTGTGTGTGCATGTATGCAGAAGGAAGCACACCCACACTTGTTTAAATAAATGATTAAAAATATGTAAACTGTTTTGTTGGTTTTTTGCAATAAATGACCAAGAAATAATCAGCTGCTTTGCCAGTGAGTCTCTCTTCCTGCTGACTCTAACTCCACCCTCTTTAAATGCAAATGGAAACATTAATCTTTGCTCTGGTCTGCAGCCCCAGTGAGCTCGGCACAGTTCTCCACCTGCTGCACTTTCTACTTAGTGTCAGCCTCTATTTTCCAGCAGATTTCTGGAGCAGATCAAGAAATAATGTTGCCACAGTGATGGCTCCAACAACAGGACAAGGTCTTTTTAGGGGACAGAGCTGAGTGATGCAAGATACATGAGTCACAAAAAGGGTCTTTTTTGTTAAATGATCCCTCGGGTCTGTTCCTCCAGGGAAATTCATTTAAAATAATGTCCATTTATTGCTTTTTTTCAGTTATTATTCTATTTGGGTGATAATTATACTGTAGGTTTGCATATATAATGCTTTGGGGATGTGGTTCAGTAAGCTGAGCCCAGCTGTTTCTCAGATTATTAGTGTACATTTAGGTTGGAGAGGCAACCATCTGTTTGTCTAAAAAACCAATGACAGTGAACAATCAACAGTTTGTACTTTTGCAATTTAGAGGTGGACGTGCACAGAGCTATCACTGGAAACCTTAAAGCGTGGAGGTTATGAAGCATGCTTTGCATTTGCATTTGCAGTGGACAGTGATTTTCCAGAGAAGTGCAAGTCATGCTAGATCTTAATGTGAGCTTTATATGTGAGTTCAGATGTTATAACTTTAACTTTAATTTGTATTAGAAGCTTAATAACCTCTCTATGTCTTTCATCTCACACAACATATTTCTCTTTCACTAACTTTAAATACAATGTCAGAAACAGATTGACTACTTATAGTCAAATATTAATAATAGTAATTAGAATAACACCACCACCACCACCACCACCAATAATAATAATAATAATAATGAATTATGATGTATTTGTTGATAAACAAGCCTGATCGCTACAGATTCCATAAGAAGAAAGAGACTGACCCTTGTGGATATACATGTACTTGCATCACACATTTTAGAGTCTACTAAAACGTTGATTTTGGGAAGAAATTGTAATTATTAAATTCATACAAGTTTATGATCAAGAGTGATTTAAGGTGAGTTTAAGTTTAGGATCAAGCAAGGGAATGAATGTAGGTCAATCCTAAAGAAGGACAGCATGACTTCCCATACTCTCCCCCACCAATAACACGCTGGCTTGATCCGCCTCTATCTATCCAGGGTTATATGTAGCTGTGTGAAGCTTTCGGTGACATGATGTGTATTGGCACAAGATTCACTGTGGCAGACCAACACATCCCCACAGTTTCAATGAGGAGCTTTTATATCCAGCGATGTGAGTGTGTGCAAGACACCTGGCAGGAATCAGCAGTGCAGGTTTTCACGTTTTCAGGCTTCCTGAGTGGTGTTTGGGTCCCGCTGTGGATAGGTTTTGTTTTTCTTCGGTTGATTTCACTGCTTTCCCCAGAACTGTCTGATGCAGATAAAACAAATATTAATGCAAAGACAGTTTTCTTCATCCTGACTGTGTTTGACGAATTCGATGCCAGCAGGTCTGTCGTCTGTGTTGTGTCAAACCTATGTGATATAATTGTTTATAACTACATTATATAAGCCAAAATGTATTTCATATAGGGGAGCACCAGACCTGTTTTTTTTTTCAGTCCCGAGACAGACAAAGACAGACAGACAGATAAAGCAAGTGTTGTTTTATAACAGAGACTGAAGCATACAGGGAAAGCACTGCTGCCAGAACTTTTCAGTCATGTCATCTCACTGCTGCTGACAAGTGGCAAAGTAAACACAGGACAACACATGAATTTAGTAAAGCAATCAAAATGATTTTTTATACTTTGTCTACCAGATCTAGTTTTTTAATCAATGTTGGGCCAACAATTATCAGCTGTATCTGAGCTTCAAGCAGGTGCTTGGGGAGGATGGCGGGCATGCAAAGCCTTTCATGTTAGAAACAAGTTCAATTCCAGACTCTAGTCTGCTGTTTTGGCCACAAGAACCCTTTATGTGGATTCAGATTTGTTGTTGGAATTATATAGAACCAAATGAACACAAATAATAATGACCCAAGGTGGCCCGCACTAGGGTCTTTAGGGGCCTGCTTGCCCATTTAGCCTGTTTGGTATTTCTGGTGTGTATCTGAAATGCTAGAACTATCATGCGTAGTAACAAATTATGCCATTCTTTGAATATATAATATCAGACCTGAAAGATGTGAGATTTCTGGATCCAGGGTAGTCTTCCTGAGACCAAAGACAACCTTGTTTTGAACTCATGTGGATATTGTGAAAAACATTCAGTAATACCGCAGTCACTCCAACCGATGCCAGAAACAAACAAATTGGTGTTAAAATTGTTTTTTGTGATTTGCTAATTTGCCAGCTCTTTGATGGGTGTGGCTTTGGAAGTAGAGGACAACATCTGCTTATTGGAAGGTTGGCGGTTTGATCCCCGGCTGCTCCAGTCTGCATGCCAAAGTATCCTTGATCAATATACTAAACCCTGATATATTCAATGGAGTGTGAATGTTAGATAGAAAGCACTTAGCCACAGAAAAAGTGGTTGTGTGAATTAGTGAATAAGACATGTTGTATAATTTGCTTTGAGTGCTCAGGTAGAGTAGAAAAGCGCTATATAGGAACCATCCCATTTTAGTTTACCATCTGTAAATTAAAAATCAAGCCATTACTTTGACAGAACTGTGAAGTGACTCAAAGGTGTTTCCTACAAATATCAAAAATGATGTGCTGTCATTTCCTTAATAGATAATATCAGACATGAAAGATGTGAGATGCTTGGCTCCAGGGTAGTCTTAGTCTTGACCACTAATTTGTAAAATTATGAATACTGACCTGATCTTCAGCCAGGCAGAAAATTGGTTGACCACCTCTGGGCAGCAGGTACATTCTCTAACAAACTATATTTGGCAAAACAAATTTAGAACAGATAAAAATGTGGCAAGAACCAGAGGTTCCCACAAGTGCGCTTAAACTGTGTTCCTATATGTATGACACACCACACCCTGTAGCTGCATCAGTTTGACAGCCACAGGACAGTCGGAGGCAGTGAGGGATGAGCTTTTATTACAGAGTGGACTCCTCCGGACAAAGAAGACGGATCATGACACCATCCAGCAGTGGGAACAATAGAGGGAACAAGCTGCCCGCAGCCTGCCAAACCTCCTGATACACCGACAGCAGCGTACACCCTCTGTCTTTCTGCTTTCTGCTCTGTCCTGATGATCACATTGCGGCTGCCCTGATTTCTGCCGGTTGTAATGTTCACTCTGCTGAGTCAGTGCCAGCCTTAAGTAGAGCCGCAGCAACTGAGACCAAGCAGTGTGACATTTTATTTGCCTGACTAATGTTCAAACCAGTTTCTTTACTCTTCTAAATTTCTGCTTGAAAAACAACTGCCTAAGGATGTAGATATTTTCAACGTTGTGTAAAATATTTGAACCTCTTGTTGGGTAGGGTTGAGTATTGAAAACCTGCTTCAGCTTAATAAGAACCAACTTTAAAGAAAGGTGTTATGCCTTATTTTGCTCTAAGCCCTTCTCCCAACTCCTGTGATCTATCTGGTTCTTAAATCTAAAGCAGAATCAGAGCAGAGGAAACCTAAACAGATCTGGGTAAACGAAACAGCTTAAATCATGCTGCAGGTTTCCAAAAACACTGAATACTTACAGGAAACATTTGTTTCAACGTTGAGTTGTAAGTATAGGTATAAATAATAATAACATTATTTTTTCCTCAGTGACAAAGTGCTGCACACTTTGGATAAAACCACAGACACACATTCAAACATATGGTCTTACGTTCATTCCAGCAAAGACACATTCAATATGAACTATGGCCAAAAGTTATTGGAGAAAGATTAAGGAAACACTAACCTATAAAATGGGTTTTCAGCAGCTCTTTAAAACAAACCACAGACTCATCTGACCTGATAGGCTGAGAAACATTGTTCCAAAGTTTGTGAGCAACAACCTCATAAGCGTTGTCACGTCTGCATAAGAGGGTGGAACACTTAAAAGACCCTGATTAGATGATGATGATCTTCTCAGTAGCTTTGATATACATGCAGGTGCTTGGCCATGTAGTGCTTCATGAGTCAATAATAAAATTTTAAATAAATTCTGAATTTCGTGGCTAGTTTTTGTTAGCAGCCTAGCTGCTGCATTCTGGCCCAGCTGATGAGAGGCCAGTAAAGACTGGCAAATGCCAGAAAAAATGAAAGTGAGTACTAGAAGTTCCAAATCATTGGATGACAGTAAAGGTTTGATTTTTGCACTATTTCTTAGAAACAGGACTGAATGAGATTTGAGATGTGAGATCAAAATTAAAATGCTGGTCCAAGATAAACTACAAAGCTTCTCAGCAGATGATTTGATAAAGCTCACAAGGGGGCTGATGTAATGACTGATCTCCTTAGAGAAGCTGTGTGGGCCAAACACAACCTTCAGTTTTGTTTCCATGAAATCAGCCTCACATACAGAACTGAATAGTCATTTTGCTAACTGCATTAGGGATCTTGAGCTAATGGATACTTACTGTCTCATCCAATCGCTCGACAGATTCGTCTTCACCCATTAGGTGTGTGAGGCTGAATTCATGGAAGCCCAAAAGCTAAATGCAATGGTGAAATACAATCCTAGTATAACAAGTAGGTGCATGACGTTTGTCATTAGTGTAATGCACCATGAAAAATGCTTGTCAGTCAGGCAACTTGAGTGCACAGAATATCTGCACAACCAGTAGCAAGTATGGACTTAAAAATAGACTCCACAATAGTTATAAATGGCAACAAGCTTCTAATTTCTCAAAAGATAAAAGAAAGCCATTTTATTTTAAAATCTTTGGATTAGATGTTGAATTCAAATCCTGAATTACAATCTGCGTTCAGAAAACATCCATCAGCTGACAAAATCTGTGAATATTCAGGTTAAAAGCTTGAGGCTGAATTAGCAGTTTTTTGCAGTGCAGCTCCAATTACTGGTGACTGAGAGCATCTCTGACTGCTAATCTGTGATTTACATTGTGCTACTTCCTCATTAAAAGCTTATTAAAAATCAGTCAAAGCCAAATAAATGATTATAGTGTGATATCTCTGTCAAAAAAACATGATGCAGAGCTTTTAGCCCCATGCACAGTGCCTGTTTACTCTGTTTCTGTACTGAAACAGAGACAGTTTAAATCACTGCACATCAGGCCCTGTGAATAATGATGTGTTCACTGAATGAAGTATCTGTTGATCATGAAGCCGTCACTTACTGCTATACATACGGGGGTGCATTAAAACCCGAGGAGTAAAAAGTCCATTAATATCTCAACTTAACTGAGAAACGGGGAATAAATCTGCTAAGTGATCAGTGATTTAGACCTCTGTTGTGAAAGCTGTTTTCAGATTTTTTTCTTTAACCAGCTTATCGTGGTTGTACTCTGTGAGACAGTCAAGGACAGAGACTTAAATTCATTTCAAAAACCTGGTTACTGGCAGCACAAAAATGCAGGCAAGAAGCTGCACAAGCAAAGAGCTTCCACACAACCACGCTGATCACTCTCCGTGTGAACGCGTGCTTGCATGAATGCCTCTGCTGTGCTCCGACGATGAATGTGTGTGTGTGTTTGCTTTGCAGAGTGCAGCATGTGACAGTAATGGCTGCTGAGAGCATCTTCTGCTCTGATGGTTTCACTGATAAATGCTCTTGGACAGCCTCCTGTCCCCTACAGCCACATCTCACACCACACTACAGCTCCCAAAATTCATCGGTCTCCTAGCTCACCTGGTGATTAGAGGTTTGGGTTTTTCTCTGGTGCAGTAGACAAAAAGCACAGAGGTGACCTGGAGACCATTTTTCCTCCAGTCCATTATTCTGGAACCTTAGACAGTGATCTTTCCGTCCTACTGTCATTGCTGTTATTGCCTGACAGACTTTTAAGATAAGATAAGATAGAACTTTATTAATCCCTCGGGTGGGTTCCTCTGGGAAATTCGACTTCCAAAAAGCACAGCAACGACCGAAGTTACAGTTACAGAATTGTTATTTACATACATACATACATACATACATACATACATACATACATACATACATACATACATACAGAGACAAATATAAATAAAATATACAAAGGGGATAAATAGAATAAATAGGAATAAAAAATAAAATACAAGTGAATTGCACATTTCAAGTATTGAGTCTATTGCACTGTTGACTATTTACAAAAAGTATTGCACAAGGTATTGTACAGTGAGGTGAAGAGGCACTACAGCTTAGTTGTTCCCCCCTCCTTTGTCCTCCTGTTTCCCCTCCCTCTCCCCTCCAGAGAGGAGTTAAACAGTTTGATGGCGTGTGGGACAAAGGAGTTTTTAAGTCTGTTAGTTCTTGTCTTGGGGAGAAGCAACCTGTCACTGAACAGACTCTTCTGATTGTTTATGGCCGTGTGCAGAGGATGCCCAGCATTGTTCATAATGTCCATCAGTTTCTTTAATGTCCTTTTCTCTGCCACTGTCACCAGAGTGTCCAGCTTCATGCCGACCACAGAGCTAGCCCTCCTGATCAGTTTCTCCAGCCTGGATGAGTCCCTCTTTGCTGTGCTGCTCCCCCAGCACACCACAGCATAGAAAAGTACTCCAGCAACCACCGACTGGTAAAACATCCTCAGGAGCTTCCTGCAGATGTTAAAAGACCTCAGCCTCCTGAGGAAGTACAGTCGGCTTTGGGCTTTTTTATACAGGTGCTCTGTGTTGCATGACCAGTCCAGTTTATTGTCCACCCACAGCCCGAGGTACTTGTACTTGTTGACCACCTCCACCTCCTCCCCCTCTATCTGAACCGGCAGTGGACCTTCTCTGGACCTCCCGAAGTCCACAACCAGTTCCTTAGTCTTTGAGGTGTTGAGTTGCAGGTGGTTTGTGTGACTCCATGCGACAAAGTTCCTCACCAGACTTCTGTACTCCTCTTCCTGATCATCCCAGATACACCCCATGATGGCCGTGTCATCTGCAAACTTCTGAATGTGGCATAATTCAGAGTTGTAGCAGAAGTCAGAGGTGTACAGGGTGAAGAGAAGAGGGGACAGCACAGTTCCCTGTGGTGCTCCTGTGCTGCTGACCACTGTGTCAGACGTGATGTCCTTCAGCCTGACGTACTGTGGTCTGTCGGTGAGGTAGTCGGAGATCCAAGCCACCAGGCAGGGGTCCACCTCCATCCTGTTCAGTTTTTCCTGAAGCATACAGGGCCGGATGGTATTAAAGGCACTGGAAAAGTCAAGAAACAGGATCCTGACCGTGCCTTTTCCCCCATCCAGGTGTGAGTGGGCTCTGTGTAGGAGGTACAGGATGGCATCCTCCACTCCGACACCCGCCTTGTATGCAAACTGTAGTGGGTCCTGGGCATGTTGTACCTGTGGTCGGAGGAGGTTGAGGAAGAGCCGCTCTAGAGTCTTCATAAGATGTGACGTCAGTGCCACCGGTCGGAAGTCATTCAGCTCATTGGGCCGGTTCTTTTTGGGGACCGGGACGATGCAGGATGTCTTCCATAGGGCGGGCACTCTCCCCAGTCGCAGACTGAGGTTGAAGACTCGTTGTAGCGGCTCCCCAAGTTCAGCAGCACACACCTTTAGCATCCTAGGACACACCTTGTCTGGGCCTGCTGCCTTTCTGGGGCGAAGCTTCCTCAGTTGCCTCCTGACCTGATCCACTGTGACACTGGGAGATGTTTGGGAGGAGGGGAGGGGGGGAGATGTCTTGCTGCTGAGAGAGGGATTCGAGGAGGGGGGTGTCATGGTGTCAGGAAGGGGGGGAAGCGAGGGAGGCAGGAGAGTGGGGAGAGGACTCTGTAGTGAAGGTGAGGGTGAGGGTGGGGGGGTTGTGGGCTGGTCAAACCTGTTGAAGAAGTTGTTGAGTTCGTTTGCCTTCTCCACAGTCCCCCCCACTGTGCTTTTCTTGGTGTTGTGGCCTGTGATGGTTTTCACACCATTCCAGACCTCCCTCATATTGTTCCTCTCCAACTTCTGCTCCACCTTCCTCCTGTAGGTGTCCTTTGCTTCCCTCAGGCAGCGTTTCACCTCCCGCTGTGCTGCTTTCATCTCCTCCTTCACTTTTTGAGGCTGAAATGAATACTGATAAACATATGGTTCAACCTAAACCATTTTCTTCAGCTGGTAGCATCTCCACTCTCTTTATTTGTGTAAATAAACTGCAGCATGTATTGTTTTGGGATGCACTTCTTTAGTGCATTCATGTCACTTCCTGAGAGCCTTGTTAGTGATACATCACTATGGTAATTTAACCATGAAAAAATTTACATGTAAAATTTAAAAATATGGTACACATTTAAAGTGAAAACCCGAACTTATTTAATTTGGTAGATCTCAATTTTTTTGGTCACCATCCAGCATGTCTTTTGAACTCCTGAAACCCAGAAATGATGAAACAGAAAATATGGCAGTAGAACAATATGAAATAATACAGAGGAATACCTAACAGGTTTATCTGTAAAGGTAGAGAAACAGAACACAAAGCTACATTGAGGTGAAGATCACACTTGGTTTATAGAAATGAATGAAACTCATTTGTCACGATTTTACACTCATTCATGGAGTTTTATAATGCCAGCCATCCGCACATTGACACAGTTCAGAGGCAATATGTGCATGCCAACCAATTTCCTAATAAGTGGCACTTGACAACTTTTAAGTGTTGGCGATTACAGATAGGTTTTTGCTCCACATGTTAATGTGTTTGTGTCCTTGTTGCTCATGGAAACTTCCTGGCTCAACAGATGATGGAAAAGTCACATTGGTATGAATTTGTTTAATCTTTCCCACTGAGCTGGAGTCATATGTCTAGTCCTTGTCCCACCACAAAACTAATGCAGCATGTCCTGAAAAATGCAGCTTTTTGTTTAATGACTTGAGGTTTTTTCCACAGTTAAATTTATTTTTTTCTACGTCTGCTTATTAAATAGTTTCGAGGACTGTTGAAATCTGGTTACTTTCTTTACCTTGGAAAGTAGTCTGCACTGAGACAATTCTAAGCCCAGAATAACCCCTGAAACCTGGTTCTGCATCTTCCTGTTTGTCCCATTGCTCTGCACATTAAATATGCATTTTTACATTTGAACTGTACAGCACAGGAAATCGGGCCATGTTACTGAGACGTCAGAGTTCATCTCTCAACCTTTCTAGCTTGGGAGGAAAGTAGCTGCAGGGGATAGAATCAGAGAACAGAGGTTAAATAGAGCACATCTTTTCTTCTCTTGTGTTTCTGGCCTCTATTCTCTCTTAGCCTTCTGTCCGTGGTATGTAGAGCATGGCTAAGTCATTCACTGACAAGCTCCATCTAATGCAGGTTACTCCAGTGGTACCATTTACTATATTCATTTAATGGGAGATAGTCAAAAGATCCTCTTCTGACTTGGGATGTGTGACAGTGCTGCTTTATAAACCAATTTAAGTGACAGTTTTGTATCATTCAGGCATAAATGTTAAATATATGCTCACTGCATTAGTTGTCGCACGCACAAACTGTGATGTCTTAACAGCTCTATAAGCATTTATACTGGTGCTGGATTTGCTGGAGTCTTCTCCGGAAAAATAGGTGCCGCCACTCAGAGAGAAACCTCCCCCATCAGTGATGGTATAGGAGTAGAAAGTCCAAACGGAAAGCAAAGCAGGTGCCGTTTTCTCCAGCTGCTGTAGCTTTAATTTTGCTTGGCGTAAACTTTGCATTGCTTGCACCCCATGTGTACACTAGCATCTTTATGTTATACTACTGTTACACTGGCCTGTTGTATTTTATGTATGTAAGGTATGATATGAGAGACCAATGTACATGCTGTACACCTGAGTATCAGTACACTGGCAACCGAGAGGGTTTTGGTTTCCTACGGCAAATATATGCAGCATAGCCAAGATACAGCTACCTGGCTAACCGCTCTCTTAGCTAATGCTGTAGAACACAGGTGTCGAACTCCAGGCCTCGAGGGCCGGTGTCCTGCAGGTTTTAGATGTGTCCTTGATCCAACACAGGTGATTCAAATGGCTAAATGACCTCCTCGGCATGTCTTGAAGTTCTCCAGAAGCCTGGTAATGAACTAATCATTTGATTCAGGTGTGTTGACCCAGGGTGAGATCTAAACCCTGCAGGACACCGGCTCTCGAGGCCTGGAGTGCGACACCCCTGCTCTAGAATATGAATCCATTGTGCTGTTACATGATTTATTAATGTCTAAAATCAACACTAAAATGAAAATACAGTGCTGTAAACAGAGTGAAAAAAGATGTGAAAAAACTTGTCAAGATCTAGAAAAACATATGACGTTGAATATATATTTCACCCCCGTATAAGCCTAGTATTCAACTCGAAATAGCATGAGATTTTACTAAGAAAGCAAAGATTAATTTCACTGCGGGTTTTATACTTTGAGTTCTTGCCCATCAGCTGCATGGTTTCAGTTTTTGCTAACTAAATGCTGCTAGGTTCTTTAAATGTTTCTGAATCCATTGCTGTTGACAACCTAACTTGATAGCTTGTGAGATTGTGGGGCATTTGTTCATTTAGTGAGGGACCTATGAACAACACAGTCCTGTAACACAGAAGCTCATCAGTGAAGGTCTGTTTTATTAGATGTTATGAATCAAATAAAAAATCTGGCTTTGCAGGCACCAAAGTAAAGTCAGAGAAGAGGGAGAAAGATGGACACCTAGGGAGAGAAAACTGGAGAGATTTTTTTTTACACGTGAAAGCACACTCACCTCATCCCGCAAATCTTTAAGTTATCAGGTTGCTTAGCAACAACAGAGAACCAGCTTGTAGTGTAAGCATGTGCCACCTCACTAACTTTCCTAATTGCTCAGATCAACTGATTAAACAACGACGGGTAGACACCACAACAGAGTCCAAAGGAAAGTAAGATTTGAAAGGTTCATTTCTTTAACAAAACCAGACTCTGTTCTTAACTTGGTAAGTGTCTGTGTCCCTAATGGCTTCTTCTCAAGATGTTATATTTTATTTTATAGCTAATTGCAGAGACAAACTGGAAATGTGGGGAGAGAGACTGAGGAAGAATTAGCCTACATTATCATCCAGATGGGTGTGAAACTGAGGTGTGCCAAGGTAGCAGAGACGAATGCAACAGAGATGAGGAGCAACTTTGGAGTTTGCATAATTTGCACCACTACTGGACATATATCACACTCCACACAACTCAGGTTGGCATCAATAAAAGCTTTTAAAGCAGCCCCTCACAAAAACATCCCCAAACCATTAACCTTACTTTTTGTTGTGAGGGCTCAAAGTGTGATTTCGGGGAAAGAATACTTTTTCCTGAGCTAACCGAGTTGGACCAAGAGTGTTCCTCTATGCATCAGCTGTAGCTGAGAGTCTGTTGATGAAATCACAATCATCTCCGATCTTCAGTCGTTCCCACAAAAGTTTCTGTAACATGTTGAATATTTTAAACTGACACCAGCTGATGTCACCTGGTTGTGGTTTTATTTCCAGAAAGGGCCTTCTTGATTTTCCACTTACATCAGAACTTCCAGTTGTTGCACTATTGTTCAGCAGTTAACTATGTTACCGTTTTGTTGTACAGTCACAAACTGTTTTCAAAAGCATAGAAGCATGCAACCAGGTCAGACAACTGCCAGTCTTCAACCTTCCGTCTCTCAGAATGTGCCTGTGTGAGAAATGTGCAACTACTTGTCACAGGTGCTGTAATTGCATCATGTGTTCTCACTCTTGCACGCTGTATCCAGGCAGCTCTCTCACCTAAAACATATTTCCAGTAGTGTGACTGCATTTAATTAAAGTACCTGTTCCCTGCTGTTTGCACTACACGTGAGAAAGGACAACCATGGAAAATATCCTAACTTGACTTCCCCAGACAGGTACACGGTTTATATTCCTTTGTAAACCATCCTAGTGGACAATGTGTGTGCAGACTGGTAAAACTAAATATATAGAATTTTGGACTTTGTTAGGTATTTTGAGATAAGATGCTTCATCCCAAACCTTTTGTGATCATTGTTTTACACTTTGTAGCCATATTAAAGAAGGCATCCTTTGATCGTTACACAGAAACTTTGAAATGACAGTATGTAACTGCTTACAAAATTATATATTTGCATAAGACAGCATGTCATATATAACAGCAATGTGTAGCTTTTTAGATAGAGGTCTAAATGTTTTGCACAAAGCAGTTTAGTTCACGGAGTACTTCTCTGTTACCACACATCACCGAACAAACACTTTAAACCACTCAGCTGTCTTTAGTCCAGCAGAAATAGGCCTCCTTGAAAATTTTAACGGTTACAAGGGTATTTTCCTTGGAAAAATCTGGGTTAGTACTGTGTTGAAAAATCTTTTCCATGCTCATTGATTGCGTCACAGTATTATCAGGAAATGACACATAATGACCCATGTTTCCACCTTTTTTGTCAGCAGGTGTTACCTAGTGTTACCATGGAAACACAAGTTTCTACATAAAGTTAGCAGGGGTTGGGTGGATAATTTTTCAGACTTTTTAAGTCACTCTTTATTTCTATGAAACTGTTGAACTTTCTAGTTCATTGGTTAAACTACAGGTACATTTAACATCCTTCTTTTAAGGACATGTATCTATGTATCTATGGATTGAACCATATTTAAATGTTTTGGGTGATCCATCTGAGAGAGAAGCATCATAGCAGCCCCATGAACTTCAAACTGACAAGTTTCATTTTCAGACTGTAGCTAATAAAGATCTGTTTTCAGGGTCTCCTCAGGATGTTAAGTTAGATCCAAGGACGCAAGCACAGCCAGAAGAGAGTTTGGCTGCTGTAATTTAAGCAGTCAAATGCTTTCAAGATCAGTCAGTCATTTTCAACACATTTTTAGGTCTTATTATATTCATTCCAACAAAAAAGAAGGGGAAAAAAATGAGCTGAGAGTTTTCTGATGGGAAGCCCATAAAAAGGGCATTGGAAACATTTTGTTAAAGGAGGTTTTGACTAAATGCACCAGCACTGCTTTTTATGAATTCAAACAAGAAAAAAATACAATGTAACTTTATGTATCTGGATTTAGACTAGAATAAATTAAGATCTCTCTTGATTATCTTTTATGTTTGCTGTGTAATGTGTCATTGTGCAATGTTTCATTGCCATGGTTTTGTCACTTGCATGTATTGTTTTTACAAGTCACAAAGTTATCTCACATGATAAGCAGGGCAGAAGATGCACGATGGAGAGGAGAGTAACATAACTTCACACGTGGAAAGTAGCTCACGGTTGTGGTTATGGTCAGGTTAATGCTGGAGGATGTTATGTAATTTAAAGAGAGCAAGCAAAAAATTGTTCATGTGCATGTTTGCATGCAGCACTGCCCTCCTCCTGTCGAGGTGTTGCCTCAACATAAATATGTATTTCCTGCCTCCATTGTCGCCTTGAAGAAAAATGTAAATTTAACATTCATCTCACTGCTTCCTCCTTATTTTAAGGATCGTGTGTGTGTGTGTGTGTGTGTGTGTGTGTGTGAGAGAAATCTTTAACCAGCCACAAAGCCTGCAGGGCCACCAAGGATAGAAGCACATTTTCACTCGCACTTCCTCTTATCTTCCTTTCTAATTTTCTCACACTTTTGCAATGCAGATGCTAAAACACACACACACACACACACACACACACACACACACACACACACACACACACACACACACACACACACACACACACACACACACAGCATGGCAGGGTTATTTTTCCATGCAAAGATTGTAATGCATGCAGAGCAGTACAGTGATATTCTGAAGAAGGGGTGGGGGGGTTTAAATTTTAATGAGTTATTCAGGAGGAGGCCGTTATTTCATTGGAAACACTTGGGTGCACAGGGCAAAATCTATAATCCTCTTTATTGGAAGGAGTCTTCATGAACGTCCTATGGGACCGCTGCCTGTGTACGTCTCCATGTTGTGTATGTGTGTGTGTGTGTGTTGGTGAGGGGGTTGTGATGGAGCTGCCGTGAAATCTCTTTGTTCTCATTCAGGAATATTTCCATTTGAGCACACAGGGATAATCAGCTGTGTCTCATGGAGAGTAATAACTGCATGATGGCTTATTTCAGAATTCAATTTGAAATGAACATCAAAAGGTGATATTTTTCTTTACTTGTCTATATGATTAATGCATGTGGGCATGCAGGAGGGTGCTGTAATTGGTCGTGTTTAAAGTCGGTTTTCGGCAGCAAACATGAGGCGCAGAAACACATTCTCACACTAGCGACGAGTTATAATTTAACACGATTTATGAAGAGACACAGTGCAGAACAAAATGTGCTGTGTCTTTTAGGCATTTTTAATTGTTTGTTTTCTTGTCTGTTATCAATACCATCTGATCATCCCAAAATCACTTTTGCAGCGGTACAGTCAGCCCACAGCCAGTGTCATAAAACTGAGTCCTGTAACAGATGGTTGGGCCCCCACAGAGCCCTAATTGCAAAATCATGGTGTACAACCAATTCCCTTAATTGTGTCCCTATTTCCTTCACTTGTCTCTTCTCCTTGCATCTGAGTTCTGTCCACTGAAGACTTGAGTTAAATTAGATATCCTTACCAAAAGGTTGATTTGTTTTGTTGAATCAGCCTTTTGGGATTTACTTACCTGGATGACTGAGCATGCATCAAGATAGATATCCTTGCCTTTTATCTGATCTTCACTGCTGATGACAGGCACACAGCTGTATCAACGATCAGTCTGAATTTAGAGGTCCGAGGTGTTCTGTAGAAGTGATTTAGTATCCTCTGCAGCCTCACATGTGACTCAGTGGTAAAATGTGTTTATTGCTGAAAGATAACAGACTCCATCTCTTCCCATTATTCATGACACAGATTAAAGCAGATGGCCATAGTAAATGATAAATGGACTGCCTTTATTCAGCACCTTAATAGCCTTGTTGTCCATTCACATCACTTTATTGTTTTTTTTTCTACACTTGACCAAAAGCTACTGGTGCCAAAACAAAACACGTCAATATTTTTGCTGCAAAATCAGATATGTATTTTCCATAACTGTCAAACTGCTGTGATGTTCCCAATCACTGTGAGACATAGTGCCCCAAGTGTTCACAGCATTATAGATGTCAACATCTCTTCTTCTTTTTATAGCCTCCACACAGATGTATCTATTTATATTACACCTAAGCCAACAGGAATCAATTGCACTGCAGGGTTGCAAATGAGAAGATGAAGACCGATGCAACAACTCATATAGGTCTTTGTGCAGCTCAGTGTGTAATCATGTGAATGTGTCTTTTCTATAGGCTTGGGTTTTTTTTGTTGTTGTTTTTTTTGTATTTGTGGGATCCTAAAACCCCACAATAACATGGAGCCCCCATACTGGTTGGGTCTGATGGCTTTGTAGAGATCTACAATTTTAAACACTGTTTGAGATTTAAGGATAATAACTGGATTTTAGGTTGGGTAAGGGTCAGGCAGGTTAGGCATTCACGTTTCACAGACAGTGCTGGGTGCCCACAAAAACTCTAAAAAAAACCAAAGTAAGTGCTGAGCTTTACAGTAACATACCATGCAGAGATGTGGTGTGCTGTGCACTCATGTTTGTTTCTTGTCCTACAGCTCTGTGTTTGAGCAGCCAGGTGGATTAACCTAAAGGATTCATGCACACTGAAGGAGAGATATGTTTTTAGTCTTCTTTTAGAAGAAAGTACAGACTTTAACTGGCCATCAGATGATTTTTACATTTGTAGATGATGTTTCCTTTTGAGAATATTTGGGCATCAAGCTTTACAGTAAAATACCATGCAGAGATGTATTGTAGGAAAAATTGATGAATATACTCCAGTCAGCTGCATCCCATTCCAATCCATTGTCATCACTGGTACTTAAATTTACTGTACTCGAGGGAAAGAGCATAATGTGTAGTGAGTTGTCTAAGATGTCAGTCCTAAATTTCCCATAGGCTTCAATGAGGTTGAGATCTGGAAACTGTAAAAGCTCGTAGTATATAAATGACGTCAGATACATCAGGCAATTTTGTGAGACCTCCTGAATCATAGGAAAGTGGTGACCACTCAGAGCATGTTTGTATTGATTTGCAGTGACCCTTCCTTCTGAAGGGAAGAACCCAAACAACAGGCACAATAATGCCTTACACATCAGAGCCACCAGATCCTTTTATTCTATAGGTCACTGCTTTGACTAGCAGTGTGGGGTCTTTGACTTTTTTTTCTTTTCTTTCTTTTTTCTACTTTGTCTAATGGGCTCTGTCATAGTCTGACCCTTGTAACAATCAATGCGTCATGCTATATTCACATTGAAATCTCCATCAGTTTCTCGCATTGCCATAACCGGTCAGTCACTAGAGACCGCAAGTTTCCCAAACTGTTATTTCAAGCCATTTCCATATTATTTGGAACCAGCCATCCAGCCACTGTGTCAGCAGTAAAGTGAGAGTAGCAGGGCATTTGAATTGCCACTTACAAAGCAAACCAGCCTCTCTTTGCACATCACATCAAATCACACACTGTGCCTGTCCTCATACTTGAGGAAAATCCAGCCATTTTCCACTGGTGCCCACAACATAAACGGGGCCCCTCCGTTTCTCTTAAATACAAGTTTTTTTTTGAATACTTTGTATTCAGCCTGCAGTTTCATTTAGTCATTAAAGAGAAAGATATGAGCCTATAGACATATATCATAACTTCTTATAGCCAGCTTCCAGTCTGCAACATACACGCTCACAGATGTCAACGAATCCCCCTCTCCTCTTTTCTCCTCTCGCTGTGTTTGATTATGAAGAGTGATAAAAAAATGTGTTTTCTTCTTGTCTTTTGCCTGCTGTCACTGTTTAAAATGACAGATTAGATGAGCTGTAGCTAATTAACATGCAGTTGTAGCTACTAAATGAAAAGTTTGATCATGCTCCATGCAGCTGACATCTGTTTAGAGTAAAAAGATGCAACATTTACATGTGCATGAAGTGAGAAAGAGGTCGGAGTTTTGTATTATATATTCTATATTCGTGACGCATTCTGCCTCCATGTTGGGAGTAGCTTATTGTAAGTACTTCCTGTAATGAAGTTACCACTGTTATGAAGAAAAATACAAACAGGGAATTGCAACTGAGAGGCTCAAGCGAGTGATCCTTCCATGTGGCAGAGTGCGGTCAAAACATTCAGCTGGTGCATCAGAAAAATAAAGAATCAAACAATGATGTGAAATACTTTGTCAGTCACATACCTTACGTACCCTGGACTCATTCCACCGCCCCTGTGTAAACACCAAGGGAGAAGATGGTGTTGTTGTCATGCTTATTTTCTTTTCTTTTCTTTTGTTTTTTTGTGGTGATATTTCAGGATTTTGTCAAAGTTTCCAAACCCACTGGAGAAACATGTGGGTGGAAATGGACTTTGTGGGGCTCCAATGGTTTAATAAAGGCTCAATTAAAGAAATTAAAACCACGTTGAGCCTCCACACGAGCCTGGAAAGACTGCCGTCTGGCTGCTTTTCCTCGCTCTCTCCATAGGCAGGTGAAATTCTCATGAACTCTCCAAAAGCAACATCCTGAGGAGCACTGTGCAGATTATTTAGCCTAACTGCTCCCTTTTCCTCCTCTTCTCTCTGGTGTCATTAACAGTGATTTATACGAGGGCTTGCCGGAACACGGATTGTGCCAATAGGTGGGATGCGGGAACATCGCCCCATCCTCCACTACAGAGCGCTCCCCGCTCACCCTGCTGCTCACCACGCCTGTTTGATTGATCAAGGCAAAGCAAAGGGGCCATAAAGCAGAAGCTCACACAAAACACACAAATGGTTGCTGTGCTTTGTTTCAGGAGAGAACAGCCAGTGCGACTACGGTGGTGTGTGATGAATAGAGAGGTCGGTCGGCAGAGACCTGGAGGTTTGCTTTAGAGGGAAGACCGGCACTTACTTGGATTTCTCATTTGGCTGAATGAATTCATTCCTACCAGATAAACATGTCTGATTTCACATTTTGCTGGTCTTTCTGCACTACTGAGAAGGGAAGTGTATTATAATTATGAATGAGGTTCAGTATTTGAAGTTGGCTAAATGCTTCGAATGTCTGCTGCAGTTCAAATTCAGTAATTGCCAAAGTTTTGGACTGCTAGACTGGCCCGATTTAAATCTTCTGCTGCTGCTAACCATTTTATAAATGAACCAGACTGCACTCAAGTTTGAAAATAGAATAAGTGGATGAGAGTTAGATAGTATAATATGTTTCACTGCCTGTTGTGATGCATGGACAATTTTAAAGTTCAGGGTTTTGTTTTGTTTTTTTGGTTCTTTCATAATATAAGTACATTTTGTTCTTTTAATCCTTTAATGAGGACCTATTGTGCTTTCTCTGTTGTCTCATGTACACTGACCCAATGGTCAGTGTACATGAGACTTAAAAGGTGGATGCTCCTGTAAAACGTGGCCAAATGAAATAACGTTTAAATGATGAGATCAGTGGGCGTGTAAGCACTAACTCTGATCATGGTCAGTGAGAAATACACTGCATTTATTCAGCACCTTAATAGCCTTGATGTCCATTCCCACCGCTGGATTGTTTTTTTCTACACTTGACCAAAAGCTACCGGTGCCAAAACAAAACACGTCAATATTTTGCTGCAAGATCAGATATGTATTTGCCATAACTGTCAAACTGCTGTGATGTTCCCAATCACTGTGAGACATAGTACCGCAAAATGTTCACAGCATTATAGATGTCAACATCTCTTCTTCTATTTATAGCCTCCACACAGATGTATCTATTTATATTACACCTAAGCCAACAGGAATCAATTGCACTGCAGGGTTGCAAATGAGAAGATGAAGACCGATGCAACAACTCATATAGGTCTTTGTGCAGCTCAGTGTGTAATCATGTGAATGTGTCTTTTCTATAGGCTTTGGTTTTTCTTTTTTTTCTTTTGTATTTGTGGGATCCTGAAACCCCACAAACACATGGAGCCTCCATACTGGTTGAGTCCGATGGTTTTGTAGAGATCTACAACTTTAAACGCTGTTTGAGATTTAAGGATAATAACTGGATTTTAGGTTGGGTAAGGGTCAGGCAGGTTAGGCATTCACATGTCACAGTTAGCACTGGGTGCCCACAAAAACTCAAAAAACAAAGTAAATGCTGAGCTTTACAGTAACATACCATGCAGAGATGTGGTGTAGAAAACCGTAGAATACATGAGACACAAAAGGTGGATGCTCCCGTAAAACGTGGCCAACTGAAACAAGGTTCAAATGATGAGATCAGTGGGTGTGTAAGCACTAACTCTGGGTGCAGTGCTCAGGCTGTAAGAGATTTATTCTACTCTGTAGTCTGTGTGATGCCAAAGAAATTGGTAACGGAACTAATGTGCTCCACTAAGGCCCAGTTTTGGATAAATAACTACTAATTTAAACTATGAAAAGCTACCCTGAAAAAGAAAGTCCAAGAATAAGTATATGGAGTTAGAAGATGAGCAGAAAAGGTCCCCCTTTAAAAGAATAGTTTTTAAAATGTTAGTACATCTTCACACAGGGGTGTCAAACACAAAAAACTTCAGTCTCATCCATGGGACAGCTTTGGAAAGTTGGAAGAAGGGCTTAAACCTTCATCTGCAGAACAGCTGCAATCAAAACCAAAGCATTCCTGCAACACCATTATGCTATTGTAAATATTAACCTGACACATTTCTGTATCACTGTGTCTACATTTAGGCATTAAAACTATATATTGCAACATTGCACTAAATCCATTTTAAAATGCTGTATAGCTGAAGTCGCTGTTAATCCTATAATTACAAAACTAAATAAATAATTCTTACATTTTGACATTTTACTGCTTCTAAAATATAGTTTGAGGAACATGAATACCCCCCCCCCCCCCCCCCCCCACCCCGAATTTCTAATACATCCCTCATATGATCCACATGCATCACCCTCCTTTTCGTACATGCAATGAGAATGCTTGGTGAGGAGATGATGTTGTTAATTGATATGCAGATTTATTCGTTATTTGCATATCAGTCAGTTTGGTGGTGCTGAGGTGATGAGGGAGTGAAAACAATGAGATAAATAAAACATCGGGGACCGGCAGTAAAGAAATAAAAGTATTAAAGCTTTAGTGAGAAACAAGAGCAAAGACAGAGCGAGAGGGGGGAAAGGTTAACAGCACACCTGCTGTTCAGGGGTGTTACCAGTAATTTAGCTAAGGTAAGTGATGTCATTTCCACACCTTTATTTTCTGCGTTCCAGTTTCAGTTCAGTTGAGCTTTGTTTTCACTGCTTGTAATAATTGGAGGGTAAAAGAACTGAAAGAAAAAATATATATATTGAAAATAATTTAATAGTTTTCACTTTAAACTGGTCACTGTGAAACAGAACCATAATGATTGTGTCTGTATGTGGACAGGAGCTGCTGGAAGATGGACTGGTTCATTCCAGTCTAGACTGCTTTGGCGTGGGAGTGTCTTTGCCATATGGCCTGCTCTGGCACTCACGCGCTGTACTCTTCACTTGGCTGAACATTAAACAGCGATCGCTCACTTTCTGTTTACAGACTGTGCTACAACCATCACCCAGCAACACATTTAATGCTTTATTGTCTTTAAAAACAACGTACCTACACTTTTCCCATTCAGCTAGTAACAGAACATCTCAGCACTTTACATCATGTCATATTTCTTTTTACATTTTAGATGATACCTAACTGATAGTTGTTTGTTTGTTTGATCGTAGCTTTGCATGATTACACTGCTAAAGAGATGATAAATAACCAGCTACATACTGAAGCAGTAAACATGGAGCTGAAGCAAGAGGATGTATTCAGCATTTCAAGGGAGTGGAGCCTTTTATACATATTACAATTGAAAGCAGTGAGAGAGAAAGTGTAAAGATAAAATCTGCTCTTAGCTGCTATCATAGGCCCATCTTAATAGCCTTATGCCTGCAAATGTTGTTCTTTTTTTTAAAGAAATGTTTTTCTGCTAAAACTGACTTTAAAATATTGTTTCTTTGTTTTAATCTACCAACTGTAGATGTGTGACAATGACAGTTGTTTTTTTGGCATATGGGATGATGTTGTTGTCACTGTTACAATAATGCAAGTTTAATTAGCTTTATTGTCACAGTAACAGGATGATGCTGCACCTGGTTGTCAGGTTTAGTGGAAAGCACCCTTGTCTTTGATATTGAAGGAATGTGATGGCAACAGCGTTGCTAATGAAGATTTAACTGCAACTCCTGGTGTTTCTTTTTGCACTGAATTAAATCACAACAAAACAATAAATCAAATGGCCAGTGCTTAGCATTGGTGGAGAAGTTGGGACTGATGAGGGAATCTGATCTAGTTACCTCAGCTGCCTGGACCCTGCTGATATAAATGAGCAAGTAGGTCTCCCAGACAAATTTCCAAACTTGAAGCCAGAGGATCTTAAAAAAGTATCTGGGAAAAACGCTGGCCTTCCAAAAGCTGAAGGAATGGCTGAAAATCTCTTAAAAATAATAATTCACCTGAAAAAGACACACCTCACTTATCCACACAGTGGCAGCGAAAACATAGTGGCTTTCATTGAATGATAATAATTAGTAGTATAAGTATTTTTACTGGTACTTCTTTCATCTCTGCATCAATATGAGGAGCTTTTATTCTTCTTTAGTAAAGTGAGTCTTTGGGGAATACCTTTGGATAGTTTAGACAGCTGAAGTTAGACGTCAGTTTAAAATTACAGTATTAAACTGTGATTTTACACATCCTTTGTCTTTTACACTGAATAATGATTCTGTATAATTTAGCAGCAGGCAGTGTGGTTTCCCCATCGTCAGTTAGTACACTTTACAAGCCTGTTACACTTTATGATAAAAATAAATCCTGTTTGATGTCATTTATTGCTCTTTGTTACTGGCCAATTCCTTTTTGTTAGTGAGATGATTTAGCTGAAGTGACCTTTTGTCTGCGGGCTGCACAATCTGTCATCAAGATCCGATCAGCTTTGCGCTGTTTCTTTCGACACAGTTTTCCTGCTTTTGTTTCTCTGTGGGCTTCTAAAGCTTAGCCTTTCTTTAGAAAGGTCAGCAAAGCCCAGCTGGTGCTCGGCGTATGCGTGTGTATGTGCACAGAACTCTTGCGCCTTCGTGCAGTAAATTGTGCAGCGGTTTTATTAGCTGCTCACCTCTGCGAGTCTTGAATCCATCATACACACACATTAACATTCAGACAGGCACTGCCTTGCTTCGGGGGATTGTTGAGATGATGTCATAGCTGAAACCTGACGAGATCTCAGCACATTTAATTCATTAGGACAGTGGTAAAACCTAAACACAGGACCAATAAAACTAATGAGGAATTCTGTCTTTGTCTCCACAGGGGCCATCAGACGTGAGCAGCTGCAGCACAACAGTGAGTCAGAAGTTTATCTTTCCTGTCTTTTCGTCTTGGTTTTGCAGGTGTATGATGAATAGACCCTGTCCAATCACTTTGACATGCCATATTTTCTTTCTTTCTGTTTGTTTCCACAAACAAATGGCTAAAGAGTTGATGCAGAACCAGCCTGATTTTTCGCCACGTCAAGCTGTGTTGATAATGTGTTTTGGAAAACTGTCCCTCAGGTGGTGATCCAGACAAATCTCTGCAGCTGCTCTTTGTTACTGTGCAGCTAAGGTCACTTTCACATTTTACGTGCCTTAGATTATTCTCAAGTTTAGTTTGGTTTAAATTACAAAAAAACTGCTTTATCACATATTAGGATGCACAGTTTGTTGTGCATGCATGCTGATTTATTGTTGATGGAATCCACTGCAGTCATCTTGTAAATCTCCATAACGTCACTGTGAACTACAACACAGGTCTCTTGTTCTTACTGCCATTAATGGACAAGGCAAGAAGGTGCGCTAAACATTCCTCAGAGAGTTATAAATGGTCCACATTGACATGCTCGTCCATGATGTGAATCTCCCATTCCAAAGATGCTCTATTGGATTGAGATCTGTTGACTGTGGAGGCCATTCAAGTGCAGGGATAATCTGAGCTTTGTGGCACATTGACAGACGATAGGTAGACCGTGGTCATATAGGGATGGACATGGTCAGCAATAATACTCGTACACTGTGGTGTTTAAACAATGCTCAGTTAGTACTGAGGGTACTAAAGTGTACCAAGAAAATACCCACATCATTACATCAGCAGCAGCAGCCTGCATGGATCCATGCTTTGATCGTGTTTACCACAAATTCTGACCTGAATGTTGCAACAGAAATCAGGATTCATCAGACCAGGCAAGATTTTTTTCTGATCTTCTGATATCTCAGCTTACAGGAGTGGCACCTGGGGTGATCTTCTACTGCTGTAGCCCATCTGGTTCTGCGTGTGTTGCTTGTTCAGAGATGCTCTTGTGCATACTTCAACACCATTAGAGGTGTTGTGTGGGAAAATCCCAGTAGATCAGCAGGTTCTAAAATACTCAGATGAGTACTGGAAATGAAACAGCTGACTTTAAATGTGGGCTGGCACTCGAATCACTTTTCTTCCCCTTTTTGATTCTTGGTTTAAGCCTCAGCATATCCTCATGCCTAAATTTATTAAATTGCTTTCATGTGATTGGCTGATCTGAGATCTGCGATAATGAGTATTTGAAGATGACCTTAGTAGTGTAAATGAAAGCTTCCTCACTTTTTGGTTCTCTGTAGTCTGGATTTGAATGCCTAGTAGTTTAATTTTCAAGTCTATGAGATTTGTGGCATGAGGCAACTCTTTTCCTTATTTTGTATTGAATTTGGATCCCTGGACACAGACAACTTTTTATGAGCAGGATTGTGTTCGGTTAACAAAAAACAACAGTGCAGGACGACAGAAGCTAAGATAATAACTGTTTTTATTTGATGCCCTTTAATGAATTGCTGAAATATCGGTATAGTGTTTAGCTTAATTTAGTTAGTCCCTGGATTTGCTGTGACTGAAGTGTAAGATAAGACTCCAGATAACCTTTGTTGGTCATTTTGCCCTGTGTGCTGAAGAATGCCTCTACTTTCTGAGTATTTCATGAGTATCTGATCAGTGCAGCACTGGTCACAGTTGTTTTCTATTTTTATTGATTAACTTAGCTAACTTCTTAGTCAATATTGCAGTAAAATTCAAAGTCCTGTCCTTTTCTGGACGCAAAGTGGAATTTTTCAGCACAGATTGTAAATGGTATGAATTTAAACTGTCAGCCTTAGTTTCAGTTACAATATTTCTTTCTGAATTCATATGTAGTAAGTTATTGAAATGTTTCTTGCTCCCCTAAAACATCAGGAGCATTCTAGAGTCAACGGTCACATTACTTTCTATGTGGTAATCTTGTGAGGAGTGAACCTTCTGAATCAAAACCCTGCTTACACTGATCAGTTTGAATTCTTGATGCCAAATTTAACTGGGAATGGTTGACTGTTAAAATGAACATCTACTGATAAATGGTTATCATGAATCCTGATCTTTTTATATCCAATCAAGCCTGGATTTAAAAAACAAAAACCACACAAAGCAAGATGAGCTTTCTGAATTGTAGAACCTCTGATCTGCTTTTATTTTGCCTAAACTACAGTTTACATATCCAACTAAATACCAAATCACATTATATAATTCAAATTGAGATAATTGTCCGAAAGGACAGACGGGACTGGAGCACACACTGCTTACAGCCTTTCAATGTGCGTCACTACTAGAGCTGGGCGATATGAGATTTTTTCATATCACGATATGTTTTTTTCATTTCAGGCGATAACGATATCTATCACGATATAAGCCAAATAACTATTTGTAAGATTTAAATGTGCCGTTGCTCACAAGTAAAATGTGAAATAATCAGCAGCTTGTTTTTATTTAAATATTTATTTCCCATAATAAGTTCAACAGGGTAGATGTACTTAAGGAACATGAGACTTTTTCAGATAAATAAAGACAAATATTGCAAACTACACAAAAGGCAGCCGCTAAAGCGTTTAAGTTTCAAAATAGAACAAACGAAACAGACTATTTTGTCAATTCCACTTAGAAACAAAATATTAATTCTAAAAATAAATCTTAGTTTGTTTTACAGAAGAACAGACAAAACTGACTAACTTTTGTCAATATCAAATAAACTGAGAACAAAAAGGAAATTCTCAATCTCTCCTTGTTGTATAGCTTAGCTTTTCTAACAGTTTTAACAGTTACTTTAGTCTGACAAAAGCCGAATGACGAATTAGCGCTTCCAGTCAGAGACTGAGGCTACGTCCACACGTACATGGGTATTTTTGAAAACTGAGATTTTCCGTTTCCATTTTAAAAAATAATCCCGTCCACACATAAAGGGAGAAATGAAGGAAAACGCTGCTATGAACATGCCAAAGCAGCAGGTGGCGCTAGATTCCTAACCATGCAGAAATGTTGGCCAATCAGAAGTCTAGAAGCCTCGGTGGGAAAAAGTAAACAAAGCTGGGGCATAGAAGCAGAACCGAGTCGTATGTGTGGAGGGACAGTAACTGTGTGTATATGTAAGCATTTAAACACTGCAGAGAGTAGAATTAACAGTAACAGTATTGTAGAAATTCATTTCACCGAAACAATAACGTGGCGCACAGTGTGACGCATGCACCAGTTTATTGTATTTCCAGACTTGCTTTCGGCACAATTTACAGTGCACGCTACTCTGTTTTTTGTCAGACTTGAAATAGCCGAAATACCTTCACACTACGGAACTTCTATGGCTCTTCCGTTTGACAATCTCTCCGGCATTGGAACCATCATCTGTTTTCTCTTCGGTCACGCTCGGTTGATTTTTCTAGTCGGCACACTCATTTCCTCCATTACGCGCTGGCTCCATTACCCGCTGGCTGCTTCCCAAACAAACACACGTGCGGCTTGGCACTTGTGCTGTACGTAACAAGTCACGCGACGTGACGCTGCGGCTGTGATTGGTTCGGCTCTGCGCTACTTAATTTGGATTGGCTGACCTTTTTTTTTTTTTTTTAAGAGGACAAGAGCAGCGAGGTCTATCGCGATAGCTTAATTTCTCTATCGAGTAAAAGTTATATCGCGATACATATCGTTATCGTTCTATCGCCCAGCTCTAGTCACTACAACTGTGTCTTCATCAGAGCCGCGCAGTGGAAAAGATACAACATAACATATAGTCAGACATTTGTCATTGGATAACTGAACAGGATTTCAGACAATTTATGAATGAATGAATCTAAGGTGGGATTTGGCTTGATACGTATGTTTACAGTTGCCAGAACACCAACATCCTGCAAGACTTTCAGAGGGACACAGCCCTTTAAAGTTTGAAATGTATAAACTACATCTTGTGATTCTTGGGCTCAGAAAACTCAATTAAAAATTCTACTAAAAGGGACCAAAAGCACAAGCATGGTGTAGAGGTCAAATTTAGTCACTTCAATTATCCAAAGTGTTACCGTACATAAGGTGCACGGGATTATAAGGCACATAAAGCAAAACAGACAGTCAGATAAGTCAAACTTTACTCAACTCATTCTTCTTGCTTCCTCCACTTCTGTACCATTGATTCATTAACGATGAATTCTCTTGCAGCTGCTCCTAGTCCCATGTTGTTGCAGTAATTAATACTAACCTCGACTAACCTCGTATTGTGGATGAAGTTTGGTTTGTTTACAGCATCCTGCGTTGTGATTGCGTTTGTCCCTAACCATCGGGAACCCTCCCATTAACGAGTAGAAAAAAGTTAGCATTCATCTTCCAACTTCACTGTGTTTATGTTATGCTAACATAGCTGTGTCGCTAGCGATCGCGTAGCAAATCATTATATACCAGCTAGCCCAACTTCAGTAACCCTACAAAAGTCACTGCTGTTTAGTTTTCTGTCTTCATTGATGTTGGAAGTGATAGCAAAGCTGTACGTTTTAATTTTTTCAGAAACCTCTCAGTCAGAACATGCTATATCATGTTTAGCTGGAAACTAGCGAGCTAACTTCCTGCTAACTTCTAATTCTGTTAAATTTAATAAATTCTATTTTCATGGATGCCTGGACGTTAAACTTGTTACACCTGGAAGAGCAGCAACACTGATCATTTTATTAAAGATGAAAGAATTTAGACAGTTTTTAACTCTCAGTGATGCTGCTGTGTTCGTTTGACTTTGGGACCTGAAGTGGACGGAGTTTAGGACCCAGATTAATCAGTGAGGCTCCTGACTACAGTAGCCATAATGCTCTGACAATCCATCAAGCAGTGCAGCTTTGTAGCTTTCCAAAGACGTACTAAAACATTTTTTGACAGATTTCTGAGCGCCATGTGTCACAAAAAATCAGTTCGAGGTCAGTAAGCACAACCAGAATTCATGCATAAGGCGCACTGTTGATTTTTGAGAAAATTAAAGGATGTAAGTGCGCCTTATAGTGCGGAAAATATGGTAGCTACATCTACATGTGTTAACACACCTGTTAATCATTGCAGCCATGTCCCTAATTATAACCCTTAACAAAACCAAACAGATAAGCTTTAAAACATTAAAAATGACGCACTCTATCAGATCAGATCATCATTATATCAAAGCATCAGGTGAGCCATCTAACACATGATAGTTGTAAACAGAAAACAATATAGACTTCAACTTAATATCACAGGACTGAAAATACAGACAGTACAAGTATAAGGATGCGAGAAGGGCAACAAATGAGAGGAAAACTCACAAAATCAGTTTTCCCTTCATCCGAAAGAGCTCCAATGTGTCTAGCTTGTGGATCCATCTATCTATGGAGCTAATGACATCAACAGCACCTCTGAGACTTTCCCCCCTGTTACAGAAAGGAAAGATTAGAAATTAAAAATAAGTTAAAGTTGGTAAAAATAAATAAATAAATAGAGTCTGAAACAAACTGCCTAGATGCAGACAGTTTGGCTTTTGATTTTTGCGACCAACAAGTATTTCTACGCTCTGCTCTCTGGAGGTTTCCATGGTAGCAGCTGTCCTGATGCGCTGTAATGATGACCTGAGGAGGAGTGAAATGGCTGGTTTTTCCTCTGCTTTCTTGCTCTCTCTTTCTCTCTCTGCTGTACTCAGTGTGTAGTTCTTAATGAGAATGTTTCACTACAGCAGATGGAGAAGATGGAGATGTGCTGAATTTTAGGATCATGTGATTTTTTTAAACTTTCATTGTGCACACAGTCTTTTACCCACCGACCCAAGCAGGAGCTTGTAGTAATCTTATCGTAAACACTGGAAATCTGTCTGGAATATGTGGCATTGATATGATTCATATCATTAGCTTCATCTGCTTTAGAAGGATTCCCCATCAGCTCAAAAGTCAAATGTAGATTTAGCTGACGCCATGGGAGGACACATGCAGACTGTGCATGTTTTTTGTCTCTTTTTGGCAATACTTGATAGATATGAATGCATAAAAATCACATTCCATCATATAGTGTGTGAAACAAACAGCAAATTCTTCACGGAATTAAAACAGCTTTTTTGTTTATGTTGTTACATTTGACTTAAAATTTGACTTGTTAACCTAATTTTAGAGTTACATTACCTTGCATGCAGCTCTTGAAAGCACTCATAAAGTAACACCTATCAAACCCAAATCACTCAGCACAGTAATATTACTAATCACAGTGCTGTAATAGTGGGTGTTGCACAAAGCAGGTGCTGCTCTGCTGTTCTGCGGCTGAGACAGATGAGGCACCTCCAGGTAGTTTTCCAGCTGAAGATTTTCCGTTTCTGCTGACTTCCCTTTCTTTTCTGTAGCTGTGGCCACAGTGGCAGCGTTTCCAGAAAATGTTTGTGCTTGTCACCAGTTTGGCAACCAGAGATTTGATTACTTTTGTCAAGTAAAGTAAAGGATTACTACTGCAAAAAACTAATTAGATAACTGTTACTTTCCCGTAAGCATGCTACGTTACTAAACCATGATTTTGATTGTGAGAGTGTCTCATGACATTTATGTACGAGCGTGCGACGTCTGTGGCAGCAACAGACGTGTGCAGATCAACAATGCATAATATGGAGTGCGGGAGAGAGTATGACCATGCAGCGTTTAAAAGTTGGAAGTACTTACATTACTTTGAGTTTGATTCTGTAAAAAGTGACAAAAACATTACCGTGTGCTGTACACTCTGCATGGGAAGAAAACTTCTTTCTACAGTGAAAAATTTAACTTCAAATCTTGAGAAGCACCTAGCATGCTGCCACGGGAATGTGAAATTCACTGAGAACCCTCCGGATCCCCCCACTGACATGACCGTTGCAGCACTAGGCAAACTAGCACTAGCCCCACTCCTGCTAAACAGGTGAAAATAGTCTTAAGATAAGATAAGATAAGATAAGATAAGATAAGATAAGATGACCTTTATTAGTCCCACAGGTGGGAAATTTGTTTCATTACAGCAAAAGTGCAAAGTTATGTAGCAGAAATTAGAAAACACTGGAATGCAATAAAATAAAATAAAATACTATATACAATAGAATAAAACAGAATAATATATACAATAGAATAAAATAGAATACAAAGGCTATATACAACTGAGTAAGAAAATACAAGTACAACTTTGTCAGAAAAAGAGTTGCACATATAGCAGTCTTATTGCACATGTGTGGGTTTGATCAGCTGCAAAAGTCTTTGTTGTGGAGTCTGACAACAGTGGGGAGGAAAGACCTGCGAAAGGAGCTGCTCAGTGCTGTCAGAGTCTCCTGCATGGGGTGGGAGATGTTGTCCAACAGGGATGACAGCTTAGCCGCCATTCTCCTGTCACTCACCACCTCCACTGGGTCCAGAGGGCATCCTAGAACAGAGCTGGCCCTCCGGATCAGCCTGTTCAGTCTCTTCCTGTCCCCGGCAGAGATGTTGCCGCCCCAGCAGACCACACCGTAAAAGATGGCTGAGGCCACCACAGAGTCATAGAAGTTCTTCAGGATTGGGCCCTTCACTCCAAAAGACCTGAGTCTCCACAGCAGGTACAGCCTGCTCTGTCCTTTCCTGCAGAGGGCTTCTGAATTATGAGTCCAGTCCACCTGTAGCTGTCCACAGCCTTGACGTCCATACCTTGGATGTTCAGTGGTTGCAGTGGAGGATGTTTGTGCCTGCGGAAGTCTACCACCAGGGGCCTGTTCTTCGTACCGCGCTAAGTGAGTTAGCTGGATGAGATTGTTGACGATTTCGCATGATCCTGGATCGTTCGGTTCCCCGAAGCCCATCCGGGACTTGCTGTCATAGCAACAGAGCCGTAAGCGTAAACCTGCTGGGGAGCAGGTTTACTTTATGTAAACAGGATTAGATCGCGGCCACGCAGGTATGCCCTCGTCATTCATACGAAAGCAACAGCGATATTCCACCACTGTTTCACCATAAATAAATAACATCAATGTAACTAAAGACAATGCAGCACTTGATCCTTTTATTGATTTCACACAGATAGGTCATTTCCTTAAAAAGGGAAATGTACTATTAACATTCTATTACATGTATGTGATTATTACAGATGTAATTCATATTTCAGAGTAGCAATTGCAAATTACTTTGTGTAATCAAGATGAGAGACCACGGCTATAAAAGCGAAGGTGGATTTGGGAAGCCTGTCGCAGCCATGTCCTGTCCGTATACGCGAGCCACCCATTGCGGAAGGTGCAAGATTGATAAGGAGAGTTTTCAGAATTCAGCGTATATTGCGGGACAGACAGGATCCTTTAGCTCAGTGTGCTCATAGAGAGATATCGATTTTCCCGTGAGGATATTATTTACTTAACCAACTTGTTGACGAGGGGGTGCAGGACCACCACCTGTCTTTTTTTGCTCTGCCCTTTTCTTGGTTGCTGTTATAAACAAACAGATTATTTCAGGGTCTCTTTCCAAGAGACGAAAAGCAATATAAGTGATAAATATTACCATTCTGTAGAATATTCTTATATTTCACTTTTACCTGTTCCCATGTTCTAGTGGGTCCTGTTGTGGCTCTAATGTGAAAGGGGATATAATATAACATATTATAATATAATATAATATAATGTAATATAATATTGGATAATATAGTGTGATATGATAAATCTACCCTACCGCCTACTGGTGTTGGCCAGAGGGGCCGATGGCGCAATATGGCAGCCTGGCTTCTGTCAGTCTGCCCCAGGGCAGCTGTGGCTACAACTGTAGCTGCCTCCACCAGTGTGTGAATGTGAGAGTGACTGAATAGTGGCATTGTAAAGCGCTTTGGGTGCCTTGAAAAGCGCTATATAAACCCACTCCATTATTATTGTTATTATTAAATTACTTACGAGTTTAATTTGTCAGCAACTTTCTGCCAGCCCTCTCTCCTTGCTTTTGCAGCCTTTGCAGTGTTCCCTTGCGTTCTGATTAAACTCTGAAACTCCTGAAATCCCTCACTCAAGAGTTCTTGCTCTGCTGCCGAAAAATACCGAGCCGAGCGCGCTCCGTCGACATTTTCGCCGACCAATCAGAGGGTTGCCGATCAATGTTTCCAATATTGATGCGTAGCCCCTTTTACGACACCCAGTGATGTCACATTACTGCGTCCAGCTGTACTAATCGTCAACAGCAGGTGTGTTCGGGGAACCGGATTAGCGCGCTCACGGTTAGCGCGATGGTTTGGTCTTGGATGTTTCATTTGATCTTGGATGTAGTAAGCGACGTACGAAGCACAGGGCCCAGGTCCTTGGTTTTACTAGTGTTTATCTGGAGGTAGTTCAGCTGGCACCAGTCCACATTTTTTGCTGTGTTTGACTTGCATCTAGTTGAAAGAGCGAGTTTAAAGACAAAACATGATTTTATATTTTATGTGCTGGAATATGTTAAACAAATTTCTTCTAGTCAACCACTGTTTGACAGTTTTTGCTTGATGCAATGTGCATAAAGTTAAAAGATTAAAACTAATAAAACAATTTTAAAAAGAGAGTTTTTCATTTGATTCAGTTTTATGTGATGGAGAAAAAAGTAGAATTGGACTGAAAGGTCTTTTGCTTTATTACGTATTAAGGTTGTGTATCATGTTTTTAAAAAGTGACTAATTACTTTTGTAAAATAAGTAATCAGTAAAGTAATGGGATTACTTTCTTGGAGAAGTAAGTAATCCAACTTAAGTAACTTGACCAACACTGTGGGTGACTGCCAGACACCACTTGCAAAGACGTAGCTGCGGAACACCAGACTGGTATTTGCAAGCAAGGTTATTATAGGTAACTAAAACTAAACTACAAACTAAAATTAGATGTGAAAAAACATTGTAGCTGATTAAAAATACAAATTAGACTTAAAAAAATTAACTTTGAACTTTGAAATCTAACAAAAATCTAATAAAAGTATAGAGCAATTAGCCTTAGTACGACTGTACGTGCAGTGTTGGGAAGGTTACTTTTAAAATGTATTCCATTACAGAATACAGAATGCATGCCCCAAAATGTATTCTGTAACGTATTCCGTTACGTTACTCAATGACAGTAACGTATTCTGAATACTTTGGATTACTTAATATATTATCATGCTTTTTACAACAACGTGAATGTAGTACTATTGCTGTGTGATTTATTACTGTTACTGAAGGTCCGCGACTCCGAACTGTAGTAAAGGGACCTCTGACTAATACGGCGGGGTCCCTATTGGCTCGTAGCCGAAAAATAGCTTTACTTTGTTGTCTGGGTCAACTTTTCTTGCGACAGACAGAGAGAGGCGTTGAAAGGCTGCTCCAACGGAACTTATTGTTTTCGGAGGAAAACACGAACACGGTGTACAGTCGAGTCTTAATAGCTTACTTACAACTGGGCTCGTCAGGCACTCTTCTTGGCTGAAGTGGTTATTATTATATTTACATGCTTCCAGCTCCCGTTTTTCCTCGATGACAACTCGTACCTTTCCACTCCCCTTTTTCTCTCTCCCTCCTCGCGCTCATTGACCCATAATGTGTATGGCAGTCCATTCTCCCTGCAACACGGACTACACTGCCCATGATGCTACATTCTTTAGAGCTATGCTTGTAGCATTCTGCCTGTTAGCTTAGCACAACAACAACAACAACAACGAAAAGGCGCTCTCTCACCCAGGAAACACACAGTCGCAGAGAGAGAGAGAGAGAGCGTCGCCCTGTAACCATGGCAACCGTAACGCTGCCGCCTGGAACAAAGAGCATAGCTGTCAAACAAAACCGAAACAGTCCTGACCCGCGACAAAATGAAACAGGAAAGTACCGCCGTGTAATCCATTTATTTCAACAAAGTAACTGTATTCTATATACCACCTTTTTAAACGGTAACTGTAACGGAATACAGTTACTCATATTTTGTATTTTAAATACGTAACGGCTCTACATGTATTCCGTTACTCCCCAACACTGTGTACGTGTTAGTGTGGCAAAATTTGTGTTCTTTCAGACATTGCATCTTTATAAAATAGTAAGTCTCTGCTTTTCAAAAGCTGTGTGTCTTTGCTGGAATACCTTTACGTATTTTTCCAAATCTTGCCTTGGATATATGGCCTACAATATAAAACACAGAAAATAATCATTTAAAAAGACTAAACCTATTAAAAATTAAACTAAAGGTCATTACACACCAAGACCACGTCATTTTTGCTGAAAACACGCTATAAAAATAATAAACTCAACATGATGAGCTGGTCCTGATGTTTCTAATCAAGAAAAGGAAGCAACTGAGATTCTGGCAGCAGCAGGGAGAGTCTCACGGTTTGATCCAGGAGCTGAAGCTGCATCACAAGCGCTTTTAATACATATTTCAGGAGGACAGTGGGGCAGTTTGAACTCCTGTTGGCAGAGTTGGGACCACATCTGAAGAGGCAGAGAAATCATTTCATAGAGCCGATTGACCCGGAGCAACGTCTAGATGTGTGTCAGAGGTAAAATAGTATTGTTTTATGATTTTTATTTTTAGTATTGTTGTGTGTTTTGAGCTACAAGTAAACCTGTCGCCAAACGCAGTGCTCTGATTAGTCACATCTGTTTGTTTGCATCTGAAAAATCTTAAAAAAATGGTTTGAAAAAATAAATTACACAAATTCATCGAGGAAAATTACACGGTCGATGTGATCGGCTGCATTAAGAGTAGATGAGCTCATATTAAAAACTAAACATCTTCAAACAATAAAAACTAAACCGAAAAAAAAATCAGCTCTGGAAACTAACTGCAAGTATACTGAATTAAAAATAAAAGGCAAAATGAAATAAAAAATTATTTTAAAAAATTACACAACTATAATAAGTCCAGTTGCCAGTCACCAGCACGTCTCTAGGTAGATGTGACTCAAACTACTTCTCTTCTCAATTGTGTTAAAATACCACTGGTTGGCACTCAAACACGACAAGTGTCACAAGTCAACACGTTCTCACTCCCAAGTCAGAAGTGTGACTCATAAGATTTTAGGCACCACAAGTTGAAAATTTGTTGTCAATCCAAAGTGTACATTCATACCAGCAAGGTAACCTTCTGTGTCGCAGTCATTAGTTCTCTTGGAACATTAGCTGGATGTAGTTTTTTAGCTAGGTTTTTCGCTTTTTCATCCTCTGGCTCGCTGACACTCAAAGCTGATGTTTGTCTGCATTTTTATTTTCACTACTTCAATCACATTTTCCTGTTTTACTCACAAACCTTTGTGTCAGTAATGTGACTGGAATACTTTGTATCATTTCACTATGGATGCAAACCTGTCCACACAGCCCACCAACAGACAGCGATTTTAAATCCTTCTCATTTGGTCTAAAAATAAGTTGGTAAAAAGCCCCCCCACCTCTGCCCTGGAAGTTCTGCTCTTACTGCCATCTTTGCTCTTACAGATTTCTCCCCATGGATTCTTGAGGCTACACTACTCTTTCTCTCTTTTAATTTTTTCCATCACCCACTGCATTAAACACGTTCACATGCATTATATGCAGGGCTCAAATGTTGCAACCCTTGTGTTCGTGTGTGTTCGTGTGGTAACTGCAGGCTGTGGCAGAGCAATAAGGATGCATCAGGATGGATTAACACTGTCGCCGTCATCATGCATTCATCGTTCTCCTCCCTCTGCTTCTTCATTCTCCTTTTCTTCTCCTCCCTTCCTCCCTTTCATCAGCTTCCCTACTCTATGTTCCTCATTCCATAGTTGCTTTGTCCTCTTTTTCCCCCCACCTATTCATATCTCCTCTGCTGCAGTATATCCCCTCATTACTCTTTTCTTTTTCTTTTATGTCCCTGCCTTCTTCTTACCTTTCTCCTCTGCTCCACACATCCTCTATCCTGTTATCCACCCCTCTCCTCAGCATTATATATTTACCCCCCACCCCCCACAGTCTCCGTGCATGCTATCTCATCTTTCATGTATTCCTCTTTTCACCTTACCCCTCTCCACCATCATCTTCTCCTTGTTTCCGCCCCCTCCTCTGTGGAGACATCCAAGTTCTGGGAGCAGCAGCAAGGCCAGAATTTACATCTTGATATATCAGTTTCCTGCAGCAGTGGAGGCGGTGATGGATGGCGTGTTGCCGGCGCCGCAGCGCTGCCATGAGTTACCGTGGTGATTACCGACAGAGACGGCTACTCACTGGCCACTTCATCACAGTGACTGGTGGGGAAGGAGGCGAGAAAAGAGAGAGAAAAAGAAGAGAGGGGCAGAAAAACAGAAAGAGAAGTGAGAAAAACACAATTGGAGGAGAGCGCAGGGAAAGGCAGCGGTGGCTTGTTGTGGCAGGAACAGGGGACAAAATCATCAGAAGGACAAATATTGGTGTGCTAGGTCACATAAAAATAAACCCTGAAAAATGCTGGGATTGTGCACAGTGATGTCGAAGTTGGAGTCAGGGCCAACTGATATTGTTTCCTTTTTGTGGGTCCAGTACAGAGACATGCGTGTGAGGCCCTGCATATGTGTGTATATGTTATAAACCCAGAGGAACAGAGCTCATCTGTTGTCATGTGCTGGGTGGTTTCCTCAGTTTTGCTTGTTTTATCTGCTTACTTAAGCTTCGTTAGCTGCAGCGTGCTGATGTCGTCACAAAAACCGTTACCCACAGTACTCCAGATGGCCCGACGTAGACGGGCAAAGAAGTGACACGGGCTTGTGTAGCACTCTGTGGTTCGATTGTTCTAATGCGTGAAGACTGCACACAACAATGTTGCTGCTATACTTTAAAAACCTGGCGTAGCAGGGAATGTGCACCTCCAGTCTCTCTGTCTCGGTGTCTCATCGTGCGGTTGGTGATTTCATGTCTAGACCAGCCGCTGCCTGCCATCCAGCTGAGGGAAAATCTGACATGTCCTCCTCCCTCCTGCCCTCCATAAAACCTGAGGAAAAACAGATCGATGCCGGGCAGCTTGCTCATTTTGCCCCGGGCTTAATTGAAATGGAAAGTTACAGGTTCTCGGACGTGTCAGCACTGCAGCAGCCGTGAAGGAGAAGGTTCTGTTAGTGGGACCGCGTGCTGTGACAAAAGCAGGGTTTCATGATAGAAAGGAGGACCATAATACAGATCAGGTTAGAATTAAATAGTATGAATGGTTGCTTATTTTATTTTCTACAATCATTTTTCTATTACTTTTTATTTTAAATTATTTTGAATTTTGAATAACTAGGCAACCTGTCTCCTGGAACTGGCTTGCAATCAAAAGCGATTGTGGCAACTACTTGCAATGGATTGCCAAATGCAAAATAATAATAATAATAATAAAATAAATAAGGTAACCACTGATATTTCCTGTTTGTAAGGGGGTTTTCTTGAATGGACATTTAACTTACTTTTACTCAAGTATAGCTGAGCCATAAATTTAAGTTGATGAGACTCTTTGTTATAAAACAATCAAGTTCTGATTGTTTTATAACGATCAAAACTTGATGCAAACGGAACCTTTCAGTCCGCAGCAACACATATACTAAATGTGTGCTTACGAAATGTAAGCACACTTTAACACAGAAATGAGCAATGTGTTTATCATGTCAAGGAACGCAAAACAAAGGTTTTAGCTGAGTTCAAAGTCAAAAGATGAGGTAAATAATTTAATGATGATGAGTATAAGTTCTTTGCTGTTGGTTGTGTTGTAGTGTGTGGCAGGGAATGTGTGTTGTGTTAGTTACTGTCACAGAGAATATAGATTTTTTTTTGCCTCGCTAAATGAATTAACAGTGTTTCCTTATGATGTAATCCAGAGTTGTCTATCAGTTAGTTTGTTAGGAGGCGGGGTTGTGTTTGCATATTTACAGCAGAGTGAAGGGGAGATGTGTATTTTTTTTTCCTGACTGGTGAATAATTTAGTGCGAGGTGGTTCAACCTTGAGGTGTCCTTTCTGGTCCGAATGCGGACGACACCGTGAGGCTTCTGCTGCGGCCTCTTATGATACTTCTCTGTGGACACATTCACTCGCAGACACTCTCATCTTCAGCTTCATTTCTTTCACCTACATTTTTTTTTTCTGGTGTGAGACATTTTGGGCTTGAGTCTATCCTCCAGACTTGTTTAATACTTCATGGCAGCTTGGGGAGACGACGGTATCAGATCCACAAATCTGGTCATGCGGAAGAACATCGACCATGTTAGCAAACTGTCAGGGACTCTTTTACATGTGTCTTGCCTCTGGAAAAATGTCTTTCTTATCCAAGATATTGAAAGTTTGTGGCTGCCTTAATCCATAATTTACTGCTTACAGCTGCTTATGTAAAAAAAGACATCTCACAAACACACCTGCACTGGATGCTTGAGCCATTGTCCGATCTTAAAGCACAGCGTTTTATTGACCCATCCATCATCTCAACAATACGTTTTCTCCACTTCATACAGTCTTGTCTCTATAGGCTCTATATTTGAAAACCTGCTCACTTAATTGATGAAAAAATGTAATGAAATTTGATGCAATTTTTATTTTACTAAAAGCGTTAAAACAAGAGGTGATTAAAAGAACTAGCCAGGTCTGTTGTGCTTTTTCAGATCTTTTTCAGATCTCTATGCCATAACCTTCTCAGGTGCTCAACCTGAGAAATGTAACTATACATTGAGCCAGCAACAAGTCTGATTGGCTTGGAAGGTTATGGCAGACACGAAAGGTTAAACATGACATGAAAAAAAAATTCACGGGGGTGGGGGGGATGAGTACAGGAATCAAAAGATCTGGATTAAATCCTTTTAACAAAACATATAGATGTTAATTCACTAGCTGGGCCCGCGTCCTCATTTAGGTTTGACGGCGTTTTAGTTGGTAAAGGTGAATGGCTTGGACATTAATTGAGCTGCGGTTTGGGGAAGGCCTCAAAGGGAACTGGCGATTGCTCCCAGGCCTGGCAGATCCCCGTGTACTAAATAGAAGTGAAGAAGTTAAAGAATTGAAAAGAGGACGGAGGGAGGGTGGGGCACATAAACGAGAATGTACAGCTTGCAGAACTGGAGGAACTTATGATAACCGGTAGGAGCGTGTTTGGAGGCGTGGTCCCGCTCCTGAAATTCCGATACATAATTTCCAATAATTGCTGCATATTTGACATGTTTGTCCAAATTTAGTTGAGGTTGGCCCACCTGTTAAGGAGGTGATCGGGTACATACAGATATATATAAATACGTATGCTATGATTGTTATAGTAAGACAACTTATAACCATGTCTACGGTTTTCAACTATATAGAAGGGCACCAGTTGCTCCAAGGTGAGCACATGCCATGAGCTGAGTGAGGTCCATCCACTGTGACACCACGATAGCAGGTCGTTTTTTACTATATGAATATCAGCTGGCGCACACTCATCTACTCCAAATATGTTGCTATCATTTCTGTATAAAATATTAAGGTTAATATGATTCAGCATTCTGCAAATACAAACTTTTTATGCTTTATTTAGAATTCATCTAAGCTAATCGTGCTAGCAGGTAGAGTGCACTTAGTACACGTTAGCCAATTTATTGTGAAGATAATTGCAGAGCAAACTCTTTGCATGTGAGAAGCTAAAAGATGAAATGTTTTGGCTTTTTGGTTATAAATATGACGATCAGTCGAACCTCATATTCTGAGCTCTGATCCTATTATGAATTACTGGTGGCAGCTCAGGGGAAATGAGCATGGCAGTGAGTCACAAAGATGTACCAGTAACTGATGCTCAGTGACAATGAATTACATCCAATGATGCCTTCAGCTCTGACACCAACATGTGTAATATTATATCTCCTGAATATCAGATTGTTATTCCTACAGTAAGCTTATCTGCAGGGCTTTCACTCTCTCTCTCTCTCTCTCTCTCTCTCTCTCTCTCTCTCTCTCTCTCTCTTTTTTTAATAAAATGATGCATTTCCATCTGCCGTCTCTTTGATCAAGTCACAATAAAACCTCTCTGCAAATGCATCGCAATTGAGAAATTGGCGCAGCCGAGGTGTGAATAGATACAGTGTGTGACAATGGAGTCTCACACCGACACCACACAAAGAGTCTATCTGCATGTAGGAGGAAGCAAAGCAGGCTTTCTATGCACAAAAGGAAGGCCTCATCGTTTCTTGATTTGATGCTTCCTTTGATCTCTTCCTCTTTCGTTCCCTCATTCGTCCCCTCCTCTGCCCCAAAGGCATCTGGCTGCTCTTTAATTGCTGGCTTAAATCAGATGAGGTGATCTTGCTGCCTACTCTTTGAATAAACGCCTCCACGCAACAGTGCTTCCATTAAAAAAAAAAGAAAAAATCACCAGAGACTCATGTCTAAGAACCTGTCCCTGTAATGCTGTCTTTGTGGGGATGGGCTAAATTTCTGCAGATTAAGGACCATTTTCCTTCAGTAAGACCCCTCCTAGATTTTGTGTTCACGTGCACTTTATTTGTGTAGCTTTGTGGCTGTGTGTACCACTGCATATGAGGTAAATAAATATGTATGAGTGTTTATGCATTGATGTACAAGTGTGTGTGTGTTTCTGGGGAATGCGATGCGGCGGCAGCAGCTTTAACCCAGAATAGCTTCAGTTGTTTGTGTGGCTGTGCACCACCTCGTACCAACCCAGCTGAATAAACTTTATTCTTTTTTAGTGTTTTCTGAAGGCAGAATTACTCTACGCTTACGACTGAGACTGAAAAGTGTGTTGGTTGTGATAAGAAATGAAAGTCTCCTGCTGCGATTTCTCCGCACTCGGGCTATTCTTTAGCAATAAAAGCATCATTGTGACGAAGCAGTAATCTGTTTTTGCTTTCGCTGTGTTCCAGTTTATTCGCCGCTGCTTTTGTGAGCGCTGCGGCTCCTCTGCAGCATCAGCAAACTGTAGAGAGGAAGAGGAATCTGAAAGTGGAATTGAGGGTATTTGTTTTTTTTTATTAGGAAATGAATTCTCAGAACTTACTATGGGGCCATTGTTTTTACAGTGGACAAAGCTTTTTATTTATTCAGATTTGGTTAGTAGGTGAAGGATCACAGATGCAAACAGCATGTAAGGGGAGAGCAGCTTACTGTTACCAGTTGAAGTATCCTCTTGGGTGGCCTTTGAGATCAGTTGAAACACTGTGATAGCTGAACAAAATGTGTATTACTTCATATCCATTGCACACTTTACAACTAAAATCTTTCCCCATGGCAATCACCAGCTCTACCTGATTTATTTCCATCTGACCTCCTGTTAAAGATCATCTTCTTGTGCGTAGCCTGATTTCAGCAGTTTTACTCTGTCATGTTGCACGTGTGTCTCTCCATTAAGATCTTCAAGTTAAATTTTAGTTTGCGGAAGTGGATAAACTCACAAGGAAAATGTGCAGGTATTGCATTGTATATTTTAATGTGCTGTTTTCCTGCACATGATGGATGAGCCTGGATTGATTTGGCACACCTGATCTGATGTCCCGCCTTTATTGACCACAGTGCATTATGGGTATATCTGATATCTCCTGCATCATTATAATAACATTTGTTCAGGATCAACAATGCAACTAACCAATCAGGCTATAGATACAGTATAAAAATATCTTATCAATTTTTGTTTGATGTTAGCCAAATTTAAATTACTTGTGTTGGTTTGCTAATTTTAGCAAATTTTGAAAGGATTAACTAAATTCTTGGCTAAAGCTAAGTGACTGGATATGTATATTTTATTTTTATAAAAGGATTGTAAAGTGCAAAATGTGTCCTGAACAGAAGCAACTCTATTATGCAGCACAACACAGCGCTCAGTCCGTTTCTGCCTGTTAAGGTTTTTAAACCAGAATCATGACAAACATGGAAAACTTTGCAGAAAATGTGCTAATGTTGCACTCTTGCAACTCTCTTTACTTTAACCAGATGTACTTACTTTACCAAGTTTTATTTAATTAGCTTTAATTGATGATTTTCAGTATGTTTTTTTCATTCAGTGACCTCTTAAACATGTAAAAAGATCTTTATTCATTCATCTATTGTTCTATTGCATTTATCTTTAAAAACAATTTTGTTAAGCGCTTTACAAATACAATATAAAACCATTCCATCATATATACCATTGGATGAAGTTTCCTGCAAAATACAAACAAAAACTTAGTGTAATACACTCAAAATGTAAGAAAAGGACAAACACTGACATGACACTGACTGGATTGACAGTAACAACATATAGTCTTGGATGGACCTTAGCAGTGTGTATTGAGACGTCTGTTGAGAGATTGATTTTATTTGAAAGATACGTTATAGATACAGAGTATGTTTCAGCGAGTGCAGAGTGTGAGCTGACAGATTTATTGCAGAGTGTTCAGAGTTCACAGCTGTCTGCTGGGTTCACTTTGCCTCTTTAAATAGACTGATGCACTTTGTAGCTCAGAGTCTGGTTTGTTCCTTGACTGTGGACTCTACTCAGTCCAGACCTCAAAAGAAGGGTTTAGATAGATTTTGACTTAAGGTGATTGGGAATTAACTTGAGGTAGGTGAAAGACTCAGACTTATAAAATGTGACTTAGTGCTTCCCTTTTGTTCAGTATAAAAGTGGAACAAATAATGGCTGTGCTAGTTTAAGACCTTGGAAAGTGAGGACATTTTGGCTGATGCTCACTTTGGGACAGATCATCAAAGGGTTTGTTTGAGGTTTCAGATTTGGTTTTAGGATTCAAGCTAGAGTCTGCTTTAGATTTTGTTAAAGTAAGTCAAAGCGGGTTTTCACAAAGAAGTGCAGTCAGAGGGAAAACTTTTTACTTCCACTCTTTCTATAGTTTAAATGACCTCAGTCGGTCCCTTGAAATTGGGGTTAATGCAGGCTTAATCCAATGCGCACTCCATTCCCTTTTCCTCTTTCACACACTCATAGACACAAACACACACATGCATAAATGACGATGTGGAACAGAGAGCCAAAACATCTGGACTTCTCATCAAATTTCTGGAAGCAACTCCATCCTAACGGCTGCAGGAGTTTCACTTTGACTTTTTCCGCCTGTTTGTGGTTTTCCCTGCAGCTGAAGTTAGCACACTCACATACTCACACACACGCATTTCCACATTTTAAGGAGCAACTTGACGGCCCATTTGAGTTTGAGAATGACACCTTTACATTTTTTAAGTGCACTTAAAGTGCAAGTGTAAAATGGATTTTAAAAAATTGATCGTTATGTTTTAGAAACTGAAATAAAATAAAAAGAAACTCTTTTACAAGATTTCGATCTGATCATTTTGTCCTTTAGATAAACTATTTGTGTATTTGCATTAAAACCCTTGTATACATTGAATTAAGGTTAGAAGTGGCTGGATTGGATGGTGGGTGTACTCCATGGTGATACCACAGATGAGGAAGGTAAGACGAGGTTGACGCACGGTGCTGCCTTTGTGTATTTGTACTAGTCGCTAGCAGGTTGGTCGGAGTTTGCATGGAAGATGCAGAGTTATCTCCGAACACTTGCCAACCTGTAAAGAAATAGTGACCAGAGGTTGCCAGAGGGTCACCAACTGGTCTGCAGGTCAGTGACGGAGGCCTTGAAGGAGACAGTTTGTAAAGTCTTACAGATTAACAATTCAAATCATCAAACCAAAAGTTAGGTTCATCATTTAAAAACTCTTCTTTTATGCAGCATTAGGTAATCAGCAGCCAGAATAATATTTGTAAAATATACAGTGATATGAAGAACCATGTTTCTTTGTGTTCATGTAAACCACCCATCTCTGGTAAGATCAAAACCAGTTTAACCCTTATAAACATGAATGTGGATTTCCACATGTTGTCCGTCTGCTCTCTATGCTTTCTACAGCTCAACAGGTCTTCCAGATAAATGACACCACTTCATGATCTCCCCCGTGACCTGCTCCCTTTCCTCTGTGCTGCTGCAGCTTGTTGTCTGATATCATCAGTGTCGTCTGGATGTTATTTGTCGCAGTGATTGGGTACATCATGTTAAAGCAGGATTAGATTCAGAACGTCTAGACGCGGCAGATGTCCTCTGTGTGATGAGACCGATATTGTTCACAGGAGCCAATATTGACTGATGCCAAAAGTTTGAATCAGCTGTTAGCACTACAAGGATTGCATCAGCAGGGTCTATTTTTTGTGCTGTCCAGGTGCATTCCTGATGCTCCAGCTGTGGTGGCTTTCTCTGCTTTGCTCATATTCAGATGTAAAAATGTTTGGATTAAATAATTTGATTTTGATTAAGCAATCCAAAACAGCAGCCTTAAATCTTGAGGTGGTGGTGGGGGCAGTTTAAAACGATCCAAGTCACATGATCTAGCATTTGAAGCATGGCCGCTGTATCGGCCGTGACTACATTTGTGAGAACACAGAGGGCGGTTCAGCTTTGAGTTCTGCCACTTTTCGTCTTTCTTGATTGTAATTAGAGGGGATGGGAACAGACGGCGCCACCTCAGCCCACTGCTTCTGTCAATCAGCCCATTTAGCATGAATATAATACAAGGCTGTGCTTACACACACACGCATTTATTTCTCCTTCTTTCTTCTCTTTTAAAATCTTGTTCCAGTGCAAATTTAGACCGTCTCTTTTCTTCAAACTTTTATTTATGTTAACACATCTTCTATGGATTGAAAAATAAAAAAGACACATGTAGGAATGTATGTATATATAAACAATTAGATCAATGTAGGGAGTGTGGTATTGAGAGGAAATATAAAACACCACTAATAGTAATAATATGTGAAGCCATTGTCTTGATAAAGTGGAAGTATACAGTAGCACTAATCAGACCTAATAAGCATTACCTCTTAAACCCCTGTTCTGAGATATAACCTGACAGACAGACCCAGCTTAATAACTATATAGCTGCAGTCCACGTTTGGTAAGAGAGTTGAGGCTTGGGTATGAAATTTATGGTTCAGAGTCTTTATCATTAACTTGGTTTTGCTGGGTCTTTTCCCGTGTTGTGGTTGTGTGTCTTATTTTAAAAGAAATATTTACGTGTTTCCATAGCAACTAGAGAGCATTTGGAGAGAGGGGGATGTTACTCTCAATGTTGGCGCATTTCAGGAGGACACTGCTAATACATTTACATAATTACACAGTGAATTCACGTTTACTATTATATTTACAAAATACCACCGTTTTTGTCTTGTTCGTATGATTTATTTTGTTGTATTTATCCGCGACACCTTAAAGGCTGGTCCGTGAAAATATTGTCCGTGGCCAGTGTTGGGAAGGTTACTTTTAAAATGTATTCCACTACAGATTACAGATTACATGCCCCAAAATGTATGTTATAACTTATTCCGTTACGTTACTCAATGAGAGTAATGTATTCTGAATACTTTGGATTACCTATTATATTATCATGCTTTTTACAACTACATGAATGTATTATTGCTGTGTGAATTATTGCTTTTACTGAAGGTTATTCGTCATAACAATACCAACTAGATTTTTAAATCTTAATATAAAAGGAGTAACAGTAGGGTGGACATTAGGTAAGGCTGCACTTTTTGCAGTGATCTCGTACAGAAAACTGTTTCACGCGTATATAAAACAGATCCGCGGCTCCAAACCATATTAAAGGGACCCCTGTTTAATATGTCGGGCTCGTAGCTGAAAACTTAATAGCTTACTTACAACTGGGCTCGTCAGGCACTCTTCTTGGCTGCAGTGGTTATTATTATATTTACATGCTTCCAGCTCCCGTTTCTGCTCGATGACAGCTCATACCTTTCCACTCGCCTTTTTCTCCCTCCTCGCGTTCACAGACACATAACGGGTATGGCAGTCCATTCTCCCTGCAGCACGGACTACACTGCCCATGAGGCTACATTCTTTAGAGCTATGCTTGTAGCATTCTGCCTGTTGCCTTCATATTAAATACTTTTTGTGAATAATTAGAGTCTCTTAATGCCTGTTTTGTTTGGGGCGTGGAAACCAAAAATAGAGAGGGCATAGCTGAACATATGAAACAGGAAAATACCACCGTGTAATCCCTTTATTTCAGCAAAGTAACTGTATTCTGAATACCACCCTTTTAAACGGTAACTGTAACGGAATACAGTTACTCATATTTTGTATTTTAAATACGTAACGGTGGTACATGTATTCCGTTACTCCCCAACACTGCCCATGGCGCAAAAAAGGTTGGGGACGGCTGCTTTATAGTATACATAGAATGTATGTGTACATTCTACGAGTGTATATTCAGTATATGTCAACTTTATGTTAAGGAATTTAAAGTACATGAAGTATTATTATGGAGATATTTAAAATAATAATTTAAAAAATAAAGTAAAAATATCTATTACAAGTTATGATCTGAGTTGTAAACAATAAGGGGAAAAAGGTAACATCTTCCTTTTATTCATCATGTTTCTTCCACTTATATAATTCAGGGTTAGAAGGTGAATGTGGTGTGCACCCTGGACTGTTTGATAGTTTCCAGTCTATTGCAGGGCTAATATAAAGAAAACATTTATTCTTTTATTCCTAATGTATATTATCCAGCCACTTGTACAAAATAGGAAACATACGAATAAATTTGAATAAGCAATTTTATTTTAAACACTTATTCAGTTATACTAATAATTCTCTTGATCAACCTCCCATTATCTTAAAATGACCCTAGATTTGTCTCCTTTGCTCCCTCACAAATCACTCATGCATCACTCTCTTTATATTGGACACATATTAGTTCCCTATTAAGATGTGAGAACTGTACAGTTCTTAGTTATAATTTCTTTGTCTTCACTAATAGCTGTTAGAACATGCAATGGGTCCTTTGTTATCTGTAAAAAAGACAAAGAGCATTGTTACATACAACTGCTTTTTTTGTCATTCTGTGTTTGTGATTAGGGTTTGTTGATTTTTACAGGAACATTAATCAGGTATGGCTCTTGTCATCTGTGGTCAAAATGTGTACAGGCCTTGCCGTCTTTCATAGATACAAAAGTAAATATTGTAGCAGAGATTTATTTGTCTTCTATACACTCTGTGTTTGTGCCCTCGTGTCGTGTGTGTGCGTGATGCTAATTGGTCTGTCCTGCAGAGCTTGGTCTGTCAGCGACAGAAGGGAAGGTGTTTAAAATGCAGAGAGCAGTCACGGCTGGAGGAATGCTAGCTACAAAACACTCCTCCCTCTGTCAGAAGCTCTCGCCTTTGCTTCGCTTCTCCCTTCCTCTGTCTCTCCTCCACCTCTCTTCTGTCTGTGTTTACCTTGTACTCTCTCTCTCTTCTCTTCCCTGTTACCGTTTACCCTCTCTTCTCTCTTTCTCTTTCACCATCTGGTCATTTTTTGTGACTCAGCGCTGTCGCCTGCTGGAGGCCCTGCCACCCACACATCGACATACACACTGTAACACACACACAAACACACACAAACACAGACCTGTGACATTTAAAACTCACTGCCCCGGGGATGTGTGTGACGATGTGTGGCACTGCCATGGTGTGCTGTGCATATGTAAACACTATACTCTCTGTCAAAATCTAATTTGATGTCATCCTAATAAAAAAAACCTTCAAGTAGACGAAGTTATTATGGAGCAAACAAGGAAATCAGGTGACGTTGTTATGGAGGCACAAGTCAGTATAGGGAGGAGCTCAGGGAGGATGTTACTTTTCCATTTTTTTAAAACTGAGACCAGCAATTTCTTGGAAAAGACTGTTCCAAAAACCTATTACAAGATTTCCTGATTCATTTGAAGAGGTGATGGACAAAAAGTAAAACAAAGTACAAATTTACAAAGTGTTCACACGGCACATCAGAATATAAGAGCGTCGTGCTATCATTTATAAGTGGAGTTTTGTATTTGTTAGCGATACAGAAACACAACCGCCAGTCAGTGACTATTATTATTAAAGTTTTTTTATGGGCTTTTAAACATGAAAATCAATAGACATTTTCATGTTACAGAATAAAATAAATATAATATTACATTTTTGTAATATTAAAATTATACATTGTGATATTTATACGATAAAATAAATACGTTTATTCATTTTAAAGCTTTTCACATGGCCCAAAGGTATTTGCTAACAAGTGGCTAAATGTGCCTACAGAGATTGTGTTTATGTATAAACACTGGAGCTTAATGTCAGTGATGCTGAAGTTATACAACTGTGGTATAGTTTGTTTATAGCCAACATCAGCTTTATCTTCCTGAACAAAAGGTCGTAGGTAACCAGGGATTTAGAAACCTGGATCTAGATATGAATTCCTTTTTTGTTTTTTTCAGGCCCACCAATGTGATTGTTACTTCTGGTGTTGCCATACAAAAATAACTCCTTCCTTCAGCATGCTATAAAGTCGCATCATATCACTGGAGCATACATCACAACTTACTGTGAAGTGAACAAACTGGATTGTCACACAGGGAGAGTCTGAAGAGTTTTGTGTTTGTGGAGTCAGTTTGTCTCCTGCTCAGCTGAGCAGGGTAATCTCTCATCATTACCATCATCAAATACACCAATCGCTGGAACGCTTAGTTACTGCGTGTCTGTGTGTGTGTGTGTGTGTGTGTATGAGGCCAGTGTAAACAGACAGCAATGAGTGTATTTTCTGTGTATCATCTCAAGACACCTTGACATTGCAGAGTTTTAGTCCTCCAGCAAAGTTAGAGTTTTGTTCAGAGTACACACGTGTTCAGCAGTTAGTACTCTCTGTCTGAATGATTGAATTCTACCAGTGTTTGGATGTCAAGGTATATATAACTGTGTGTGAGTCATTATATTTTTATTATTATTATTTTGTACCTAATGAAGGTCCGTTCTACCCAAATGTTGTGGCTGTGATAGAGACCGTGTGCGGAGGTTATCATTGATTTTTATTTAGATTCAGTTATTTTCACACATCATTTAATAGTTTCTTTTTTCATTCTAGTTTTGGTTCATAACAAGCTCCAGTCCAGAGTGTGCAGAATCCACCCACTGAATTCCGTCTTTTGTTTGACCTCACACTGTAGCTAGCATCTCATTACTGTCCTGAGCTGGCCAGTGTCAAGTCAAAGGCTGTAGAAATCAGCGACTATTTGTCTAACCTTTTCTCCAGATTGTCAAAATAAATATACTTGAAAGAAAAAATAATAATTTTCTAAAGAAGAGCAATTATTTGTCAGTTTTTTGTTGTTGTTGTTTTTAAATTATCTATTAATCAACTCGCTTTAAATAATAAACAGAAGATTTTTTTAAATCTTTGAATTATGGCTGTGTTGGACCTTACTAAAAGAAAGTAAACTTGTTTATAAAATCTATTTGGAAGGATAAACTATGTGAGATGAATTGACATAAATCTTGTTGTTGTTTCTGATTTTGTGCACATTTATGACCTGGAGTGAACAGTGTGGATTCGTGTCCAGGTCTTAATGCTGTGGGGTTGATTTATTTCTTCCTCTGTCACTTCATCATGTGAGAAACATTGATTTGTTGGCTGCCATTCTTTCCCACCTCTAACAAGCTCCAGTGTGTCACGGTAAATGATTGTGTCCACTCATAATTCAGCTCTTTTTGTGTTCACATTCATAGAATATAAAGTATTCCCATGGAGGAACACAACCAGCCCAGACTTGCTCCTTCTACTTTTAACAGGCTTTACCAATATCCTGTATATGTGGACATAACATCCCAGTTTTAGAAACCGGAGTCATCTCTTGTTCTGAATATGAATGCCAGACTGTTGAAAAGCAGTTACCGTTGCTGATGTTGGTCATCCACTAAGCTAAAGGTCATTTTTCTTTTTATTTTCAGCTCTTGGTCTGCATGTGATACAAAATGGGGTAAATGTGGCCTGTGGTGCTTTGAGTTTTCACTAAGATTGAAAAAGCTGTTTATAAATAGCAGTCCATTTAGCATGCTGGCTACCTGCTCAGGTGCAGCTTCAGCCAAGTTATGTAACACAAACTGTGGCAGTAGAAAGCATGCCACTGTTGGACTGAGATTAAAAAGAAAAGCAGTCTTAAGGTTGTGAATGAGTGAAAAACACTCTTATATGGAGAACGGCTGAAAAGACTGATTTATAGATTACAGGACAGTGGATTTCCCAACGCGGCAGAATCAGGGAGCTCCACAGAGCGAGGTCCTAACGGTTACTCCAGCGTCACATTGACCGTTATGAAACTTTGTCCCATTTGCGTGTAATAATAGCATGTGATAACAAAATTGGAGACAAACTGCAGGGTGCAGGGTGCAGGTATACAACTTTAATGTGGAGTTGGAGTCACTGTTGTATTCTGGAATTACTAATCATGGAATCACAAGTTCAGCAAGACGTGCAAGGAGACTTGAGATTCAGATATCATGATGCCGCTCCAAAGGATGACTCTGAAAGACGTAGTACAGATAAAATCCTAATGACATGTTGCCTGTTTTAAGTGTCGATCAGCATGTTCTCATTAGTCAGACACATGCCAGGTTGCATCTTTCTGTCCCATTTCTTTCTTTCTTTCTTTCTTTCTTTCTTTTTTTTTTGCTGACTGCCAGCTGTATTGAACCACCCCACCTCCCTTCCTGCTGCCTCTCAGGCCCTAAGTGGATTAAATGGATTCGAAACAGGAGCCGGAGTCGCGCTAATAGCATTGCTTGAATTTTAAGCAATCCACGGTGGATTGATTCACAGACTAAAGAGCTGCAGCGTTGTAACTGAGATGCATGGAGCGCTCTCAGTAATGCAGCCCTGCCAGATGACACAAACTGTACATTAGCTTGGTGAGGTTCATCTGATAGCCTGTGCACTTTTACGGATAATGATGACACTTTTGGACTTTAGTTCTTATTATTTCATAGTTTGTGACTGAATTTGCAATCTTACTTTTTCATGGTACTTGTGTTCTAGCGAGTGTTCTGGTTTTGCACCATAATAAGCCACCACAGATTGATTGATATGCCAGTAATAATTGTTTGTTCTATAGCACATCAGTAAATGATGAAAAAATGGCCATGCTCTTTACCCAGAGTACAAGGTTACGTCTATAAATGTCTGCTCAGAGAGCAAAGACATTATGGTTGCAGTCACAGAAGACACAGGGAACCAGAATCAATCCACTGGTTGACACTTTGTAATCATGATTCATTGATCAGCCAAACACTGCAGTTCTAAATTCCGTAAAGGATTAGTTGGAAAATCTGTGGTATCATTTGAGTGTAAAATATCTTCTGCTGAAGAGGCAGTGTTGGGAAGGTTACTTTTAAAATGTATTCCACTACAGATTACAGAATACATGCCCCAAAATGTATTCTGTAACGTATTCCGTTACGTTACTCAATGACAGTAACATATTCTGAATACTTTGGATTACTTAATATATTATCATGCTTTTTACAACAACGTGAATGTACTATTGCTGTGTGATTTATTACTATTACTGAAGGTCCGCGACTCCGAACTGTAGTAAAGGGACCTCTGACTAATACGGCGGGGTCCCTGTCGGCTCGTAGCCGAAAAATAGCTTTACTTTGTTGTGTGGGTCAACTTTTCTTGCGAGAGACAGAGAGAGGCGTTGAAAGGCTGCTCCAACGGAACTTATTGTTTCAGAGGAAAACACGAACACAGCGTACAGTCGAGTCTTAATAGCTTACTTACAACTGGGCTCGTCAGGCACTCTTCTTGGCTGCAGTGGTTATTATTATATTTACATGCTTCCAGCTCCCGTTTCTGCTCGATGACAGCTCGTACCTTTCCACTGGCCTTTTTCTCCCTCCTCGCGCTCACAGACCCATAACGTGTATGGCAGTCCATTCTCCCTGCAACACGGACTACACTGCCCATGATGCTACATTCTTTAGAGCTATGCTTGTAGCATTCTGCCTGTTAGCTTAGCACAACAACAACAACAACGGTAAGGCGCTCTCTCACCCAGGAAACACACAGTCGCAGAGAGAGAGAGTGTCACCCTGTAACCATGGCAACCGTAACGCTGCCGCCTGGAACAACAGAACGTAGCTGTCAAACAAAACCGAAACAGTCCTGACCCGCCACAATATGAAACAGGAAAGTACCGCCGTGTAATCCATTTATTTCAACAAAGTAACTGTATTCTAAATACCACCTTTTTAAACGGTAACTGTAACGGAATACAGTTACTCATATTTTGTATTTTAAATACGTAACGGCGGTACATGTATTCCGTTACTCCCCAACACTGTGAAGAGGTTATAGTGAAGTTGCAGTTTATTCACTGCAGGTGCATAAACTTAGTCTTAGAATCACTGCACTCAGTCAGCCTGACATTATTTTAATTTCAGGAGAGATGGAAAGAAAATATGCAGATTGTTTTGACACTTTTGTCTCTCTAGGGCAGAAGATGTTTGAAAAGAAGATAGGAAATAGGGGAGGAAGAGTTGCATATGACGTGTCCCTAGATAAGTCTAACGAAAGGTTCTGAAAATAGGTTTTCAAATATTGGTTCTTTTGCTTTAACTCTCTGGGCAACCTGTAAATGGGAATATGGTCCTTAAATAATTCAGTTTATCTTGACAGGCTCAAAAGTAACAAATGATCTTTATTTGAAACTTGCAGACACACCAACAGTTCTCACATTTAACCATATGAATATAAAACTGTCAGCAGGCGAAGGATGCAGTGCTGTTACATTCACAAATGATCACAGAACATGCTGCCTATGTTGAAACACAGCCAGCCTGATTAACAGCCTGTTTGCCCTTTAAGCTACAGTCTCAGTAGAGAAAACAGTGGTTGGAGACCGTAGCATAACCTGAAATTATACTAATATGTTCAATGGACTTAGTTGAAGTAGTTGCTTGGAAGACAGGGGCCAAGTCTTGTGTAATAACATGGCAATAAGACAGACTGAGTCTGCTATCGGTTTGCGGTTGAATGCTGTAAGGTTGGCAATTACATGTCATCTGTTTGTGATAACATGGGGATTAACTGTAATAAATCATTAAAAATCACAAATCGGTTGCCATTGACATTCACAGAAATTCCCATTAACTATTTATAATCAAGGAACCTCATATATATATATATGAAAGAGAAATTCAAATGCCACAGGCACTTAGCAGTCTTGCTCTTATATAGGAATTTAAACATTTAGAGCTTTTCTTATGATAATCGAAGTCCCAGGGTTTTGAGTTCTGGGATATTTGGGGTTTTCTAGTTTTCTATTTTTGATCATCTTGTACGTATCTTCTGTACTATTTATTCTTCTGGTTCTTCTGGGTTTGTGATGATTCCTGTTTTCTGAGCAGTTAGTTCTCTGATGACTTAGTTTTGTTATCTGTCCGCTCTTGTCTCTGTTTTTTTTTTATCTTCTGCCTTTGTGTCAAGTTTGTATATCTTAGTCTCAGTTATTTCCTGTTTTATTTTTGATATCCTATGTGAATTATGTTCAGTTTTCCTTCCCCTGTCTCATAACCTAGATTCTGTTCAGCTGTGTTACCCAGGTGGCTTCACTCTGCCCTGATCTCTCCTCGTGTGTTTAAACCCTCAGTTTGCATTTGTCCTTTGTCGTGTCCTCCCCTCACACTGTGTGATTTCCAAGTATCCTAGTTCCTTAGTTCCCTGTGTCTTGTCACTAGTTTTTTCCTTGCCTGTGTTTTTTGTATTTTTGATCATCAGCAGTAAAGCTGCCACCTTTAGTTAATCCTATAATTCTACTCTGTTTTGAACACTAAACACTAAACACTTTCTATGCCTAAGTCTATATAACATTCACACTCCAACTACAACTTAGTATCTTCTCCAAAGGTATGGTGTAGGCTGGAGCCAGGGGCAGACTTTTAGAAGTGAACAACCTGCTCTACCTCCTGAGCCACAGCCAAAATCACCAACACCTTTAATTGAATACAACCAGTTGAGTTGAGATCCTCATCAGACTGACTCAGTTTGCAATGTTGGCAATCTGTCTGCATTTATAAATTAGGCAACAGTTAGTTGCAAAGCTTTGCCAGTTTGTCTGAGAGTGATTGCAGACACAGTCCTGTAAAAGGGCTGACATATACAGAAAAGAAAATGCACTAAGCAGTTTAGTCACAAAGAGAGACTAAGCACCCAAAGCATTCGCATCCATAAAAATTAATGCTCCTCTGGCTACGGAATATTATCAGGAAAAAGTTTTCTAAATTGCAAAATCTGAAAAAGTAAATCCATTTTATCTCATAACTGTTTGAATATCTGAAAATTTTCCTCCACAGAATAAAGTGTGTGCAGTTTTTACACCAACTCTTCCTTTCAGAAGATAGGAGTCGCACTAAACAGCGTTCAGCACACGGCTGAAAAATAAAAGCTGAAAAAACTAAATGTGAAGAAGTAGATATGAACAGTTTAAGAAACAGTGTAGACCTGGTTGATGCTCGGGGCAGCAACATATTCATAACACAAGAACTCAAAGGAGCAGCCAATCAGCATGTGACACACAGCCAGAAAAGAAAATTAGTGTTTTGTTGCGACCTGTCCACGGCCTTCAGTTTGTGGAGCTGGCCTCTGCGTCAGCCGTTAATTGCTATTTGTCCCATTTCTGATGCAGCCTTTTCACAGCTAATTTTAGGCACTGGCTCATTATGAGTCTTACTACAGGGCAGTAACCTGATCAAGTGATAATGAATGTGGAGGAAAAGGAGACAGTGAAAGCAGTAAGGCAGAAAACAAACACTGATGTAACTGTGAGGAGCTTTAGTGTGGCTCAATATGCACATAAAGAACAATTTTTTGGAAGTTTTGCGTCGAGTAATGATCGGTGATATAATTTTGCATTTATTCAATTTAAATACAGCATTAACGTACTTAAAAAATTAACCAATATTTGTCAGTCTATGCTGGTGGAGGTTTAATTGACTAATGCTTTATTAAAGCTGTGTTAGAGTCGTGTTCGGCTGTTTAATCAGCTAAATGGGTTTGCATAAATGTTTCTCTCTTTCTAAGTCATGTCTCCGAACAGAGACGAAAGGCTCTGTGCTCTTTCATAAGCCGCGGAAAACCTGCCAAGATGTTTTTTTTTCAGCCGTTTATACACTGATGGCTATTCAGATGTTAAATGCAAAACGCTTCCTTTTATTTGGTCGTCATTACGGGGTCTTAGCTGGTCTGTTTCGCTGGACAATGATTTGATTGGAGCTGATTGGATTTGCTGCCACGACTGCAGCCCGTCTCTCTCCCTCACTCTCTCTCTGTCGCTGTGTTTAATGGTGCCTTTCTAAAGGCTTTATTAGAAGTAATTTGCTGCAGCGAGTACTGACTGATATCTGGGCCATGACCCTGTCTCTCAGTTGAAGGGTAAAGAGGGAGTCCCACTCACACTGGAAATGGCAGGCCCTGCACTCCATCCATAGATTAGTCTCTTTACGCTCTTTGCTGAATACATTGAAAAGTACTAAGTGTGGGCAGACAGGAAGATCGAAATGACAGTGATTCAAACCAGAGATGTCTTTTGGATGTGAAGGTGCCGGACCTTGTGGATTACCTGACATTATACTTTTAGACAAAAATGAATAATTAACCAGTGAGTCCTCAAAATTAATGACAAAATCTGTTGATGGTTTGTTGTTCACAAATAAGTGCAAAGAGTTACAGTTCTATAGTTAATAGTCCTGGAAACCACCTGGTAGACTGCAGCTACTGTAGCCTTTAAAAGCCATTAAAGATTTAAATCAATCTCAGACAATAGTCAGTGGTTTTAATATTACATGTCACCAAATGCAGCCCATCTTTTGCTTTCCACTGTTTACCTGTGTGCAACCTTAGGCAGATGTACAACCTTGAGGAACATGTACAGTTTCTCACTTTCTGTCTGTTATTTTTAGTCGAAGGAGAGTAAAGCGTCAAATCTCAGGGAGCAGGAGCCACACCTGCTCGCCGTTATTGATGTTTGAGTTTCTAGTCATTGCTCACGCACTGCAAGATTTTATAAATGTGTTTGTCTGCTTGGCAGGTCAGCACCTTTGCAGAATCGTGTTGAAAACTGCCCACAGTTAAAGCCACATTTGAATAACTAAATGACCTCATAAATCAGACGCCCACACAGATAGCAGGAATTAGCGTGTTTCTAATACCTGTTTCTCCTGTTTGCCAGTCGCTTGACTGTGCTCTGAGGATGTGTCAAACTGAGGACGTCACAACAGAATGTACGGAGCCTCAGGTGAATTTAAATCACTCAGACCTTTGCATTCTGGTGGACATAGAACATACAACACTTGTGTAGATATAGGGTAAAGAGGGTGGCTGGGGCAGTTTAGAAATGATGGAATTAGGTGTTAAGCTGATAGGAGAAGCAGCAGAAGGAAGGCAAAGAGTTTGATGACAGGAAAAAAAAGAAACATTTTACCCAGCTGACAGTTACACAGCAGATAAAGCAAAGAATCACTATATGTCATGGATATTCCTGTGGATCTGTGAGTCTTCTAAAGAGTGGCTTCTGAAAAGCAGCAGGGAAATTTGTGACCTCTTACTAATTCGCAGGCTTATGCATCCACCTTTGCTGATGCTGCCTATAACAGAAGCCATTGCACAAGCTTTTTTTTACTGTATAAACTTCCTCTGCTACGTAAAGCTGGGTAGTATCACACATGTAGCAGCTAAACCAGTTTCATGAGTTGTCTATGAAGGTTCTCGATCTGTTGGTGTTTCCATAGATACAGACCGTTCCTCATGAGGATGCTGCTATATACCATGTGTCATGCATATTTATAAAGAATTATAAAGGGCTGCTCACAGAATGTGTGAAGTAGACAGCACACTCTGTGCTCGATCCAATATTTATTGGTTAAAACTGATGTGTAATGGTGCAGATGAGCTCAGTGCAGATAGGCGTGGAGTGTCCTTGCATATTTTTGTGTGCACGTGAAGGATGTGGTGTGAAACGTGTGTTTTCACACTTTACCAATTTAAGAGTCAGTTCTTACAGTCAGTGTGTTTGATGGAGGGAACTAGGCAGGTGGAAAGACCTGATGCACTTTGACTGGGACGGAATTATTATGGCTGGGCAACTGAGCCAAAAACCTTCAAACCACAAGGACCAGGGTGTACTCCCTAACAATGAGGGCCTATACACACTGAGGGATAAACCCTGTGTTGATGACATGGTATTGTAGGATCTGCAGGAAACACAGTCTGCATATAAAGGATAGACGTAGCCATGGTGACATAATTTGTTTTTGGACTCTGTATTTTAAAGCCTCAGCATTAGCATTCTGATTGCCAACCCTAGAGGCCTTAGTCAGCAAACTGCATCCACAAAATGTACAGGTGCACATGTACAAAAAGATACCGGCTAATTAGCCTTCAAGTCACGGTTATTTGTATAAAATTATTCAGATACAAGTTCATTCAGAGTGCTTTACAGAGGGATAGGAAGAGAAAAACAATTTTATAAAGCCTACACAAATAATCATGGTAGAAATATAACAACAAACTACAAGGTAGTTGGGATAATCACCACTAATCCACATTGTCTCTGCTACCAAGCAATATTGAAACTGTAGGAGGACCTTGTCCTCTATATTATGGCCCTGTTTAACAGTTTTAGGTGATCAGGAAGTTTTTTCCATATGAGAACCACCAAAATAAAGGCGCTCGCCAGTGTTACCCTTCTGCCTCTGGCAGTACAGTCTTTAGGTGGCACAAACCCCCTGGAAGTTTAAATTCTAGATGCCTGCCTGCCAAGTCAACCCCGAAACACCTGTGTCACAAGACAGGACTTATTTTATAACATCATTTGTTAAGCCTTAATGTGTGAATGCTCTCCTAATCATAATGTATTCTTACTTGCATTGTCATGACAGTACACTTGCTCAAAACCGACTACATCTCACTGTCTGTTTGTGAGCGCAAGCGGATGAACTTGCATTCAGAAGATTTCCAGTAAACTTGACCTCTGACCTTTACCTTAATTTCAATTTTAATTTCTTCAAATTTATCTGAGATTTTCAGGAGACGCACCAATGGCATCAGTTCAGAAATCCTACCTGTAAACAGAGATGGGCAGTAACGCGTTACTGTAATCTGATTGCTTTTTTCAAGTAACGAGTAAAGTAAGGGATTACTACTGCAAAAAAAGGTAATTAGATTACTGTTACTTTCCCGTAAGCACGCTGCGTTACTGCGTTACTAAAACCGTGATTGTTTTTGCGAGACTGTCTCGTGACAATGACGTAAGCGAGTGCGACGTTCGTGGCAACAGCTGTGTGTAACAGTAGACAGTGTTGCAATAAAATCTGCAAAAAATGAACACATGAAGAAGTTTTCTTTAAACCTCGTCCTTTAATTTTCATCATATTTTATAGATGGTAATAGGCTGATTTGTAATTGTCTTGCAAATGTTCAGACAGTCAAATGTTTGATATGCCATATGACAGCTCTTTGTGGTGGTGGCCATTTTTGTATACAGTGCCCACTCTTCCTGCTTTTTTATGTGTTCTAGCCTCACTTGTAAAAAGGAAGTTTGGAGTAGCTGATACAATAATAACCGTAGCACTGTTGTTTTCATTTAACCAGGTTTTGTTTAGGAACATAAAATCCAGATCATTGTTTGTAATAAAACCATTCATTAGGAAGCACAAGCCAGCCTAATACAGCCTGTGGCTGGAATATAACAAGAGTTATTAGATTGGAATTATTAGCTCTGCAGTTTGAGTACGCTTGGTTTTTTCTATTGTAATGTTTTTGGCAATGCCATCAGTGGATACTGGGATCACGAGTACTGTGTCGCGTATTAGTGGCGTATCAGACAGATACTTATCTTTTATGAAAAGCATCTGACTGGTGATATATTTTCAGTTTGGCTGAGCTTCATTGTGGCAGTTTTGACCAGGTCCTTGATCGATGAGGAGTTGCATCGAGAGACAGAGAGGACTAGATTCTAACAGGGGCCCAATCCTCTGGAAGCTTTGAGTAATGTCATATCTTTGTCCCTGTCACTTTCAGGCAGGAAGGGTCTTCCTATTACAGGTATGAAGAGGGAATTTAGCTACAGAGAAACCTTTTTTTGTATCGGAATAATTTTTCCATGAAGTTCTGTGTCTTGCATCTATGCAAGCTCACTGGCTTTTTAAGGGGCTCTCAAATGGCCATGGAGGAATTGCAGTTTTTGGCACTATGTTGGCTCATTTTTTTTTGCATCCAGGAGGTTTCTGCTTGGCTAGAAAAGGTTTATTAATTTCACTAAAAATGCAATGAAGAAAAAAATAAATAAATCGCACCTATATCACCTGCCTGGTGATCTTTAACTATTTGACATTTTCAGTTATGTTTCATTCACAATTTTGTAATTCAACACGTACCTTTGTCTGTAACCACTGCATGACAGCTGCCTTCAGGAACTGTATTTTTAGGCTAGTGTTGCAGGCAGCACTGTGCACTGTAACCACAGAAATACAGTGTGTACTGGGATGCGTGGGTGAAGTGAAGCAGGAAGACATGACTCCCTTGACACGAACCCTTCATCTGCTCACTGCTGCAGTCAAATGCAGTGAGTGTGGAGTCATGATGTGAAACAAAACCATTTCAGTTTAAAATTCTTTATTTCACATTTTGAAGCATGTGGAGCTTTACAGGAAATTGTGCTCGGCTCATGCTGAAGGAGACAGTCAGTCTTTTAGTATTTACTATCATTTATCGGTGGTCGGTTGAGAACGGGACATCCTCAGAAACACGGTGGCTTTGAAGATTGAGTGGTTGCAGACTTTCATCGTGGACTGTTGCCATGCTCCATTAATGTGTGGAATGTGTGGAAGGTCCCACAACACATTTTAAGAGAACGGGAACACTTTGTGTCTAAAAGGAGCTAAAATTTATTCTGATTAATGGGTCATTTTTTTAAAGAAGGCCATCCTGACCACCATTGGAGACCGATTAAGACCACGTGTGTCGCACTTTAAAGAGCAGCAACATATTTCTCAGCTGCTGATGCTACTTATTTTTGCCTTTTCCTGTAGGCTAATTGTGAGAATGATCGTCTTTGTCCTTAAAGCTGCAGTCAATGCCGGTTTCACCACTAGGGGCAGACGTCTGGCAACACTAACAGGGATTTATACTTCTGTGTTAAAACTATTTTGTAGGTACGTTATAACCACAAACCTTTCCAAAACCCTACACTGTAACCTGGCATGCCTCCCTGGAAATGCAGTCCACAGCCACTGTGATTGGCTACTGTGATTTGTAGTTATACACAGTAGCGGGGAGTGACACAATACCAGTCACCACGTCAGTGTAGGGAATAACAATCATATCCTCAAAGGAAAGGACAAATTAACTTTCAGAACTAAAGTTAACTTCAAACTTGTAGCAGTAGTGGTGGGTATTGTGCAGGCAAGTTCTTTCTAAATTTTTAAAATATACTCTTACTAGCGCATGATGAATGGTCAGTTAATCAGTACTCAGTCACACAGAATACTCAGTAGCATTTGTTTCTAAATGATGACTAAAACAAAAGTAAGGCACAAAGTTAAACCACAACAAAAAGGAGTGTAAAAGAAGCATTTGAGCGTGGAGTCCTAGAAATTCTGTTACTACTCACTTCATGTTTAAAATCAAAATTTTGAATCCTGTGAGTTTGTCGTTTATTATGAACTATCTTGCAATCATCCTCTATAAAAGCCCAGAGAGTGGGAGTTCTTTAGTATTTTGTAGTTCTTGGATTCATGCTTCACTTTAACTCTCTAGATCTTTTTTTGAAAAAAAAAAAGACTGAAGGATTCAAATTTGGGTTTTTCAAACCAGAGTGCTCTTTATATTGCGTATACTTCTGCACACACATATTTTGATATTCAGGAACGGTCACAGTCCACTCAGAAAAATCCATATCTGGTAAAGTTTGCCTGTAAATCATCAACTTTTTATACATTTCTGTCATAAAGTGATCCAATGAACTATATTATGTTCAGTAAATATGCAAAACTGTGACCATTTAGTAGCTTTACTGCAAAATAAAAATGTGCACACCTGCTCCTTCCCTTTGCCAGAAGCACCAAGGGTTAACTGGCTCTAAATCAGAAACTCACTGTTAAGAATAGCTTTAGTGACTCCAGGAATTTTGCACATCAAAGTTCTTTGCACATTTAACTTTGTTTTACACCAAACTGAACACTCCTTAATATCCAAATATGAGAACGTGCACATGTGTGATCATTCACACACAGCTCATGTGTGTGAATGATGCTGAGATCAAGTGAGCTCATGAATAATAAACAGGACATGCATTCAACCGTTAATATTTCATGGTGCGTGAAAGTGAGCAGAAATACATAGCAGTTTGGCGTGGACCTGTCGACTGTCAGAAGAGGGATGCAATGGACGGACAGATACGCAAAAAATAAGAAAGGCAATGAGGGCCGAAGGTTTTGACAGACTTGTAACAGCAATTACAACATTTGGAGATTTTTCAAGGCAAATTCTATGTTAATAAGTTTGGTTTACACTTCATTTTAGCTTCAATGTGCGAACTTCTTTCACATATTCATGACAGACGTGACCAGCAACTCTGTAAGGCTGCTTAGCTAAATGCTAACTTGCTAGCAAGCTAGCAACATCAAAGTGTCTTCAGATTAGGGTTGCCAACCATCCCTTAAAAAACGGAATCGTCCCGTATTTAGAAACAAAAGTACACGTCCCGTATTGAGCTAATAAGGGACGCACTGTGTCCCGTAATACAGTGAGAATCAAAAGTAGTCTATAACTTTTAATGGAATTCACGCTTTGTTTGAAAACATAATTCCCAGCCCCTCTCCTGCTTTGTGACCAATGAGCTGACAGCACACTTATGGCAATTCGAGTATGACAATTCAGATTACCGCTCATCTCATTGGTCGAGGAAAGGTCGCTTACGGAGAAAATACCGGAAGACAACAGATGACCACAACAAGAAGCATGGCCAACAGGGAAACAAACGCCGACACTGCGGTGCAAGTCTCGGACGACAGTACACCTAAAGCTGGGCAGACACTGTCCGATTTTTTCAGTCGCGCGATTCAGCTCCTGCTCAAACTGCACGATTGACTCGCAGGGGTTAGAAGTTGGTAGGTCACGATGCAGGGTCTCACACTATACTGCCCGATGCTCTGATGCGACCTGAGTGCTCACACTGTGCGTCCATAAAATTAAGGTTATAACAGAAAATCTGTCGCTCGCTCTCCCTCTCTGTCTTTCACTCACACAGACACGCCACCACCACCATCAACTTTGCTAAATTGCTAATGAAAAACATTGATCAGGCAGCTGTGATTGAGCAGCAATGTAGATCCAACTATTTTCACGGTTGTTGTGGTCGTGATAATTTTGTGATGCCACATCGAAAAGGTTCGGGTGAGCTTTCCAAAGTTCTACAAGTTGTGCCTCCATCGCTGGTGTCCAGATCACACGCTGCACTGCCGTGCATCTTTTTCACCGACGTTTACGTGTTTGCGCGTGAGCAGTGTGAGCGGCTGTGTCACCACAGCCGCTTCTCGTTACCCCACGTATACTAAACGATGCACGATGAAGGCCAAAATCGGGCCGATCACCAAATCGGTCGCACGACTCAAAAATCGTCTCAAAATGGGCCAAAAATCGCACAGTGTAAGCCCAGCATTAGAGCAGCAATGTTTGTTCGCTCAGGGAAAGAAAAAAAAAGGCTGCAAAAGTACAGGGAGGAATGGGAAAAGGAAAACACCTGGCTGGAAAAGTGCACGATAACACCTATAAAGCGCACTGCACTGTGTGCCGGCGCACTTTTTCCATAGGCATGCTTCTAATGGTGGGCACATGAAGAACATGAGGGGCGTGAAAGCTCGGGGAACCCTTAACCAATTTCTTGTCCACCAGGTCACGGCAGAAGCAGATATGGTATGTAAACACTGGTTTGTTTTTTTTAAACCCTCTGGTTAAGGTTAATATGGGCATGTGCAGTGAATATCAGCGCTATGTGGCCAGAAGTGTGATAATATAATTTATTTTGTGTAATAAACAACTGCAAGGATAGATGATTACAACAAATAGATCACTAATACATAAAAGTAATACATATTTTAATAATGATGATGAGTTATGATGCGTAATCACGGGAACAAGCGGGTTTACAAACAGGAGCAGCTGATTAGCATTAGAAAAGCTGAAATAATACCTCAACTGATATGTGCACTGTTACAAGAATATTTTTTGTTCTATTGTTTTCTATTAATTTATATAATTTTAAGTTAAGCAGGACAGAGTTCTTTTAAAGAAAGATTTACTTATATTCTCAAAAGTTAAGCATGACAGGCTTCTGTTTAAGAAAGAGACCTGTTTTACTGTGTTAATGTTGTCATTTTGAGCTAAAAAATAAATGGCTAAATGATCATTTGTTTCCCATAAGGTCATATCACAAAGAATATGCATCTGCTTAAATCAAATTCAAGTCAAATAGTTAAAAAAATAATTTCACACAAAAAAAATAGCTACAAAATTCACCACACTGGGAAGGGTGAACTGGGTTGCCCGGTCCTGGCCACGAGGTGTCCCTTATTTATTTTTCAGGGAGTTGGCAACCCTACTTCAGATCATAGCCGTTGTGATATACAGATGAAATGTAATTGACTTGAAGTGATATTAGTTGGTATTATTCACTGTACTCGAGTGGTAGAGCTGGTTTTGTCTGAATCTTTTCTTGTAACATATGTTCTTTAACTCACTAGCAGTCACCCTTTGAGAATACTGTAGCACAAACATATTGCTGTATAATAGATATACAGTCTAGCTGTTCAACTGAAAATGATGTCTGCAGCTATAACAAACTTAAAATAGACTGTTTAGGGCTTAGAGGCATGTACAGAATAAGATTACTTTAAGTACTTCATCCATTTATTGGTGAGAGAGAAAAAAAGAACACTTGAGCCTTCAGGCACCTGAGAAAACATATCAAACATGAGGTAGTTTTCAAGGCTGTGATGGTACATTACATCTCCAAACAGACACATGCTCACATTCAGCACACAGAAAATTAGACAGATTAGCCAAAGCAGGTCGAGACAAACGAGCAAGCAGCTGAAAAAAGAGACAGTTGCTGTAGACGGTACATGGCTGGAGGTGTTTGCTTCAGTGTAGATTTCAAGTAACTGCCTGCTGTGGCCCATTAAACATGTGATTCTTACCTGGATATAGAGTGTGTTTGTGTTTGTTTGTGTGCGTGTGTCTGTGTGTTAGTGTTAAAGTGTTGTGTTGCTCAGAGAAAGCAGAGAGAAGGAGATGATAGCAGCTCTGACTGCCTCTTTGTCAGCTTGGACAGTCTCGGTCGTTGTGTCCTTGGGCAAGACACTTCACCCGTTGCCTACTGGTGGTGGTCAGAGGGCCCGATGGCGCCAGTGTCCGGCAGCCTTGCCTCTGTCAGTGCGCCCCAGGGTGGCTGTGGCTACGATGTAGCTTGCCATCACCAGTGTGAATGTGTGTGTGAATGGGTGGATGACTGGTTGTGTAAAGCACTTTGGGGTCCTTAGAGACTAGTAAAGCGCTATACAAATACAGGCCATTTCTTTACAGAAGCTCTCCATCAAACAGATGTCTTTGCATCACTGCCACCATCTTGCTCATGCAAACTCAGAAACTCCTTTAAAGCCACCTCAACTTTTTATATTAGCGACTCAGCACATCTCCTAATATTCATTCTTGATTACTATTGTTAGGTAAACTTGCATGTTGTAATTCTTTTACTGGTGAAGCTGTAATCAGTGTTTTGGTAGAGCTCATCTGCAATGTCGGTTGGCAGATACTGATATCACCATGTGGGTTTTTTTTGTTTGTTTTTTTTCAAATAGATTGCAGCAATGACTATTGCTTAAAGTATTCTGAGAACTTTGTTCAATACATGTGGTAAAGTTTGCATCATTATTGAACAGACGGTGTTGTTGAGTCTTGCACTGTCTTCACTGTAAGCTGCTGTTTGTAAAATACATATATATTTGTTTCCCTTTTCCAGTGTTGGTTAGTAACGGAATACATGTACCGCCGTTATGTATTTAAAATATAAAATATGAGTAACTGTATTCCATTACAGTCACCGTTTAAAAAGGTGGTATTTAGAATACAATTACTTTGTTGAAATAAATGGATTACACGGCGGTATTTTCCTGTTTCATATTGTCGCGGGTCAGGACTGTTTGGGTTTTGTTTGACAGCTACGTTCTGTTGTTCCAGGCGGCAGCGTTACGGTTGCCAAGGTTACAGGAGACGCTCTCTCTCTGCGTGTTTCCTGGGTGAGAGAGCGCATTTTTTGTTGTTGTTGTTGTGCTAAGCTAATAGGGAGAATGCTACAGGCATAGCTCTAAACTAAAGAATGTAGCCTCATGGGCAGTGTAGTCCGTGTTGCAGGGAGATGTGCCCGTGAGCGCGAGGAGGGAGAAAAAGGCGAGTGGAAAAGTACAAGTTGCCATCGAGCAGAAACGGGAGCTGGAAGTATGTAAATATAATAATAACCACTGCAGCCAAGAAGAGTGCCTGATGAGCCCAGTTGTAAGTAAGCTATTAAGACTCGACTGTACACTGTGTTCGTGTTTTCCTCCGAAACAATAAGTTCCGTTGGAGCAGCCTTTCAACGCCTCTTTGTCTCTTGCAAGCAAAGTTGACCCAGACAACAAAGTAAAGCTGTTTTTCGGCTACGAGCCCGACACAGAACCTGCCGTATTAGTCAGAGGTCCCTTTACTACGGGTTCGGAGCCGCGGACCTTCAGTAACAGTAATAAATATCACAGCAATAGTACATTAACATAGTTGTAAACAGCATGATAATATATTAAGTAATCCAAAGTATTCAGAATACGTTACTCTCATCGAGTAACGTAATGGAATACATTACAGAATACTGTAGCGGGTCAGGACTGTTCGGGGTTCTGTTTGTACAGTTGTGTTTTGTTTATGTTGCCATGGTGACGGGTGACGCCCTCTGGCTGCGACAGTGTGTCCTTCCGGGGTCAGAGGGCGCCCTTTGTGTTGTTGTTGCTGTCACTACCCGATCCGTACCGGAAACCCGATCGGTACCCCGCATGCGCAAATCTTACGTCACTTCCTCTCTTTGCGACATTCAATATATTTGAATGATGCGGTTAGCGCCCAGTTAGCTCCTAGCATTTCTCAACAGCTCTGCCTTCTTTTCGACTGCCCGGGACATTTAAACAATGGATAATCCGTATACAAAGAAATTCATGCTTTTCTCCTCAACAGAGAGCGTCCCCCGATTGAGCAACAGCGCCGTAAAATAAGAAGAATGGCGCCTAATTACAGAGTTAATAATGCAGACTTTGTAATATCTCACGTGTAGATTCATCAGCCAGATGAAGTGTTTACTGACAATTGACAGTGATAGCGCACATCATCATCACTATTCCAACAATCCTCTCCTCACAGACAAGCATAAACACACTCGACTATCGCTAAATCAGATTTAACACACGTTTGTAATGACGATAATTCAGTTTATAATAGGGTTTATTCGCTCGGTCAGCAGGTGGCGGTATCCTCGTACACTGGGGAGTAAACTGCCATTAAACGAACAGAAGAAGAAGAAAACACTGCACATGCGCGGTACGGATCGGGTAGACCCGATTTGTACGGTCAGACTTTACACATGCGCAGTAAGGATCGGAGAGTCCTGATCCGTAACTTTCTTTTTATTTTTCGTTTTTGTCTACATTGTACTGAAATGCTTCATTATTGCAAACATTTATTGTTATTCTTAACATCTTAACAGATACTCTGACCCATAACTATCGTAAAACGCTACGACCGGAAGTAGAAACCTTTCGCGCATGCGGGGTACCGATCGGGTTTCCGGTACGGATCGGGTAGTGACAGTTGCTGTGCTGTTGCCGCACTGAGCAGTTAGCTAGCGGCACTGTTCTTCTGCAGATGTCAATAAACGGCTGTGTTCCCTGGCTAGCTCACGGGAAGCAAGACCAAACGATACCTCCGTCTCCTCCTTGTCTGAGCTCGCCACAATACATTTTAGGGCATGTATTCTGTAATCTGTAATGGAATACATTTTAAAAGTAACCTTCCCAACACTAGTGATGGGCAGATGAAGCCCCATGAAGCACTGAAGCTTTTCATCCAATTGGTTCACCCCAACGCGAAGCTTCATGAAGCTTCATTTGCTCTAGCAGGACACCTACTGGACGTAAAAATAATAGCTGGCATGAATTTGAAGAGTGTGGCATTTTGCACACAGCCTGTAAATGTCAACAACAAAAGGAGTGTGTAAAACATGTATATTGTAGTGATGGCAGTATACTGTGTATATTTATAGTGGCAGTATGGGAAATGATTATTTGGAAATGCTTGAAATGGAAATGATCATTTACTGTGAGGTGAGGTGTGGTTGGGGTGTGGACAGTAGTTGTGCTTTTGTAACGTTGAGGTATGGACAGCTACACACTGAGGCTTTGAGCCTCAGTCCTGCCTGTTCACATTTTATTCTGTAAAAACTAAATTTTCACTGCTTTTACGACCTTTTTAGTGGGGAGAACATAGCTAGGATTTAATGATTTAACAAGTCTTTTGAATCCTTTGTCCTCCACAATGCTAAATGGCTGTGAGTCCTCAATCACCATGCTGACCAGGTCTTCATCTATTTGAGATTGTTCTCCTGAGGAAAGACAATAAAGACAAAGCACAAATATAAATATCACACACGTAACTTATTACAGTTGTATAATATTGTTATATCATTTAGTAACATTACTGCATGCTATATTATCCTGACATTTGATGGCTCACCTGGTCTTGCTCCACAATCGGTGTTCCCCTTATTCTCATGCAAAGCTCTGTAGTGCCTAAGCATGGATGAGGTGTTGTTGTTATATCCCAGCTCCCTGGCACATAGCAAACACTTCACCTTGTACAAAAGTAAAGACAGCTTAACATAAATTGTATTGCACCATCAGCATCATGAAAATACATCTTCTGTAGAAATTTACATACCTTGTTGGGAGGAATAAGATCAAAATGTTCCCTCACAGGGGAGGACATCCTCCTCTTCTTAGCTGGCTCCATTCTCTCCAGACTTTCTCTCCTCACTCTCATAAACCTCCAAACGGTCTCCAAACTCACACTAACCGCAACTCTCCATCAAACACCCACATTTTTGAATGAAGTCTGAGGGGTTTATATCGCTGTCATAGCTCGCGGCAAAGTTCGAACCACTTCATGAACCAGTCACGTGGTACAGCCGGGCAGCGAGGCTTCGGACGTCATCATTTTCAGCTCCTCCCATAAATGAAGCAAGCCTCGATACGCGCTTCGCGGAAACGCCCCCTCCATTACTCGACACACGCTCCGAAGCCTCGATACAGAACGTCCCATCACTACCCAACACTGCCCTTTTCATTGTAACTCTAACCAACTATGCATGCCGTAATCTCTCCTGATATGTCAACATTGAGACTGCAAAAAATTAAATGCCTTTCTGAATAAAGCAACAATGTAAAATGCTTTCAGCAGACAATGACTGCACTGGCTTAAATGTAAAATAACCAATGACAACTAAGCCTTATAAAACTGTATATTTTTAGAAGATAGGAAACATAGGGCAACTCTCTGTCTGTAGAAGACCATGTTACATTGGAATGGTATTCATTCAAAGACAATATCTGATGATGTTAGCATGTACATGCATGCTAAAAAGGAAGTACTAAAACCGAGTAAACAATGTCATTCAACAGCTTGCAGAAACACTTTTAGAAGGAGTAACTTCAAGTTGCTTGAAGTGCTTGTTTTCTAATTCGATCAGTTTCTCACATTATTGCAGAGGAATTTTGGCCCACTCTTCTCAACAGTGTTGATTCAGTTCATTGAGGTTTGTAAGCATTTGTTTATGCGCAACCCTCTTATAGTCCTACTAGAATATTTTTGTTGGGTGTTGTTGAGCTTCAGATCATTGTCCTGTTTGGTCAAGCTGTATCTGTCAGACAGACAGTCTTACATTTGACTTTAGAATAATTTGTTATACAGAGGAGTTCATGGGTGACTTTTTGACTGCAAGGTACAGATGTCCTGTAGCTGCAAAACAAACCTAAAGCTTGACAATGTGTATGAAGTGTTTGTGCTGAGATGCTGACTTTGGTTTTTGCCAAACGTGGTGCTGTGCATTACGGCCAAACATCTGGCCACTTTGGTCATGTCTGTTCTTCCAAACAAATCATGCTTGTTCAGTCTTTTTTAATTGTATAAAACTTTTTTAAAAAGTTACAACTTTAACATTTAACTTGCTAACTGAGACCTGTAGAGCCTGATGTGTAGTTCTTGGGTTGAATTTGCTTGGAAGATTGGTCTTATATAACTTCCACTTGTCAACAACTTTAAATGATGGACTTCAAATTGTTTGGAATTAGCCTTATAACTCTTCTCAGACTGATTGGCAGCAAAGTTTTTCTCTTTAAGTCTTTGCTTTGTATCTCCTACATACGATTGTGTTGAAAAAACCTGAACTCCAGACCAGCAAACCCCTGCTTTTATAGAGTGCTTAATACTTTTTCATAGACTGCTTCTGTACTTTAGCTTAATTTTGATGTGTCACATATTGTTGTTCATCTGAGGCTGTATTTTTCATAATTTAAAACCTGCTAAGGAACAGAGTTTCTTTTTGCCATAACTGTAAATGTGTTTTCCTTCATCCCCACTTTTCAAGCCTCTCTGGAACAAAAAAATAGTTTTATTCAGGCAAGCTTGAGATCTGGATCCAATCCAATCCACAACTTTACTGATTTGGCTCATTTTCACTGAAAAAGCTTTCAGAGAAAAAGCTATAAAAGCAATTGTGAACTAGAAAGATTTGCATTTCCTGCGAAAATGCAGTGTGGATGCTTTAAAGCTGAAGCTGTATGCAAAAACTAGCTGAAAAAGCTGAAAAGTTGCAGAAATTGTAAAAACTTTGCAGAAGCAAAGGAACTTTGCTAAAATGGAATAACTTAGCAGAACTGCAATATCTTAGAGGAAACATAATACTTGGCAGAAATACAATAGCATAGCAGAACTTAGCAGAAATATTGTAACTTACCAGAAACATGATAACTTCTCAAAAATACAAGAATTTAGGAGAAATAGTATAAGATAACAGAAAGAATATATTTAGCCAAAAATACTTAAGCATTACAGAAACACTATGATTTAGAAAAATAGTACAACAGAGCAGAAATACTGTGATTTACCAGAGACACTGTGATGAACTATGAATATTGTAATTTTAAATCAATACTATGTTTTAGCACAAATACTATAATTTGACAGAAATACTATATTTAGCACAAATCTTATAAAATAGCATAAATAGTATGATTTAGCACAATAGTAATAACTTAAACAGAAAAATTGGAAAAGCAAAATGGACAGCTGAAAAAATGCTGAACATGCTGAGGGTCCCTCAAATATACTTGTTAAATGAAAAAAATTGGCAAAAAAAAAATATAACAGCCACACAATCACAAATATGGACACATATGGAAACACACATGCACAGAGAGAGACACACACAAGATCCAATTCAGTCAACCAGTCTAAATATATTGAATTTGAATCTTACAATGAGATCATCCCATAAAAAGGCTTCCTCTCTCTCGCTCTCTCTCTCTCTCTCTCTCTCTCTCTCTCTCACACACACACACACACACACACACACACACACACACACACACACACACACAGAGAGAGAGAGAAGTAAGTTTCTAGCTCAGTCAAGCAGCCTTGGAGCTGCTGAATTTGAATCCACCAATCAGAGAGCCTGTGCACTTTTTCCCGCCAAAACAGGTGCACGCAGCACAGAGAGACACAGGATTTTTGCAGTCTATTTCTCATAATGACGACTCCCCTCAAACAAATGACCATTTTCGGAAACCCAGCAAAAATACCTACGTTTTGATGTATAATTTGTGGAAGTTGAGTGAAGATTGAGCAAGTAGCAAGAAGTTGTTCGGACATGAAGAGAAGACTGCAAAACCTTCAGTGGCACACTGGAAGCCAAGTGCATAGCAACCATAACAACGCATGTATTTTGTGAAAAATCACAATTTTGCAACTGAAAACTTTAAGAGGCATAAAGGTAAAACGGTAAAAGATTTGAAAAAGCTGAATCATACCTGAATAGCCCAATAATTTGAGAACATTTTAAAGTTTGAATGGTTGTTCTACGTGAAAATATGAGGAAGTAGTTAAGTTTCAGAAACAAGCAAATTTTAGCAGAATTGCAGAAGTTTCCCATTCATTTCAATGGGACAAATTAAGCTTAATATTTTAAAAAGTATAATAGTGAAAAATACCAAAAGACATTGCAGGAATTAGCAGAAATAGCAGAATATTTTAAAATTTGAACGGTGAAAATCGGCTGAAAATTGTGGAAGTAGTTAAGTGCCAAAAAGTGTACGGAAGTCCCAAGAGGAACTCAATAGTGTGGATGCTTAAAGCATCCACACAATTACCTGCTGAGCAGCAAACCAAAGTCATTAGGATCTGGAGTTTGTTAATGTCACACACAGTGTTGTGTCAGTCAACTTTGTGGATGTCGTTACTATTCTTTTGTGTGATTTGAAATTTTATTGACTTTTATTGACACGTTTAAACGTAACTTCTGTTGGCTTCATAAATAATATGCAGCATTTAAACACATGTAAGTCTAATTTGTGACTAACTGTGTAGCATAAGCAGTGCAGTATCACATTACAAGAGTCTGCTATACAGTGACGCAGTCTGCTGGTGGTGCTGGAGACAAGGCCGTCTTCGGAGCCAAACTGCTATTGTGCTAAGTGCCTTTTTTATGCAAGATAAATCATTCTTAAACGTGTGAACTTCCTGCGATGCTGCAGCGAAGCAGCCTCCTCAGCCTGTCAAAAGCCTTTGCTTCATCCACAATCCCCCCGCCGTATCGCCGGGGACCTAATTCTGCCTGCAGGATGTGTGTGTGCTTAGGTTCGCCTGTCTTTGTGAGGACATTTTTCTCAGGTCCTCATTCCTTTATCAGGCTCTTTCAAGGTTAAGATGTGGTTTGAGGGATCAGTTCGGGGTCTAGGTTAAAGGTTCGTCTCTTTGGAAATGACTGTGCATCTTTGTGCTCTGATATGTGAGAATCATCCATCTTCATTTACTTTAAACACGTGTCCTATATGCTCTACACATGTAAATCTTCAGTGCGGCGGTATTTGATTGGCTGCCTCCTCAGTGCTGAGACTGTGCCAGTGACACAAACAAAACCGATCTGTTCTGATGAGGCCTGCAGCAAAGGCAAACATTTTCACTGAAACTGCAAATATTGTCCAATCATCACATTTATAATTAAGATTTATGACTGCAGCGAGAAAAGTGTACATTTTGGAATTTAACTTTCGGCCTCCCTAAACCGCACGTCGTAGTGTGCGGTCATTAATGAAAAGTCATCGATATGATTGTGTCTCAATTAAAGCAGGATGTGTTGCGGGGCTCAGCTGGTTTCCTGGTGTCAGATGTGAATAATGGTGATTACTGCAGAGCAGAGTGGGCTGACAGAGAGAGAGTGAGGGCAACGTGTTCAGCATGTCAAACACTTTGAATCCTACATCAAAGATACAGTCTACTCCTGACAAATGCAGCTTCGAGATAGGACAACCTTTTATAGTCCTCTAAAGACACATACCCTTTTTTTCAACATATTTATAGAAATCATCATTCTTGTTGTTGAGTGATTTAAACATTACCTGCTTAATGAGTCCAAAGCACATGTGGGTCATTTTTCACATGTGTCAGTAATAATTACAGCCAGAAGGACCTTCTTTTCCCTCTATTGACTGCTGCTCTCATAATTTAAACACCAGCTCAGTGTAAAATGTGAAAAACCGAGGAAATGGAAATCTTGCTGCTGTTCTGACAGATGGAAACATGCCAGCACCAACATATAGGTCATTAATTAACCCACCAAAGATGAGCCTCAGCAGAGTCAGACCTCATTAAAGCACATCTAATATGCCACTGGAGTGCCACTAACTCTGGTTGCTGTTGTACACAAAAACACAAAATGTAAATAAAAGATGGAAGTAGCCCATTTGGAAGTTTCCTTACATTTGGCATTTTGTCCATTGCCATCTTTATATGTTGAAACTGGACGTAAGCAAGGAGTTGATCAGGCTGAGAGTCGACTAGTCAGTGATGAAGCAATGGCATAAAGTGCATCCTGCTTTAGAATCTATTTTACTCTAAATGGATCTTGAATTTACTAAATGAATGCCATGGTGTGTTCAGGAAGACTTTAAAATATCAATTGAAACTCTAAACTCTTTACAAATTTGTTTTCTAATGTCATTAATCATTGAACAATGAAGTCATACAAATATATAATTTCAAAACTACTTCCTACTTGACTTTTCAGATCTGAAGGTTAGGTCTATCTGAATTATCTCTGGTTTACCTTAACACTGACAAGAAAAAAAGCAAACTTGTTTTAAAGTCTTTCCCTTTATAAATTTAAATGTAGTTTATTTGCTTTCTGTTTCTTTTTCTGTTAGTCCAGATAAAATGACATCCCCAATAATGAGTTAAATTACCAAGAGCCAAAATGTTGCTCCGCACTTCCCCTGTGACACTAATTGGACCAGTGGAGGCTAGTTAGCATTGCTTGCTAACCTTCCCTTCCTTAGTGGCAGTGCATACTGGGGTCTCCAGCCATCAGTGACCCATAGCATAGTAAATTAGTAAAGAAAATAGCTGGCTGGTCCTTCGAGATCAAAATGTAATTTTCTTGAGTGTTCTATTTAAATGGCAGAATAATTAGATTACATGAATCAATAGAGTGCCATAAGCAGAGGCAAAATGCATTGATACACATTAAAAACACAGCTTATAGCTGTACCACCCTGAGCACACCCATCCCGTCTGATCTCAGAAGCAAAGGAGGGTCAGTCCCGCTTAGTATTTGGATGGGAGACCGCCTGGGAACACCAGGTACTGTAAGCTTGGGGTGGCTGTAGAGCAGGTCATCTGCTAATTGGAGAGTTTATGGTTTGATCCTTGGCTGCTCCAGTCTTTGACAAAATACTAACTCCAACTTGGTCTTTGATGCTTCTGTCATAGAGTGAATGTTATATTGAAAGCACTTAAGCATAGAAAAATGCTGACGTGAGTTGTATAAAGTGTATTGAGTGCTCCAGCAGAGTAGAAAAGCACTATGTAAGAATCCATTTACCGTTCAAAACCCAAACATTTCAACCAAGAGCTAAAACTTTAAGTTCTATACATATACGTTATGCAGTAAATGCAGCAAAGGGGGAAAATGTAACACATCGTCTTTGGATCATGTCTGCACAAAACCTCATTGCATCCTGGCTTATAGTTGTTGATATAGCTCAATGTGGACCAAAGTGGTGGGTTGACTGAAATTTATACTGAATAAGAAAAGCATAATTATAGAAACGGTCACAGTGGGTGTCAAGACACAGGAACAATGGTGCTGTTGTTGCTTTGCATGATTCCTGCTTGTAATTGGTATGGATGCAGCTGAAAAACCGGCCTGTCACACAGAAATGTGGGATTTGTTCAGCGTCACCGAGCGCTGTCAGTTTGTTCCTCTGATGTTCTCCGTGTGGCGTCGACAGCTCGGCTCAGCGCAGGGGTGGGAAACTGTTAATGAGCGAGATGCCGGCCCACTAACAACACACATAAAGTGTGTGTCTGTGTGCGTATTAAACAGCGAGAGAGGAGTTCATATCGCAGTTCTGTGTGTTTTCTAAGATTAGAAACTGCTGCTTAAGTGTCAGTATATGTGTGTGTACATGTGTGTGCTTTAAGCTTCTTTTCTTGGTAGAAAGTCAGCTGGGATTGGAGCATTTCTTCCTAATTGCCTAAAGATTTCTCTGCTCTTGCATCAACTTCTGGCTTAGTGATTCATTTCCAGTCTCAAGGATTTTTTTTGGACTTTGCCATGTTTCAAAGTCCTTAACTTCCTTTTTTTTGTATTCCAGAGGTGGACTGTGACTGTGGCTTGGAGTGGATGGGCCCCTGTGTTCTCCCAGCCAATAATCCATCCCTCCATCTTACCGTCAGCCGGAGGAAAGATCTGATGACAGGACTGCAGAGAGTGGAGAGAAAAGACCCCCTGCTATGGCCAGTGGTACATATTGAATTTACTGTACTTTCTGAAGATAGGCCAACTTTGTTAGGCCATGTTTTTCTTCTGTGTGTGTGTGTGTGTTTTTTCCTTTTTTTGCAAGAAAGGAGAGAAAAAACTTTGCCAGGATTCTGTTGGGAAAGTTTCCCAGAGATAGCATAAATCCACGTGGAAGACAGTCCTCCTTGTTGAAGCCTTTTCTCCACATTTGTATGCCTGATCTGTCAGTTACAGGGGATTGAAAGTATCAAAATAACTTCCTCTGACCATTTCTGAGTTCATCTTCTGTGACAGCAATACTCGGCTGTTTGACATATTTTGTCCCCGGTTGTGCTCTGCAGTCTCCTTTTGTTATCGTGAATGGATCTATTTTCTACAGCAGAATTTATCACAGGAGCCTTCAGGAACTCCTGCAGCTAAAACTTTGCTAAGTTAACACTCAAAGTGTGCCGGCTGATTCTGAAAGACTCGTTATAAAACACTTGTGAGCTTGGCTTAATACTTCGCTTTCTGTACAAGACAGTCACACTGGTAGCTTATTGAAAAGCAATATCGAATTTTGTAATACGAGCTATCCCCACACTTTTTAAAACCCTTTCCCAGAAAATATTACCTTCTCATTTAATGCAGTTTCATCCTGTATTGCATTCAATGTGTTTTGCTTGTCTCTGCTACAACAGCTGATGGTGTAGGCAACCTGGGTGCTGAGCAGAACCACATTAGTGTTCCTGTCGCTGATCATGGAGCCTGGGCCACGGCCATGAACAACCTGGGCATCATGCCCATGGGCATCAGCGGGCAGCAGCTGGTTTCAGGTACCTTCTACTCTCAACTTTACAAAATTTATTTCACTGGAAACCATCGATGGTTAATTATATTGAATATTTTTGTTGTATGCAAACTTTTTATTTGACTTAAGGATCAATGAAAGGATTACACCCTAGCAATTATCATCATCTTTATTACCCTTTATCCAGCCCATCATCATCATATATATATATATCCCAAGCTGATCCCAAGGATGGATATGAAGGTTGATTTAGGAATATTTTAAAGGGCTGGTTCTGTTTATTCAGAATCATATCCTTACCCTACAAACTTCCACTCTACATTGTCCAACTTGTGTTACTGAGGTTTCACCAATGAATTTTTTTGTCACACTGGTGATTGATTCTGTTCTGACACCCAGGTTCACAACATTTTCTGAACTGTTTAGATTACCAATAATTAAAAGTTCTTGGCTCATTTGTCTCATTCATTCAAAACAATTACTTCAAGTACAATCATGGAAATAAGGAAGCATGTTCTCATTTTAGCAGAATTTTAGCAGTGCAGCTCAGTGTTTTAACCCTATCACCTCTTATGTGAGAAAAAAACAACAGGTGGCCTGTTAACTAGCAGCACGTTCATGTTACGAAAACCTCGAGGATGGAGTTAAGTGGATTTTTTAAAAAGAGAGTAATTATATAAACACCTGTGAAATATCAGAAGTCGTCGTATTCGCTCTGTAAATATCATGGATATGTGACAGATGTTAAGTAAGGTGAATAAACTTATATGCTGCTCGATCATTTCTGGATCCAGGCCCTGTTTGTCCAATGAATGCATTGGTTTGTATTTGATTGTCTCAGTTTCAGAAGCTCTCAGCAACCATAAATCTGTGGATATGTATATTACAGGTCTTCATGTAGAAGATACAAGGGCTGTATTGCTTCAGTTATTACCACTTAATGTTACCTAAAGAGACTCTCAAATTCTCCAGATGGAAATAAAATCACTCACCACACGAGGTAATGTTATGGTCCCACCACTTCCACCAGCACTAAAAAGGCTTGAGTCTGTAAGCCAGATAACAGCCTGTTATCTGGGCCCTGAGAAACAGACTGAACAGTGAGAAAAATTGGAGAAGTGAGTTTTGCATATCTGGTGCTGACTGGAAACAACATGAAAGTCAGGTTGATGTGAGGCAGTGGAAAAGAATCAATATGTTTTGATTAATGAGCAAAATCAAAAAGAGTTGAGAGAGTTGTTCTCTGGATACATCAAAATTACTGACCATGCCTTTCCATCACTAAACATTTACTAAACATTTCTTTAGTAAATCCCACGTTCTCCTGTGCTTAGAGAAAGTTTTGCACTCATACAAGCTGTTAGTACATCCTGTCCTTGCCGTGTTATTTCTTGGTAAAAGTAAAAACCTAGGTGTATCATTGAACTTTTTTTATTCAAGCCTGCATGTCCTGTGTTTGATTGTAACCTGGGGCTCAGAAATATCACTGAATCCGTGTGAATCAGTCCAAAACAAGAAAAACAGGGTGTGCACAAATGTGCACCATAGTTGGCTACAGAGGGGGACACGGGATGGGAACCATGTGAGGATTGTTGGAAGACCTGCGGCTCAGCGATGGAACTGGTTACTTGATAGGGAGAAAAGCAACCTGAAACGAATTTAGTCATTATTATTTATTTATTCTGGATGAAGCAGTTAGTCGGACCTGACCTGAACACATGTGCAAACATCTATCTTTTTTTGGTTTGTTTTGTTTTGACTAAATCAATGATGCATACATTTAGCATGAGGACACAATGACATTGAGAACGATGTCATATAATAACCTGCTACCCCAACAAACCCACCGAGCATGTCAGAACGATAGGATGTTTTTCTAGTATTTCATCCTTTGTGAAATTCTCTTTCACTTGCTTTAAAAAAAATTTTTGGCTTTTATTTAATCTGAAGAAATTTTTGGAAAATACTTGTATTTAATTCTGTTTCAGTAACAAATCTAAAACTTAAATGTAACTTCCTGACTGCTTTTATCACTTCTCAGCCAACACTAAATGTACCAGCCAGCACTGCTCTGCAGCCTTTCTTTGCTCTCCTATTACAGTTTTTTACAGACGCTAGGACACATTTCTCAATACTTAGGTCACGTTTGCAAAACTCCTCACACAGTGAGCACAACAGAAGTCTATGTAGGCTAAACTGAGGACCAGTTATCATTGTTTTGGCACAAAATGCATTCAATGACTACATCTCTCAAATTTCATGAATTATCTTCTCACTCAGACACAACAACTGCCAAAAATCTTTGTACGGACAGGACATTTTGCATGTGCTTACATACTGTTTTCAAAACTGTTAAACTCATGGTCAAAACAATAACACAATGCAAAACTTGAAAAGACAGCAAAATCCAACGGCAATATTTTATTGAAACATATTTCCAATCTAAAAATGCAGTTTAACCAGCCACAGCTGATTCTCATTGTAGATGAACATCTACACAGATGTTACTCCTTCAATTTCATTACAAAAGGAGACAACTGCTGAATAGGTTTTTTTGTGATGTAAACATGGACCCAGCCAGAAATGGAGTGGAATAGCATTACTATTGTATGTGTATCAGTGGATGGTGTGTATACAAATTCTTGTATTTTGGGATTACTTAGTGCAAAAAAATAAAAATACATAAACAAATATTAACGAATTCTGCATGATGTCTGATTCATTCCAGTAACATATATTGAAATTATAAACAGAGATGTGTCCTTGTTTTACACAAGAAAACACTGTGTAATGCTACATGTTGTTAGTGTTTTTTAGGTCATTGTTTTGTGGGTGACAAAGTGTGTTTGTTGGCTGTCAACCTTTGCTAGTGTTCTGGAAGAATGAGTTTATTTGAGACCTGAATGAAGTGTTTTGGTAGTTGTAGTGCATTTTGAATGTGAAATGAACTGCTTTCAGAATCAGAATCAGAATCAGAATACTTTATTGATCCCTGGGGGAAATTATTTTTTGTTACAGTGCTCCATTTTAAACCAACATTAAGACAAGACAGACAATACGCTAACTAAGAATAGTACAATATATACATATATATACATACATACATACATAAGTCACTTATAAATAAATATTTGGAAAAGAAACATGTGTAGTTGTAGCAGCAAACAGTGTGTTAAGTGGATGCGTTGTACAGGGAGATGGCCACAGGCAGGAATGATTTCCTGTGTCGTTCAGTGGTGCTTTTCGGTAATCTCAGTCTCTCACTGAACGAGCTCCTGTGACTGACCAACATGTCATGGAGTGGGTGGGAGGTGTTATCCAACATTGTCTTTATCTTGGACAGCATCCGCCTCTCCGACACCACCTTGAGGGAGTCCAGCTCCATCCCCACAACATTGCTGGCCTTACGGATCAGTTTATTAAGTCTGTTGGCATCTGCGACCCTCAGCCTGCTCCCCCAGCATGCAACAGCATAGAGGATCGCACTGGCCACCACAGACTCATAGACTCATAGACTCACAGACCAAGCTGACGGTCAGTTAGGAGGATTGTGTGAAGAGTTTTGCAAAAGTGACCTAAGTATTGAGAAATGTGTCCTGGCGTCTGTAAAAAACTGTAATTATCCCCCAACAGATTCTTCCTGTGAATCTTTGGAGCGTTCCTGGACCACAAAGCAGATATTAATCATTATGAACGCTGGACATTTTCTTATAATCTGTGTGTTGTTATAAGAACAGAGTGCTTCTTGCATCAGCAGGCAGAAATTTTCCAGATATATCAAACTGTGACACTTTGCTAAAGAGGGCAGGGCTGGAAAAAGCATTCGTCTCAATATAAACTGAAACATCTGGACATAATAAATACTGCTGTTCTGTTCTCTCTTTTTTTTCTTCTTTTTTCATATGTAAACCATATACCTCAAAAAGTGCCCGGCGGACTATGAAGTGTAACCAGAGAAATATATGCAAGGCCACAACTAAAAACTGAGCTTTCTGTGTCCCTCAGCAGGGTGTACAGTGTGGCTGTGCTCCAGACTAACCGCTCTCACTTGTTATTTCAACTAAAACTACACTAAGTTCTGTGTCTAGCTGCTCTGTTTCGTTTTCTCTTTCTCTGGGCTTAATTTCACCTCAGGATCTATTTACGAAATTGTCTTTCTGAGACGTGGGGATTTGTCTGAGCTTTATGGTCGCATGTGTGTTACCATGTAAGAGCTGTCGTTGTATAAGTGCTGCATTGTGGGGCTTTAATATGTGAGCACGTGGGGAGATTTGTTGAGTTGTTGTTTGTGTGTGTGTGTTAAGTCCAGAATAATTGAATGCATGGATTTAACTGAGTGAAGCCACAATGAGGAGAGAGGAGCTGTTGTAGGGAGGGACAAACAGCATCGTAGCAACCAAATTCCTGTGGATCCGAGTGGAAATATTAAAATGATGACATGCTCTTTCACTCTGATGATGTGATGAGACTACACCTCTGGCAACATCTGCAGCTCTCTTCCCTTGTTAAACTACAGGGAGGGAGGGAACGTTTAGGTAATGAAAGGCGGACAGAAAAAAAAGACGGATGAGTGGATCAGATATGTGTCTTTTGAAGGGTCATACCACAGAAACATGTGTTTCTGCTTTCATACGTTTCTAGGAGGTGCTGATAGTATTCAGAGACTTTATTTAAAGTAATAAAATAGTATGTGTGTGTGGATCTGAGTTTACTTTGTGTTTTATTGTGAAGTTTAGTTCCTCATGTGGCTCCCCTTTGTTCTTTTCCCCACCCACATCTCTGCCTCATTTCAGTTCATCTTGTGCCCTTTTATCTCTCTTTGGTGTGTATGTTTCATCTGTGTTCTCTCAGTCTGCTTTGGTGATTTCTTGATAGTAGTTTGGATTTTTGCAGGTTGTTTGTTTGACCCTATATAAAAAGACCACTGCAGGACAAAGCACGCGGAGCCTGTGACATCACATAAGTGGACCTGATGAATTTAGAGAAGACTTAAAGATTGCTGGGCCCAGTGCAGCTGGTGGGCGAACCAAATTTCCTGCTGTGTACAGTGGGGCAAAAAAGTATTTAGTCAGCCACCGATTGTGCAAGTTCCCCCACTTAAAATGATGACAGAGGTCAGTAATTTGCACCAGAGGTACACTTCAACTGTGAGAGACAGAATGTGAAAAAAAAATCCATGAATCCACATGGTAGGATTTGTAAAGAATTTATTCGTAAATCAGGGTGGAAAATAAGTATTTGGTCACCTCAAACATGGAAAATCTCTGGCTCTCACAGACCTGTAACGTCTTCTGTAAGAAGCTTTTCTGTCCCCCACTCGTTACCTGTATGAATGGCACCTGTTTGAACTCATCATCTGTATAAAAGACACCTGTCCACAGCCTCAAACAGTCAGACTCCAAACTCCGCCATGGCCAAGACCAAAGAGCTTTCGAAGGACACCAGGAAAAGTATTGTAGACCTGCACCAGACTGGGAAGAGTGAATCTACAATAGGCAAGCAGCTTGGTGTGAAAAAATCAACTGTGGGAGCAATCATCAGAAAATGGAAGACATACAAGACCACTGATAATCTCCCTCGATCTGGGGCTCCACGCAAGATCTCATCCCGTGGGGTCAAAATGATCATGAGAATGGTGAGCAAAGATCCCAGAACCACACGGGGGGACCTGGTGAATGACCTGCAGAGAGCTGGGACCAAAGTAACAAAGGTCACCATCAGTAACACACTACAACGGCAGGGAATCAAATCCCGCAGTGCCAGACGTGTTCCGCTGCTGAAGCCAGTGCATGTCCACGCCCGTCTGAAGTTTGCCAGAGAGCACATGGATGATACAGCAGAGGATTGGGAGAATGTCATGTGGTCAGATGAAACCAAAGTAGAACTTTTTGGTATAAACTAAACTCGTCGTGTTTGGAGGAAGAAGAATACTGAGTTGCATCCCAAGAACACCATACCTACTGTGAAGCATGGGGGTGGAAACATCATGCTATGGGGCTGTTTTTCTGCCAAGGGGACAGGACGACTGATCCGTGTTAAGGACAGAATGAATGGGGCCATGTATCGTGAGATTTTGAGCCAAAACCTCCTTCCATCAGTGAGAACTTTGAAGATGAAATGAGGCTGGGTCTTCCAACATGACAATGATCCAAAACACACCGCCCGGGCAACAAAGGAGTGGCTCCGTAAGAAGCATTTGAAAGTCCTGGAGTGGCCTAGCCAGTCTCCAGACCTCAACCCCATAGAAAATCTGTGGCGGGAGTTGAAAGTCCGTGTTGCTCGGCGACAGCCCCAAAGCATCACTGCTCTCGAGAAGATCTGCATGGAGGAATGGGCCAAAATACCAGCTACTGTGTGTGCAAACCTGGTAAAGACCTATAGTAAACGTTTGACCTCTGTTATTGCCAACAAAGGTTATGTTACAAAGTATTGAGTTGTATTTTTGTTATTGACCAAATACTTATTTGCCACCCTGATTTACGAATAAATTCTTTACAAATCCTACCATGTGGATTCATGGATTTTTTTTTCACATTCTGTCTCTCACAGTTGAAGTGTACCTCTGGTGCAAATTACTGACCTCTGTCATCATTTTAGGTGGGGGAACTTGCACAATCGGTGGCTGACTAAATACTTTTTTGCCCCACTGTATTTGAGCAGCTTAAACCAAGAATTATTTATAAATTAGTTTGGACTTAACTTGAGTTACAGTTACAGTGAGAATCAACAGAAGCAATGCCTGAAACAAAAGTAAATGACCATTGATGCTGCATCATTTCACATTTTGTGTTATCTGTACAAAATAAACAGAATCCTGTAAGAACCTGATGCCCTCTCGTCGTCTCGTCTCCTTATACGCCCACAGTGTCACAATGCAACATTAAGCAAAAGGTGCAAAGGCCAATCTTCAAGACTAAAAATAAAGCAGGTAAACTTTCCTAACTGCAGCTTCTGTCGTTCTGTGTTATAAGAAGCAAACTTTAATGTTAATCCTGCTAACCCTAGCTATTGCACAGATGTAATGCAGTTAAAAAAGTCCAGAATCTAAAAAGTATATATATTTAAGTTTATTACAAGTACCAACACTTTGAACTAATATGCAGAGTCATTTGTTATGATATTGTAAAGTATTGGAAACATGTGTGAAACCTAGACCCATTTGTTAAGGGCTAAAAACGAGGCCATGTAGGTCAGAGCTCCAGTGTGATTTGTGTTAAGATTACAATTAGGATACATTTAAATGCTCACTTTTCATTGTATGGGTGTGTCGTGACTGATGAGCTCTCACCTTGATGTTAATCACAGCCAGATGTTTCGCAGCACGGTCAATGCTACGCGTTTCTGTCAGTGGTTCCAGTGTATAGTACTAAATAAGCACAGTTAAAGGCACGATCACTGTTTTTCTACTGTCAGAGCCTGTCTTTTTACTTCATGGCTGTGTGTGTGTGTGTGTGTGTGTGTGTGTGTGTGTGTGTGTGTGTGTGTGTGTGTGTGTGTGTGTGTGTGTGTTTTTCTTCCTTATATTCCTTCCTCTGTTTCTGAGTCTGGCAGTCGCAGCAGAGCTCTCAGCCAGAGAAATGAACCTGGCTTGAATCACTTTGGCTCCTGGAGGAAAAGCTATGAACAAAACCAGCCTTTTGTGATTATGATGAATGTGTGGCAAGGAGATGTGTAATTTACCTGTCGAGGGTATCGCAGATGCCGTTTTAATGAGTTTTCCTAAGACCTGAAGAATCTCTGAATGCATCTTGGCTCTATGTGGTCAGATTAATGGAGGATTATCTCTCAAGTGTTTTTTTTTTTCTTTTTATAAGCCTCAAGATGTGTAATAAAGAGTACATGAAGCATTTTTCTCTTTGCTAAACAAAATGTGTTTTACCCTGCAGCACTCGGTGTGATCTAATGCTGAGTACAAATTAGTATATGTCTGGAATTATTAGCATTGTGCTGACCAAAGATTACCAGCATAAAGGCCATTTTTCTCCAAGAAATGCTTTTATGAGGCTTTTATGTGGAGGGTTTATCTAATAATCAATCAAATGTATTATTTATTGAAGGATGTGAAGCACCAGGCCACATCACTCCCTTTGTGCAAATCTCAGCTTGAGCTCAGCAGCGTGGGGACTGACAAAATCTAAGGAGTAGTATTCATCTTCTGGAATGCTCTCCAAAACTGTCCTCATCCTTCCAAAGTCTGAATCTTTGTCAGTTCCATATGTAACACACCCATCCTCATGAATATCTGCTGCAGGCTGATGGCCCTATATCAAGATATTTCAACCTGCATTTGGGAGACAGACACTCTCTCTACTTTTAAGATTAGGTGTAAAACTTTCCTTTTTGCTCCCTACTACAGCTCCTCTCTCCACACTGTGTATTTCATCCCGTCTTCCTCCCCTCACCCCCAACCGGTCATGGCAGACGGGCGCCCCTCTCTGAGCCTGGTTCTTATCTTGACTGTTGTTGTGATTTGGTGCTATATACATTTTTTTAATTGAAATTCATCAAAAGACCTTTATCTACTTGTGAATGGAAAGAAAAACAATCTAAAACAAATGAATAAGAGCATCACTTACCTTATCTGAGAGGCACAAAATATTTGATGAATATATATCATCTAACATTTTAGCATCTAATCAATCCTCTGTCATCTTGGTCATTTGGAGGCAGAAGTGACGAGCCGGTGGAGTGTAAAGTTATCGGCTAACACTTGCAAACTGAAGTAGTTGCCTTCATGTATGGTATAGATGCAAAGAGGCAGATATGTAATAAATATTGTTGACTAACATACAAATGAGTTGGCTACTGTAAGGAAGGACAAAAATGGAGACGCTTCATTGCTGCCCTAACTTATGAAAATGACTTGTCAAAAGCATAACTTTTGGCTGGGTGCAATTAACCACAGGTAAGCTCTCAACTAGCAGAGGTGAAGCCTCTGCTAGCACCTGGGTATGGTCACCTGGCATCCATCTCTTGGGAGTGAGATGCTTTTAGAACCGGACTCATTTCAGCAACCACAGGTTTTGGCACATTTGTTTTAAGGGATTTGCAATGCCTATTTTCTACAGTTGACAGGCTAACAAACCCTCCTGTGTCAGTGGCAGCTGAACTTCATTCGACCATGGCCTGCAATGACTTTGCCAAATTCTTCACAGAAAAAATCCAAGAAATTAGACAAGCAATTGGTACATCAACAGCAGATCCAGGATATGTACTGTGTCCACCAAAAAACTGTTTAAACACCATGAAACAGTTTCAACCTATTAACAGCAAAGACCTGGAGGACATCTTAGGTCAACTGAACTCCTCCTCCTGCTGTTTAGATGTCCTGCCAACAAGTTTTTTCAAAAAGGTCTCAAAGACTTTAGAGTCAGACCTGTTACAGATCGTCAACTTTTCTTTATCATCAGGTGTGTTTCCAGAATCACTAAAAACTGCTGTAATCAAACCTATACTGAAAAAGGACAATCTTGACAAGACACAAATGAACAACTACAGGCCGATCTCAAATCTCCCATTTTTAAGTAAGATCATTGAAAAAGCAGTTTCTCAACAGCTCAGTTACTTCTTAAAACAGAATAATTGCTACGATGCCTTCCAGTCAGGGTTTAGACAGAACCACAGCACTGAAACCGCTCTGACCAAAGTGTTTAATGACATATGTCTGAATACAGACAGTGGAAAAATGTCAGTCCTAGTTTTACTGGATCTCAGTGCAGCATTTGATACAGTTGACCACAACATATTACTCAAACGACTGGAGAACTGGACAGGTCTTTCAGGAACTGTACTAAACTGGTTCAAAACATACGTAGAAAACAGGAAATACTTTGTATCAATAGGTAACTTCACATCTGAGCAGACAAGTATCACATGTGGAGTTCCCCAAGGTTCCATCTTGGGACCCCTTCTGTTTAACATCTACATGCTCCCACTGGCACAGATTATAAACAACAACAAAATAAACTATCACAGCTATGCAGATGACACACAAATATATATCACAATGTCACCAGGAGACCGAGGCCCTGTACAGGCTCTTGGTAAATGCATTGAGGAAATCAATGACTGGTTGTGCCACAATTTTCTCCAGCTAAACAAAAACAAAACTGAGGTAATAGTCTTTGGCGCCAAAGAAAAACGATTACAGGTCACCAGAGAACTTCAATCTATACATCTAAAAACCACAAACCAGGCGAGAAATTTGGGTGTAGTGATGGATGCAGACCTAAACTTAGAAAAACACATTAAGACAATAACAAAGTCAGCTTACTATCACCTCAAGAATATTTCAAGGATAAAAGATCTGATGTCTCAACAGGACCTGGAAAAACTAGTCCATGCATTCATCTTTAGTAGGCTTGATTACTGTAACAGCATCTTTACAGGTCTACCTAAAAAATCAGTCAGACAACTACAGCTCATTCAGAACTCTGCTGCTCGAGTCCTCACTAAGACCAAAAAAGTGGACCACATCAGTCCAGCTCTGAGGTCTTTACACTGGCTGCCTGTCCGTCAGAGGATAGACTTTAAAGTTCTGATGCTGGCCTATAAAGCTCTGAATGGTTTAGGACCAAAATACATCAATGACCTCCTGACCCAGTATGAACCTTCCAGATCCCTCAGGTCATCTGGATCCGGTCTTTTATCAGTTCCCAGAGTCAGAACCAGACACGGAGAAGCTGCATTCAGCTTTTATGCTCCTTATATCTGGAACAAACTCCCAGAAAGCCTCAGATCAGCTGAAACACTCAGTTTATTTAAATCCAGGTTGAAGACTCACCTATTCTCAGCTGCATTTGAATAAAGCACAAAATCCACACTTTTAAGCTTAAATTTCAAAACTTACATTTAACTACTGATTTTATCTACTGTTCTGATTTTATCTGTTTTGATTTTATATACTGTTTTGTTTGTTTGTTTGTTTGTTTGTTTGTTTGTTTGTTAATTAGTTAGTTAGTTTTTTTGCTTGTTTTAATAAATTTTAAATCATGCTTTTTATTTGTTCTTGTTTCTAATGTCTCTGTAAAGCACTTTGAATCACCTTGTTGTTGAATTGTGCTATACAAATAAACTTGCCTTGCCTTGCCTTGCCTTGCCTATGAGGAAAGAAATGTGAGCGGTTTGAGAATACCATTGGTAATTTTATATTTTTCCCTTTATCCCAAGCTAACTAAGCGCCTCACTTCCTGTGCTTCCTGTGAGCTGCTGATTGTTTCCAACGAAGGCTTGCAGTGTGCTGAATGTTCAGACCGGCAGGAGTAAAAGCCTTCGCACTAAATCACTGGTGCATTCTATCAATCCTCTGTACAAAGCAGGAAAAAAAGAAACGTTTATTTTTTATTGAATTTCTGTAAGGGACGTTTGTCCTTTCCGAGTGTGACAGCTTCCCTCGCCTGTAATCTGAATCACTTTATTTTCTGTGGTGTTGTGGCTGTGTGGGCAGCGGTGGGGTGGTGGGGGTGATTTTCTGCTGACGGTTTGTTCCTCCCGCTCCCTTGTTATTGCAGTGTTGAAGATAGGAACATGCAATGCTGCTCCGCCCTCCTCCAACCTGCCTGTTCTATTTTCACCCAGACAGCTGAAGCATTGCTCCTGTCGCCTCTGTCCTCTCACTGTTTATCTTCCCCCTTCTTCCTCACTTTCTCTTTGTCCTAGAGAACAGAGATTTTCTTCTTCCCTCTCTCTCTCCTCTCCTCCCTTGCGCTTTTCCCATTAGTACACTCGAGATGATATTTTCTTGTCCTTTTCCAAGGATCCAGTCCCCAGTTTTTCTTTTATCTCTTATCTAGGGAGTGATGGTTTATACTTCCTTTTTCTTTTTTAACTAATTTCCTTTTCTCTTCTGCATATGCGGTTGATGTTGTATATACGAGCTCTTGTTATGACCACTAATCGGGTTTTAACGGTAACAACCTTCCAGCCATCTAAGTCCCAGAGTCCTAATGAATTCAACAATAGTCAAAGGAGCTTGGAAAGAAAGCGACAGTCACACATGACCTGGATAACTAAGAACCTACACAGAAACCTCAACAATAACAGTTTTATTGGTTCTTCAACAGGATTTAAAAATGTTAAAGTGCAATTATAACCCAATAATGCTTTTGTTTTCTCCTCTCACAAAAATGGGTTATTGTCCGATTTAGCTCACTTTCCTCTATAAATATGCCCTGTTTCTCTATAAATAAACCATCCACTGGTTTAATAACGGCCCTTAAATATACCAACTCTTGGTACTGAATAAACCATTCCCCTGAATAGTTTGGCGGTGCCAATGATGGTAACTATGAGCGTTTGAAAAGGGAATTTATTCATGTGGAAACTCCAGTTCAGGACCAACTTGTGAGGCAATCACTGAGGTGTAAGTGAAGCATTGCAAATGTACAACAGCGGCATCACAATACCCATATATTCATAATAATAACAGTGATATTTAAAAATAAAGCACAACAATATGAAGTCAAATGTGTCTTCTTCACACATTTAGACTTTTCAATATTTTCCTATTTAGACCTTGGATGGTCTAAATTACAGTGTCACTGTCAATTACAGTGACAGAGAATTTCCTCTGGGGAGGATTGCTAACAAAAGTTGCTGAAATGTGTCTTTCACAGCCACAAATGTAAACGTTGTGATGATGCTAGAACAAGTCACTGAATTTAACCTCTGCTCACCGTGAATGTCTTTACAAAACATTACATCATTCCATTCATTGGATAGATGTTATATCTCTCACCAACCAGCACACACACCATCCCTAGAGACATGGCGCTAGCATGACTGAAATCAGACTATATCATTCTTTACGTACTGGAAAAGAAAGTATGAAAAATTATGGTTTTTGTTGTGTAATCTGTTGTTATTCTGTCATGCAGATTCTCTGTGTATCCAGAGATTCGACCCTGGGCTGGGACTCATTGCACCCATAAACCCCATGATAGCAGGAATCAGCCTGGTCCCCCCTCCACCCGTTCCCCCCGACATGCCCGTCATCAAGGAGATCATCCACTGCAAGAGCTGCACTCTCTTCCCTCAGAACCCTAGTAAGACTGTACTTTAATGTAGAACCGATAAACTTTACTTGAAAACTTTTAGGGGTGTGACTTTTGCAGTAAAGGTAGACAGCAAAATCAGGCTAGTAAAAGTAAACTGATTAGCTCAAAGGTACAGTCAGTAATGTTTATATACTTATTTAATAGAAAAAAGTCCAGAAGTTGTCTCCTTCAACAAAGAAGCAAAAATGTGAAAGAGGCAATGCAACAAGCATTTTTGAATTCTCTTCCTCCTCATCTCAAGCGCCATCTTTTATATAATGATAATAATGAGCTGGCTAAACAACAACAGCTGTTTATAACACTTTGCCAGCTAATGTTACACTCGAGTGTCCAAAGAAATGACGCTTTCCTCTCATAAACAGTTTGATTACATTCTCAGACCATATGAGAGTTTATTCGCTACATGTCCAAGTCCAATAACGTTAGCTCGACTTCAAAGAAAGTTTCACTAATGCCGACTGACAGCAGTTAACACTGTCAAAAACAGCAGAGCTTACCAACAGAAAAGTTTCGGATATCCTCAACAACTCACCTCAGTATCACTGTATCCAGAAAAATATGCATTGACACGTATTGACAGCTGAGGTAAACAGCAGGCTGAGAGCGTACACTAAACAACAGATGAAAGGCAACAAGAGTTGTTTGTCCTACAGCAGCCAACATAGTTAGAATTATGTAGCAGAATTTGAAGTGGTTAAAAAACTGAATTCAGTTGACTGCAGTCTGCTCATATCTAGTGGTGAGACTTTACAGGCTGTAACTTAGGTAATTAGCATAAATGTGAGATGGAATCTATTTTAATATTAGATGTTATTATTTAAATGTTGTTGTTTTTTTTTTCTTTTTAATTGCTCAAACTTGACATAAAAGTCAATACTTTTCCTCTTTAAACTGCAGTGTAGCAGGAGAGCTGTGGATGATATGGCCATATAATCATGTAACCGGTCCTTTTATTGTGCCTCAGACCTTCCTCCTCCCTCGACACGGGAGCGCCCTCCCGGCTGTAAGACAGTATTTGTGGGGGGTTTGCCAGAGAACGCCACAGAGGAAATCATCAGGGAAGTGTTTGACCAATGTGGGGAGATCACCGCCATCCGAAAGAGCAAGAAGAACTTCTGCCACATCCGCTTCAGTGAGGAGTTCATGGTAGACAAGGCTATTTACCTGTCAGGTGAGCACTTTTCTTGGGAAATACAATGCCTCAAGTTTGCAGTTCGGATATTGTTTTCATTTGTTTGTCTTGGTTTGTTTTTTTGTTGTTGTTGTTGTTTTGATTTTTACAAAGCGGGCCATATTGGGATAAAAAGGTAGTTGGCTAGTTATCTGTTAATGCTAGCTTTGGCTGAGTAGCTTGGTTTGCTTGGTGTATCCATAGTTTGGAGTGAAAGGCTAATGAAATGCTAGCTAAAAACAATTGTGTTTTTAATAAAATGTACTCAGCATAACAGCAGATCTGCTAGTGTGTGTTTTAGTACAGCTGCATGCTAAACAAGATGATGTAGCACCTAGCTATCATTATCTATTAAGTTGACCGCTCTCTTGTTATGCATAACTTTCAGCTTTATTATCATTTTTCATTGCTTAGTTATATAAAATTCACCTTCAGGTAGTTGTCATAAAGAAGAAAAGTAGTATAGACACCACAATTGATTTTGTGGATTGTTTCTACTTCTACTGTTAAACTAGATATTATAAGAGAGGGTGAGAAGAGCTTATTTTTAGGCCCAGTCTAAGGTGGATATTTAAGGAACTGTATTTTTCATAATTCTTCATCATCTTCATGTTTCACCCTAATGATTTTCTGCCTGGCAGATCAAATCTAATGACATGCCTCTACCTGTTGTAGAAAATGCCTAAATATAATGGTGTTACCTTCTCCTCTTCAGGGTATCGGATGCGTATCGGATCCAGCACTGATAAAAAGGACTCTGGGAAGATCCATGTAGACTTTGCCCAGGCCAGAGATGACCTTTATGAGTGGGAGTGTAAACAGCGCTTACTGGCCAGAGAGGAAAGACACCGCCGCAAGATCCACGAAGACAGACTGCGGCCACCATCTCCCCCTCCGATTGTGCACTACTCTGAACACGAGGTAGCACTGTTAGCAGACAGACTAAAAGGTGAGCACTGGCAACGAGTTTGCAGAGAAAGTGTCATTAGCTTTGCATTGAGAAAGTAATTTCCATCACTATACGACAAGTTTACTGTGCCACAAACTTAGCAGATCAACTGATCTCATTGCTAACTCATATCAGGTGATGAGTCAGCTGATACCCTTGATGCTTCTAAAGGGCAAATCTCACACACATGCACACAGAAAAACAACCCCTGCTCCTCCTTTAAAGGCTGTATCCAAATTAATTTTGGTGTGCTGGCAAGGGCAGGAACCCAAAGACTGCAGAGGCCAGCACAACCATGAGCTTGATCACTAATGTGACAGGGTTGGACCGAATCTGTTCAAGGTTTTTGTGGTTTGGGTCAGGTGGTCTCTGATGTGTTTCAGAAGCACGAACAAAATCTGCAGCTGTTGTCATGGATACAGAGAGTAAATAAAATCCCTTGTAGTAAATATATTAGTCCAAAGCCATGTATGACTTTTCAAAGCGGATTTGTAGGTCACAGATAACAACGCTTTTAATTTGATTGGCAACACATCTGTTGCTGTGTGTGTGCGTGTGTGTATAATCTCCTGCTTAGGTCACTTGCTGTGATACCCAATAACATGCATGAATTAATTGTCCAGGAAGCTGCACAATTATTGATATTCTTCATCCCCCCGTTTGTAGCCACTGATAAACAACTGTGTTTGATGGCAACAGTATAATGCAGGCAAACAGTGCGCAAACACAGGGGAAACACTCAAAGACTGTCCAAGAAGCCATGTTTGCATCAGCCTGTATAGGGATTTCTTGTTTTACAGCAGTGTTTTGTGTGTTGTTGTAAAAACTGCAGTTATTACTCAGCAGTTCTCAGAGAGCTCTGGAGTGACATAAGAAATAGGTTTTGTGACAACAGAGTATCAGATATTTTTTTAAAGGGAGAGAAATAAAAGCAACTGGAGAAGTGGGATTTTAGTTATTAGATTTTCAAGTGTTTATCAAAGATGTCTGCACAGACTGTGAGCTCTCCGCATTCAGTCATCAGTACAAACACTGTGAACAATAAAGGAGACAAACACGATTGAGATGGAGCAAGAACTGCTAAATAAAAGCCTTACCAGAGTTCTCAACAGTGCAAAATAAAACAAAACAGTTGCGCTTTTTTTATGTGTCTTTACCTTTCTCATTAACTTCAGTGGCTTCCTGCTTATTTCTTCTTTTCATGCTTCTAGCAGCTATAATCCAGTAAGATATGCATTATTAAGTAAGCCATTGTAGGATTCTGGAATTCGTTTACAGATTTAATCGAGTCATAAATACATCGTTTTAGGCCCTGTGTTTCCTCTGGAAAGGAAGAAAGAAGATGACTTCTCTGACTTCTTGTACAGCAAAAAACACAACCTCTTATAATTGTCAGACTCTAAGCTGTTTTTTTATGGCAGCAGCAACACAATATGAAGCTTGGAGCTAAATACTGATGTTGATGTTTAACAAACATACTTTGGATGCTAACATTATCTAAAGCAGCGGTCCCCAACCTTTTTTGCGCCACGGACCGATTTATGCCCGACATTATTTTCACGGACGGCCTTTAAGGTGTCGCGGATAAATACAACAAAATAAAACTAGTACCGGTACCAAAAAAAGAAGGTTTATTCATAACACACGTGAAAAGACCCAGGAAAACCGAGTTAACGATAAAAACGATAACAAAATAACGCTGAAAACCGATAAAAACCCTGAAAACCATACATTTCACACCTGAGCCTCAACTCTCACGGCCCGGTACCAAACGACTCGCGGACCGGTACCGGTCCGAGGCCCGGGGGTTGGGGACCGCTGATCTAAAGTACCTGTGATGCTGCAGTATTTGTCTTTTTTTCCAAGTTGTATAATAAGATATCCATCAGTTCATTTTGCCGACCATTTCAAAGTCGCAGGATCCTCCCAGCTGTCATAGATGAAGTGTGTGTGTCTATGTGTGCGCTGGTGACTGGAGTAGAAGTCAGATGATCACCAAATTTATCACAGACATAAAGATACTTGGATTGAGCCATGCTGTTAGCATTACTTGATAAAAAAAAACTGGACTAGCTTGAACATACAGTACACAACACCTGGTTACAATGAATGCAAATGTGCTTTCCTGGTCTTACCACTCTCACAGGTAGTTGGTGGACATTTCACTTGTAGCATGTGGCTAATGTTGAGAAAAGGTCCATTTTCATCCAAAATTTGATTTTTTTTTTCTAAGTCATTGGGGGGGAAAGTGACTCCAAAGAACAAAGGTAAAATGCAAGTATAAAAATGTGTGACTGTAGGTAAATTGTGGGTAAGATGAAGTAAAGCTAGCAGCAACAAACAGAAAGATAGATTACTATATAAAACAAGAAATAACCAAAGCAACAATCCAAAAACCTTTGACACATGCTGAAGTTTCCTCTGTTATCTTTCCTCAACTGGCAAACCCTGCGTGTTGAAGAATCACACTGAGTGCATACCCAGTGTGGTACAATGTAATGAGAAGGGTTTCTGACCATATATATATAATATCCTTCCATCCATCCATCCGTCTTATCACGCTTATCCAGGGCCGGGTCACAGGGGCAGCAACCTAAGCAGAGAAGCCCAGATGCCCCTCTTCCCAGCCACCTCCTACAGCTTTTCCGGGCTACACCAAGACATTCCCAGGCCAGCCGAGAGATAATCTCTCCAGCGTGTCCTGGGTCTGCTCCGGGGGCTCCTCCCGGTCATTACCCACAGCTCTTGGCCATAGGTGAGGGTAGGGACGTAGATCAACCACTAAATTGAGAGCTTCGCTTTCAGACTCAGCTCTCTCTTCACCACAATGTACCGAATAGCGTCTGCATCATTGCAGCTGCAGCACCAATCCGTATATATAATATTTATTGTTATATTAACAGAAAATGTGGTGAGAATGCAGTTCAGATGTTGTGTTTGAGTAAAATTTAGCAATCCTTGGTTTGATCTCAGATGTTTCCCATGCTTGACACCAAGTATTTTTTCCAAGCTGTTTTAAACCTGAGTAGAAATGTGCTCCATAAAAGAACGAATCGTGACAATGAATAATTCAGGTGACATTTGAAAGAAAGGTAAAGTCCTCGTTATGCTTCCCTTTTAAAATCAGCCCAGTTTTACTACAGGAGTTACGTTTTTCAAGCCCCCATTTATCTACTGTGTAATGGGATTAATACCACGGACCACTCCCTTTCTTTCTGTACTGTTGCAAACCTGCACCCACCTGCTCCTTCTGCACGTGAGGAGAATTGATGGGAGAGGATGAAGTGTGGGGCTGAGTTGGCAGTGGTTTTGATAAGTGAGAAGTGAGCAATGAGGGGTGTTTGCTGTGAAGGTCACTCTCCTCCTCCTCCTTGTCCTCTTCCACCTCCTCCGTGTTGCCTCCACTCTGCTGTGGCTAATTCTTGTCTCCAGTGATTGAAAGTGTTGCATATTTACAGTAAAAGGCTGTAAATGTTCTCTGTTTATAAAAACAGCGGCGCTGGAATCACTTGCAATTTAGTGCAATTTAATCACATTCAGATCCAGCGCACTGCTTATTACTGTTATTGCCTTCATGCATTGTGATGACCTTCATGTTGTCTCAGATTGAGCAGGCAAACTAAACATTAGCATCTAGTGTTATTGTTATATTTTCTGTGTTTCGACCTAAACCCATCTTTAATGTGCGGTCAGATCCACTGCAGGCATCATTTAAATAAAGCATGAAAGGGAAGAAAGTCAAAATCTTGACTGTAATAACTCCCACACCCACACAAAAAGAAATAATAACATCACCTCATGTCGTACTGTGACCTTTGTGCCAATAAAGTGTTGCTGAGAAACACATACCACCATCAGTGGGAATCAGATATATCTTATTTCCATGGGAACTGGTAAAAACCCTCATGGTCCTTGCTTCGTGCAACAATAGATCCAGATGATTTGAATTACTCAAACTGATGCACATAGTCGGTGTTATAAGGTACAGACAGACATATCTGTTCTTTCTAAATCTGCTTTATTGATCCAAGTTTGAGTTGCTGTTCTGAACCCATTTTTACATCTATCTCAGATAGTCATTAAAGGTAAGTCTCAATGTCAGACCTGTCATTGAAGTTTTCTTCTTCACAGAACAGACTGTACCATCAAGGTGTTTGTTTGTTTTTTACATCTAACACTTTTTTTTACTTTTTTTTTTTTTACTTTTATGGGACAGGGATAGCTCAGTAGGTAGAGTGGTTGCCCCGTGATCGGAAGGTTGGGGGTTCGACTCCACTGAACAGCTACCCTGAGGTACCCCTGAGCAAGGTACCGTCTCTACACGCTGCTCCCCGGGCGCTGCATTGGTGGCTGCCCACTGCTTCACTGGGTGAATGGGTTAAATGCAGGGGAGTAATTTCCCTGCGGGGACTAACACATTATAAAAAGTAAAAAAAAAAAGACTGTACCATCAAGGTGTTTTTTTTTTTTTTTTTTTTACATCTAACACTGCATCCATCTGTTCATCCATCCACGTTTTCATTGTATATTTGCAAAGCGAATGAGAGAAGTTCCAGATAGAGCTCTGTGCAAACTGCCTTTTGTGTTTTTTATGATGTTTATAGGTTAGAGTTGGTGCTGAAATATGGAACAGAAATGATTTAAATATAGAGCATTATACAGAAAATAATCAGATCTTTTAGAAACTTTTAGTAAATCACAAACAAACACGATCCTATCAGTTAATCTGTTGAAGTCATATGTAAGTGTTGTGACATGACAAGGATGGTCTCTGAGACATGAAATCACCAAATGCCAGCAGATTATCTCTGCTTCCCAGCCACCTCCTCCAGCTTTTAATCACTAAGGCGTGACAACAGCAATCCCATAAGAAAAAGAATCACAAGCTTTCACATTTAGTTCCTTTCAAGCAAACTTGGTATATGAAGACACATAGCAGCAGTCCAGTCGCAAGTGCATTGTTATCAAATGAAGCATCAAAACTCTGTCTTCCAAAATCAGCTTTACAGTGATCAGGGATTTATTATATTAAGAATAAATAATAGCACTTTTTAAACAGGATTCCTTTCTGGCTTTTCTATGTCTGCCATTTTCTGTGTTTATCTGTGGCTCTGTTCTATCTCTCTGGAAAACCAGCAGCATGTTGCTTCTGTTTGCTCCAGAATCTCCAGTTTATCTACAAAACCCAAACCTCAGCCTCAGTGTAGTGTTCCCATCCATCCTCTAATACCTAACATAAACAAGCATGTTTTCTCTCTGAATAACCCTTTTCAATTCATTCTTCACCTCAAACAGCAGGGGAAATACATTTCCATTATTCCCCCGCTCGTCCCTGTTCAGCAGCGCTTCATTGTGCTCGCTGTAATGTGACTGTAATCTGCTGCTGTGTATGAATGGGGCTTTATCAGAGTGGGGGAAAGTGTCTTCTTACAGGTTGTGTTGCACTGGGTATTGAGCTCATTAAATGCTCTCTAATTCACTCTCTTCTGCCGTCGTCCGCGGCTCCGTGGCACCATTCAATTATTATTCAAATGGAAGCGAATGCACTCGACGGAAGCCTGCCGAGACGCCGCAGTTTTTGTGACTGAGACCGAGCGCTGCTTAAGGTTGTGCTTGAAAAAGTTGAAAATCAAAAATGCATTTTGTGTTCAGCGGCTGTGACGTGGCTCACAGACCCGTGAACGGTGAAGGCCTCCAGAGGAGGAATTTAGTCCCCAGTAACTGCTCCATTGTTTATTTAGGCTGAGTGAATGTTAAAGGTCCCATGAAACGGCTTTCACATCATACTCTTCAGTCACCATTTGGTGTGATGTACCAAGACACGGCGTGCTGGGGGAGAGACTTGGAGTCCAAAGAGATTTTAGTATTGTGAATGTATAAATTTTAAAGCAGCTGTAATGCTTTTTCTCTCAAATTAAAATGTAAAAAAACATCTGTCTATCAAAAGTGACTTTGGTCGGGAGTTCTCGACTTCAGGAGAATATCCCTCAGCCGTCACCTAGAGCTGTCAAGTTGGGCTTTGCCATCAAGGAATTAAAAGCAGTTTGGATATGACTATTGAGGACAGGCAAGTGCTTGGAGCGTCTGTGTTGAGACTGATAAAGTGTTGAGCCTGAGTCTTGACACAGCTCTTGTTTCAGGAGTGGCACCTCACGACTACCCCACATATCTACTACAGAAGCATCCCATTATGTAGGCAGGCAGGCAGGCTGGCGACGTGAACACCCAAGTTTGTGAGTGCAGTAACTCGAGAATGAACTGGCGCAGGAGTTTCAAATTGATACCATAGGAGCATCTACTAAAAATCTCATACAAGTTCAAATCTCTGTGACCTCACCCTCAAGGTCAGAGGTCAAGCTATCTAAAAACAAGGCAATTATCAGGGAACCGTGAAAGATGCTGAAAGCAATGGAAAGAAATAGTATACCTTAGTTCTGTACCATTCATTCTTCCAGGACACTTGCATGTCCATCTGAAGTGCAGGGCTACAACTCCACTCTACACTGAATATGTATGGGGGAAATGAATGAGAAATGTACTTACACAACACAGCTTTATTCACCTTGAAGGACCCCTGCCGTTGAGGTCATAGTTGGGATTTAGATCAATTTCTTGCATATAACAGCTGATTAAAGAAGATAAGACAAACAGTAGTTATCAGTAAGATACAGATACAGACCTCCGCCTTTGATACTGTGGACCATCATATTCTGCTACATAGGCTGAGACACAGGGTGGGTATATCAGGGGCTGCTTTGGACTGGTTTGAATCCTATTTGCATGAACGATCCTTTTCTGTGGCTACCTCTAGTTCCTCTTCTACTTTTCTTGCCTATGGTGTGCCACAAGGTTCAGTTTTGGGGCCTTTATTGTTCTTGCTGTATTTACTTCCTCTTCAACACTTATTGAGCACTTTTAAGGACATTTCGTATCACTGCTATGCAGATGATATTCAGTTATATATCTCCTTTAAGCCCCATGATGTTTCCAAGCTACAGATTTTGCATAAGTGCATAGACTCCATTAGAGGTTGGATGGCTGGAAACTTTCTTCAACTAAATGAGGAGAAGACTGAAGTCTTTGTGCTCCTAAAAATTTTGTATCTAGTGTTATGAAAAACTTGGGTCCACTTGCTACATTTGCCAAACCGTCTATCAGGAGCCTTGGTGTTACTATTGACTCAGATCTGACTTTGGATGCTCATGTAAAATCTTTGGTTCGCTCCTGTTTTTATCACTTGAGAAACATTGCTAAGCTGAGTCCCATTGTATCGCGCTCCGAATTAGAAATTGTCATTCATGCATTTGTTTCATCTCGTCTGGATTATTGTAATTCTTTGTTTACTTGTTTATGTAAAGCCTCTTTGGAGCATCTGCAAGTTGTTCAGAACGCTGCTGCAAAGCTTCTGACCAAGTCCTCCAAGTTTTCCCATGTCACACCCCTGGTGATTCAGCTGCACTGGCTCCCTGTTAAATTCAGAATCCACTTTAAGGTTTTGACCTTGACTTTCAGGGCTCTGCATGGACAAGCACCAATATATATAAGTGAACTTTTACATCCATACATTCCCAGCAGGTGCCTGAGGTCATGTGACCAGGGCTTGCTTGCTGTCCAACACATGAGGCTGAAAACAAAAGGCGACAAAGCTTTTGTAACTGTGGCCCCCAGATTGTGGAACTCTCTCCCTTTGAGCCTGAGATCTGTGGACTCCGTGGTTGCTTTTAAAAAACAGCTAAAAACCCATCTTTTTAAACTTGCTTTTGGTTGAATTTTTATTTTTAGGTTTTAGCTTCTGTGAAGCACTCTGTGGTTTTTATCTTGAAAGGTGCTATATAAATAAAATTTTACTTACTTTTACTTACTTACAAACATTTTGTCATCATGTGAAAGCTGCACTTGTGGTGCACTGGTGAGCACAGTTGCCTCACAAGCAAAGATTTGAATCTCCTGGTTAGAGGGAGGCGTCCTGTGTGAAGTTTCCATGTTCTTCCCTTGGTTTGGGCACTTCAGCTTCTTCCCCGAGTCCAAAGAAATGCTTGTTAGGTTAAGTTGTTATTCCAAATTGTCCAAGCATGTGAGGTAGAGTGTATAAAATATAGCACTGTATGAATATACTTGATGTTTAAATGTGACTTATAGTCATTTTGAATCAGTACGGTTTGAAATGCACTTTATAAGCACAGTCCAGTTCATTTTTAAAAGTATCACTGGTGTTGGTATTGAAAAAAAAGAACTGCCATACCTCTCTTTCTTACCTTTTTCAACTTGTTTCCACAGATGATCATAAGTTCAGTGAGGCCATAGCCATTCTGTTCACCTGGATCGACAGAGGCGAAGTCAACCGCCGCACCGCCAATCACTTCTACTCTATGATCCAGTCGGCCAACAGCCACGTTAGACGACTGATGAGTGAGAAAGCTCAGCATGAAGAGGAGTTGGAGCGTGCCAAAGAGGCCTTCAAGAATGCCCTGCTGGCTATATTAAATCAGTGTAAGGACGCTTTCATATTTTACACACTTAAAGACGTACTGAAAAAACTTCCAGACAAAGGACGTCTCACGTGAGAAGTTTTTGCCGTTGTAAGTGTAAGCTGTACAGGTAAGTTCAACCAGTGGTTTTCTCTTCACACTGCAGGTAGCAAGTTTCATTCTGTTTCACCAGTTTTAAGAGAACCATGAACTAGAGACAATCATATGATTGGATAACAGCCATCAATCAACTGCACCTTCAGTTTAATCAGTTAAGTCAATCGATTCATGTAGGATGTTTAAACACATAAGACTTTGGCTAAAGTGCTGTATATTAAGCACCTGAGACTGAACAGTACTACTTTTTTAGGTGAAAACCAGTTAATAGATATCCACTTTTGACCTCGTGCCACCACGTGTGCCGTCAGTGTGAGCTTACTCCTGATTGCAGTCTCTCACACTGCTGCAGGGTGTGGTGCAGTGGCAGATTACGGTGGTGCAGACCATGAAGCCATTTTCACCACATCCATTTCAAAGCCCGTCTTGATGCAAGTCATTTACTCTGTGAGCATCTCGGCCCAGTCTCCATGACAACACTCCCCGATCTCTCTCACCATCAGCTCCATTATCTTCGGCGCGCTGTGCAGTGGTGATTAGGTCAGTCGCACAGAGGTTTCAGAGTCAGTAGCATGAGTGCGCCCTGACCTTTTCACAGGCTGCCTTCAAAAAATGCCAACACACACACTGAGTGATAACCACAGCTGCTCTGTTACTGCATGCTAATGCTACTCTGAAACAGCACTGGTTAAATAGCACCCATTCACTGACACTTAGCTAAGTCTGCAATTAAAGCTGCATTAGGTGAATTTTGACCACTAGAAGGCAGTGTATTTACAAAAACACGATAATCACTTGTTGTGTCCAGCAGCAACAGACACAACCACTGAAATGGAAAGGAATCCATGTCCACCTGATGTCGTACATTTGCTCTAGTTTTATCTCAGTTTTGGTCTTCACCACCTCCCAAGGAAAGTATGTGTATAACACAACCCTTAACTCCTCCACTGTTACCAGGTAACATACATAACAGTAACTTTACCTTCTAATTCCTAGAATCCTATCTCCTAGAAGGAGTTAACCTGAAACAGTTAACCAAGTGAACTTGTATGTTAATTGAAACCTATTTTAATAATAGCTAAGGCTGATCATCTGCTAATATGTAATGCTTTTAAGATTTCTGACACTCAGATACGATCTAAACATCGCCAATGAGAGAAGTATGTGAAATAAAGTGTGCAAAGGTAATATATTTCACATGAGCAGCAAGAAGTATGCACAGAACCAAAACTAGGAGCTGAAAGGGTCAAAAATATCACTTAATGCACATTTAATCCGATGTTACGTTCAGAAAAAGGCATATTTGGCGTCGTTTCACGGTTCGTGTTCATTTGTAAATAAGGTGAGTGAGAAAATGGACAGTTTTACTGTTTTTGTCTTTTTGTCAGTAGTTCTTCTGTGATATGTGAAAAGGCTAAATCTGACATTGGTATAGGTTCATTCAGGTTTGGCAAAGTAAAGTTATGTCGTTACTGGAAGTGTTTGGCCACAAATCAAATGTCAGAGCAACAGAAAAAATGCAAGGCAGCATATTCATGCAGAATGGAAGTGTGTCTCTTCTGATTGGATGTTACAAAGTTATAGACAATCCTCCCCAATCATCCAGTAATTTCTTGCACACAGATTGATCCCATTATAGCTTCTCCTTAACATTAAACATGTAATATCCCATGTGACATGTCTACATTTCTGATGGAGTCTAAAATTCACAGTCCATTCTGGATAAATGTTGCCTTTGTCAGTCCAGTGGGAAGTGAAGCTGCAGGTGATGAGATGTAAGTACAGAGCACTGGCCAGGAGAGAGACCTGCTCATCACATGACACACATTTTAGATGAATTCTTTTAAACTTTTAGAGGATGGTTCTGGTTTAGCTTTTCCTATTTGACATGCATTTGTCTGTAAAGGCTGTGCTAATACATATTTCCTCACCACCTCCGAGATTCAAGGAAACAAGGACTCATGCAAAACATTCTCCAGCTGCCAGTCTAAGAGTCTCCCGCAGCTTTACAGACAGCCCTGAAAATTGCATATTAGCTTGTGCACGTGTGTGAAGATATGGATAGCTTCCCATGAATCAAATGGCACAGAGAAGATAAACACTGCTTGATGTTTATTGACCAGCACTACAGCTGGATGACAAAGACTCCAGTTGTGGCTAATTGCTCTGCAAGTTGACTGAAGCATGATTCGGAGACATCAACTGGGGTTAATTATCCAACACAATCGTAACTTGTTCTGTCAGCCATGACAGTAATTTCGGCCCATAGTGGCTCCAGGAATGTGGCCAGGAGCCGGTGTTTGTTGCCAGTGGGACACATGCATGGTAGCTTTTTTATATCATGTGGAAAGCATCCACATGTCAGACACTTTTCTTCAGCTGAAAGTGAAACAAAGTCTGCAGGACGCCAGTGTTGATAGGCGCTGCAAGGGATCACGCCTTTTAGCAGACACATGCATTTTCCATCTGGTCTTGTGTTTTGCATCCAGCCAGTTGCCTTGGATTTAGATCTCTATGTGGTCACCCTTAACAGCCATTCCAGGCTGTTCCGTCAGACTAAGACAAGCTTTTGAAATCACTCATGTAAAAACATGTTTGCAAACAATAGGTAAAAAAAGCAAAGGCACTCTGAGACTTGAGGTATGATGATGAGAACCGTTTAACCCTCTCAGGCTCAAAGTCCTGCAGTGGTACTTCTGAGTAAAAAAAACTCATAAAATATGTAAGTGGGTTAATCAGGTTTTAACTGTTGCAAATCTGCAACGCCTGCCTTGAGAGGGTTAATATTTAACCATTATATCGCAAGCCTCAGAGTGCCTTGGATTGTTCGTGTGGTTTGCAGTCTTTATACTGAGCGCTGTTGTTCACTGAGTAGAATCTTTAAAAAAAAAAAACTTTTTCATAAAGCTCAACTGCACTCCAGATTTTTCCTTTTTTTTTCCTTTTTAAAAAAAAAGAGGTTTATTTGGAAAGCTGTACAAGACTCATGCTGCTTGGATAGAAGATTAAAGCCACCTGCCTAACACTACGTAGGTCCCCATCACATCACCAAAACAGCTCAGACTCATCAGGGCTGTGATACAGAACCTCAGGGGGATCCCGCTGTGGCTCGCACAGGATTACAGCAGCTGAACCTTTGTGTTCTGCTTGTTTTAGAGAAGGACCTCCATGAAGCAGGCTAGCTCCAGTGAATCTGGAGCAATTTCTCTCAAGGTCCCAATCCAGGTTGTGAAAATCTCAAAGTATTCCTTCCTTGGCACATTGTCCTGCCGGGAAAGGCAGCTGACATTTGGGAGGGCAATTGCTGTGGTTGGACTGGTCGGTCCGCAACAATAGCAGACGTTATGTTTCAAGGTAACAGCAGAACACTGTACTGAAATAATCAGTGTTATTCACTTTAGTTTAATTAGCATGCCCGAGTTCTTGTTTCCAACAATCTCTTACATGAAGGTGGAGAATAAAAATTCAGTGCATTTAGAGCATTTTGTTTTTCATCTTTCTCATGGCAAAGAAGATTTTTATTCAGTCTTCATCTTTAAGCATAACTCCCTGTTAATTTACTCCAAAGTCATGTAATAATAAGACTTGAATGGTTTTTTTTATTTATTTTGAAATTTATTCCTATTTATTCTTCAGATAAAAGTCTTTCTTTAAAGGAGCACTTTACTCCAAGTACAGTCATCCTGTCATCATCTGCTCACTGAGTCAGGAGTTCAAAAGTATAAATTGGAATCCAGTAAAGTAATATTTGAGATTTTGCATGAAGGCAATTGTGGCTGATTTTGATTAGTTTTTCTTATTGCTTTCTGAAATATGGTAGCATTTCATCTGAGCCCTTGATAGCAGTGAGGAACATCTATGGAAGCTGTTTGGACTGATATGAAAGAACCAAGAGGAAAAAAAAAATCATTTGATAAAGACAAATAGAGCGTAAACCTTCCTGGAGGTTGACTTGAGCAAATGATGTCACAGACTTCAGTTTTGGAGTAAACTGTTCCTTTAACACGAAAGACCTTCGTGGCCTGCCGCTTGTGGTCGGTGCATGTCCACGGTCTCTCCTCTGTCTGCTGTACGAGCCTCAGTCAGTGCTACAACGCTACATAAACGGCTTGTTTTGTCTTGACCCTCCCTCCTCTTCCTCTTCCTCCTCCCCGTTCACCCCAAAGTCGAGCAGATCACCGCCGTTTTCACCGCTGCCACCCGGCAAAAGGCATGGGACCATTTCTCAAAAGCACAGCGCAAGAACATAGACATTTGGCGCAAGCAGTGTGAGGTTGGTATACCTTTGTTTGTTTTTTTCTGTTTTCTCCTCCCACCCTGGCTCACTGCTTTCTTCTCTGCTGTCATTTTTGAGTCCCCAGGAGAGAACTGGCTGATTGACACACAGTCCCGTAGGATTTGTTATATTCAGTGTCTGGGTTGTTGTTTTGCTGGATGCTTCGCCCTCACAGACAGACAGACGGGCAGACAGCAGCCTCTGATCGCCCGGGCCTCCCTTTATCCCTGCAGCCCCAATGTAAAGCAAAGATCTGATGCCTCCTCGAAAGTGTGAGACGCTGCTATGGCAACACTGCTTTCCAGGGTTAAGTCTCAAATCAATTATTTATCCCAAGTCAAATCTAGAAAACAAGTACGAAGACGAGAATGCTGCACGCGAAAGAGGGAAGACCCGTTCACACGGCAGCACCACAGAGGATTCAGACGTGGAGCAGCCTGTTGGCGCACGTGGAGGTTGTGGGTTTGTTGTTCTGTGGGGGTGAGGGGGTTGAATACACAAACTTAGAATGCAGAAATGGAAAGTGATCGAAGGAAGGATAAAAGTGAAATGTACTTGAATTTGTGTATTTTATTTCAAATCACAAAGGGTCAAAGGGAGTACGTGTTTTTTGTTAGTTTTTGTGTTTTGGCTCCAGCACACAATTTCAAATGATGATTTCTAAGCATTTCCAAGCTTTGAGATTGCACATTCAGGTGTTAGAGTGGGTCGTCTACCTATCAGAAGGTTGGTGGGTGGATCCCTGGCTCCTCTTGTCCATCTGTCAAAGTATCCCTGTGCAAGATATTGAACCCTGAGTTTCCCCTGATGCATCCATCGGCAAGTGAGCACGTGTGAATATTATGCACATGTGCTTAGATAGAGATAAAAGCACTGTATGAATGTGTGTGAGTGGGTGAATTGTAGTACTTAAATTGAATAGACAGGTGCCATGTAAGTGCCAGTGCCTTTGCCAATATTTTATTTTTGAGACCTAAAATAAAACCTAAGACTAACACCAAAAGGAGCTGAAAACAAAGCAAAGTCCAATAAATGACCTAAAGGATAAAAAGCACTTCACTGTCGGAAGCTTTCACTCCACTGGTTTGATGAACACTTCAGATCCTTGTGCAGTCATATGGAAACTTTGCTGGCATTGATACATAAAGCAGAAAAAAAAAAAACTTCTATTATACTTTTTTGTTTGTTTGTTTTGTCTTTTCATTTGAGCGTGAACTAGAGATATTTTATTTACATCATCTTGTCTTTATTAACCAACACTAATTGAACCAGTCTCACCCTGTGAGAGCTAGGTTAGGCTCCAGTCCCCCGCTACCCTGAACTTGGTAAACGGAAGATGGATGGATGAATAGGCGGATGGATGGATGTACGGATGGATGCATGGATGGATGGATGAATAGGCGGATGGATGGCTGGATAGGCAGATGGATGCATGGATGGATGCTGTGATTTGGTCCAGGTTGAAAAGCGAATAATGAAAGGCATCCTCTTAGCATGTTTGTATTCTTTCATTTGTCTTTATTTTGGCATTTTATATTTTGGGTAGCCAAAGCGAAAACTGTATGACACACAAGGGTCTTGACTGAGGCATTGGTGTCACCACAGTTAATATTCTGGGTAAGAGGTATTGAATTCCACAGGCTCTCATTCATCTATAGTAAGATTCAGTCCCCTTGTGAGATCTTCCTTTAATGGCTACCGTTCATGGTAAGTCTATATGAATCCATATTTCTACAACAACAGGAGTGTCTCTGCTAACTGTTCGGAAGCAGGCTGCACATTTTTCCTCAGTGAAGATGGATATTATTCTGTTAGGAAATGGTCTGTGAAATCACAGCCCACAAATGAAAAGCTAATGAATATGGGCGAAAATGGCAGAGATCTGATTCACAGGCAACTTCTGCAGAAGTGAAAGATAATACGACACGCAGGCAAAAGGCTCTCAGTCTATTACATCTCGTGCGTATGTGCTTCGCTTGATGAATGATTAGTTCATGAAAGCAATGGGAATGATGACAATGGAGCTGGGAGGTAGGCCGCAAAATGTTTTTATTGCAACAATGTGACGGCTGAGTTGCCACCATAAACTGGATGTAGCCGCCACAGTGCCACGCATCAGTGCAGCCAAAATCCAATTTTAACCCTTTCCGATATCTGAATGGACGCTTTGTGGTAAAAAATTCAGTTCACTTCAATTCAAATCAATTCAAGGCACTTAATATAGTAAAGACCCTACAATAATACAGAGAAGGAAACCCCAACAACCATATGACCCCTTTTGAGCAAGCGTTTTGGCAACAGTGGGAAGGAGAAACTCCCTTTTAAGGAGGAAACAGGATAGATGGCCTCCCCTCCCCCTCCAGTAGACCCTGGATCTGCTAGAGGGGGAGGGGCAACCATCTGCCTGGTTGGGGGTGAGGGGAGGAGGACAGGACAAAGACATGCTGGGGAAGAGAGCCACAGATTAAATTCACCCACAGTTGTTATTGAATGACATTCATTTGTATTATTGCCGGTTAACAAAAACATACTGTTGTAATAATTAAAGTATAAAATAATATAAAACAAAGTGGTATAATTGACACTGGCTGTTCTGTGCTGTAAAAAGCATGTTAAACTCAGAGAACCAATAAAACAACAGGATACATGAGTGACTGAGTGAGCTACACATCGAGAATGCTAGACATAGCCTCACACTTAAAATAGGAAAAGCACACACACTCTTATTTATTAGAGTATGTCTTTATTGGGTGGTTTGTTTTTTTATCCTGGTTTTATTGTGAATTTAAAGCCCAAAGGAAGTGCATCAAACTATACCAGCTCAAAGTTTGGAAGTGTTTCAGTGCATAAAAGAAGCTTCTTATAACTTCAGAGGTGGCTGCGAGTTTGTTTTAAAGTTTTCTTTAGCATCAAAGCAATCTGTTTGTACATCTGTGGCTGAAAGGCAGATGCATAGAACTGTAACCATGGAACAGAGAAGAATGCATTGAGTTGACACAGATAACTTCTAAGAATGTTTGGAAACCTTTTAGACCGCAAACACAACCTTTCTGCCCCAACTTGTTACAAATACGACACTTGTAACGGCATGCGTGTGATGTAATTGCTAACAGGACATCCCATTTCTTCACGAGTGAGCTGAGGACCGCTGTTGCTCTGTGTCTCTGCTGGCTGTAATGTTTTAGGAGCTGAGGAATGCCCACAGCGAAGAGATCATGGGCATCAGACGGGAAGAGGAGATGGAGATGTCGGATGACGAGTCGGATGAAAGTCCTTGCAAGAAGATGCGCACTGAGGAAAATGGTAATAATATCACCTTTCAAATCACACATTAAATGACTAAAGGTGTGAATTTGAGGCCTCCGGCTAGAGATGATGATGGATGATGAAAACGTGCCAATTTTTTCCCCTGATTCTCTGTCACTCCTGTTTGTGCTTTGCTTTGTCTCAGCCACACGCAAAAGTGTGAACACTGAAAGTAAAATTGTTTTTTTCTGAGATTAATTCTGTCTTTGAGACGTCCAGATTCTAGAAACACCTTTTTTTTCACTGGTCCCCCGATTTGGTGCTCTGCTCGCAAGAGCTCCTCAGGATCTTTGAGTTTATGTGATTTAGAAAAGCTGGTTTATTTGTGTGGCACTTTAACCAATAAAAAGTCACAAACTCTTGTGCAGCAAACAGAATAGCTCAAGCTGGGTTTACTCGAACACGTGTAAAGGCAGTTTTTATTTAAACCAGCCTTTAAAAAGAAATTTCTGACAAGAGACTTTGCAGCCTGTGCAGCATTAAATCTGCTGTTCATATAACCCTTCAATTATAAAAACAAACCAAAGCAGGATAAAGTTGTGGGGACATCACTGATGTGGACCCTGAATGAGATGCTCATGTTCATTTCTTCTTTTTTTTAACAACACAAGGCCTTTCCATTGTTTCTTTCTCTCTCCTTTTTGTCTTTCTCATCCACTTGTTTCTTATTTTCCTACTCTCATCTCCTCCCTTTCCTCCCTCACCTTTCCGGATCCCGCCTTTCTTCCCTCTCTCCTCCCGCAGGAGTGTGTGATCAGACTCAGGCCTCTCTGAAGGAGGAGAACGACTCCCTGCGCTGGCAGCTGGACGCCTACAGGAACGAGGTGGAGCTCCTGAGGAAGGAGCAGAGCAGAGCCAGCCGCCCAGAAGACGATCACTCGCACACACACCCTCACAGCCCAGAGGCTCAGATCCAGCTGCTGCAGCAGAGCATGCACAGCATGCAGCAGGTTTGTTTGTCTGCCTGCACATCACATTTTCATGGTTCTCAGAAGTGACTATAATCCTTTTAATCGTACTTTTAGCTTAGGAAATCCCTCTGATCTCTGCTGATAGTCAAACTTTACATAACTTTGAGTCACACCTTTCATGAAAATTATTGCAATAATATGTAATCTGCCATTTATGGCTGTTCAGCTTTGCTTTTAAATATCTTTTTTATGCCTTCTATTGGAAGACGTTTGCTCTAAATTGAAAACATTAAAATGTATTTGCTGCTTAAACCCTAGGCTGTTTATAAAAACAAACAGAGGAGCATCCCCGTGTTCAATCATTAAGACCTCCACAACCACGAGGACAAAGTAAACAGTGTTGGCCATAATGGTTCAATAACAGTCGGAAGAATATATTACAGTAAGATTTCTTGTTACCGTCACCAGGTCAGCGTGATTCCCAATTTCACTTCTGCTTAATCAATACTGTAAATTAGTGAATGAATAATGGCCTATAATAATGAAGAAATGAACACTGGTGCTGCTGAACGTGTTCTAAACATTTCTCTACAATGAATTTTGATGCAGCAGAACTGAAGACAACAGTTTGTGTTACTCTCGCTGCTGCTTCTGCAGATTCTTCATTAAATGTTCCACGGCAACCATCTAAATCAGGCCTCTGGGGCAGATGCTCTCTATTTGTATTTTTTAAGAAAAAAGAAGGAAACTATTCGTTAGGCAGGTAAACAATTTATTTTCTTACTAACAAAAACTGCTTTTCTTAATTTGAGCAGTTACAGGTTACAGATCCTCTTGATAATCGGCAAATACAGATTTTAGATGATATTTTACTTGAATTCTGCTTTTGGGAGAAACCACAGTAGTGCGGCTCAAATTTCATCTGAAATGTTTGCTCCTGCTCGTCCCCTTCCACCTCCTACTTTGCCTTCTCTTCCAACACCTTTTATGTGCAGTCGTCCTCCTCTGCCTCTCACATTGTTTCCATCCACATCAGCCCTTCCTGGCTGTACACTCTGAACCAGCATACAATCACATCATTATCCAACAAGTGCAAACAATTATGAGTTACATCTGCTCTCTAACCATGTTTAACTTCTGCCAACTGTGATTACTGTTAAGCATCAACATTGAAAACATGTTTAGTGTTTTATAAAAACAGTAAATAAATCATGAAAGGTTTTGCTAAAAGAATGATTGATTCAATAAACGGGTATAGGAATTTGTTTTGTTTTGGGTTTTTTTTGGGGGGGGGGGGGGTTGGTTAAGATTTCAGAGGAATCTTAACACAGATAGGTATAACAGTGCAAGGACTAGATGGTAGTGAAGCTTGACCAACAGGAGAGAACAAGAGAGGCTGGACGAAGGTGTCGAACTCCAAGCTGTGATCCATCACAGCTGATTTAAATGTCAGATTACCTTCTCAACATGTCTTGAAGTTCTCCAGAGGCCTTGTAATGAGCTAATCATGTGATTCAGGTGTGTTGACCCCGGGTGATATCTAAAACCTGCAGGATACCGGCTTTCGAGGCCTGGAGTTCAACACCCCTGGTTTAGCAGATGGTAGTTAGATCTGTTATGATGTATGGCATACACTGTATGCTCTGGAGATGATGGCACTGACTAAAAAATGTAGGTCGCAGAACTAAAAATGTTAAGATTTTCATTGTGGGACAGGATTAGAAGTGAGTACATCAGAAGGACAGCTTAAGTATGGAAACAAAGTCAGGGACTCAAGGCTGAGATGGTTTGGATATGTGCAGAGGAGGGGTGCTAGATATTCTGGCCAAAGGATGCTGAAGATGGAGCTGGTGGAGGGTGACAAAGGAGGATGCTCAGGATAGGCTGAGATGGATGCAGATCAACCACTGTTGTGACCTTTAAAGGAGCAGCTACAGAAGAGGATTAGGGCCACTGGGAGAAAAAAGTGGGCATGTCTTTTTTTTTTTCTTCTTCTCCAGAATTCTGAGGGGAAAAAGTCAGAATTCTGACCTTTTTTTTTCTCAGAATTCTGCTGATACAGACCAGCTACTTTTGTAAAATCTGAGGAATGTGTCTTTAAAAATGACTTGAATAATGAAACCCATGAGCTCAAGTCTTTTTAGTGTTTGCAAGAAAGCATTTTTTTTTTGATCAGAAAAGAGCAGGAAGCGTAGCATACACAAGCAAACACAGAAAAACCAACAACCAAACAGTGTTTTCCTTTGCTGAGTTCTCCCACTATTCCTCACTTTACTTTTTTCATGGAGCACAGTAAGCTGTGTCGGAGCACGCAGCTCGTTTGCCACGAGTTAGCCTGATTAAACTTGACTTCCTGTCTTTCTCAATCTAAACTGACAGCACTGATAAAATGAGGCACATTGGAGACAACCACCATCATATAGACACACACGCACACACTGCCCTGCTGGCTCATTGTAAATGTGCTGCTTACTTGACTTCTTAGCAGTGTGAGGGGAAACTCACACTGCTATCGCTTCTCATTTGTCATGCAGCATTGTTTTTTTTATTCCCCCTCAGTGCAGATGATCAGCTGTGACAAACAAAATAAGTGCTTTGCTTCATATACTTCATCACAGCGTTAAGATGACATCGCATCATGCAAAAAATATGAACGCGTACACGATGAATGAAACAGTCAGTTCATTTAAATAATAAACATCTTATTGTGATAAAAAGACTAAAATCAGAATAAAAGTGGCTTCAGCACTAGGAGAATAATAAGATGACAAAGTGTTGAGTGTAGGTAAAGGGAGCAGGCAGATAAAAACCTCTCACAACACTCACTGACAGCTGCAGCCTCAAGTCAAAGTTCTGTTTTCTCATCTTCTAAGACATGAAGCAAGACGTCCTACAGCTTCTTGGCATCTTGGCTTTCTTTTATTTAGTAGAAGTAAACATCATTTCCTTTTTCCTCCATGTTCAAATTAATGACTTTAACCAGCAAACCTTCAGCAACTGAAAAACAAGCTAATGTTAACCTGAAACTCTCTGAAGTCATCCTGGAAATGCAGAGCTGTGAACAGTAAAGTCACAAAACATTTTCTCCTGCAGTAAGACTGCACATCTAAATATGTCCTGATGCCAGTTTTAGTTTTCAGATTTATTTACATGGCGCCAAATAACAACAGCAGTCGTCTCACAGAAGCCAGAAATTTACTCTATAGCAGGGATGTCAATTCATTTTTCACTGGGGGCCACATAAAGCGAACTTTGACCAGTAAAACTCCCTCCTCTGTCTGTGTAAAGAACTTTAACTGCACATTTTTATCCCTGAGATATATTGATGTAAAAACAAGCAGTGCAATTTCAACAGTATGTCTCAATATTTCTACACGATAAAGAGATCCTGCTGTGGTAAATGAAAGGCGTCTGTCAGCTTTGGGCTTAAACTGTAAGACATAAATGTAAAAAACTACAGAAAGCACTCTGGTACCTCATTGGCCAGACTGCACTGTAATTATGCAACAGAAAATTCAATAATCACTTTTTATTTTTTTTACTGTGGACACAGCCTCTACAGTAGACAGTAGAAAAATGTGAAATATATTTAAAAGTCCAAAATTGATGGTTTCCATTACATTTTCCAGCAGCGTCTATTCTTTAACAGGGTGATTCTGGCCCCTGGGCCTTATGTTTGACCACTGCATTTTGAGCTGCACAGCTGCAACTCAGTTGGAAATGTGAGAGCCAGGTGCTTGGTAGGCACTCAGACCCCTTGAACTTAAAGTTTTCCATTAACTTTTTCTCCCATAAAGATGACATTTGATGACCTCCCCGGTACCTCTAAATAACAAGATTTGACACCGCAATATATATCAGCCCCAATATATATTGCGGTGTCAAATCTTGTTATTTAGAGGTACCTGGGAGGTACCTGTGATTATTAAATTGATATTGTTAAGTTAAATGTGTATCTGTGATTGTCTTCCAGCAACTTCTGAACCTACAAGAGAAGCTATCGAGCAAGGAAACTGAGCTGGAGCAGGCAAGAGAAGAGCACCGCTACCTGGAGGGGGAGGTACTCAGCCTCAGAGACAAGGTGTGCGCCAATTAGTATTCACCCTCCATTACTGGCAACCAAATTTAAAGTAGTCATCCATCCATCCATCCATGCATCCATCCTCCCTCTTCTCCTTATCTTAATCAGGGCTGCAGTTAAAGTAATTTTTAGAAAATAAAGTAGTAAGACGTTCCAGGGACATGATGATGTACAACTCTGTTACGCTTGACTGGATTCCTTTTGTTTGGACTCCTTATAGTCAGCCCTGTGTCTACATAGCAATGACCAGACATGTTTGTCTTTTTCAGGCTTAATGCCATTAAGTCCTTTGACTGCTTCACACTTTTTTTAATCAGGTATTTCACACGGAACACAGCAGTAATCCAGCAAGAACACCGCTGTAGCGTTCAGTCTTCATGTTCTCATGAAGTGCATTTTCCGGTCTCTCTGTTGTGGCTCTTTCATGTGCGGTATACTGAAAAAGCACGCTGCAACACACACAGAAGCTTAAATTCATGGAGGGGATGAAGGGGGTTGGAAGGACATGAGTGCTGCTATGGCAACAGCCCCGCCAGGATGTTATTCTGCGGTCTCAAGCTGAGAGGTGACTGGCCAAGATGGCATGTGTGTGGTTTATAAATACCTGCGGACCAAGTGTTAGAAACTGCAAAATACTCTCTGCGTATTACCCATTAGAAATTATAAATATCGATTTATTTATTTATTTACAGCGAAAGTAACGTTACAGTATTTATTCCTCTGCTAAAGGCCTTTCACTGACAGTAAATCATCCACACACTGCATCTTGTGTGATTATTATTATTATGTGTCAGACAAGTAAGCAAAACCTGGTTTAGTGTACTTACTAACCGCTATCTGCTAGCTAAGCATTGACAGCTCACAACAAACACCGAAGAACTGAACCGTGGGACTCCTGAATGTAACACAGAGCACACAACGCTGGAGTTAATGATGCTTCACCTTTAGTGGGGCAGGTGCACCTTCACACCACTGCCTCGCTCACCCCTTCACAATAATTCCCTCTCACAGCAGTTCTGTTTGGACATATATGTGAAACCACAGCATTCCAAGTGTAACGTCTAGAGGTTTTGAGAACTGGACTTCAGTCAGTTTCACTTTCACTCTCATCTCATAGCAACAGTATATGTCAAGGTCAACAGTCTGAGATATGGGGAGGTGTAAGGCTGAGCCATTAATACCAGATTTTTGTGGCTGCTTCAACTTATTTGAAACATCTCCAGAAACACAGAAATGTTTATTTGGTACTCACAAGAAGGATGAACTATGAACGACCAAAGAAACTCAGTCGGATCTGTGGTGGCATCGAATCAGCTGCTTTGATGTTCTCGCCTCATCTTTTCTGACTGTTGGCTTGACTGACCCCCACACTCACCTGACCTAAATCCAATGGAACACCTATTATTTTTGTGGTATTGAGATCTGAGATTTCAAAGTGTTCCTTTAAATTTTTTGAGCAGTGTATGTATAGACAAACGAATTTATTTTGGCTATCCGTTGGTTCTTTGCCACATCCCACAGCAACATTACTGCAGGCTGACCTAAGACTTCATAGATGCATACATTCTGCAGGAATAAAAGGGCTGTCAGGGGGAACAGAGGAGGTCTGGGGGAGGAGGAGACACACTTTTTATGTAGTGATTTCACTGCCAAGTTTTACAGACGCTTCACATAGATGAATCCAGTCCGTAGGCAGAGGTGAACAAGCCCGGTCGGAGGTAACAGCACGTAAATCAGCTGCTCGTCTGTACTTCAGCTCGCACCTGTATACCACAGGAGCTTTTGTGGGGGAAGTTTTTGAGACAATCCAAATGAAGTAGGTGCTTCAGGTGCTTCATACCTGAGGAACAGTGACAGCCTGGATTGCCCAAACCTCTTTAGAGTTCACACGAGGAGCAGGAAGAGTCTGAAACAGTGGCAGCTGCATGGCTAATGCAGTTTTTGGGAGATACTTTGTTTACACTGCATATCTCTTGCACAGACATTATGCTGGACTCACACAAACCGCAAATTAATCACCTAGCCCACATTATCCTCACATACTTTTCCCATGCACATGAGTTGTGTCCCTTTTAGAGCATCAAATCTCCAAAACATGACTGACTTTTGCCCAGAAACTGTTGAGTAAAAGCAGCTGGCTGAAGGTAAGAGAGCTCACGCGGTCATTGTGCGGTTTTGGCTGCAGTAATGAGAAGAAGGTTGCCGGGCTCTGCTGATGAGTGCTCTGTGATGGATAACTGGCAGCGCAGAGTCGAAGCAGCTGTAGGTTATGTTGCGTGTTTGAAGGAGGCAGATACGATGGCGTTGTGCCGGGGATGTAGAAGTGTCTTTAGTCATATTTTATACTTAGAAAACAGAAGGTTTCAAATCAAGGACTGTATTAATAACAGATGATTGTGGGTGTAAATTGCTACCTTTAACTTCTTTTACTGGTCTTTGCTGGAAACTGGGGACCACAGTCTGCTCCATATCGCTGTTTTTCCATCTGTCACTACTTATTACGGTCAATTTAAATGCCCCCTTTTAAAATTTTTACTTATTTTCTCTGAGGTTTTTTTTAGCTTTTGTACTTATCTAGCCCATTTAACAGTCCACTGCTGAGTGGGTTACTTTCTGGATGATAAAGTTAGAAGAACGTGGGAAGAGGAGGGAGTTAGATGAGAGGAAACATCGGCCAAGTCTCTGTGGCAGCTCTCTGTAAAGCCTTCCATAACGCCTAATGACCAGTTTGCCATGTCTCTGTTTGTGCACGATAAATACATTTATAATTCTCAAACAGCTATCAGCACAGTGTTTCTTCAGAGTATCCATATAATGGTCTCACAGTCTGCACATTTCCAGCCTGTCCTTCTAACAGACCCATCTATAAAAGAGCAGAAAAAACAGACTCTTTGTTACAAATGTTTTTTCTTCAAACTCTGAGTTTCACTGCGACTCATCAAACACTTTCTGTTTTCTCTCTGTGTGTCTCTGCAGCTGCTGAGCAGTAATGGGGAGACTGTGGAAGGGACCAACGGCGAGCTCCATGAAAAGGTAAAAATTGAAGCCTGAGCTGAAGTCGACTGGCAGAAAAATAACTGACAGTTTTTGGTTTTTTGTTTTTTAAAAACAACATTTTTGTCAGGTTGTCAAGCCAAACATGGCCCCGTTCAACAGTTTGAAAAGTAGAGATTTGATGCTTGTGTTTGTGATTCACACAATATCAGCACACTTTTTTTTTTAAAAAAAATGTAAAGACCCAAACAAAGGAAACAGTTGATGAGAGTGAAACATGAGTGAAATCAGGAGAGGTTACAGTCTGTTATTTTGGTCCTCAGCTGTCTCTCACAGCACTTTGTTGCTTCTCAGTGACCCAGTATGTACACATTTACACACAGTGTCTGTATACTGCACATGTCATGGGAGATGGACTATTAGCCTCAAAGCTGCTGAAGTGCACACTGATTGAAGTCAGGAGGACACGGACATTTGTATCATGCTACTCTGAGTCGATCTGCATTCACTGTACTATTATCTGAAAATCTGGACCTCCTGAGTGCAACACTGTGATGCCTTTTATTAAATGATGAGGTTTTGCTTGGGTTTTGTGTGCTCTTTGTGTGTTGCAAATATATAGTGCTGATGTCAATGAGATCCAACAAATGTTTCAACAGAAAGCCAGTGGCATTGTTCCTCGTGCTTTTTGGATTAATGTAGAATATATGAACTGATTTAGGATAAATGATTTAGATATTTTCTGAAAGCATAAAGGCAGATGGGAAAACGTTGGGCCACCCAGCAGCTTCTGTTCTCTCAGTTTGCCCCTTGCAAATGCGTAATTGTTAATACCGCGCCAAAAACTATTCAACAAAACACATTCAGTTCTGGACACAACACAAATGCAAAATGCTAACTCATTTCCGGGTGTTTCCCAGCCCTCTGTTATCAGCTTCATGTAGTAATTGGTAGTTAAAGTGTATTTGTACCCTTATGTTTTGGCTCTTTTGTCATACACATGTGTTTTCACAGGGGATCAACGGGTGTGTTCCTTCTCTGTACCACAGCAGAGACCGGAGGACCGAGCTTATCACAAGAGGAGTCATCACTTCAGAAAAAGAGGCTCTGCTTCTTGGTAAATGCTTCTTACTATTACTGGCTGTCAGTTTAGCTATATAACACATGGCTGAAACCAGAGGCGGAGCCAGACATTTGAAACACCCGGGGCTTAGCCCTAAAGGGTAGTATGCATGTGGGATGGGGGTAGAAATGACTGAAAGATTGGGCTCTGTTTTGAGTTTTGTTCAAAAAAGAATGACTTCATATAGGAAAAAAATATATCACATATGCAGGACACCTTAAACTAGTTTTTTAATTAAGCAGCAAGGCAGAACAAAGTCGGGGCTGTATCAAGACACAGGGACTAAACCCCAATTCAACCAGACCCAGAACTGATCCAGAATTAAAACAGGACTACAACAGTTCAAAATCAGGACTACTTAGGACTTAACCAAGACAGAACCAGAATCAGAACTAGATGATAGTAGCACTAAAAATCATCATAGACCTGCACTACACTTATTTTTTAATTCTACCAAAGTCCACTATTTAGATTGAGAAAAGTTTATATAATTATTTAGCCTTGTTGTGCAAACAAGCCTGCATAACTTAATAAATGTAGAATTTGAAAAATAACAAACCTAAAAAGAAACACTAGGTACGAGATACATGAGGACCTATGATACGGTGATACTTTTGGTAAACAACCATTTGACTAACATGTGTGTCTCACCTGCTCTTGTTCATCTCTGTTCCTCTCTCTCCCTCTTTGTGCTGACAATCATCAAATATACAGTTGAAACCAGATATTTATGTACTCTTCAGATAAAAACACTTTTTTAAATTGTAACATCAAATCAGACTAAATGTTTATTTTTTTTAGATTGATAAATATAAAAACATATTTGTTAACTTTAAGAGTAAAGAGAGAAACTATCTGTATTTCTTAATTGTAAATGGCACCAAATTGTATTCAGAATTGAGCCACACTTATGGAGCTCCACAGTTCTTTTCCTGGTGTTTTGGTTGACATCTCTTGATTTTCCCATGTCACAGAAACAGACTCTGTGTTTTGCCTTATATGCATCCACAGGTGTGCCACCAATTTACTCACATGGACTCTACTAACCTATCAGAAGCTTCTTCAGCTCAGAATGGAATCGTCTGGAGTTTTCTTATTAATTAACAATAAACTTAGTGTATATGTGCTCCTAAATTTGATGAAAGTGATAAAAATAGAAAGATCTCTCTCTCTTTATTCTGACATTTAACTAATTCAAAAGATGTTTCAATATTTATCCAAAACAAAACAAGTTTACTCTAAATTGATGTTTAACAGTAAAAAAATGTTCTTGTGTTTTCCATAAAGTGTATGTAAATATCTGGTTTAAACTGTGGATATACTGCTGTGTACTGAAATCCCTCTTGTTTTGCATAGAAATATACTGAACAGCATACAAAGCATAATATATAAAATAACATTTACCTGAGTTTTTTCTTTGAAAGAAGCCTCTAATGTCCATTCTTATATTTCAGTACATAACTGAAACCGATTTAGTCGGGGAGGGTAAGAACTGAAAATATGAAATAAACACACGTAAGCTAAGACTCTAAAAAATAGCATTTGTTCGGCTTTTCATTTCGCCATTTGTTGATTCACTTGAAGAGCAAGTAACGTAATATTGGTCAAGTGATCAGTTTGATATCAATCTTTCGTGATGCACCGTCAGAATTTACATTATTTGTACGGTACGAATGATTTGCTTTGGTACCTGGTCAAACTTAGACTCTCCTTAGTATGGCTGGCTCCGTTTCTCCAACAGCGCACACAGGCAGCAGCTGCCCCGCCCCCTCGCTCAGTCGTTTAGTGCCTGAGCTCGGATCATACCAATATCAGGGGGGATTCACGCACAGTCGTAAATTCCCACAGTGTGCACTATGTGCTTCGAATATTGTGTGTACTTTTTGTTTTATACAGTTGTCAGCCAGGCATCTAACTATGAAAAAAATTACACTCCAGAAGACCCCGGGCTTCTGAAAAAACAACCCGGGCTTAAGCCCAGTAAGCCACCCCCACGCTCCGCCCCTGGCTGAAACGCACTGGTCTGAGTTTGAAAAAATCTCTCAAGTATAGTTATACCACCAAACAAAAATGGCACAAAAAGCATGTTGATCATTTTTCCTCACGCAACAAGCATAGGTTTGGTTCAGTTTGTCCCAAGTGCACCTTTTTTGCTTTCTTCTGAAACTATTTTGGTTTTCATGTGAAGTATGACCCTGATGGACAAAAGTAAAACAGTATGTTGGATGTGCCACGCAATGCTTAATTACATTGGTGGAAACTAGTATGTTAGCGCAGTTAGCTCGTTAACGTGTTGACCGTCCAGCCCCACGCACGGGGCGATCCGCGGTAGCTCGTTGACGGAGATTTGCCGTGTTGTGGCTTTAACGTCATTTCAACGAGATTAACGCTGACAGCACTAGTGGGAACACAACGAATATGACTGCACATTTACTCCGACAGCATCCTAGTGCAAAGACAAGTGGAAGCAGACAAAAACAACAAGCACGCATGCTACAAACTTTACCCGAGTCATTTAGACAGCCGTTAGCACAGGATTCTCCTCATGGGGACCTGATATGTTTAATATGCTGCTGAGAATATAACCCAGAAGAAGCAGATAGTATAGCTTTTATTTTGGAAAGAGCCATTTCTCTGTAATAAACTCTCTTTTCCAAAGATGAGTGATTCCTCAATCAGATATATTTATTTTTTTTATTACTTTGTTGTTTCAGCAACATTAAATTTAAAAACTGTACTTTTGAGTTAAAATATATATTTATAATTTTAATAAATGACAAATTAAAAAGGCATGAACATTTTTTTGTATCGAAAAAATATCGAACCGTGACACCAAAGTATCGAATCGAACCGAACCGTGAATTTTGTGTATCGTTGCACCCCTACAATAAAGCTATCTATAAAATAAAGTATAGAAAAAGAGATATAAATATAAACATAAATATAAAAGGACACAAGTGTTACCACTAATGTTTCTGGGATGTTACTGATATTATAGGTGTACAGATGTGCACACGTTGTGGCGTACAAAGTGACAGAGTGCATTGAGGTATGGATGAGACGACACTGAAATAAAACCCCTTTTGACTTTTTGGTTGAAATCTGTGAGGGTTTTTTTTTTTTTTATTATTTGTTCCAGCAAACAGTGTCAGGAATAACGCAGAAGTTCACTGACAGTATGGTCCTGTTGTACCCAACAGGCAACACTGTGGCCAAATAAGCTCTCAGAGCACTCACTGCTTAATCTTTTACTCTTTCTCACCTCAGATCGTGAGGCTTCTGCTCTGCAGAGGCTGGACAGCGGAAGGAAAAGAGAGACTTCAGTCAGAAAATTAATCTCCAGTGGATATTATAACCTGAAGTTTTTCCATATCCTTCTTCTTGTTATGTATTTCAGCTGGCATACGAAAGGAACAAAGTGAAAGCTTGCTTACCTCTCCATTACGTTATCAGTGGAAATCACCGGTATAAAAAACCTTTTTACCCACAGAGCAGTTAGGTCTTGGTCTTCTCCTTGGCTCTGTTTTCTTCCAGCCCAGGAAAGATGTAAATCTAATTTGGCTGCTGTGTGAGCAGAGGTGAACGTGTGAGAGCGCAGATTCTTGCTCGGAGTGATTTGTTTCCAGCCTCTGCTCATTCCAAGAAACTCTCCCAGTACACAGCTCAAGGTGGATTATGCGCATAGTTGGATTATGAAAGTCTTTGACTGGAACTTACTGACAGCTTTCATGGCTAATTTAATTTCCAGAGAGACTGTGCAGGCTGTGACGCTCATTCAAGCTACACGTGTGGACAGCAGCACCCTGATTACTTTGTAAGTTCAGCGCACAGCACAGTTCTGAGAGTATTCGTTAGCGGAGCATTAAAGATAACTGAACGTGAGTGCGCAAGAGTGCTTGACACTTAACTCGTCTCAGCTCATACCACCGCTGCCGTGTTAGGCGTAAACATAGCGTCTGCTGTCTGAGAGCTTGGAGAGCTCTCAGACCTTCTTCTGCAGGAGAGACAGAAAAACAAAGTGCCTAAAGCCTGCTGTGGCTCCTTTCTGTTTCTATCTTCTTCTAAAATCAGAGACGTGGATTTCACTCTGTGTTGGGCCCCCATACAGCAGCTGGACACAATTCATTTCTGCTGCCTTTGTTTCCCTCTGTAAAGCCTCGCGTTACCACAGACCATGCAGCAGCGTGGAGAAAAGCACAGGACGATCTGTATTTGTCCACAACAGAGCAGAGCGGGAGGAACAGCAGCACATTTATCTCTCTTAGTGGCGCCAAGAAAATCCAAATATGAAGGAGCGAGGAGGCACAGCTCTCTGTCTTCCTCCCCTGCTGCTGCTGCTGGGAGATTTTCATCAAACAAACACATTTTTAAAGGCATGTGGCTGATTTTCTCACACAGTAAAATCAAATAAGACAATAGAATTTACATTTAGCATTTTAATTTGCATATCAAAACACTGAGTGGAAGTATTTTGAAATGTTATGCTACCTATTCTCCCTGTTTTATGGTTCTTGGGCATATTTGCCTTTACTGGATAGGGAAGACGGGAGAGTCACACACAGTAAATGGTCCCGGGCAGAATCAAGCACAGGTCCGTGCAGCCTTTCAGCATAGGAGGTCACCAGGTGAGCCTTGCAGGGAGAATGCTTCCACATTGACTGGCTTTCTGACTAACTTGAGTTAAGTGGGAGTGGGTTATAGCAGAGGCATTGCGGGAGAGACACAAAGAATCCACAATTCAAATCTACGGGAGAATTGCAAAGTCAGATTCTTTTTGAATGAGTGACCAATGGAACTGAAGTTCATTTATATAACGTTCAAAGTAGCTGACCCAGTAGAGCTCAAGATGGCTGCTCAGTTGCAAGGCTTCTATGTAGGACTTTAGATTATGAAGTCCCCTGACTCTGACAAAACTCTTTTTAATTAATGAATTAATTTAGCCTTGAGTTCAGCATTGTTGCTACCGCCATCTTGGTTTTTTAGAACCAGAAGTGACTTGTGTCTAGGTTAGCTAGCTAAGGTGAACCCGAAGACCTTACGTGTGTCCCCATAAAGGTGCTGCATAGGCTGTCCTTCGAAGGCTGGAAGTGTTGGACCGTCTAGTTTACCAAATGCTGCTCCCTGCACCTAGCAGCCGTGACAGTAGCAGCTACGGACATTGGGCACAGTGTTGTTTTACAGAATAGAAATAGAAATCTTTATTTAATATTTTTTGTTTTACTTTTACTGGAGAAAACCGAGACCTTTTTTTGGCATGTGATGTATCAGAGACTGAGAGACACCACAGCCATGGGCTGAGTCCTTTTAGCAAACGGTTGCCAGTAAACTAGTTTTGCTAATGTAGCTCATGAGACTAATGTCATTTCATTTTGACAGTACAAATATAATAGATCCAATATTATATTAATTATTTTATTATCATATATTTTATATAATTTTTTAAATGATCTGTGGGTCAGGGTATGAAAGTGTATGTGTGTGTGTGTGTGTGCAAGGTGTCTTATTTGTACAAGGGACAGACAGAGGTAGGCTGCACAATTACTGCTAAGTAACATGCAACTCTTAATACTATAATAAGCAAGGTAGGCAAGTCATCCATGTATGTTGAACCTTTTGATATCAGTGTGTGAATGAAGGTGGAGAAAAAAACAGAAGGTTTTCAAGTGACAGTAAATTGTCAGTTTAGATGGTATGTTTGTTGCATTTGCACGTCTGCAAGCAGTCATCGAGAGTCTGGGTGCACACGTAAAAGAATAAATTGGATGCTCATTTCATACAGACTGTATGCGCTGTGTCGTGATGTTACTGTGTTCCACATCTATGGCTCAGTTATTGCTGTGTGGCTGCACAGATTGTTTTCTGCTATTGACTTGTTCAAATAGTCCAACCAAACACAATAAACAAAGGAGCTTTTTTAGCCATCAGTAGGTTTGCCAGCATGCTTTCTTTTGCACATTTGTGGAACATTTCGATACACACACACTCAGTTGTAGCATGTGTTCAAGTTTGTGTCCACTGTTTGAATCACTGTCTGCAGACACAGATGCCGAAGCCACAAATTGCCATGATTCATAAATTAGTCCTGGACTATTTGAAATGCCAAGCCTCAAACTTTAAACATTAAAACCATTTTAAGGCTCCAGTTATACAGCTGCAGCACTCCCTTTCTTTTGAATAAGAGGTCATACACAGAAAAATAGTTTTTTCTTACCTTTTGTGTTGTCTGTAGAAGCTAAACGATGGTCAAAAGTTTTCAAGCACTCATCATGAATGTCAGTAATTTTGAGCTTTTAATGATTTCTTGAACAGTTTTTTTTGTCCACTCTTGGCAGAATTGAGTGTGTTTAAATTAGCTCCTTTCCTGCCATGAATCCAGCTTTTAAGCGTTGTTCACAAATTTTTCAATAGAGTTGAATGTGGGGCTTTGTGAAGGCTTTTCAGATGCATCCTACACACAACAACAACCACCTCAGGTCCTGGCACTTTCAATACAGGGGAGGCATGATGAGCCGATGGAGCTCTGGTGTGTCAGCCTCCTCTGCAGCTGCACCACGAACCACGCACGTACATGTTGTAGTTTCATCAATTTCTCCAAACGCTCCTAAACTTTCCTTTGTATGCTTGTCTCCTCTTATCAGCAGTCAGCCCTATCTTATACATGTAGAAAATATTTCAGTTGTAGTTTGGATTTGTTCATTTTAACTCATTTAACTCATCTAAAGAAGTAACAGGTTTTTTATTTTTTTTGTGCGCTACTTTTAAAACAAGAAGACAAAGATTTGTACCACTTGTATATCGTGACAGTAAATGTACTGTTAGCAGGTGTCTTCCTGAAAAATAACTTGGATCCATAGTAAATACTATGAAACTTATCTGAACCTGCAATTGAAATAGCCTGGACCCAAATGTCATACTGCATTCGTCGATTATGTAGGTTTTTTCTCCTCCCTTTTTCTAAGTTAGAGTTCCTTGGTGCAAGCTTGAAATTTAACTTCCTTTTTTAGTGCACCCACATCCCTGCCCCTCCTCCAGCCTACAGTTCTCTGTGGCACTGTTCCATGTGAGCAGGCCTGGTGGAAGAAATTGAATTAGGCCCGTCTGTAATTGCAAGCGTTTCGCCACATAAATCAAGGAAATAAATATTGGCTGTGCTGGATCCTCCAGGGGACGCCACTCTATTTCTTTACCCTTACCCAACCCCCACCATCATCCACTCCTTCCCCCCCTCCGCATGACTGCCTACCTTTGCAGGACCTCTCAGAAGTAATCAAGTTGAGAGCAGTTTCTGCTCTGGCCAGCATTTTTATGGGGCTGCTCTGCCATTTGTTTATTGTGCAGCATTTCATGAGGATGCAGATTGGCTGCTCTGCTGGAGCCTGAACCTTTATATCTAAAAGTCACTCTAGTGGATCTTACTTCTTTGTCAGCTCAGTGTGTGTGTGTGTGTGTGTGTGTGTGTGTGTGTGTGTGTGTGTGTGTGTGTGTGCACACGCACATTGGCTTTATTAGTTTGCTAAGCCTGTTCTTGAAGCACTCATGAATACTGATGGTAAATACTAAATATACACACTTGCAGTTTTCAAAGACCACATTTGCCTCACAAATACTGCATTCAGAAATCCAATGACAAATGTTTCTGTCCAAATGTTGAACAAATTTAAAGTAAAATCTGCAAATGAAAATGGGAATGAATGCTCATTGAAATATTTGTATGCATTGTGTGTAATATGCTGGGGTTTTTTACTGTTCCATCCTTAATTGAGGTTTAGATGTTTCTCTATAGTTTTGTTAACCTTTGATTTACTTACTCATCATCTCTGCCAGTGAGATGTTAGATCGCTCCCATGCTCATATTTTCATTGCACTGAACCGCAGGTTTATCTAATGGCCCTTCTTCTCCGCAGGCATTATATCGACCTTCCTCCATGTCCATCCATTTGGGGCCAACCTCGAGTATCTGTGGTCGTACATACAGAGACTAGACTCCAAGGTAAATGTCATTAAAAAACAACATGAAACATTCAGCTACATTTCTCACTAAACCCTATTAAAGAACACATGACATAGAAAATGTATGTAATACACAAAATACTCATGAGCAACAAACAAGGGATTGCAAAGGCATAATCTATGTAACCTTTCTTAGAATTGGACTGGCCATTTCTAAGAAGTTCTCTGGGTTTTGCTCGAGAGTAAGCCTATGGGTGCGTCAGTGCTTTTAGATATTTTTATCAAGCAAAAGCACAAAGCAGCATACTGATACTAAGGCACAAAAGAACACACACTAGGGCTGAACGATATATCACATTTGCGATAATATCGCGACATGATCAAGTGCAATTTTCTAACCGCAAAGGCTGCGATTATACTGCGATTATATTATACAATTCATGGGCTGCATCCTCCTGAGGCCGCATTTGTAGACCGATTACGTCACAGCGACGCGCCGAAGGCTGTCCAAATTACTACCATATCCCAGAATTCATAGCGCGGCCCAGCCAAACTCCAGTTTCCAGCAATGGCGGCCGCTACTAATTTTTAAAATTACTCATACTAATCTTTCTGGGTCACAAAATAAACTTTTAACATATTTTCAGGCGAGAAAGTAGTTGTGTAAACATCAAATATCTGCTCGGTTTATCAAGATATCCCATATTTGCAAAAGCGCTTCGACGTTTTCAGAGGCGTCTGCTACCCACCAGCTCGACAGCTAGCCGGGAGCTCGAGGGTTACTGATGCGGCCGAGAACGGCACAACTCCCGGCACATCATTTTCAGATCACCGCGGAGTTTCGCTGCTCGGGTTAAACGTAATATATAAGTCACTTAGACAACCTAAAAATGTTATTGTTGGGCTTTTTTCAGTGTTTTGTTTGTTCGTGAGTAAATCGGTTTGGCTGAGATTAAAGTTATTAGATTAGATAAAATAAAACTTTATTAATCCCCCGGGTGGGTTCCTCCTTGGTTTTCACACAGCTGACTAAACGTCAAACAGAAAACTTATTAAACAGAAGTATGAGACAGTCGAGAATTTACGCCAGTGTCTGGTTATATTTTAGATAGCAAGAAGCAGACGGCCGAGTTTATTAAACTCCACCGAGACAGCGGTGACGCTAATCAGAACTAGACCGTCCAATTTCACGCCTTTAAACTTTAAAGGCGTGTTTGTGTGTGTGTTTATACAATTGCTATTATGTTTGCACTTTATGTGTAATGTTACTGACTGCAGAGATCAGTAAGATGTGTGTATTTTTTATTTATTAGTTTTATTTATTTAATATTATTTTTTAATTGAATGACTGTCTAGTAGTTCACAGATGTCGAAAAACTGAGTGTGGTAAAGCCACTGATTTATTTTATTTATATTTCTGCAATCTGCACATTGTACTGACTTTCATTTTAATGTTTACACCAGGGTTCCTTGTCAGCACTTTATGCTCAGATGTTTGTAAGCTAAAAATAAACTATTGTGTATGTTCAAATATACTGTTGTGATTGAAGAAGTTAAATAAAAATGTCAGTCATCAATTCATGCATCACCTCATGTCATCATAACAGAGGTCTGTCTTCCAGGAAAGAACAGTTTAAAATTAATGTAATATAGTATTGGCCATACTATATGATGTATTGCTTGTCTTTGTTTAATAATACAGAAGACAAATACCTTAAAAAATAATCGCATATCGCATCGCAATCGCAATATTGGGGCAAAAAATCGCAATTAGATTATTTTCCATAATCGTTCAGCCCTAACACACACATAGCAGTTTTACTTTCATTTCATTCATCTTCGGCAACAGTCTCACATACAATGCTTAACAAATTTAGTATAACACCTATAATGATTTATATAAAAAGTAATTTTTCAGAAATTGTATATAAATAACTGTAACTTGCCAACTTAACAAATAATAATAATAATGTGCTTTACAACTGCTTTTTCCTTGTTTATATGTAAAACATTTCAATTATGTTAGTGATAATTATATTTTAGCATTATAAATATCACGTAGACTAAAGAGCTTGCACATATTAGTGAATTAACCATTACAGAAACATAAAAGATGATTCTGATAATTATCCAACAGGTTACTTTATGGTAGCTAAGCTGCATTTGTCACAATGCCACAAACTTCAATTCATTTCTTTTCTCAATTAATTTCAGTCGTATTTATATAGCATCAAATTACGATAACAGTCACCTCAAGGTGCTTTATATTGTAAGGTAAAGACATCCTGAGTTTAGATAGCGGCTCTGTGTTGGAATATGACACTGAAGAAGATAACAGTGGAGGAAGCAGATCCTTAAATTTAGTTACAGCCCTTTCAAAAAAATATCTACTGTAATCAGATGTATTTCCCACTGCTATGTAAACCATTATTGTAAATATAAATGTTATTAGGGAATGATCACTCAAAGGCACTACATCAGGTAAAAAGCATGAGAAATCAGATAGAAACAGATACGGTTGAGGCTATAAAGTTCGAGTTTTTTGGAGCCTCAAGTGGCCAATAGAGGAACTACAGTTTTTGGCACTTAAGTGTTGGCTTTATAATACAGCCCTAGATGTTGCCAGATGATAAAGATTTGCCATATAACAACAAAATGTGTCTAAAAATTATCCAATTTTCTTTGGTTTTTAATTAATCTAGTGAAGGTTGTACCTGCAAATCCAAGGTAGGTCTAATGTGTTTTCATAAGACCCAAAGTACCAAAGTGATATCCAATATGATATGAAAATCAAGAATAAAAGCCCCTGTAGTTTGTTCTATGTCAGTCTGATTTCTCTTCCTCTCTGCTGTCGTCGTTCAGGTATCTGCAGGGGAACTGGAGCGGCTCATGGTCCGTCTGCCCAGTATGTTCAGGCAGGAGCTGAGTGGCGTCGGTGCAACTCTGGAAAAAAGATGGAAATTCTGCGGTTTTGACACACTGAGTTCAGCGTGACACAGGAGTGGCGCACACACACACTGCGAAGACACACCAACGTGAACAGATGTGCACAATGCCTCGGACCTTTAATTCACATGTGTGTGTGCGCATGTTCTTCAGACACACGGCAGTGCAGTAGACAACAGATGACGTTCACTCAAGCAGACACTGGAAACTGTGAAAGCGACGGATTTTTTTTTTTTTTAGAATCCCAAAAGACATTTCACCTCTGGATGCTGGGTTCAGGTGAAATAACATTTCTTTTCCTCACTGCAGATTGTCACCACGGTGAACTGCAACAGGGCGTTATAGACTATCGTCGGTCAGCGCGGAAGACACACCCTCTGTCTGTCCTCTGAAGTGAATCATGGTCCTTGGTGTCTTGCTGTCGGTGCAGTTTGGAGTCTGAAAAATCCAGCAACAACCGAAACATCACAGACAGAGAGTTTAAAAAAAATTTATACCAAAGTTGAACGTTAAAAGATTTGATGCCAAACCTCATTTCCCTGGCAGATAAATCATCTCCTACTTGGTCCAAGAACTGGCTGTGCAAGGGAGTTTTTTGCTGGGCTTCCTGTGGCATGATGGGACCACAGATAGATCACTTCCTCTTAATGGTTTGGAAAGGACTTTGTACACCAACTCTAAATCTGTCATTCAATAAAAACACATACAGAGCCCTTTAATTTAATCTTTACTGCCAGCTGATTGTAATCTTGTGTTACTTTCTGAATGTGGTGGTGAAACAATATCTAACATTATTTGTGTTGCATTTTCTCTATATTCATATTTGGGGTTTTCAAGCTTTCAGGCAATTCCCTGACTTTGTCCATAAGGAAGCGATTTTCCCCAGAATTTCTACTGGGGTGCAAATTATGTGTTGCCTCAGAGAAGATTTGCTGCTTTTAAGGCTAAAGTAAGGGAATAAAAGTCTGTGTGCACAGTGACCACCACAGATTACATGAAAGGACGGCCATTGCACAACTAACTTCAGCCTTACTCTGCTAGACTATCAGAATACAGTAAATCCCCCATTCTGTAAAAAGAGTATATCTGCAGAAAGGAGTATCTGAAATAAGATTTTTTTTTTAAGTAAAAGCAATTTAAAAGGTCAGTATACAAGAGATCTATAGGGTGTTAGAAATATCATATGTGAGAACAAATAATGGTGAGAACATGTTTGACACTGAATTCTTTAGGTATGCTCATTGCATTAGTTTCAATTAAGCTTTATTTATACAGTGCCAAATCACAGCGTCAGTGCTTTTTATATTGTAAGGTAAAGACCCAACAATAATACATTCTTGGTGAGGGGAAAGAGCAGAGAGAGATGGGACAAGAGACAAACTATAGTGATAATGTAAATAGATCTAATCCCAGCACAGAACCCTGTGGAACTCCAATCACTGCAGCCCGGTACCTTTAATACCTGTGGCCTGTTCTAATCTCTATTTGTGATTAGAACAGATCATATGTCTGTGTCACATGATCTGGAATTGACCATTTCAATTCAATTCAATTTCAATTCAATTCAATTTTATTTATATAGCGCCAAATCACAACATAAGTCGCCTCAAGGCGCTTCATAGATACGTACCTGTCAGTGATAAAGTACCTTATATAGTGCTAGAAGTTTACAGTTTTAAGGCCAGACTACCCTGTGGGATTATATCCGTGAAGACTACGTGCAGTATAAGGACCTAGATTTTGCTACTCCTGATCAGAGAATAAGCAAGCCAAAAATCTTCAAACAGACATGTGCTACTTCACACCTGGGTACCATCGCAAAACATCTTGGATACATTTACCGTAAATAATGTGAGCCTCCATTGTTACTGGATGCTAGTGTTTACTGAGTGACAGTTTAGGGTTGGTGTGTGAACATGAGTTCGTATTTATTTCTTACTGCCAGATATTTTTTAATTGAAAAAATAATAATATACAGGCAAACTGATGTGGAGTTTGAAATAATCTGAGTGACTAAGTGTAAAAACACTCCAGGCCTGTTAGGTGCTCCCTGATGAGGACACGGACACTGGAAACAGGAGGGTTAGAGGAAGGAAAGGACAATATTTGGGGGGGGAAAAAAACGCATGAAGATGATGGAAGTAAAGAAAGAAAAATTGCTGATTTGTCAAAGACCGATGTGAGGGATCGAAATTCAATCATTCTGCTTAATTTATTTCATTATATTGTGTAAAGAAGCTGTTCACAGAAGGCAGCAGACTGAAATGTTCCACTGCCATATTACATATTGTAATTAAATATGGTAAAATGCAAAAAACATGACCTAAGTGGTGCTACTTTTTTCAAATACAGTATACAAAGTTAATGACTGTGACAAATATTTATTATCCTTCTGACTAGAGCGAAGGGAAGAGATCATGATGTTCGTCTGGGGACTGAAGATGATTTTTGTCATTTCTGAGTGTTTTTAAAGACCACAAAGCTGGACATGTAGAAAATACAATGCTAATGTTATTTAGCATTGCACTCCCATTAATGTTATGGGTACTCGTTCTCCTTATTTAAATATCTAAATATCTTCTTTTCTAAAAAAGAAAAAAAGAATGGTTGCACAAAAGTGTGGCTTGGAAGTGGAAGAGTGGAGTGCTCCACGTTTTGAATTTCCAACAACAGGCTGATACAAGTTAAGTTTGAACACGTTACTATAATAAAATACTTCTTATCACTTGCTGCTGTCTAAATCCAGATTGTGAGTTATATACCGACTGTGTATTTAAGCTTTGCTGTAGATCAGTTTGCATTAGTAATCTCTGCTTTTGTGTTGTTTTGGGTCTAAACGTTCACGCACTCCAGCAAGAAAAAGTAAGGAAACAAGTTTCATTTCATTTTTTTAGGGTATTTAGCTTCCCATTTTTTAAAATTTCAACCTTTTGTAATGAAGTGATATTTTGCAGATGAATTCTCTACTCCATGCTTCTCTTTTCCCTGTAAATTCTCCATCACACCTTTCCTTGACCTCATAGTGTTTTACACTGAGGACATATAGAAAGCGTTATCAGTTAGAGTACAAAAGCTCTATATAAGTAACAGTCTGGTTACCAAATGGTGGTTAGAGGCCTTTTTTTGGACTATTTAGAAGTATCCTGACCACATGAGGAGCTAAGCTTAAAACTAAAACAGGAAATAACCATCGACACATTGAGAGAGACAATGATGGATCCACAAAAGCAACATGATGCTGAAAAATATGTAGCGAAACAAGAACTGAAGAAAACTGAGGAACCAAAATTTAACAAAAAAAACAAAACAAAACAATCATGGATAGTACAAAGCCCATGATGGACATTTTGTGTGATTTTTTTTCCCACACAAAACTCAACAACCAGTTTAAGAAATACTACTTCAAAATAAAGTTTTAGCTGCTGGTCACAGCATGGATCCCAGTGTGTGACAACAGAGATTTCCAGTTTCAAGTTTCTGAAAGTTGCATTTTGAACCAAAGAGGTTTGGGGGGAAAAACTTGGATTTTCCTCCTGGGAAACTGTGAAAACAGCAATTTGTGGACAAACAGTAAATCAGGGGTTGGAAATATTTAGTTGGGTATTTAATTAGGGTAGGCTGTAGTTTTCCAGGCATGGTGGTGCCTCGGTAATATTTTATTCTTTCATTTATTTCATTGCATACATTTAACACTAGAAACCAGACCACAGATTTGGTGGTTCTGCTGGAGCTACAGCAGTACACATAAATATAGGTTTAACAGAAACACTCATACGCTGAGGTATTACATCAATAAGTCTTGCTACACACACTCAGCCCTGAGATCTGAGTGACAGGAAACACCAAATTGATTGATTGATCGATCATACTTTATTCATCCCGAGGGAAATTGGGTTAAGGCTGCCAGAATTTAGCTTAGTGTGATGGTCATTTTGCTAACTGCATGTGGGACACCTTGCTGACCTTTTCCCTTTAAATGTTACAGGGTTTTATGGGTTGGGAATGACATTAAAAGTGCATTTGCAGTTATTTTCACAGCAAATTTGTGGAGAAAATTACAGGTTATGGTTTTAGTGATGTGGAAGTAAAGTTTTTCTTACAGTAATACCTCTGCAAAGTGAAGCTCAGTGCAGCAACAAAACTAAATAAAAGAAGAGTGTAAAAGGAGACTGTAAATAAAAGTATTCAAACTTTACTTCTCTGGGGAATCCAGCTCACAGGATGATGTAAAAGGCTGTTCATGACCACAGAGCTGCTACTGATGCAACACGGACGTAACACACGTGGCTGCTAATGGAAACATGAGTGTGGGTGTATGTGTATGCACGGGGTATCTAAACACAAATCTAGGGCAGAGATTCACTGTCAAACACAATCTTTGCTAAAGGCTTTTTTAGCATTTTGTTCCTTCCCTGCTCACAAATCTCTTTCAGCTCAAGAAAAATTAATTCCATGGAGGAATCACTGACTCACTGAAGTTCCTGCAAAGGAATTCACACCCGTTTTCATGGATATATTGCTGTACTGCAGGCACGCCGTCTCTTCTACTGCAATCCCTCCCAAACCCGCAGTTCCTCTTTATGTGCTGAGACTGAATGTGAAGCAAATTTTAGAAGTGGATGAATCAGATAGAAAGGCAATGGAAAGATGCAGATGAGTGCACACAGATAAACCGAAGCCTCAGTTTCTAGCTTTTGATTGGTTGCTCTCGAGTGTGTGAACCTTCACGTTCCATATGCTTTCTTTATGGCCATTGGTGGTAATGATAACCGTGCACCCGCTCTCTGTCACTGGAAAGCATTCGTGGAGGAAATATCAGATCATTGCGATCAATATTTTAAATCTTGAATGCTTCACTTCTGGTTAAAATGTAGTCGATAGTGGTAACATTGAAGTGGTTTACAATTAAAGGTCACAGAATTCTGTGTGCAAAGGAACAAACTCAAGTTATTTAGATAAAAGAGTCGGGCAATAACTGACTTTTTTCATAATTCTATAAGTGATCTATAAGATTTTGTGCTGCACAAGGCAAAAGTCTCCCTCACAGTCATGTTGTAGAAGATGTGCTTCAGATTATTGTTCTGCTGCCACATTTTGGTCCAAGCTTTAGGTGCCGAATTCTAAAATCATTCATTATTCTAAAGCGTAGCATTTGATTCGAGAATTTGGTATATGGAAGAGTTCCTACTCAATGACAGAAAGATGTCCTGCAACTGCAAAACAAGCCCAAATCATCACGCCTGCTCGTAGCCGAAAAATAGCTTTACTTTGTTGTCTGGGTCAAGTTTTCTTGCGAGAGACAGAGAGAGGCGTTGAAAGGCTGCTCCAACGGAACTTATTGTTTTGGAGGAAAACACGAACACAGCGTACAGTCGAGTCTTAATAGCTTACTTACAACTGGGCTTGTCAGGCACTCTTCTTGGCTGCAGTGGTTATTATTATATTTACATGCTTCCAGCTCCCGTTTTTGCTCGATGACAGCTCGTCCTTTTCCACTCTCCTTTTTCTCCCTCCTCGCGCTCACAGACACATAACGGGTATGGCAGTCCATTCTCCCAGCAGCACGGACTATACTGCCCATGAGGCTACATTCGTTAGAGCTGTACCTGTAGCATTCTGCCTGTTAGCTTAGCACAACAACAACAAAAAGGTGCTCTCTCACCCAGGAAACACGCAGAGAGAGAGCGTCACCCTGTAACCATAGCAACCGTAACGCTGCCGCCTGGAACAACAGAACGTAGCTGTCAAACAAAACCCAAACAGTCCTGACCCGCGACAATATGAAACAGGAAAGTACCGCCGTGTAATCCATTTATCTCAACAAAGTAACTGTATTCTAAATACCACCTTTTTAAACGGTAACTGTAACGGAATACAGTTACTCATATTTTGTATTTTAAATACGTAACTGCGGTACATGTATTCCGTTACTCCCCAACACTGTAGACAGGCAAGTCCAACAATTCACTCAGAAGTGCAATTTTCCAATCGTGCTCGTCCCTTGCTCCCAGTGCGTTCCGTGTTGTAACTCCCTAGTGTGTGTGGTCCCCAACTCTTCTCCGCTCGCCTTTCCTGGAGGAAGAAGGACAATCCACAATTAGCCACACACGCTAGCCGACTACCAAGACCACACGTCTCGCACAGACTATACCAGTCAGGAATAATAATCCCACGTCGACTGTCGCCGCGAGTCCCGGTTAAATACCTCCGTCTAGCCCGGGAGATGATTACCAACCGCTGATCAGGTAATCACCTGCAGGTGCAACAGCGAGGACGGACTCCCGATGACGACAGTCGCCAGGTCACGCCTTTCCCACGGCGCGCACTTCCGTAAACAGCCCCGAGGACCGGGGGGAGAGAGAGAGAAGCAGACACACCCACACACTCTACATACAAACGTGGACAGAACAGTAGATGACACCACTGCTCACGGACCCCCGAGTCCTCCAGAGCCGGGTCCGTGACAGAGTTATTCTTATCAGATGCCCGAACCACCTCATCTGGCTCCTTTCGATGTGGAGGAGCAGCGGCTCCACTCTGAGCCCCTCCCGAATGGCTGAACTTCTCTAAGGGAGAAGTCAGCCACTCTTCGAAGGAAGCCCATTTCCGCCGCTTGTATCCGCAATTGAGAGCTTCGCATTTACACTCAGCTCTCTCTTCACCACGACGGACCAGTACAGCGTCCGCATCACTGCAGCTACAGCACCAATTTAACATAAATGTATTTGAAAAAAAATCCAACTTTAAAACCTGCATATGTCTGTCAGGCACATTTACTCTGAATTTGTCATTCTCAGTCGCCTTTCTGTCTTTATACTCATTACTTTTAATAATATACTGTATAATCAACGATAACAAAACCCCAAGGACATGTTCACAAACATGAACTGCCTGCAAAAAAAGAGTTTGATACAATAACTAAAATGTTACAGTACAGAATTTAACTGTTCACCATACAGACTGTACAGCATCATTTCACTTTATGTACTCTTTGTCATTTAGCTCATTCATCATTTTCTAGCAGTGACACTCTCTGTTTCCTCTATAATTAGTACTAAATTACTTTGGAGTTTCTCTGAAATATTGTTGTAATTTATACATAATGTGATATAACCACTTTAGTCAATCAGACACAGTCTCTGTGGTTACTCCTGTCGTCATTTTCAGGAATCAATTTCAAATCACTCATGCACCAAACTCCAGCGTCTCTATAATGTAACCTTTTGACATGGATTTGAACGGCAGCATTTCTAAACGCTATTTATTCATTAACGCCTTAATTTTTTTTCCTGTTACATTTTACAGGCTGCTGTCAGAAGAAATGAGGAGAATGTGCCACATTAGTTTGCATTATTAAATTACAGACAGGATGTCTTGTCCCAGCACCTTCCCCAGCGCTGCAGTTTGTCCACAAGTTTAAGCAGCAGCCTAAAAGATTTTACAACACGGCTGCTTCTGCTTCCTCTGGGTCTGAGAGAAGAGAGAAACCAATTTCGCAATTTGGGGCAGCGCTTTACTATTTATACACCACTCCTGAACAGGGAACACGCATAATCACACTGCGGCCCGTGCATGAGAGGAGGGATCACGAGTGGGGAAGGCTGACTGCAGTATTTATGGCCCCGTAGGTTTACTGTGTCAACAGCAGGCTTTTCTCTCTCCTCAGATCCCTAACTGTTCATGTCTCCATTTGTACACAACAGCTGGCAGTGGCTTCATTCCTCACATTCACCCAGGGTTTCTGTTTGGCTGTTGATTTATCCATTTGCCATCATTGTTCCGGACAGGAAGGAGTTGAGATGATGATTCAAAATGCGTCAATAAGTGCTACCAAAACAATTTTGTAACCTGATTTACACATTTTTTATGACGCTACTGATCCACCTGCACAGATGTGGCAGTAGGATTAAAGCAACCACAGTTTTAAGAAGTTACCTTCCTGCATTCCCTGACATTCATCTGACAGCTTGCCAGAATCACTTTGAGGCTGACCAAAAGCCGTTAGTTTATGTTTTTGCCTTTTCTGCACCTCCTCCACAGATCTGCATTCCTCTTCGCATGAAGTCAGCTGCTCCAGAGTTCCTTAAGCTAACCATGCCCGATAGGACTTCCTGTTCAGCTTGACAGCTCCTTTATCTCAGGTGTCCTCCATCTTCTTCAGGGATTACCACCATGACAAGTGAAAAGCACCAACCAGCTTGCAGCCAAAACTCCACACCTTAGCAACAGAGATGTGGACTTGTTGCTCAGAATGCTTTTAAAGGTCTGTCAGAGGGGAAAGTTGAAGATCCTCCAGATTCTGCCAGATGTTCCCAGCACACTCTCACTATCCATTAAAGTGTGCCAGTTTTGTCCAGCATTCTCCCCACCACCTTATCCAAATCAAACCCAGCAGAGCTGTCAGTTATCAGCTGACAGCTCTGCTCCTCTCTTCACCCAAGTGTCCTGAACATACAGCAGGAGAGCTGACGACATGTTTACAAAACTGATCATCGACCTGCAACCAAGGGTGTCCTGGTACCACAGACACTTATGGATATCCTTGTGTTTGAACAGGGTTTTTGTTACGGACAAATAGAGGTTAGCACAGAAGTCAAATTACAAAACACCTCTTGGGTTCAGATCGAGCTCATTGCTCATGTGAGTATCCCCCAGCAGGACAATCGGGTCACCAGGAGGGGATTTCCAGCACCCCAACAAGGCCAGATACTCTGAATTATAATTTGGCACATAATACAGATGACAGTCACTCACATTCCCAGACACAGAGATCCTGGGAAGCATCCCTCTTGTCTAATGGAAAGAACCCCAAAGTGTAGGCGTTGAATTGGGGAATACAAGTAAACCCACCCCTGCTCACTGCCTCTCACGTTGGGCAACCGCACTCCAGAACCAAGGCTGTGCGTTGAGGCAAGCCTAACTATATCTAACCAGTGTCTCTCAGTCTCAAACACTAGCTTGGGCTCCTTTGCCACCAAGGAGGTTACATTCCACATATCAAAAGATAGTTTCAGCAGCCGGGGATCAGACTGCCAGGTGCCAAGGCCCCCACTTCTTACTGACACCACACTGCACTCCTCTACAGCCCTTTTTGCAGGTAGTGGGTCCACAACAGGGGTGCTTTTTATGTTCATCTTAGCTGAACCTGGCCCCCGGGCCCAACCAGCAGACACTTGGCAATGAGGCCCTTCCCTGGGGCTGGCTCCAGGGTGAGGTCCTGCTAAGCCTAATCCAAGCAAAACACCATGGTTTATAATGGTCTCGTGACCCTTCTGTGCAAAACTCTTTTTGCTTTAAACCAGCATGAAGAGTGTGTGAATGTCTGTTTCATGAAGTTACAGATACTCCTAACATGAAAAGTTATGAGGGGAGCAGTTTACACAGCAAACATGGAAGGTTACATGCTACATCTGACCTAAAATATTCTTGAAATACAGCAGAAATCTGGAGCATATTCCTAGCTGTGACACTTTCTTACAAGCTATCACAGTGTCTGGTTTTCAAACCATCCTCTTTTCAAGGCGAAGCAGTAAATAAGAGCTCAGCAGCCAGCTGTCTTCCCGCCAAGAAAATCTGCTTGTTCAACATCCTGAAGTGGAAGTGTGTGTGTCGCTGGCCTATAAATAATGCGTGCGGCAGCATTGTGAGGTGGCAGAAGGAGCGGGCCTCCATTAGCCGCACTGCATCTCTAATGAAGCCTGTTGACAGCGGCTGTAATTAGCCACAGCTCTTTGTGTTCTCTTTGTTGAGTGCAGTGTCGAGACGTTCCTTCATATCCCCCGCCGCTGTCATGTCTAGTCACCAACGCCTGCTTGTCACTACACCTGGCAAGCATTACGGTGGGAAATCTCTTGGGTGAATTTCTATGTGGGCAGTTGTGATGCTGCTTCTGGCAGACAGCTGTGTGCAACTGTAAATGACGACATCAGATGGCGTGTCCAAAAGAGCCCACAACCTTTTTAAGTGAAGCAAGTACTGAAAAGGGGAATAAAGTACTGTTCACAATACAGTTGTTGGCCTTTTTCCAATTACATTTCTGATTCTGTGCGAAATTCATTCAAACAGAGTTCCCAAAAGTGGAATTGACATGTGAGAATAGTGTGTTTTACACACTACACCTCACAGCCCATGGTTCACCAATTGTGCTAGATTCACTTATTATGCAAATATACTCTTTATAAGGTTGGGGAAACCTGCAATCAGCTGAGACTGAAGAAGTCACATTCGTCATGATTGACGAAAAGTTTCTCCCACTGAAAACGCTACGTCCAGATGAGCACAATCAACTTTTTGGGATTTCCTGGATGACTGAGCATGCATCAAAACAGTGTCCCTTATGTTACTAAATTCAAACTATTGATTCATTAACATGTACATTATTAACATTTTGCATCGGGTGATAGTGGGTGTTGCCCACTTTAGCCCATTATTCCCTCAGTGGTGCTAGTTTCAGTCATCATGCAAATGTAATTTCTCCCACTGAAAATGCTTGTCCAGATGAACAGAATCAACTTTTGGGGGCACTCTTGTGTAGCTCTGTTTTGGGTCTCCACCTTCAACTACTAGTTGCTCAGCTTTGCTCATTAGCTTTGCTCTGCATGTAACTTTTGGAATTTTTGCAATTTCTTTAAATATTGCATCTGTCCTTGGAGTGAATTTGCTGGGACATCACAGGAAAATTGTTATCTAGGGAAGAGGATGCCATGTTCAAAGTCACTTAAATCAGCGGTCCCCAACCCCCGGGGCCACGGACCGGTACCGACCAGTCCATAAGTCGTTTGGTACCGGGCCGCGAGAGTTGAGGCTCGGGTGCGAAATTTACGGTTTTTATCGTTAACTCGGTTTTGCTGTGTCTTTTTCCGTGTTGTAGTTGTTTGTATTATTTTGAAAGAAATATTTAAGTGTTACCATAGCAACCAGAGAGCATTAAAGGGCAGAGAGGAGGACGTTACTCAATGTTGTTGGTGCATTTCAGGAGGACGCTGCTAATAAAGTTACACAATTACACAGTGAATTGGCATTTCAGTGATTCCTGAGATTAGGGACAAAACAGGTTTTAATTTTCTAAAATATATTTTTTGATTTTTCAAAAACATATTTACATATAATTGTTACACAAAGTTTTGGCTGTCTCACCATGTTTTGGTACAATCTCCCAGGTGTAACATTTTTTAATAATTTCTGTTTTTGCTGGAGAAGTGCAAGGTTTTTGTCAACACCGTCAGACACAAAGAAATGCAAAAATAGTTTCAGCTTTTTTTTTTTCTTTTGCTTGTCCCATTTGGTTCTTTAGCCGTCAGAATTGTTGTCTGAAGACCAACAAGGATACCCAATGGATTTACTTTGCCAAATAGATCATCGCGGCCTTGCCCCACCCCGATTTTCCAGCAGAAAATAGGGGTGTGTGAAGAAGCAGGTGTTAGCACGGCCCCTCCCGAGAACCCTCAATGTCTACAAGGATTTAAAATTGAGAGGTGGGCACCGGCGCCAGAGGTGGGGTTGAATACACAGACCGTCCACTGGACGCCGTTAACGTGCCCACCCTCAAGGCCCTATATGTATGTGTTATGAGAGTGTGAGTAAGGTGGATGTCTAAGTTGTGGAATAAAATTGAGGCACAGGTGGCCAGAAGGGGATGGGGTGGGACGGGGTGAGACGGGGGGGTCCTGGGGTGCACCCCAAGGCCCTACTTGTGTGGGTGGGTGTGTTGGAGCGGGAAGAGGGAGGCAGCCGGGGATGGGGAGGAAAAGAAGGGAGGAGCAAGATACCCCAGCTCCCCCACTGGGGTATCTTACTACTGGGGTCAGCTCTCCCGCTGACGCCAGTAGGCACCCCGTCCTTTGGCACCCACCAAGGCAAGGGAGCCCAGGTCCATCCAGACTGGGGCCTACAGCAGCAGGGCCGCCCAGCCCCACTGGACCCGGGGCAGCCCATCCGACCCCACTGCAGAGGAAACTGTACCCACCCTAGCATTCAATCATCTCCCAGACTGCACAAGACAGTAGACACCCAGGTTAAGTTTATTCTCCACCTCTCCTATGACTCTCCCCCAGCTGCAGAGTGGACTCCCGCAAGGATGGAACAAACTCCCTGTCAGTTGAAGAGCCCCCTAGTTAGGCCGATGCGCCAGAGGCCCCCTGCGCCAGGGATGAGCCCCCGTGCATCCACCCGCCCACAACCTCGGCGACACACCAACAAGGACCGAAGCCCCCAAGGCCCAGCCGGAGCTCTAGCACGGAGGCGAAGCACCCCCGAACCCCAAGCCCCCACGCCTGCCCCGGATCCACTCAGGGGCAGCCAGGCTACCAGGCCAGTAACCTACGTCCGCCAGCACAGACCCTCCCCCAGGCCTGCTGCACGCAGCCACAAGGAGAACACCCTCTAAGAGCAACTAGTTTCAGCTATTTTGACTATTAGCAGCTTCTCTGTTCTACTGTTTATGCACATATGTTTTCAAACTAATTATACCACGTTTAAAAGCAAGATTGTTTTGGCTTTTTATTATTAGAGTTACAGTCATACATATTTTCAGAAGCTTGTATTTAATCTCTATAAGAAACAATCATATTTAGCAGCATGAAGATTACACATTTATTGAGAAAATTACGTATTTTTATTGGAAGATCATGAGGGAGGAAAATATATGGTTCTTCAAAAGAGAAAAATAAACAAAAACTCCATATTATGGAGTTGACAAGGTGCTGACGGTGGTGACACAAATCTGACGGTGTTGACACACTAATAGAAAACAAGATATTATTTTTTTCAAAATGACCATTAAACCTTAACAACTTATGTAATATCACAAGACACATCATAACAATTCTGTTTTTGCAACGTCAAGTTCTACATCTTAATAGTTCACCAGCAAGTAGCTGCCTACTACTCCTTGATTCCTAAAGTGTTTAGACCCTGCTGGACTTCCTCTCCGTATGTTTCTCTGTGCTTGTTTCCAAAACCTTCTCTTCTGCCTTTTTTCTCTTCTTTTCAGATCACTGATGTTCCTTATTTTTCCCTCTTTCAATCTATGTCTCCATCTTTCCCTTTCCTTTATGAGAAACTCTTTCTTCAACTCAGGCTGGCTGTTAATTTTTTTTCTCCTTTTTTGATCATCCCTGTTCCTTCTCTTTCGTTCCTTTGGCAGGTTCCCCTTTGCTATTCTAGCCTGAAATGCACCATCTTGTAATTACTATAGTTTTTCTGAACCATATGCATTTATACAGATTAAGGATGAATATTCACAACACAATTATGTATTAAGCAATAGAAATGCTATCCGGTCTTTAAGTCTGACGTCATTAGCCATTTCCAGGTCCAAACTCCGCTGCAGATCCGAAAGTCAAAGGAACTCTGCGACATCACTGAGAGTTACAAACTGTCTAAATTCTTTCATCTTTAATAAAATGATCAATGTGGCTGCTCTACCAGGTCTAACATCCAGACATCCATGAAAACAGAATATATGAAATTTAACAGTTAGAAGTTAGCTCGCTGGTTTCCACCTACATTCCAACATAAATGGAGACAGAAAACTAAACAGCAGTGACTTTTGTCGGGTTACTGAAGTTGGGCTAGCTGGTATATAGTGATGTGCTATGTGATCGCTAGCGACACAGCTATGTTAGCATAACATAAACACAGTGAAGCTGGAGGATGAATGCTAACTTTTTTCCACCTGATAAAAGCTAATGCAGGGTTTCTGATGGTTAGGCTGACAGTGATCACTGACTGTTTTTAGGGGCTTGTTCAGATTAAATAGAACAAGATAAAAACCATTAAAACATTTTAGCAGCACAACAGGCTTAATAAACACAGAGTAGTTTGGGCCCGGAAGCAGGATTCATACATCATCACTTAAAGACCAGCTCTCAGGGCAGAGATAGCTCAGCAGATGCCACATGATCGGAAGGTTGGGCGTTCAAATCCAACGAACAGAGGCTATCCTGGATTGGCAGCTGCCCACTGCATCACTGAGTGAATGGGTTAAATGCAGAGGACTAAGCATTTTCCTACAGGATTAATGATGTATACATAAACAATGAGATTCAAGATAAGGCAAATTCGATAATATTTGACACATCTGTGAAGCAGAAATATCAGTAAAATACACAAGAAGTAATATGACTGAAATATTAATAAAAATAACTTAATATAATTGATGAATAGCACACTTTTGTGACATTTGTCAACACCATTAGAAAAGGGTCACCGTCAGACCAAAATCCTGATGGTGCTGACATCTGATGGTGTTGACAAAATACCCTACTTTCTCTCATAACACATGTTTTTCTGACAGAAGCCATCTTGTTTTTCATCATTTGCTTATGGCTTCTACAATCTACCTAAATTAAGCTCTTTTTATAAAGCAAAATAATTAAATCTTGCATTACATCGTCTTTGGTGTTGACGCACTATGGTTGTGAGACAGAGTTTTATCAGAAAGGTAGGTCATAAATTAAATTAAAAAGAAAAACAATTATCACAGCAGTGACCTCATGGCATGTGTATCAAACAGGAAGTGGTAAACGGGTCCTCAGAGTATAAGCTACCCACAATAATTCCTGATTTTTTCATACTGTTAAAAAATCTGATGGTGTTGACAAAAACTCTGGACACGATTTTAATCACTTAGAAAATATGTAAAAATAAATTTTCAATTGTATATTTTGATATTATATAAGGTATTGACTTAAATACTTAGTGACGAGAGCCATGATGTTTAATTTTACATTACTGTTGATTTTTTTTCTGTATTTTAATATTATCAAACCTGCTTCTGGACAATGGATTTTTAAGGTACTGGTAATGTATTGTACCATTTAAAGCGAATATATATGTATAAAAAATGCAAAATCATAGTTTTGTTGTATAAACATTGCCTTGGTGGTTCTTTTAGTCAGTTGGTTAACACTTGTATGCATATTTTTAACCCCAAAATTGGGTTTTATCTGGCGGACATGTTTTGTCCCTTATCCCAAGAATCACTGGTTTATTATTATATTTACAAAATACCACAGTTTTGTCTTGGTCATATCATTTTATTTTGTTGTATTTACCGCGACACCTTAATTTTCCTTGTAGACCATGTCTACAAATCCACTGATTTGCCGCAGTGGGAATGATTGATTGCATGAAGTAGTTGAATAGTTATATGTATGTATAGTGGCAAAATAAAAAGAAGCTTTTTCTTGATAGATATGATTTCTAGCACATTCATGAAGTAGATGCCACCATTTTCAGCCTGGATCGATGTTAAAATAACAATATTTCCACTTCAACTTGTTTCTAGGAAAAATGTTCCCATGGTGACACCTACTGTAAGGAAAACTTTGAGTATTTTGAAGGTTTTTATTTTTGTATGTCTGTGACTAGAACAGCAGTGTAACAGGAGCAAGATGTAGTTAATAAAATGTAATTTTCTAACATCACACTAATGAGCGTCAAGCTTAGAGGTGGGCAGGGCCTACCTTATTTGTTCATATTGAAGCTTGCCAGAAAGAGTGCAAGTTGCTTGCACTGTTCCCACATGTTTGTGCATAACCAGTAAGCCCTTTATTAATGTAGTGTATGTATTACATAATTAGACTTTAATCTGCAGTATAATTGCATTATCTTCCAAGATAATGTCTGATTTTAAACATGTTAAACATGTTTAGTCTGAGGCAACTAAAAGTGCTAAACATGCTGAAATGATGTCTCATACCATCTTTTGCTGGAAGGTCCTGTTCTTGATGGTGGGTGGCTCGGTGACAAGGTCACATTCAGGAGCAGCGATACAGCATCTCTTTGTTGTGTAAAGACAACTGAATCACAAAATACTGCACAACAGTTGCTTAGCAACCTCTGTCTGGTCAGTGTTTGAAGTGGCGGAAAGCAGCAATCCGCTTCTACTTGATCTGCTGCTGAGATCTGACTGACAAGATGCATAAATGGTGTGTGTTCATGGTGGGAACTTACTGATGTGTAACCTGGAGATTTCAGCACAGAACTTTAGAGTTGAGGTTGTCTTAGGTTTTCTTTATTTTTTCATTTTATTGTAGACAGTAATGGAAAACTACGTCACATAGAGTGGAATTCAAGAATGAAGAATTCTCTCTTCAGTTGTTCATAATGTTACAGATTAGCCTGTTCTGAATTTTAAGATGACTCTGTAGACTTCTAAGATTGAAATAAAGTCTGTGAGTTCGGGAAACCTAAGTTTCTATTTGTGGTGAGTTCAGCATTGCTGAATGAAAAGGCTTTTCTGTTTTCCTTTATTTTTGTTTTGTATAGTGTGAAGCATTTAGTGTTTTATACAATAAAACAGGACTTGATACACAAACGATGTGCACTTGTAGAGAAACCAGGTAATGAGATAAAGGGCTTGTTGGGTTTTTTGTTTTTGTTTGTTTGTTTGTTTGTTTGTCATTTTGATTTAATTACCCATTTCAAAATGACCCATTTCAGAACAGCAATATTACCATTGTTGCATTAATAGAAGCACACAACAGGTTCACAGAAATTATTGGTGGGAAAAAGGAGATGAGCTCCCAACCAGCTGACTGAGCAGAGTTTTGATATAATTGAGTGTCAGATTTCAGATGCAATCCCTCCTGTTAGCAGACTTCTCTCAAACGCTCATGTATTTAATCTGTTATTGGATGAATCTGATGACATTTGAAGAGTTTGCTTTTGTAATTTCGTCCTGTCACTTTGCTCAGTTTGACACAGAGCTAAACCTCCTTAGACTTACAATCTTCCTTTTGCTTTATTGTTACTGTCGGCTTGACTCCACATGCTGCTTATCAGCTAATAAATGCCCCACAGCTTCATCAGCACCTTGATCTGCGCTGAGGCAACTGTTTTACAGAGTGGTTACACTGACATCTTGAGGCCAATTGCTGTAAATACATATTCTTATCCACTGAAGTATGTTTTAGAAGGCTCACATCTTTAGTTCTGTTCAGTAAATATCTGCAATTTTGCATCTTCATAAAATAAACAAATAAAATAAGTTTTAAAAAAAAAATTTTTTAAAAAGTAAATTTGAAATTCATAAATAAGAACAATATTTATACTTTAGCATTAAATATATTTTGATTACAAAGCTTGCATATATTATTATTTCTAATAACCATTATAGAAACATTTCAAAATGGTATTTACCAATACTATATATGCAAGCGAGCTAAAATCTCAGGTTTCAGACTGCTCTAAAAACTCACTCTAATCACTTTTTTCTTCTCTTGGCTCCTTGTCAGAGATGGGCAGTAACGCGTGCGTTACTGTAATCTTAATAATTGTTTCAAGTAACGAGTAAAGTAAGGGATTACTATTGCAAAAACGGTAATTAGATTACAGTTACTTTCCCGTAGGAACGCTGCGTTACTGCGTTACTAAAACCGTGATTTTTTTGCGAGAATGTCTCACGACAGTGACGTAAGCGAGTGCTCCGTTAGTGACAACAGCTGTGTGCAGATCAACAATGGATCACATATCGATTGTGGGAGAGAGTATGAGCGTGCAGCGTTTAAAGCGTGGAAGTACTGACCTTACCTTGAGTTTGATTCCATAAAAAGTGACAAAAACATTAGCGTCCATCGTGCGTGGGAAGAAAACTTCTTTTTACAGCGAAAAAACCCCTAAACTTCCAAGCAAGCACCGAGTGCGCTCCGACGTAATGGGAAACTCACAGAGAAACTCACGGATTCTTCAACTGACCGTGGCACACCTGCACCAGGGTAAACCTCCGCCTACCGCAGTCCTGCTTTACAGGTGAAAATAGAGCAACAGGACCGCTGAGTCTGCATATAATTAAATTTTTGCTTGATGCATAAAGTTAAAAGATTAAAACTGATAAAACAAGTTTTAAAAAGAGACTTTTCCATTTGATTACATTTTGTATGATGATTATGCAGAAAAAGTAGAATTGGGCTGAAAGAGCTATCACTTTATCACCTATTCAGGTTGTAAATCGTGTTTTTAAAAAGTAACTAAGTAACTAAGTAATTAATTACTTTTGAAAATAAGTAATCAGTAAAGTAATGGGATTACTTTTTGTGGAAGTAATCAGTAATTAGCTACTGATTACTTTTTTCAAGTAACTTGACCAACACTGCTCCTTGTGATGTCAGAGAGAGCTCATATTTCTAATATGGTCCTCAGCCTCATGCTGGGAATGCAGAAGCCCCACCCACCTGCTGCTCAAAGCTTCCGCTCATGAAGAAAAGTGATTTAGAAGGATAGTTTAATGGTTTAATTATTTATATAGCACATTTAATTACAACAGGAGCGTTGACCAAAGTGCTGTACAAGAATACAACATACATAATAAAACAACTTAGAGTATTAAAAGCAAACACCAAATATGAATTAACAAATAACTCTCATGCTGTATTAAAAGCCAGTAAATAAAAATGCGTTTTAAGATAAGATTTAAAAAGATTGACAGTATGAGCCTGTCTGATGTGTAGGGGTAAATTATTCCACAGCTTAGGCGCTACGACTGCAAATGCTCGATCACCTAGGATGTTGGCTTAAAAGGAGGGCGAGGGATTCTGAATACACTAAACCCGACTGTATAAAATAGATAAGGATAATTTTGAGCACTAAAACGCAAATGATTTATTTTGGTTTGTGATGTGAACGTACACTGAGCTGGAGAGAAACACCTGGCGTAAACACAGAGGGTTAACCTCTCTGTGTTTCTCAGGTTAATCCTTTGCAGGGCAGATGTAGTTCAGCTAATTTAACTGGAGGATTAGCGTTGTCTCGCTACATCCCCCAGCCGGACGGTCATCCACATAAACAACCCTGAGAGGAAGTCTGTGGAGCCCAACATAACAACAGAAAACAAAAACCAGTGAGTGGGTGGGAAAATGTAAGTGGCAGTGTTTATACATTAACACGCACACACACAAGATTTAAACTAGCCTGTTTTCCTTTGTAAAGGTTATTCTTTCATAACCAGAAATTGCAAGTTGAGTGGTGGGTGACATTCACTAGTAATTTAGAAATCATTGAATATTTATGTAGTCTTCTTATTTAAAAAAAAAAAAAATCATTATTTTTGAGTGTAATCTTTTTTCAGATGCTCACTTCAAGCTGTTTATGTACAGTATGCATGTGTCTGTGTGTGTTGGCCTAATAGGATTGGTTTCAGTGACCTGATCTCTGCCGTGTAAAGGTTTAACCTTTGAGCTCCCATCCTTGACAGAGGACCAGCACACCTGCTCGGTTTCTCAATTTTATAAGGTTAAATTAGGTTGTTGTGTCTTTTTGAATGACATTTTTATCTGGTGGTGGCGATGAGGTAAAGTTACTGATATCCATCCCGATGGCTGGGACACTTTGCTCAAAACTCAAATCATCTAATCAAAGTCATTGGGATTCATTCTCTGGGGATCCAAGAGTATTTTGCTACCCACTATCATGACTACAAACCATTGTTTTTTTAATGTATTAATTGTTGATATGTCCAGAATTAGACAGGATATTTGGGGGGAAAGAGCAAGGGAATGATGTGCAGTATGCATAACCAATCTTCCATCAAGTTGTCCAGCTACTCTATCAACCACAAGAACCTTATGCCTCAACAAATATCCCTAAAACCTTCCTATTGTGCTACAAAATTTACTCTGTGTTTTAATATCAGATGGGAATATGTGTATCAAGGTACGGGCGGAGAAGAGTTGGACCTGGTTCTTTTTCGTGATGACTGAGCTGCAGAGTAACCAGTGATTGGATCTCCCGAGAGAACAACTGAGAGATTATCAGCATCCATGGCTTATTTGAAGTGCAGCCAGCAGGTGACATCACAACTGATCCGCCAACCACAAAGCACAGCTCAGCACATGATCCACCTGTCACTCTAAACCCTAAGACAAGTCTCAAAGCCGGGCGAGCTGCCTTCTCTATGTCTTCTTCCTGCTTCGCCCCACCTTCTCGTCTTTTATTTCCTCTTTTAAATTAAGAGAGGGGAGTTTTTACTGAGAAGCTTTCCTTCAGCTGGATAAGGTCAGACACAGACGAGGACGGTCTGTGGTGTTTCCTCTGCACAGCCACAGACACACTCAGCTGCACAGGTAAGGACAGATACATGCTAAAATGATTATTCTGTACACTTACAAAACTTTTACTGAGGGTTGAGTCAAAGTTGTTACATTTATTAGGCTAATATCTATTCTACTTTTAAGAAAGTCTGGCTTCCAAAGCTCATTTTGGGAAAATGCTGTAGGACACAGAGAGGGGCCTCAGGTAGGACTCAAACCCAGGCCACTGCATTTACCCTTTCTTCTCTCACCCCAACTGGTCGCAGCAGAAGGCCGCCCCTCCCTGAGCCTGGTTCTGCTGGAGGTTTCTTCCTGTTAAAAGGGAGTTTTTCCTTCCCACTGTCGCCAAAGTGCTTGCTCATAGGGGGCCATATGATGGTTGGGTTTTTCTCTGTATGTAATATTGTAGGGTCTACCTTACAATATAAAGCTCCTTGAATATAGTCACACTGTCCAGCTGCCACCCTGATGGTTAGTCTCAACACCAGTGCCCTTTCCATTGTGTCCCAAATTGACACAAAGCATGTGATCTGTTCACACTTGAAAAAATACTTGAAAAATGCATAAAATTAAGTACAAATGTGAAGCATCCATCCATTCGCTTCCACTTATCCTTTTTCAGGGTCGCGGGGGGCGCTGGAGCCTATCCCAGCTGTCATAGGGTGAGAGGGGGGTACACCCTGGTCAGGTTGCCAGTCTGTCGCAGGGCTAACACACAGGGACAGACAACCATTCGCACTCACATTCACACCTAATGGCAATTTGGATTATCCAATTAACCTATCCCCACAAGCTGCATGTCTTTGGACGGTGGGAGGAAGCCGGAGTACCCGGAGAGAACCCACGCAAACACGGGGAGAACATGCAAACTCCACACAGAAAGACCCCGGCCTGATGGTGGAATTGAACTCAGGACCTTCTTGCTGTGTAGCAACAGTGCTAACCACTGTGCCACCGTGCTGCCCTTCAATATCGCAGTAAATTATGGAGAGCGCTGCCATAACAAATTAAAAAGTAGACTAAAGTGCCCTTAATTTAGTAAATTTAGAATACTTCCCAGTGCACTTACTAGTTTATTAAGTTTAATTAAGTTTTACTGACATAGTGCCAAATCACAACAACAGCCGCATCAGGGCGCCAGACTATCAGAACACAGTAAATTTCCAATTCTGCAGTATATCTGCAGAAAAGCACACCTCAAATAAGAAATGTTTATAAAAGTAAAAACAATGTTAAAAGATCATCATACAAGTGATCTATAGATGTTATAAATAGGATCATATGTGACAACAAATGAAGGAGGGATCATAGATCCTACAATACTACAGACAAAACCCCAACAATCAAGTAACTCTCTTTGAGCAACCACTTGGCGTGGAAAGGAAAAACGTCCTTCTTTAACAGAAACCTCCGGCAGAACCAGGCTCATGGAGGAGCAGCTATCTGCCACAACTAGTTGGGGTCGACGGGAGGGAAACAAGAAGAGAATAACTAATGATTGAATGCAGAGAGGTGTATAAACACATAGTGAGTGGGAAAAAAGTGAGTGAAGAAGAAAAACTCTCCATCATTGGAAGCCCCCACCAACCTGGTCTTATTGCAGTGTCCATTATAGGAGAATATCGCTCTCTCTTTCTAGTCCCTGTCAATACTCTCACTGAAGCATTTTGGATCAACCAAAGGATTTTCAGGGAGTTTCTACAACAGAGCAATAATAATAGATTACAGTAGTCCAGCCTAGACGTTATAAATGCATGAACTAGTTTTTTCACAATCACGCTGAGACATAGTTTCTAATTTTAGAGATATGGAAAAATTTTAGAGATAACATCAGTTACCACAATTAACCAGCCAATTGCAGTTACACTGAAACCAATTTGCTGTTCTTCAGGATTACAAGCGGATGAATTCATTCATTCATTCATTTTACCCAGAGATTTAATAAGTCTATAACATGTCTTGAATGTGGTCAAAATTATATTAACATGTATTTTTAACAACCCACAGAGACACATTTTGTTCTGACATCAGAATTGATATGAATACATTAAAAGTCAAATACCAGCACATTTCAACCAGTCAGTACCAGATTAATACCAGTAACATGTAGCTGATATTGAATGTGATTGGAGCTGCTAAACCTGACAGTGTTTCTCAGGTTACTACAACACAACTTCTCTCATTTTTTCCACGTCTATCATTCCTTCATTTAAATGTTAGATGATAACGTGTTCGAAAGTTTGCTCAAATGCATTGTGAGCACAAGCTACTGATGTTTTATTTTTGATGATGGATTTTTTAACCCACCAACACCTTTCTTCATAGAGAGGAAGTTAAATGCAAAATTATGACATTACTGTACAGCACTGCATTTGCTCTGTGGTACTTCAAAGTCACTGTGTATACGTTTTTGTAATCTAGTCACTGATCTTCTCAATTTTACTCAAGCATTTTTTGTTTAGGCCTTAGGAGTGGTGCATAAATATATTGCCTAAAGTGTCTCCATTCATTGGGCAGGTAGGACAAAACGCTATGTTTGATTCTCAGTTGGGCTAATTAAACTTACAGTGGGGAAAATAATTATTTGATCCTCAAGCCAAACATAACGTTGTATTTGGTGGAGAAACCATTGTTGGAAAGCACAACAATACCACGTTTTTTGCAGTTGGTCACCAGGTCTGCACACATCTCAGGATGGATTTTGGCCCACTCCTCTTTACACAAACTCTAAATCTGTTAGGTTTCTTTTGCTGCTGCTTGGCAACTTCCAAGTGTCAGCTCCTTCCACACATTTCTCCTGACTGAGGTTAGGAGACTGGCTACATCACTCCATGACCTTAATGTACTTCTTTTGCCACGCCTTCTTGTCCTTGATTTTACCTCACGTGACCCCATCCAGTGACCCTTGATGCAGTGAAATCGTCTTTTACCCTCAGCAGCTAAACAGTCCAAAGCATATAGTTTCCACCTCCATGCTTAACTGCTGGGATGGTGTTTTCTGGATCATGATCAGCATTCCTCTTCCTGCCAGAGAGCTCGATTTTGGTTTCTTTTGACCAGAGCACTTTATTCCAAGCCTTCTATGAATCATTTAGATGTGCCTTCTTAAGCATAGGGACTTTGTAGATGCCCCAAGATTTCAGTCCATTACAGTGTAGTGTGTTACAAATGGTGCTCTTCACCAAACCATGTGCTTTGTGCTTTATGGTGTGCTTCTTAACCACCTGTCCTCAGAGCTTCAGCCTAATCCATTTGTCTCAAACTGGCATCACCACTAGTCACCTCAATATCCTCATTAACATGAATTAACTGACCTGAATTGCTTTCTAAAGGGAGATATTCTGTGAGACACTGAGAGAGATTTGTGATTGATTTTATAAAGACTTTTTCTGTCTTTCTCTTTGTGCTCCTTACAGAAAAACGACACAATGCCAGCTGTCAAGAACAAGAAAAAGAAGGTGAAGAAAGAGGTTGTTGATGAGGAAGAGCAGGGAGACGGTGAGGGAGTGACAGTCACTACTACCTGTAGTTTAAATGAAAATGTATTCTATCGTCCAGTATTTTTATTTTGTTTTCTTCTCTTTTGTTCTGTTCTAGTCGCCCTGGATGTGGAGATGGAGGAAGTGATCAACAGGAGCCATTCTGACAGTAGAGACCCTTTGACCCCAGAGCCACAGGATCTAGCACCACAGAAGAAGAAGAAGAAGAAGAAGGCACCTACAGTTGGTAACAAAACCTTTACTAGCTTTAACACATGTGTAAAAGGTTGTGACCCAAATCCAGAGGCAATACTAATTCTATACAGAAGACAAAAAGTACGTCTGAATTTCTGATTCTTTCTTTCAGTCTGTTTGATCAGAATTTGCATGATTTTTTTTTACATGTACTTTACACCCATTCTGTTTCTTGTTACATATGCCAGTTTTCCTGTAATTGTCATAGAGGCAGTGGGAGTTCTAAAGGCACAGAATAAATTAGATGTTAGATGATGGGCTGCATGACAACAAGCGAGATTAAAAAAAATAAAGGGCCTCAGCTAACAATCATGATTGACAACTGTGACCTTCAAAGCTTTCACATCATATATTTCTTTGTCAGAGCACGAAACAGAGCATGCTGATATGCCAAATGGCAACATTGCTGAATCAGTGATAGATGGAGAAGAAATGAATGTCGCTGTAACCAGGAGGACAAAAAGGAAGAGGTGAGTACCAGCATTAGGTCAGATCCTCATATTTGAGCTAGATGGAAAACCAACACTGATGGGAAAATGCATCCAAAGAACTAATCCGTTCAGTTTTTTATTCAGTAAAGAGTTCACTCGTCATTTGTGACAGTCAGGAATCAAATTAGGAAAGTACAAGCAGCAGCATTAACTATGGTAAAGGTAATCATTAGTAAACTGTGGCAGTTAGCTTTAGCTGAAGTGATGTCAAAAGTTAAACTTAGTCACTGTCAGTAATATGAAAAAGAATGTTTTCATAGGACTTTGGTAATAAGCAAAACACAACCAATGATTCAGTAGCTTGTAAAACCAATTTCAGTTCAATGCAATTCAATTCAGTTCAGCGGAGTTTTACTTATATAGTGCCAAATCATAAAAACAGCTGCCCAAAGATGTGTTATATTGTTAGATAAAGACCTACATTACAGAGAAACCTTGAATAGTCACACAACTCCCTATGAATGAGCACTTAGCAACAGTGGAAAGGAAAACCTCTTTAGCAGCAATAACTTAAAGTAATCATTTTCTGCATAACTTTATCAGTCTCTCACACTGGAGGAAATCTGGTCCATTCTCCTTCATATTTGCTGCTGTACTGAGCATGTTGTCCTGCTGCATGATAGGAGTACATGGTCAACGCAGTGATTGCAAGGCGTCCAGATCCTGTGGCAGCAAAAAAAGCCCAATTCATCCGTAGTTTACCACAGTGCTTGACAGTCGGTGTGACGTAATTGTGCTGATATGCAGTTTTTTCTCCAAATGTAGCGTGCATGTGCATTATAGCCAAAAGGACATTGTTCCAGCTGTATTGTGTTTTATTCAGAAACACCTTTGTAAACTGAGATATAACTCTTGGATATTTCTGTACTGCTACTTACCAAGATAATATCATGGAAGCAGTACTCCTGGAGTTAGTGTTTCCTGGTCTGTCTTTTGTCACTAAACGCTCATTTTTTTGTTTGATGTAACCTCATAGGGGATTTGAACCAGTAATCTTTCCTTTGCCAAGTTAATGTGTAAACTTCTACATTTCATAGCCTAAATTTACAAAATATGAATATGGAATTGAAAAGCAAAGGTGAGCTGTAAAAATTCATATATACAGGTAATGAAAAATCAAAATCCCCAAAATGTTTTCCCAGAATGGTCTTGTTTCAACACAACAATGCCAGATTACATTATGCACACATTACAACAGCATAGTTCTACACTATAAGAGTCGAGGTACTAAACTGGCCTGCTTGCAGTCAACATTTTGCTTCCAGAACCACAGCATCTGATTTCTTTAATTTTCACATGTATTAATAGAAGAAGATGTGCCACCTTCTTTTAAACGTGTCACAGTAATAAGACTGAAAATGGTAATATTTTTCATAATCATGTTTTTACGATTGCATTCTTTTTGTTTGTGTGTCTCTATTTTTCCCGCCATCCCAGCAAAAGGGTTTACAAGAACAAAACAAACAAAAGGATTTGTACTACCATATCTATAAATCAGTAAATTGCCAATGCACCTGTTGTTTAGATCAGTTATGAGCCAATGAGAGCTATTGTTATGGAGATGAGCTATTTGACAGTAATAAGAGGTAATGGAAGGTAAAAGGCCCTGATGGCAGCTTAATGTAGCTAACTAACAGCTGAGGTTATCACCTTTTATTCAACTTATCTCCTATTACACTGTCCCTTATTTTCAATGTGAGCAAAAATATTCACACAGACACACTGAGTCTGTGTGAATAAAGACACAACTAAGAGTTGTTTGTGTAACATATAGAGGATTTGATTTTGAAAGGAAAACCTACTTCCCATTTACACTCATAAATTAAACATATTTATTTTGAAAAGCTTGCGTCTCTTGGTAGACTCTGGCCTTTAGAGGTCTCTGAGCTTTATGTGCTGATAGTCTAGCATGTCTTAGGTTATCAGTCATCCAGCACATGACAGGGCAGTCATAAGCATTTGAGGTGATAACCCCACTAAGGTTAAACAACTGGGACTCACCATCAGCTCAAAAAGCTGTGTTGGCTTGGCTTAAAGCAACAGTCAGCAATGTCCTGATAACAAAGCCCAGCATGCAGACGTACACAACCAAAGCCATAATGATTATTACAGTTGTCTCCAATTACTCATTGGATTTCTAACACCTTGCAAGAGTCCCTGGTTGCTATGGCAACTCACAAAAAAAGAAAAGAAAAGGGGAGATTAAAAGCTGTTTTTTTGTTTTGGGGTTCAATGTTGACATATTCATGTCAGTCCATGTGTCCACACCTAATAATGACTAAAGTTATTAAAAAGCAGTAACATATTTCAGTCTGGATAAATGGATGGACTTAGTGCTGCCATGTGACAAAACCCTCTTCCCAATGTCACCTGACAGGAAGGCGAAGGCTACAGAGCACTCCAGCAATGATCTGGGAGCAGAAAATGACGATATCATCACAGACTCCCAGTCGCCCATCCCCCAGCATTCCCTGTTCTCAGCCCCGCACGGACACAGCCATCCAGCTGGCAAAGTGTTTGTGGAGAGGAACCGTGAGTATGAATCAGATTTACCAGGATCAAATACACAACGTGGCAGCAGGATGATGATCCTTCTCATTTTTGACCATGAATGTGAACAGCTATTTTGATTTTTGATTTTATTGATTAGCATTCAAATTCAAATCTCAGTGAAAACAGTGAAAAAAAACAAACAGTGAAAACAGAACAAAAATCTACCATAAAGAAAGAGAGCATGAGACAAGGCTAATCAAAAGGTATTGGCTGAAGCTAAATGTAGAAAAGCATCTAGAAGTTTCAAACTCTACAAACTGCTTCCTTTAAATACTATAAATGAAACCATGGCATGACATGACCAGTGAACATTTCATTTAAGTGGTAAATGGACTGGCAGTTATATAGTATGAGCCAAGTCAAGTCACTTTAGTGCCATTTCAACTATGTGCAGTGGTACATTACACAGTGAAGACCATGATTCCTCCAAGACCATGGTTCTATATATAAATAAACTATACAGTGTCAGTGTTCTGTTAGTTAACTAACAGAACACTGACACACACTCATGATTAGTAGGTGCCCAGCTTTACCTCCTGAGTCCTATCTGCCCCCTTTATTTTTTGATTTTTCCAATAAATTATTTAGTAATATTTCACAAAATAAAATTTGCTTGAATTTTTGTTTGTTGGTTTTACTTTTAATTTTTTGAATAAAAATTAGAATTACCTTCCTAGCCAGACCACTGGCCTCTTTAATCCATCAGGCGCTTTGTCTATGTAGGTCACTGGCAGCTGACCTCATCTGACCCTGCAAATCTCCTCAGACACTCTCCAAGCACTTGGTGTTGCATGGCTTAACTGACTGCTGGCTCTGAAATGACCGCATGATCATTTATGTCATTGCTGCTCTTCAAGATTTCAAAATGTAAACATTTTTTTTTAAATGTCAGATCGGTGCACCCGGTTTAGCTCAGTGGGTGAGCAGGTGACCATTTGCTGTATGGCCAAAGAGCAGTAGGCCTGGGTTTGAGACAAACCTATGGCTGTTTGCTGCATGTCTTCCTCTATCTTTCTATCTTCACTGTCCCCATCCAATAAAGCTCAGGACAAAGAATAATTTGACTGGTCAACATGTAAAGCTGTGAATGTTAAAAACAAGTTCACTTAACTCCCAATAATGTTTATTATTATGTTCTTAGACAATGGCTGGATTCTGAGGTTTGGATCTGGTTCGGATTATTTTCTCCAGAAAATTGAAGTGATGGAAACATAAGTGTGTGTGTGTGTGTGTGTGTGTGTGTGTGTGTGTGTGTGTGTGTGTGTGTGTGTGTGTGTGTGTGTGTGTGTGTTCAGGGCGGTTTCAGGGAGAGCGAGTGGAGCATCTCCGACACTCTGAGTTGATGGATGACTACATGGAACCGAGACAGCTCTGGACCACCAGAGATGTTGCAATACGAGTCCACAGCAGCTTCAGGTCTGCAGACACACACATACACATAGAATGGGTTACATTAACACTGGCAGGAGCTAGCTGCAGCAGCTGTTTCAAACTGTTATGTATCTTATACATGTCTACTCAGCCAGTCACATGGCAGCAAACGAATGCATTTAGATATGTAGACATGATTAAGACAAACTGCTGAAGTTCCGACTGAGCATCAGAATGAAGAAGAAAAGTGATTTAAGTGACTTCGAATGCAGCGTGGTTCTTAGTACCAGACAGACTGGTCTGAGTATGATAGTATAGTATGTATTAGTGACAGGCTGGCAGGCTCAGAATTTGAAATCATGGACCCCCTCCTTGCTTATATCAAAGGTTCGGCTGGGCTGGGTATGATGGAGTAATGGTATGTGGGCAAACTTTGGGCCCTTTAGTACCAACTAAGCATCATTTAAACATGGCTTTATCACCACAGTGCACCTGTATTCCAATGGCTGCTTCCAGCAGAATAATGCACCATGTCACAAAGCTCAGATCATCTCAAACTAGTTTCTTAAATATGAGTTCATTGTATTCAAATACCCTTCACAGTCACCAGATCTCAAACCAAAAGAGCACCTGGAATAGGAAATGTGCACCAGCATGTCATCATGGACCAGAATGTTTCCTCCACCTTGTTGAATAATGCCACAAAGAATTCAGAGAGTTCAGAAGGCAAAAGGAGTTCTAACCCTGTACTAGCAAGGTGTAACTAATGAAGTGTCTGGTGAACGTATATCTGATATAAAATATTTCACATACTGTGCCACCATACTGCAGTGGTCCTAAATACACCAATTCAGCAGTTCTTTTCTCTTGTTTTGTCACAGAGAAACAAAGACTTTCAATGAGTAGCATGAGTAGCTGCCATGAAACCAGTTTAACGTGGTCCTGTGGTGTGATCTCCACCTGCAGGGTGATAGGTCTGTTCTGCCACGGTTTTCTGGCCGGCTTCGCAGTGTGGAACATCATTGTTGTGTACGTCTTAGCGGGCGAGCAGATGACCACGCTCCCCAACCTGTTGCAGCAGTACCACCTGCTGGCCTACCCAGCTCAGTCTCTGCTCTACCTGCTGCTGGCCATCAGCACTGTGTCTGCATTTGACAGGTTTGTGAGTTTAATAACTCAGAAGTCTACCTCTGCAGTCTCATTGCGAAGCGGAGGTGGAACCCATGTCATTGTTTAAGCTACTTAAAGGAGTGCGGTTCAGTTTGTGGACTTTATCATGTCATATTAATTATCTTTGAAGAATCTTTAATTATTCAACTTATGCATTTTTACATTATATCTTTCAGCTCTTATTGTTTTAATTGTTCTTGTATTTTGTTCATCTCAAATGTTAAACTAACGATCCCCAAATTTCACTGCTCTTATAATTTAAAAGAAATTAAGAATCTGCACTTGGTGGAAACATGTACTGGAGACCTGTATTTCCACCAGCAATTGAAAGAAATAGTCTCATAATTGTCCAAATTCCCGCTGGACAGGAATTGTTGACTTGAATAAATAAGAAGATGAAAAGTAACAGCCTTGCTGTTTTGCATCATCTGCAGAGTGAACCTGGCCAAGGCCTCCATGGCCCTGAGAGGCTTCCTCACCCTGGATCCTGTCGCTCTGGCTTCCTTCTGTAAGTAAGACAAGACAAAAGCAGAATGATGACGATGTTGATGTTAAGGCCTTAATGTGGTTAAGGACTATGCAGTCCTGTAAAAAACTAGAATACACCTTTACTCCCTCCATAGAAATTACAAGAGTAAGTAGGACCCAGGTACTGCTAATCAAATGCACCTGATTAATTCAATTATATCAAGGCTTTAGCAATTTGCTGGTCTGTCATTCCAAAGTCCAGGAGTGGACATAGCACCAAATTCCCCCCACGGTCAGACTGTGCAGTTAAAAATTGCAGGAAAACCAAGAGCTACATCTCAGTGTTCTCCTAGCAACCTTAAGAAGTAAAAGTAAAGTTTGCCAGGAGGAAACCTCTTTTTCTCTTAAAAGGATATGGCAGCACGGCTTGGGTTAGCAAAGTTACATGTGAACAAACCACAGGACCTCTGAAACAAGACAAAGTGGAGATGTTTGGCCATAATACAAAGGACAGTTTAGAGAAAACCAAACACAGCATATCAGCACAAATACCTCATACTAACTGTCAAGCACAGTGGTGGAAGGATATTGAGCTGGGCTAGTTTTGTAGCGTCATGACCTGGACACCTTGTACTAATGGAGTCAACCATGAACGCCTCTGCATATCAAAGTATTCAAAAGCGAAGTCATCTGTCTGACAGGTAATATTTGGCTTACCCTGGGTCATGTAAAAGAACAATGATCGCCAGCTTGGCAGCAAATTCAAACCTCATTCGCACTTAAATGCTGTGGGGCTTCATAGAGCTGCGCATGAACAAATGCCTACAAATTTGAAAGATCCAAGGTTTAAAGAAGAGTGGGCCAAAATTCCTCCACAACAATGTTAGAGACTGATAAAGTCATTGAGAAAACAATTACTCACTGTAAGGCCGGTTAAGGTAGATCTAAAGCTAATGAATCATGAACCTAGGCATGTTGGACCTGGTCATTTTTTATTTTCTTACTGGTTTTTCACAGGATCTCATAGAAAACTGAAAAAATGTTATTTTTTAAATGCCTGTAAGTATCCAAACATCTTCTCTCTTTGTGTGCTCAGTGTATTTTATAGCCCTGATCCTGTCCCTCAGCCAGCAAATGGCCAGCGATCGCATCAACCTGTATCCCACTGCCAATGAGACTCTGTGGTGAGATTTTTGTTTTCATTTTTATAAGTCAACATTTTTAGCGTGATCTTGGAAAAGCAAAGAGGAAAACAGATGAAAGCAATACTTTCCACAAAAAGTTCAAGGTTGACATGGCAACTGAATTTAAAAACTGATAGGAGCTTAAAGGGCTAAAAGGAAATATCTGATGCAGGATGGTTTAAAAGCAGGTGTTTTACATTTACATTATATACAATACTTTATTAGTATTTCTGTGGTTCTAGTAGAACACTAAACGTGTATGAGAAGTTTATTTTTAGCCATTTTTAGGCATTTTCAGGCAATTGTAGTCAAATGTTGTTTTTTCCCATGATGAAACTAATTTGAATATCTTTCTATATATTGAGTAATACTTACATTTTAATTGTATGGCAGATTTAAAAACAAAACTCTTTTAAAAACCAAAAGTGTCCAGAAAACATTCACACATTTCCACATAAAAGGAACATCTTCCTTTTAACAACACTGAGACCTGAGGCACCATTGCACCTTTATTAAACTTAACTTGGAGTGCTGCTATTTTCTCCTTATCATGGCTGGAAAACCCTCCTGAGGACTCAATCTTGACATGGAATGGTAAAATAATAACTGCTATTTAACCCCTCATGTCCTGCAGGCCTCCTGGTTCAGAGCAGCAGATCCTGCGGCCGTGGATTGTGGTGAACCTGGTGGTGGCGCTGTTGGTGGGCGTGGCCTGGGCCGTCGTCTCCACACGACCGGACATCGACTACACAGAAGGCAAGTTTAGCTAAAACTAACCTGATATGACTTGAGACATTCCATCATCCAGTGATGAAAGTAACCAAATGTAGTTAAGTACAGTTCTCTGGTCTTTTGCATTACTTGTACAAAAATACACTATTGCTCATAACAAATATGTATTCCTTTTAAGCTACAAAACTTTTTTTTAATAGAAATTGAAATGTAAAAATCACACAGAGGGATGTTACTTAACTTTGGGGACACCTTCTTGAGCAAACAGGAAACTTTAATGATACTTCAAATCCTGTGGAAACAGTGAAATAAACTAAAAACATGGTAATAAAACTACAACAACAGAAATCGTAAAAGGCTTCTGTAGGATTTGCCAGGTGTTTTGGCCACACAGCACACGCACATGGAGTCTCCTGGACTCCAAATACACCAAGTAGCCTGAAGGATTAATGACACATCACTTTTTTTTTTTTCATTTAAATGTAGCTGTACAAAGTATAAAAGTAATACTTTTGATGCATTGCTGTGTTCCAGGTGTCATTCTTTACATCACCACTAGATAGAAGCAAAGTGAAACATGTTCAAACCCTAAAACACGAGGCAGACATTCACATGTCATCAAGCCAGTGTGTGCGCGCTTTGTAGAAATGTAAGCTGATGGTCTGGATTTCCTTTTGCAGAGTTTTTGATGACAATGGAAGTGGAGGGATACCCGAGAGGAGATGAGAACCTGGAGATTCCGGCCTGAAAACCTTCTCTCTCACTGTGTCTTTGTCTCTGTCTTTGACTCCAAGTCTGTTTTACTAATTTCATTTATGTTGTTGTATAATGTAGCTTTGTGTTTGAACTGATTTTGCAAATAAACTAATAAAGGCTATATGGTGATAGGTGGTTGATACTTCTGCAGGGGAATAAGCGCCAGAAGAGCATAAAATACTTTCTGGTGTTTGTACTCCACTTGTAAATGTTTGTATTATTTTCATTCCTCTATTTTTGCTTATGGTCGTTTGCACCTTTTAGCAGTTTTGTCTGTGAAGTCATTTTGTGTGTCTGTTGTGTTTTGTGTTCTCATCAGTTTTTGTGTCTTTGTGTGTTTTCTGTTTGTGGTCATTTTACCCATTTTGCCTATACCAATTTGTATACACAACAGCATTTTTGATGCCTTGTGTTGTAATTGGGAAGTCACTTTGCATGTCTTTGGATGTATCTGTAGCCATCCTTTTGTGTATCCCTTTGATGTCATTTTGTGTGCCTTGTTTGTTTGTAGCTGTTTTATAAGTCATTGTAATATTTCCGAGCTCTTTTTGCCTCTTTTGCCGTCATCATTTGCATCACCTCCTGCATGTATTTCATAAGAGTTTGTAGTCGTTTCCGAGATGTTTTGCGTGACTTTGATTAACATTCCCTAAAAAGAAGGTTAAACAGTCAAACGAAACAATATCATGGCCCCACCTTACGACTGTGGGCTCTACACTTGTGCCTGGTAGTCCCTCAGAGCACTTCCACTCGCTCACTTTTCTTCATGCCATCACAATAATGAGATTTCCGCACAGCCCCTGAAGGCGCTAGGATCCATCCATTCAGCGCGCGCTGCAGCCGTGTAGTAAAAGCCATGTAAAAATGGCGGAGCTGCAGATGCTGCTGGAGGAGGAAATTCCTGCGGGACGAAGAGCGTTGTTGGACAGTTTTACCAACCTGGAAAGAGTCGCGGAGTACTGCGAAAGCAACTATGTCCAGGTACATGCTCATATTTAAGCAGCAAGTGTATAAGTTGGGTGAAATGACACATCGAGGCAATGTCAGTTGGGAGTAGGCGGTTTGGATAGAGGAGTGATGGAATGACCGTGCCAGATTCCGTTATGTTACCCGTGGCTTTTATGTAAAGGGGAAAAGTCACAGCGAATTCAATGCAAACACTGACCCGCTGATGCCTGAATAGGAAGGTTGTCGGGGTCAATTCGGTTTTTTAAAAAAATATCCTCAAACACATCTTTACTAGTGAAAAATCAACTTTTGCAAGTGGTTTGCGCAGCACCGTGTTGTTTTCTGATTGAGCGTGACTCCGTGGGAATGTGATGGGTGGATTTTGGTTAGTTTTAAAAGTTTGCTTTAACCGGATTAAGTTTGAATATGTTCACTGAATGGGTGCCGAATTAATTGTCGAGTTGCGTTTTTATAGTAAAATGTCTCTTGCAAAGTTTGTGATGTTTATGTAAACAGGCAATCGCTTGAGCAGAGATGTGTTAATGGGAGTCTGGCGCGACGCTTAACTGGTATGTGATTGTGGCCGATAACTTGCCCCGTAAATCGCTGCTGAGATTTATGATTTACTTTTAATGCTATTCGTCTGATAATTTAAACAAAATATATAAACAGTTTTTATTTATTTATTTTCATCAAATGATAACCGGCAGAATTAAGGGAATCTGAAGATAATTGTTAGTTTCAGTCCTAATGAAACATTGTTTCAATTTGCCATCAAAGTGGCAAATACGGCTGTTATGACAAATAAATGTATCAGATTAATCTTTAGTATTATCCATTATAGAGTCCGTTTGTCCTTGAAGATGCAGCTAATGATTAATATCCTCGCTGATTGACCTGGCAGCTTTTTCTTGATACAAATTATGCTTTTTTTTTTAATGCTGTTACAGTGGTTGATGCTCATATTAACATGGCCAAAGTTTCAGACCATGAGGTCCATGTATGTTCAAAACATACTTTAGAGTGCTCGAAATGCTCTTTTTCAGACACTTTCTTCTCCTCTTTGCTCTGTATGACGTCAGTGACAGCGGAGATCCCAAATATGGTCATGTCAGGCTCACAACTCTAGGCTAATTTATGCAAATATGACATGGAGGAAAAGGGGTTTGCACTTATTGCTCTTTCCATCGTTGATGGAATCGGACGACGTATGCGTCAAGTGGACATTGTGAAGGGAAGGGGACAAGAGTGGATCTTCTCTGTGGCTGGCAAATGGACCAACAACACCACAAGCAAGACCTGTTCTATCACATACTTTGTACACTGTTTCTATCTGACATTATGCATGCAGGCTGCAAATGTGAACCATAATTTTTGTTTCTGGCTGTAAGCATATAAGGCCCACCACCTGCTTTTCAAACCATGGATGGTCTAAAACAGGGGTGCCCAATCCCAGTCCTCGAGAGCTACTATCCTGCAGCTTTTAGATGCATCCCTACTCCAACACAGCTGAATCAAATGGTTTGATTACCTCTTCAGCATGCCATCGTGTTTGGCAAAGGCCTGATAACAAGCCATTCATTTGATTCGGGTGTGTGGGAACAAGGATGCATCTAAAAGCTGCAGGACGGTAGCTCTCGAGGACCGGGATTGGGCACCCCTGGTCTAAAAGATGGATGTAGCTACCATTATGCCACCTGTTGGTTTGTGAAGTCTTATTTTTGAATTTTCAAGCTGATGTTCCCCCCCACCCCCCAAACGTAATGTTTGTCATGTCATTGAAACCGGACGTGACGAGCAAAGGTTGGATCTAAACTGCACATACAGCAATTTTCAACTGCGACTTACTCGAGGCTGTTGTGTTATAGCACAGTAATTTGTCATGGGCATAATACAGCCCCTTAAATTTAGTGTTAAATTAACACTCATTATCCACTGATGGCTTCTTGAGAATGTGAGATAGTGAGTTAGACACCAGTAGCTGTACTGGGCTGCCATCCCTCCACCCCCGTACTTGCTTAGCGGAGAGTGTATGAGTACGTGGGCAGGCGAGGCTGTTACGGACAACTGTTCCTCCTCAGCTGGTCCTGTATACACACCTGTTCATAGCCACATTTCATTTAGATTCGTGTGTTTGTGTGAGTCTTACTGTCAGTCAACAAGTGAAAGTGCAACAACAGTCTTTCTTCTTTAAAGGCCAGAAGCACACAGGCGCTACATGATGCATCACCGAAGACCGACACAGAAATCTTGTTCTGCACATCTACACTTGATGAATACCACAAGGGCACTTTCTTTTTCCCCACTTTTATTCCTTCTCCTCTCTATTTCTCCCTTCCTTTATAACCTTTGACCTTTTTATTTCTCAACCTGTTTTCACGCTGTACTAGCTTGGCATTAGCTTCCTCATTTTAGCAGTCACATCAGCAGTAACATGTCATCTTCTCAGGAAAACTGAAAGTCTTTTTTAGCTCGTTAGACTGCTCACACTGCATGTTCAGATTGAGCCTAGCAAGGCTAACTCAGTACCCAGAGGATGGCCTACATTTATGCAGCCAGCAGATGATGTGATTGTTACATAATAGCGCAGTGTGCTGATCCTGTTTTATGGGCTAAATATTTGGATTCAGAGTTTACCCAGGTCAAGTCGTTGTTTGTCTTATGTGGCCACATCCTGGCATCCTTGTGGTCCAAATTCAGATTTAAATCAGTCTAGTGCTTTTTAAGGGGTGGGATTGGGAGGGTTACAGAGTGTCTTTATTCTTTTCATCCAGAATCAACTTTCTGGGATTCCTTACCTGCATCAAGGTGCTTTGAGTGTTCATTTGTTTCCAGTGAACAGAGATTTTCAGTAACATAATGTTGCAACTGTACAAGATACAGTCATGAAACTTTGCACGTCTATGGTTGACATCAAACCATAGACCACACCTGGCTTTGAACAAGGGTGTGGTCAGTTTTGAGCATTAAATAAAGGCTTCCTGGAAGTGGGGAGGACAAGGGCTCCTTCCCATTTTATTTTGTACAATCCTGACATGCAGACAAACACCTGTGAGCAAACACTTGGCAACAGTGAAAAGGGAAAACTCTCTTTTAAGAGGAAGAAACCTCCAGCAGAACCAGGCTCAGGGTGGGGCAGCCATCTGCTGCGATTGGTTGGAGGTGAGAGGAGGTAGATGAGACAAAAGACACACTGTGGAAGCGAGCCAGAGATTAATAATAATGAATGACTAAATGCAGAGAGGTGTATAAAAACGGAGAGCATGAGAAGAGGTAAATGAAGACAAAACACTCAGTGCATTATGGGAAACCCCCACAGCAGCCTAGCCTTATTTAAAAGGATTCAGGGTCACCTCATCCAGCTCTAACTTTATGCTTTATCAGAAAGGAAAGCTGAAGGCTCTGTCTCCCATTCTACTTTTAAATATCCTAGGCACCACAATTGAGCCAGTAGTCTGATGGCAAAATGCTCTAATGGGGTGCTATGAGGTCTTTAACATAAACTGGGGCCTGATTATTCAAGACCTTGTAATCTGTTATGTGGTATAAAAACTGATTTCCATGACAAATGTAACCTGAAAATATCTCTTATGTGAACCAGTTGCAAACTGGTCATTAGTTGTGTTTATTAATAAAACTATGTTTGGAAGAGGCAAAGTAGGAGGAGAGTATGAAACTATCGAGTCCGCCTGTATGCACAGTTTCACAGCTGTCTGCAGATATCAGGCTGATGTCAGGAGACACAAACAGCAGGAGCTGAGCTTGTGTGCTGACTTTCCTGTTCTGCCTCTGCTCAAAGTGATAATTAAAGTGGATTTTAATGCTCTGCTCTATTGAGGCCTCTTGTTCTGACTGCCCACAGCTGTGTGGGACTACTAGAATGTGTAAAATATGACAGCTTTGCAGGTGGTGCAGATCTTAATGCTCTGCTGCCATGCATGTGACATCCTTAAATAATACAGCATTTCAATTACACATTATTGGTGGAGTTTTAAGTTGTTGGCTCCTTTTAATAATCGGGGAAAAGTAATTTTTGCTGTTCTTGTGATCAATAATAATGATCATTATTGATCATTAACGTGGTCAGTTTTTAATCAGGGAAATGGTCTATCCTACTTTAGATGTTCATACTTCAAACAGCCATCCAGACTCCTAGCTTTGTCAGGAAAAAAGGCAGAGATGACTGTTCCTGCCTCTTCCAAAGGTGCTGGAGACCCGGTTTTCAATATAACACCACCCACACATCCTCCTCCTTAATGCTGTAGGTTTGTAAACTGAGATAAATTGAAGCTGCACTCTAGAAAGTTAGAGCCTTAAATAGCTGCTTTCTTTTTTACAGAAAGTTTGTTGGAATATTTACTGTAACACAAAGGAAAAGATATTAGAGAAAATGATGAAAAATGGTGAGAAAAAAAGCAGCAAAGCAGGCCGTTACTACTTTTCTTTTTTTTCAGATAAATTGCAAAATGTGTGGTTGTTTAGCGCCTTCAGCAAAGAATCCGAGCGAGTCTGAACTGAGCATGTGCAGACACGTTTCTCCTCCTTGCCCCAACTACAGTCCTGTCCTGTTTTGTTCCTTCAGGGTTCTCCACAGCTGGTACCGGTTAGCTGTCAGCAGAGGTAGTTGTAATGTAACTCGACCTCCTGCTGCTCATTGAAAACACATGGTAGCACTGCAGGAAGCTGGACATATACTCTGGTGATGGCTGTGTGCGTGTGTGTGTTTTGGGTTGAAAACCATGGCAATTGGTGCATCAGCCTCCACTTTCATTACTGATGCCAGGAACAGCACCTGCGGGGGTGAAACACGCTGAACATTTGGAAAGATGGGTTTGTGATCAGAAGCTTGGCAAACCTGAGGTGATCATACATGCAGGCTCATAGAACAAAAGTTGTTTTTTTCTCTTTTTCTAATAATTATGTGATATTCAGCTAGCACTGTATAATTAATGTGTTGTTGCAGTGCAGGTTGTGCAGTGGCACTTCAGAAGGACAGTACAACAGTCAGTGTCCGTTTGGTGCATGGTCACATGACTACCCTCTGTGGAGACCAGGTGGAACTGGATGCCAGCTGATGTAGAGACAGTGTTACTCTTTGATTCCCAATAATCTATTCATAATCAATTTAGTTCAGTTCAGTGATAGCACGTGTCCAACAGAGTGATGTCTGCTTCTGGTACCTTAACACTGGCCTGAGAGTTCAGCTGGGTTTACACTATGATGGTGTTTATGTTACCTAATCAATCAATGTTTATGTTGGCTAAATAAGTAGTTTAGCACCAGAAATCCTGGTTTGTTAAGATGATGTTTAAAATGTCCGTTAATAAATCCTAGTAGTTAATAAATCGGCTGGGATTTTTAAGTAACATTACTGCCATATTGTCATACTGCCCAAACTTACTGACCGGGATGCCACCTGGATGGCTCCCAGGTGCATTGGACTGGTTTGGGATTGGGGGCCAGACCTCAGATTACCATGGGGGGGATTTGTCATCTCACATGCATGCGTGGCGTCCCCCGGGATGAGCTGGAGAAAGTGGCTCACACCAAAAACACCGGGGTTATTTTTAAATGACTACTTCCATGAAATAATTCTAAATCTGTGGCAAGTATAGTAAACAAATGGAAAATATTCAGCTTTTTTTTTTTCTACAGTTGGATCTACAGATTTAGATTTTTGTCTTTTTTTTTCTCCGCCAAATGCACTTAGCTGTGTTTCCATTTTTCTTCAGAAATAATCAAATCTGGCTGTTTGTATTCCCAGTTTAACCTGCAGGAGTTTGAGAAAACTCCTGTAACATTTTGTACTGCCACAAAGAACAAAATCACAACCAGTCAGCTGTCGATTCCTTTAAAATGGAAATAAAGCTGGGAGAAAATGTGTCAGCCATTAATTAAGAGTGTCGCACAAGAGGTGGGGAAATTATTGTGATCACAGTGTGTTAGTGGCTGACAGACAAGATGGAAAAGTGTGTGTTGTACATTTTATTATTATTCATGTTTTACTTACTGTGAGACCAAGTGGATTCGGATTCAGTGCAGTTCAAATTCATTTTATTTACTGCTTGGGCTTTGTTTTCTTTACATTATTGAGGATCAATAATAATCACTAGTGTTCATCTGCAAAAGTGATTATGCTTCCTCATTTATATTACCAGACGTTAGAAGCAATGTAAAATTTCATTGTGATTAATACTGCTTGACCCAGCAGCTGTTACCAAGCTGCAGTGATGCTGTGTATTGACATTTAAAAAGAGTGCTTTCACTGAGCGTTAAGAGGGTTGATGATGCTGATTTAAAGAGATAGACTGTTTTTTTTCCTCTTAACTAAACTTTGTGTGACTTTAACTGACAAATTGTCTTTTTTTTAAAGTTCCTCATTGTTCTTCTAGTGTGCACAAAGACTGCTTGTATGTTTTATGTAATCGAGTAATTTAAAAAAATAATTAAAAGTAGAAATACCTCCCAAGCCATTAACTTATATACAGGGAGTGCAGAATTATTAGGCAAATGAGTATTTTGTCCACATCATCCTCTTCATGCATGTTGTCTTACTCCAAGCTGTATAGGCTCGAAAGCCTACTACCAGTTAAGCATATTAGGTGATGTGCATCTCTTTAATGAGAAGGGGTGTGGTCTAATGACATCAACACCCTATATCAGGTGTGCATAATTATTAGGCAACGTCCTTTCCTTTGGCAAAATGGGTCAAAAGAAGGACTTGACAGGCTCAGAAAAGTCAAAAATAGTGAGATATCTTGCAGAGGGATGCAGCAGTCTCAAAATTGCAAAGCTTCTGAAGCGTGATCATCAAACAATCAAGCGTTTCATTCAAAATAGTCAACAGGGTCGCAAGAAGCGTGTGGAAAAACCAAGGCGCAAAATAACTGCCCATGAACTGAGAAAAGTCAAGCGTGCAGCTGCCAAGATGCCACTTGCCACCAGTTTGGCCATATTTCAGAGCTGCAAGATCACTGGAGTGCCCAAAAGCACAAGGTGTGCAATACTCAGAGACATGGCCAAGGTAAGACAGGCTGAAAGACGACCACCACTGAACAAGACACACAAGCTGAAACGTCAAGACTGGGCCAAGAAATATCTCAAGACTGGTTTTTCTAAGGTTTTATGGACTGATGAAATGAGAGTGAGTCTTGATGGGCCAGATGGATGGGCCCGTGGCTGGATTGGTAAAGGGCAGAGAGCTCCAGTCCGACTCAGACGCCAGCAAGGTGGAGGTGGAGTACTGGTTTGGGCTGGTATCATCAAAGATGAGCTTGTGGGGTCTTTTCGGGTTGAGGATGGAGTCAAGCTCAACTCCCAGTCCTACTGCCAGTTTCTGGAAGACACCTTCTTCAAGCAGTGGTACAGGAAGAAGTCTGCATCCTTCAAGAAAAACATGATTTTCATGCAGGACAATGCTCCATCACACGCGTCCAAGTACTCCACAGCGTGGCTGGCAAGAAAGGGTATAAAAGAAGAAAAACTAATGACATGGCCACCTTGTTCACCTGATCTGAACCCCATTGAGAACCTGTGGTCCATCATCAAATGTGAGATTTACAAGGAGGGAAAACAGTACACCTCTCTGAACCGTGTCTGGGAGGCTGTGGTTGCTGCTGCACGCAATGTTGATGGTGAACAGATCAAAACACTGACAGAACCCATGGATGGCAGGCTTTTGAGTGTCCTTGCAAAGAAAGGTGGCTATATTGGTCGCTGATTTGTTTTTGTTTTGTTTTTGAATGTCAGAAATGTATATTTGTGAATGTGGAGATGTTATATTGGTTTCACTGGTAAAAATAAATAATTGAAATGGGTATATATTTGTTTTTGTTAAGTTGCCTAATAATTATGCACAGTAATAGTCACCTGCACACACAGATATCCCCCTAAAATAGCTAAAACTAAAAACAAACTAAAAACTACTTCCAAAAACATTCAGCTTTGATATTAATGAGTTTTTTGGGTTCATTGAGAACATGGTTGTTGTTTAATAATAAAATTATTCCTCAAAAATACAACTTGCCTAATAATTCTGCACTCCCTGTATGTGTACACACAGAGAGCGACCTGTCCTTGTAAGGTAAAAGCAGGCTCTTGGCCGTTGGTGGCTGTCTCTCTCTGACAGAAGCTACAAACAAACCTGTGCTTGGTTTAAGATAAACGGTGTAGTGCAGGGACGGATTCAAAGCCGAAGAGAATTGCACTTCCTTCCATGGTCGTACCTCTCCCAGTTGTTTGTTTGTTAAAATCCATCTCTCTGGCTTTCCCTTTTATTTAAGAGCTGACATAATAAAGGGATGAGATAAAGGGGCAAGAAGTGTATAACATCACATTTACCTTTGCACAGCAGTCATTTGGCGACTGGATCACTGCTCTCAGTTTTTTACATCACTGGGGATTCACAAAGAAGCAAGTAAGGATGGTTTTACCCTGCCAACTGCATCAGTCTGGCTTGTGTTAGCTTATGTTGTGTACTTGTCTTGAATAAGTGGTGGTATTGTGGGATGCTGATGTGGGATATGATTGTCCTTATTTTTCTTTAAATTTCCAGACTGCTGCAGATGTACAGTTTCCGACTGTGTCTTTTGTTATTGAGTTAGTCCTGTGAGCACAGCAGCCCCTCCTACCTGCTCTTCAAACCTTCTGATTGTGAGAGACAGCCAATCGGAAGACTGTTGACCAAAGGAGGGTGGCCTTAAGGAGAGAGCAAAGAAACGGACATGTTTCAGCGAGTGGATTTCTTCTTTCTTCTTTCCCATGAGTGGTTGCCATCTTTACTTTGCACGTTGTACTCATCACTGGTGTCCTGACTTATCTCAGAATCACTGGCTACGCTGATGTTGGAGATGGTGCCACCATTATTCTGTGGGTTTCTGTGGTCTTCGGTGTCTTCTATCTCTTCATGTAATCCCACACTGACTCTGTGATGTGGAGATGAGGGCTCCGTGGAGGCTGTACCATCTGCTGTTTTTCTTAAGATGTCTTGACATTTACGAGCAGCATTTGCCGCCACACTTTGTGGCTGTTTTTAAATGTTGATCTTAGAATAATTAACAGTAGGAATGTGGCTAATAGACCAGAGTCTGTTTTGTTTAAAAAAATAAATGAATTAAAAAAGAGGTCAGGGGAATTAGAGCATGCTTATGATTCTACATAGGTCTGATATGATTTATGTACATGAACTTAGTTGGAAAAAGGGAGGAGGGGATAACATCAACAGCATCATTACGTGTGCGGCTAAGTGTGTGCTGCTTTGCCTTCGCCTCAGGCCAGAGGAGGCATCCCTCCAACTAGGTCACTGCTAACAGGGTATCAGATGGCTGATGAGAACGAAGGGAGAGAAAAATAGGAGATATTAGGATGATGTGATAAAGAGGGAGGAGAGGAGAGGAAAGGGAGATGACTAAGACAGAAGAGGATGGAAGAATAGGGAAGGAGGCGGGCTGATTGTAGATTAGACAGTGAAGCAAAGATAAAAATTAGAATATTTATCAAAAAGGACTGGACTCAAAAGTTACGTTCTTCATTAAGACTTAGAAAGTTTGTGGATGCTGACTTTTGCTGTCATGGACCTCCTCAAAAAATGGGGCTGAATTTATGAATTTATTCACTCTTTTAAACTCTCGCTGGCACGGTGGTTAGCACTATTGCCTCACAGAAGGAGGTCCTGAGTCCCCCGTGTTTGTGTGGGTTCTCTCCGGGTACTTCAGCTTCCTCCCACAGTCCAAAGACATGCAGTTAGTCGGTTTAGGTTATGTGGTCATTCTAAATCGCCCATGTGTGTGAATGGTTGTCTGTCGCAATGTGTTAGCCCTGCAACAGACTGGTCCAGCGTGTACCCTGCCTCTTGCCCTAAGACAGCTGGGTTAGGCTCTACCCAGCTGTGTCGCAAAATAAACTGTTTATGGCAATATTCTTTCACCGTTCTGATGGTCACTGTAGTGGCTATGTTAATTTCTTAAAGTTCTCTCTTTCTCTTATATTTAATATAACCACTCTATGGACGGACAAGAGCCTGTTTTTATGCGTTGTCGTTAGCAACAACGACGGTAAAACCATCGCGTGTCCGCTTGTTTATTTTCCACATAAACCTTTCAGAATAAAGCTCAAGATCCTGTTGAGACTTTTCAAAATAAACTGAATCACGTGAAAGAGTATGCAGTGTTTACGGATGAGAAGCAAAAAAGAGCCGCCAGGTGCTAAAAAATAAACCTTAGACTCAAACGTTAGAACAGGCTTTTCGCCGCAGCACGCCGTGTAATAAATACTCACAAAGAAAACAGCGGCCGTTACAACTTATGTCTAACAATGTATAGTGTCATGCATCGGTTAAAACATTCGACTCCAGGTACACGACACCCAGCTGGAAACACTTCACGCAAGTCGAGCTGCCCGAGATTCACAGAATTTTCATAAAATGTAAAATTTTTGTGATTTATATCATTATTGGACGATAGATGTCTTATATCGGGATATGAGATTTTGGTCATATCACACAGCCCTAACGTCACACACAACGCGCTCTGTTTAGACCCAGACCAAACTGTTTCAGACTTTACGTTTCCCAATTTTGCTTTAAGTTATTTTGTTATTTACATATGGCCTAATAATTAACCTTATTGCTGTTTTAGAGGAGCGGTGCTTCCAAGGATAGCTGCAGATTTCTGTCAGAATCTACAGATTATGCAGTACAAATAAAATGTTCACGTTTCTCCAACGTTGTCTTCCCAGCAGTTTAACTGACATCTACACTGGATGGTTCATGTTGTCTTCTCCGGCGCTGATAATTGGCGTCTGTCTTGTGTCAGTGATGTAAAAGACGGATTTAATGCGACATGGCCATTCAAACTGCAGACGCTTTCTAAAACATCAGATATGTATCGGATTGAGTACCACATACGAAAGTGACCCAGGTCGGATTTGAAAATATCGGATTTGAGCTGTTCACACTGTCATTCCATGATCAGATATGGGTCGCATAGGGTCAAAAAAGTCGGATTTGATGCGTTTTCACCTGCAGTGTGAACATAGCCTTTGTCTCCCATATTCTCACTTCTGGATGTAGTCTGTACAGTTCCCACATTGGTGCCATCAGACATGCCCCAAGCTGGCAGGTGAAAAACCGTTTAACACCACATCTGACTGAAACCAATATTTGTGCTCTCAGATAAGTGCTAGAAAAGGTCAGTGCTGCAGTGCGTGTTTGAAAACCGCTTCAGTCAAAAAAAGGTGGTGACTATTTCTGTTTAAAATCTTTAACTCAGTGGTTAATCCTTGCTCTGATGTTTCGATGGATGCCTCCCTGACCCTCTGTGAAAAATTTCTAAATCATTTTATAGATAAGATCTCAGTGTTAAGGGCCCCACATTCTCCGGTAGTAAATCAAGCCCCAGTTTCCGAATGGTCAACGGTTTTTCAACAGTTTGAACCTGTGTCGTTCTCGACTTTAAATGAAATAATTAATAACCTGAGAAGCTCAAATTCTCTGCATGACATTATTCCTTCTCGTATCATTAAGGATGGATTGAATACAATCGGGTCCTGTATCTTATTTTTAACTCATCACTGTTATCTGGCTGTGTTCCGACTGTCTTTAAACATGCAGTCGTGCAACCTGTTATCAAGAAAAGCAGCCTTGATCATAACACTCTAGCAAATTACAGGCAGATTTCTAAACTCCCTTTCATGTCAAACATTTTAGAGAAAATAGTGCTTCAGCAACTACAGACCCATTTAGAGAGAAACGGTATAAGTGATAAATTCCAGTCTGGATTTTAAACCGCGTCACAGCACCGAAACTGCCCTACTAAGAGTCTTCAATGACCTCCTTCTAATCGCTGACTCCGGGCGCTCTGCGGTCTTAGTTCTATTAGATTTGACTTCAGCCTTTGACACGGTTGACCATGATATTCTTTTGGCAAGCTTAGAACAAGTAGCAGGCCTTAAAGGAAATGTTCTCTCATGGTTTAAATCATATTTTTCTGAGAGGTCGTTCTCTGTCATGATGGGAAAACATTCCTCTTCTTCTGCCCTTTGTTGCTGTGGTGTGCCCCAGGGCTCGGTACTGGGTCCTGTGTTGTTTTCTCTGTACATGTTGCCCTTGGGCTCCATTTTTGAAAAACATAATGTCTCTTTTCACTGCTATGCTGATGATATTCAAATCTACCTCCACTTGACTGGGGATGTTTCATCTTCACTACAGCTTCTGTTTGATTGTCTGAGGGATGTCAAAGACTGGTTATCACGTAACTCTCTTACTTTAAATGAAAAGAAGACAGAAATGATTGTTTTTGATAGAAATATGCCTCTGGGGCAACTGACTGGTACACTTGGGCCTGTTGCTAACCACCTCACTGATGCTGCTAGGAATCTTGGAGTTTCCATGGATAGTTCCTTCAAACTAGATAAACAGGTGTCTACTGTGGTAAAAACCAGCTTCCACCAACTACGCCTAATTTCTAAGGCTAAACCTTATATACCACGCAACGATCTGGAGAAACTCATTCATGCTTTCATCACTTCAAGACTAGATTATTGTAATTCTCTCTACTTGGGCCTACAATCTTCCCTCCTTCAGCGATTGCAGCTGGTCCAAAATGCTGCAGCACGTCTCTTAACAGGCACTAGAAAGTATGATTCTATCACCCCTGTTCTGGCCAACTTACATTGGCTTCCTATTAAATATCGAATTGATTTTAAAATTTTATTGTTTACTTATAAAATCCTAAATAATATGGCACCTGACTACCTAGCTGATCTCCTCTGTCTGTATAGCCCTAAGAGAGCACTAAGATCATCGGGCCAACTGCTCTTAGTGCAACCTAGGTCTCTGCTGAAGACCAGAGGAGGCCGTGCCTTTGCCTTTGCCGCACCCAGGTTATGGAATATTCTTCCTCTTCATATTCGCGCATCAGATTCTATTCAATCTTTTAAATCACGTCTAAAAACGTACTTGTTTAACCTGGCATTCAAGGCTAATTAGGGTAATTTACATCTGGCTTTGCATTTCGATTATGTAATTATTTTATATCTGTAATTTATATTTTATATTGTGATTTTTATCTGTATCATGATTTTACTGGAAAGCACTTTTGTGTACTTCAGCCTTTAAAATGTGCTATATAAATAAATTTTGATTGATTTTTTTTTTTTTTTTTTTTTTTTTAAAACAAATCACTGTAATACATTTTTAGGAATTTAATTAAGAGTAATTAAAATATCATTGTTCCCTATCAAGGTGTGGGGGCATGGGAGTGGGGACAGCTGGCTTGGGAATGCCTCTGGATCTGGATCTGGATAAGCAATTGAAAATGCATGGATGGAGTGATGGATGAAATGAGGAGCAGTGATAAATTTAGTGTGCAGACATCTGCAGCCTCGACATACTGCTGATAATCAGTTACTGTTACACTGTGTATTCTGACCTGATTTAAGCAGATAACACTAAACAAGATCACCATTACACTACACTGGGATGTCCACAACCTTTATGTAGAAATGTTATGTCTCATAAATCAAATAGACTGCCAGATTCCTAGAATCAGCACATGAAGCATTAATAAGGCAGACGGCAGAGAATTCGAGCCCTCGCGGTGACAAAAATATAATGTTGAAAAAATAGAACTTGCTACAAGTTCTCTGTCTACCCATTTGGTATGTAAAATATGAAAATAAAATCTCACTGTGCTCTTCGAAGTGTTAAAACACTGAGCTGAGCCGTCACAGCAGGCGTCACCTAAAACAGCTGGAAAGTGCTGCACAGCTCGCTGAGGGCAGAGGTCACCGCTTGAGCCTCTGTAACACCTGCTGTTCTCTTTTCTTTTTGCTCTGCTCTCACACATAGTTTATTATGACGTCGGCGTGCGGTTTTTGTTTTTACGCTGTAACAATAGCGACTTTAAATGCAGCATTGTGTCTCTGACTTGGTGAAGCACTTGCTGGTTTGCTTTGAGATTCGTGACACCACTTCTCAGTGTTTTCTTTAATTATGTCACTGAAGAAGTTTTAATGGTTTAGACTCTGCGACTGAATGTAGGGCTCTGGGTCATCTAAACCTATGACACAAACTCTTTGTGTGTGTTTCCGTTGGTGTTGTCTATTGATAATGTATTTCAAGTCTCTATAAGTGTGTAGTTTGTGTGTGTGTGAGAGTACGTGTGTAACACAGAGGCACACATAGATGTCAGTGTGTTTCTTGTCAACCTCGGGCGTGAATGAGTTTGCACTGACCTACATTGTGTTTCAGCAATTATACACACACATGTTGGGCTTTCTGTAGTCGTGGGGACCATAATTCCCTTGCCCCTCAGCTCAACACTGACCTTTATATAACATAAATTATAAATCCCCCGATCAGTTGGAGGGCGTATTTTAAAAGTGAGGAACAGCCAAAATGACCTCACTTCCCACATATGTCCTCGATCCTAAGTTATAAATCACATGTTGGTCCTCACAGAGATTTACAAGCATGCACACACTCTCTTTATACATACAGTACACATGTGAACTCACACATGTAGTTGCTGATGCATGCTGACACGTGCAGTCATGCAAACACACACACATTCTGCCAGCTTCTCTCGATAAAATGCTGACTGTGACATTCCAGCAGAAATCATAAAGGTTTTATTCATGTGTATGTCTGTTACTGTGAGGACTAGTTTTGACATTTCTCACTATTTTTGTGGTATTTCATTGATTTGCTGCAAACTAGGCTTCACAGATCAACTACAATTATTCACGTCATAAATTCATACTAAGTAGGGAGTTAGCCAAACGAGGTCCACCTGAGCATGACTGGGCAAGCAAGGCATGTAATAGAACATTTCTAGTCTGAAAAATCCTCATCCGCTTTATCAGCCCCACGTTCGTGTGATATTTCTCATTTCCAAGCTTCATTTTTCTGTGTCTGTGAGTAAAATGGTTGCACTCTGTGACTCCTGTCCTGAATCTGTCTCCTCTCTCCCCGCAGTCTGCAGACAAGGAGCGGGCGCTGGAGGAAACAAAGAGCTACACCACACAGTCTCTGGCCAGCGTCGCCTACCTCATCAACACGCTGGCCAACAATGTGCTGCAGATGCTGGACATCCAGGCCTCACAACTCCGCCGCATGGAGAGCTCCGTCAACCACATTTCACAGGTCCGCTGAACTTTGAATGTTCTCATTTCTTCTTAGAGGATTAAACAGCCGCTTTGTACGTGTGAGGGATGACGTTTAATGAAAATTCCTCCTCGCACTGCCTTTGTTATCCAAGTCAGGCGTCCAGAGGCACGCTGAAGGTTTCAAACTGTAAACATGATCTAAAATATGAAGTTTGTGAGCAGGAAGGCCCATATACAAAGACACTGGTACACACAATGCACAAAATTATACACACCCGCAAGAGGGCTCCTAAATGAAAGAACAGAACATGCAATCATGTATGAATGCATTTATGTTCAGCAGCCCAGGAGGAGTTTGTGTTTACAAATAGGAGGCAAAAATGCAGAATGTTCAGCAGTAACATAGTGAAAAGAGGTCAAATTATTAGCAGAAAGTGGCGATGGTGGAGAAACTAGCCCTTTTTTTTTCTGTACACACTATACTAAGATAAACAGGCTTTGATTGGTAATGTTTTTTTAGGGTTCAGGGTTAAAGCATCAAACAATCTTTAAATCAGTATTTTTTATGATGGTGTATGCAATGAAAACATAGACACAATGTTTATGGTGTCTCTGTAGAGAGAGTGTGCGGCTCCTCTTTGCTTTGAGTTTTATAATGAGCTTCAGCTCAGGGTTTGGCTGTCTGACTACAACTTCAAACCGCGTTTGTTTCACTCTATCGGCATAAGAACATCTTTTTCAGCAGCAGCAGGGAGCTGTTTTCAGAGAAGCGTTAAAAGGCCACTGTGCACTGTTCGGCTCTGTCTGTGAAGTGAAAAACACTTGTACCTTTAAATGTTAATGGGTAATGTTGGAATCATGGAGACGGGGTGTTTTCGAACCAGGTTAATACTCTATGCAAACGTAATTCTGTGTACGATCACCGTCAAATCCACGAAGACTCTAAAATGTGATACCAGTGTTCCTGTTTCTCCTGCAGGGGTTCTTTTAATCTTGTTTACATGACTTACAGTAATATTGGATGCTATAGTAAATGAACAGTAATCACTATGTCCTAACTGTTGGAGGACAAAGAACACAGAGCTCTAATTTTGTTTCTGTCAGCTGCTTGGATGAATAAAACCACCTGTAAGTGTGATTGCACCCAACAGTGAAGTGAAAGTGTGTGGTGCTGCCAGGGATCCGATCAGGCTTACACAACACTCTGCACCCACACATCTCACACTGCAGCTGTGTCCAACTTATTCCTGTTCCTAGAAAAACTCTGAGCTGACACGTCGCTCAGTGCACTCTATTGAGAAAAGAGCTATTTTCATTCACTGAGTGTTTAAATCCTCAACAGTCTCTTCACAGAGCAATTCTGTGCTTTGAGGAATAATCGTAGTTTTCAGTGGTACAGGGGCTCCATTCTCCTCGTCGGACCTCCGAATAATTAGTATAATCGGAATGCTCTGTAAGCAGAAATAATGAGATGCTTCTGTCCCTGTTATATCGGGCCAGGCTGTGGTCGCATGTCATAATTGCCGCTTTCTGTTCTGTGAGACACAGTCACATCTGTTGTGTAGGCGAACGCTTCATGCGGTGAGGAATTGCACTGAGATGATCTTTAAAAAATCCATTTTGCATTTGCATGCTGCAGCGGCCGATAGGAGTCGTGGAAGGTGAGGCAGAGATGTCCCGGCGTGCTCGTAGCGCAGGCCGGATGCTCTGTTTTTATTGGCGTGGAAGTTCCTCATCTCTGCTCTAAAACAATCAAATACACTTTTACTGACCTTTGAAAAAACTGGCTACTACATAATATACTGCTGGAGAGTGTAATCTGTCATAATACAGCATAATTTATTAGTAGACTTCTACTTAGCCTGGGAAAAGCCATCGAGAAATGCAGACTGAGCCAAACAATTATCTCAACTTCACAGTGTGCAGATGACTCTCAAAGCTGTCACTACAATGTAGATTAACCTCGCTGGACTATAACTGCAAATAAATAAACCAACAAACCTCTTGACAAGAGGTGGGACTTACCCAACACCCCACACACACAATACTTCACTCACAATGCGATTGTGGGGATTTTTAGCATTTTGCGATATGCTGAGTATTGCAATAACACATATTGTTATTTATCACCTTTTCCAAAACAAATTTAAAAAATAAGAATGTTGGGCTTTAGCCTGGTTTTCGCATGCAGCATGACAATTTGAGTTTGTATTATGAGTCTAAATCTGCAAAATAATTAGGATAAGTTTAGTAGTGTAGTGGAATAAATGGCATTTCTCTCTTTAAGTATCCCCCTCCAGGCTGTAAGTGTCATTGTTCTGGAGAGAGGAGGCAGCTGCTGTCAGCCTGCAGCAAAGTTTCAAAACTTCATGTTTAAAAATTAAACAATCATTTTATCTACACACAGACAGCTCTCGTGTTAGCTTGTTCTTTATTCCATTGCACAGTCTGTGCTTAAAACAACCAGGTGGTACACAGGAGCACTTCTCTTCAACTTCTTTTAACAGGTTTCTTCATGGCTCTCCACCTGCCAAAGTTTTGAAAGCTGTTGTCATATCTAGAAAAACACTTTCCTTTAACCACTTGGGTTCTCTGTCTCGGCTGTGGCGCTGCAGTGTTTCTTCTGTGTATGTGTCAGAGAGGAGATGCCATAAACCTGTCATCAATCAATCAATCAATCTTTATTTATAAAGCACTTTTCATACAGAAAAAATGTAGCACAAAGTGCTTTACATAGTTAAAAGCAGCCCACCCCACCCTCCAACTCACTCCCCACACTCTCAATACACATATATCCCCCCACCCCCACCCACACACACATACACACACGCGCACACTTAAAGAGTAAAAATTGGGCTGGGCTCGCATGAGCCAAGTGAGGAAACATTATAACAGAGAGCCGTCTGCACTGGGAGCCGGTCACAGACCGCAGCCTCCGGGCTGGGCACACAGCAGGAGGGAGGCCAAGGAGCCCCCCAACCAGGCTGAGAGGACCCCAGAGACCCAGCAGCCCCGGTGCAGAGAGCGCCCTCCGAGGAAACACTGGAGATATGACGCAATACAATATATACAGGGTAAAATGATAAAATAAATAAGAACAGGATACAATATAAATATAAATAGAGTAAGAAGATTAAAAAATGAATAAGAATAAAATCTAAAAATATTAGGTAAATCCTAAATTAATAATAGAATAACAGGATAGAATAAATAAGCATAAAAAATAAATAAACGCTAAGTAAAAGCTAAATTAAAAAGGTGGGTCTTGAGCCTGTTCTTAAAAACATGTACGTTCTCTGCGGCCCTGAGCTCCTCCGGCAGGCTGTTCCACAGACGAGGACCATACCACTGAAAAGCTGCCTCTCCGTGAGTATGTGTCCTGACTTTAGGGACAATCAAAAGGCCAGTACCAGAGGACCTCAGGGTCCGTGAGGGTTCGTATGGTAAAAGCAGATCTGAGAGATAAGAAGGCCCAAGACCATTATGTGAGCATTAACTTCACTGTTTGGTCAGAAGCTGCTCGGGCTGATCTGCAAGGACACTGTGAACTCGGTGTCTGTTTATTTCTCTTAGTGGCTGCATGCAGCTCATATAATTCAACTTCACTTGGACCACACATGGGACCCAGTGGCCATGCAGCAGCTGTTTAAAACAATAAGAATTATTGTTTGCGAAATACATTGCAGCCTTCTGAGGGATTAAAGTAAAGACACGCGCTGCACGCTGTTGGAAGGCTGTGATTAATGGAGCACTAGAGCGAGCAGCGTATGATCAGTGTTTCCAGTAATAATTTTGAAGTGAAAGGAACATCCAGGACCAAAGCGATTCAGGACACCATCACTGTGGTGCACTTCTAATACACACAGGAGTGTACAGGTTTCTGTTCTAGACTAAAACATGTAATGAGTATGTCCCTCACTCAACAAGGGGAAATATGCTACATGAAGTTTGCACTTGCTTAAGAATGACGCTCATCATGCATCAACATCTTAATTAAACAAGAAGCTTAATTTAGCAGAGAAAAATGTTAATGTCAAAGTTTTAATCCTGAGTTATTTTTTTCAAAGCTCCCATTTAAACGTGATTGATTGTGATTGTTACCTCTGCCAAGGAGGTTATGTATTTGGTAAAACGCTGGATCCATGCTTTTTATTCCCTTTATAAACATGATAGCTGGAAAAGCTTTGAATGAATACTGATAGAACTTTGTAGGTGTGTAGAGTACGCTCATTGTAATAAATGGCCTGTATTTATATAGCGCTTTACTAGTCCCTAAGGACCCCAAAGTGCTTTACACATCCTGTCATCCACCCATTCACACACACATTCACACACTGGTGATGGCAGCTACATTGTAGCCACAGCCACCCTGGGGCGCACTGACAGAGGCGAGGCTGCCGGACACTGGCGCCACCGGGCCCTCTGACCACCACCAGTAGGCAACGGGTGAAGTGTCTTGCCCAAGGACACAACGACCGAGACTGTCCAAGCCGGGGCTCGAACCAGCAACCTTCCAATTACAAGGCGAACTCCCAACTCTTGAGCCACAATATTGTATTAAAGTTTTTCTCATATCCACCAAGGTTTTGAAGGTCAGCTTAAGGTTTATTGGTCAAAAATGGACAAAAAGCCTTAGAACTTAGAAGTCTTACAAGTGTCTTGTATGTTGTCAACATATAGAAAGTGTCATATAAAAAATTTTAAATATGTCACATTTGACCTCTGACCTCTCCTTCAAGGTCAATAGAATTATCTGAAGGTCAAAGTGATAATAATAATTTATAGAGCTATTTTAAAAAGTTTCTTCTAACCTTTCCTTCTCATCAACCTCAGCTAAACTCACTGGTATTGCATTTATGTTGGTGCTACTAGCTTAAGCTGCGTCCACACCGGAGCAATTCATTTATATTCCACTTTTCAGTTTGGAGCACTGACACATTAAAATGAGTGCTATTTTTTATTTTTTTTTTTTCTTAATTTGCTTGTCCTTCATTTTTCTTCTTCCAGACCGTTGACATTCACAAGGAGAAGGTAGCGAGGCGGGAGATCGGCATCCTGACCACCAATAAAAACACGTCTCGCGCTCATAAAATTGTAGCTCCAGCCAATCCAGAGAGGCCAGTGCGCTACATCAGGAAGCCCATCGACTACAGCGTCCTGGATGACATTGGCCATGGAGTCAAGGTAGGCAGAGTAATGAGGAGGGAATATAATAACATCCGTTTATATGAACTCGCATATTCAAGTGTTTATAAATGATTACACAGATTCTCATCCATGCACTCAAGCATGTGCATGTACCACCTTTTCTATTTTACTCTTCTTTTTTTATGTATTGCAAGCATTAGTAAACTCTTGAATGAATATCTCTGTACCAGGTTTGCATATCTATTAATAAGAAATCCATTTTTAAAAATCTCTTTAAAAAGAATTGGATAGAAATTGCATGTTTATGTGTATAACTGAGTGAGCCGCGGTTTTTCTCTAAGCATGTAGAGTGTGCACTTGTAAATAAATAGTTTTTATTTAGGATAAGTAGCAATAATTATCTAGGCATTGTGCTTTCACCATTATTTCTTTAACTGCACTCCTCCTCCTCACTTTTCTGTCCACCAGCTCTTCTTCATCTGTATTTCTGCCCTTTGTCTCTAATGGCTGCTGGTATTCGCATGGCACTGTTGCACTGTAACTAACCTTTAGACTACCCTGTCTCTTCTTTTCTCTTCTATTTGCTGTCATTGGCATATTAAGTGGTTGCTGAGGTTCAAGGTAAGGATGCACAAAACACCTACACAGATTAGAAGTGTGTGTGATAAATGAAGGAAATTGTGTAATGTGGAAAATGCCGTTAGAAAAGCAATAAATGCAGTAATGATCTAAGAAAGTGACTACTGTGCTATTACTGCAGTGGTCAACAAACCAAGCAGCAAAATATGCTAGAATCAGCTTCCTCTTCCTCCCTCTGTCTCTTTACACTCAGCCCCCTTTCTTCATGCCAATTTTCACCTGATCATAAAAATCTATTGAATGCTTAATAAGTTCTCATATAAAAATCATAGCAGCCTGGTTAATGAGTTCTGTGCCTTTCATAAATGTATTATTTAATGCACAGCCTGCCTGCTGTCCAACCGTGAAGTGACAGCTAGTGTTGGAACATGTTCGAATGAGTCCTGAAGGTCTTAAAGGACTTATAAATCATTCTACCCAGTATCATAGGACACGGTAGAGGTGGACTCTAGGACCTGATGTTTTAAAGCTGTTTCAGCAGAATGGGGTGAGCTACACAGGGGTGATGTTGTTTTGGCTAGCTACTGATATGTTGGCTCTGTGAAAGGCCTGAGCTGAGCGCTGAGCATTAACACGGTTTGTTCTCACAGGTGAATGGTCAGCCGAACATGAAACTTGGAGCGGGTCTGTCTCGGTCCAACCCTCCCACTCAAAAACCGCCCAGCCCTCCAAGGGCAGGCAAGGGCATCTTGGGGTATGTACACAGCCTAGCACCAACACTCCCACATGTGTATCTTCTTTCCCTTACTAGTATTCACCTTGTCTTATCCTTTGTGCTTCCATGGTTTAATATAAGTGAATGTTCTGTGTATTTATTGGAACTTGAGTATTTGTCTCAATTTTTTTTCTTAAATGTGTGAGTAGTATGGCCTCCATGGGATAAAATCCAATTTTGGAAAAGTTGTGACGCTGCGTAAAATGTAAACAAAAACAGAATGCATTTATTTGCAAATCTCATAACCCCATTTTTTTTTCTCAGTAGAACATATAAAACATAGCAGATGTTTAAACTGTGACCATTTTCTATTTCATGAAAAATATTAGAATAGAATAGCCTTTATTGTCATTGTACAGAGTACAACGAAATTGGAGTGCCACTCCCTTGGTGCAAGTTTCAATAATAAATATAAATGTAAAATATAAAAAGTACAAAAAAAACCAATCGTAAGTACTCAAACAATAGTATGTACAATATATACAGGATAGCAGCATTAATATAATGACAGTATGAATAGCAGCATAATATAATGACAGTGACGGTATGGAATAGGTTCAATTGTTTTTGTGCTTATTTACTACGGTGATAGCTCTGGGAAAGAAGCTATCCCTGAATCTGTTTGTCCTGGTTTTATGTGACCTGTACCGTCGGCCTGACGGTAATAGTTCAAACAGTTGGTTGCTGGGGTGAGAGTGGTCCTTGATGATATTGCCAGCTCTGCTGAGGTACCGAGAGTTTGCAGTGACCTCCAGGCTGGGCAGAGAGCAGCCAGTGATCTTCTGGGCTGTGTTGATGACCCTCTGCAGTACTTTCCTGTTCGCAGCTGAGCACCCTGCATACCATGTTGTTATGCCGTACGTTAGGATGCTCTCTATGGTGGCTCTGTAAAATGTCACCAGCAGCCTCTCCTCCAGGTTGTTCCTCCTGAGCACTCTCAGAAAGTGGAGACGCTGCTGGGCCTTTTTAGCTCATTTTGGAAAAAAGTTGGGACGGGACCATGTTTACTTGTTTTCATTGTGTAGCAACCTCAACAGTCTGTAAACATCTGGGAACTGAGGAGACCAGCTGTTGTCCCATTCTTGTCTGAAAAAAGACACGTGAAAAGACCCAGGAAGACAGAGTTAACGATAAAAACGATAACAAAATAACACTGAGAACCGATAAAAACCCTGAAAACTATACATTTCACACCTGAGCCTCAACTCTCGCGGCCCGGTACCAAACGACTCACGGACCGGTACCGGTCCGAGGCCCGGGGGTTGGGGACCGCTGCTGTAAATGATGAAATACTCAAGTCTTTGTAATTTTACATTGAAGAAGATTATTTCGAAATACTAACCTCTGCCCGTCTTTTATTCCCAAGTATATTATTGACCTGTTGCCTAATTAGTTGAAAAATATTCCTCCTGTTTTTCCTTCTAATGCCACTAACTTGGAAAAGTAAATGATACCTTTAATGCCCCCTCACCCCCACCCCAATGTTTGGAGACATATTTAGTGATTCCATATTTTTCATGAAATGGTAAAATCTCCTTCATATGCTCCGTTGTGAATAAAATATTGGTTTGAAATTTGCAGATTGCTGCTTTCTGATTATTTGTGGTTTTTACACAGCATCCCAATTTCAATATAAATGGACTGATAAGATAAATCTGCTCTCACAGATGTGTTGTTTTCTGAACTGATTTTGAGATAAGTCGTGTGCATGTGTGAAACTGCTGCAGATTGTGTGTGTTTGTGTCTTGTGGAAGGATGGAGCGTCCTGCTGCAAGCTTATTACAGATTTGACCCGGCAGAAGGGAATGACACACACACACACACACACACACACACACACACACACACACACACACACACACACACACAGTAAAATGCAGTGCTCAGAGGAATAACGTCATGCGTTGTGAAAGCTTGTTGTGTTCTCTCCCCTCAAACATCTAGGTCACCCAGCTGTAGCCCTCATTCTTTCTCTCTCCTTATCTCCTTATCTTCATCTCGATTTCACTCCTTCCTCTCTTTTTTTTTTTAACTTTCTCATTCCTTATTCCTTATTTATTCCCGTTGTCTTACTTTCTCTGGGTCCAGCTTTCTTGAGTAAATATTGGGTCTTGAACAGTCCGCAGATGCTGTCTTCCTATCACTTTCCATGCTGCTTAGGTGTGCTGAATTAGCTAGCACAATACACATAAGTCTATATACCATAGACAATATAAAAGATGGATGTAACCACTGTTATGTTGGCTGTCGATTTTGACCCAACATTTTGAGGCTTTAGCGTAAGAGTTTGGACCTTCCACCATGCTGGTACTTCTGAGCCAGAAGTTCTTGTATTTGGATTAAAAGGATGGAGTGCTTACTAGCTAATTAGTAGCTAACGCTAGGCAGCATTGGGAATACAGCCAGAGACAGTATAAAAGACGGCTGTAGCAACTATGAGATTCACATGAGCATCTTGACCTGACGTCACCCTCTTGGTATTGTGATACTTGACAACCAAGGTGTGGATGTTAACAGGAAACCACACACTAACTGGCTAACGAGTTGTCAGTCACATGTTGCTAACCAATAAGTATTTCCTGGATAATCCTACTTTCTAAACCTCTTTTGGTTGATTTCTCCACGGACTTCTATAGGACCATTAGCCTTTTTCTAACCACAGGTATCATCCGCTGGTGGCCAAAAAAAGGGATGCAGGTTTGTATTTATGTATTTACTGGCTTCACTTTTGGAAGCTACAGCCATGTAAAATCGAATTCACCAAAAGAGAACCACAAGCTTCTTGGAATGTCCACATCAGTTACTAAGTGATAATGGTGGGTAAATTCCATGAAAATGCTCCAAAAGGCACCAACAGCAATAACAAACCTAAGAGCTCCAGGTCAGTGACTCCGGTTAGAGGAGCTAACTTACGTGCTGCTGCATTACCTTATTACAATATTTATTGCAATACTTTGATTGTCTGTGTGCAGCAGGTAGGCTGATAGGTGGCCTCATTCAGTCTGTGTTGTCTGCTGCGTTGCTTCCTATTTCCTGTAACCTGCTGATCAGCCACCTGTTGTACCATGTTGAACAGCACGGCAGGATTTTTTCCCTGCTGAAAGAGCCCTGACTAGCCAAAGATTATCACAAGACTGCAAACAACCCGTAATGCAACACAGTCTTACAATGTTGCGCTACTGCAGTCTCATTTCATAAGCAACACAGAAGTTAGGAATAGGTAGTTGTCTAGTTCTCTGTTATTTAAATAATTCTACTTTTTAAACCTAACGTCCACAAGTCTGACATTTGGTGCAGTATGACAACAAATAAGATGAGAAAGTGTTTGCGTTCCCTAAGGATGAGGGAGCAGAAGCAGCTCAGCACTTGGCTGGAACTTTGAGTTGACTGGAGCTTTGGTGCACAAGCCAAATGTCTGTACACACACACACTCTAACACACACACACACTCTAACACAAACATGCGTGGAGAGACGAGGAACAAATCACAGCAGTGAGCTGGCGTAATGCTGTAATCAACAGGCCTTCTGACGACTCACACTCACATAAATAACAACCCAGACGATTCAGAGAGTTTTCACCGTCTAAGTTTGACTGTTCTTTCTTTAGCACCAGTGTTAATCGGATTGGATTAACACTGCGCGCTTTAAACTTGGTGAAATAACAGAATCCTTTGCAGACAGACTAGATGGGATAAATGGGAAACCCCAATAGAAATCCAAATAAATGGCTGTAAATCTGCTTGGAAATCATGCAGTCTTTTTCTTTGCTTACAGTGATAACTGCTGGTGCATTACATGACTCATAGGTTGTTGAAATATTGGATGTAACTGTGTAATTATTCGTGAGGCGGAGTTAACCAGGTGGACACTGTGCCTGCTTTGTGTTATGTGTATGCAGTAAGTGACATTTATTGTGCTGATCCATTGCTTCACTCTGATTTTGGTCAGTTTTTTGTTTTCCTCTGTTGGCGTTCACTCGTCCTTATTCTCTACATACAGCTCTGTGACGTGGGAGGAATTTTATTTCTCTAAAAATACACACTGGCCTTTGAACATGACCTTTACCGATTTTATTCTTTTTGTTCCACAGCAGGAAGGAGGCTATAGCTAGCTCACTTGCAGAATTAAGGTGTACTTGCATATCAATACTGATGCTTTAAGTGTGCTTGTGGCTATTTAATGTTACTTTCAGGAGCGATCCTTTGTCGCCAGAATCAAGTTTGTCTCCCCATTAACCCTGTCTTCACCCTTACGTTTTGCATGTACAGGAAGAACTCCCCCTACAGGACACTGGAGCCTGTGCGCCCCCCTGTTGTACCCAATGATTATGTCTCCAGCCCTACCAGAAACAATATGGCAGGGGGACAGCTTCCAAGTCCGGCCCGCACCGCTACCCTCAACCATCGACCCCGAACATACAGGTAGCCGGGTCAGTGGGTAAACGTGGCCTGCCAGAATGGGATTCAGAGCTTTTCCTTTTCCCTGCTGAAATTCTTTTGCATCTCTGATAAAACTTTGAAAAACTTTAAAATCACTGCTGGGTTTTTTGTTGTTGTTTTTTTGTTTAGACATATTTTTCATTTCAGCCTGCTTAAAAAGCTAAAGGAGAGATTGTTTTCTCTCTCATCCTCACGCAGTGTGTTTTAGTTCATGCTTCCATTCTTGGTCATTTACAGCTGATCTAATTGGCTTGCACGGTGACTAAACATATTTCAGAACACCTGGAGAGTCATTTTTCAGTTCAAGACAAAATGTATCCTGCAGAAAACATTCCCAGCTTTTAACTTCATCAACAAAATAAAATACAGGGAGAAAGATTTCAATATCACACTACAGCTATAGCCGTACAGCCACAAAATCAAAGAATTGGCCTTTAAAAAGTCTTGATCAACGTTAGAAGCTTAAATCTGAACATCTAATGAAATCTGCTATAAAACGTCGCTCCAGATACTGACAAACAAATGCATATTTCATGCGGCACTGCAGAAATACAGTCTTGTACAAAAGTGGTCACGTTCCTCTAGGCCTCTGTAATCGTTCACCTGCTCTGGCTTCTCTGCTGCTGTCCAGTGTTTCCTCTGTGGATTTGCTCAGCAATCACGCTCAGGGAGTACATGCTTGTTATGGTTCATTTCAAATACACTGTTCATTGCTAAAAGGATTTTATGTAGTTATTTTATTAACCTAATCATACGTGTTAGTGTTACTGCTGAGAGAACACAGAGGACTCACAGAACTAACTTTCTGTTTACACCCTCACAGCATCAACTAACTGATTTTATTCTTTCATTCATTTTCAGCTTGTAGTTTTCTTTTGTCTCCTCTGCAGTTTATGTAGCTGTTGGTGTCCTGGATGGGAGAGAGAGGCAAATACTTTGAAAGCAGAGCTTTGAATTTTGCATTCGCAAATAAATGTTTAAGTCTTTGACAGTGTTTACATGTTAATCTCACAGACAGCATAAAAGATGGACGTAGCCACCATGTCACCACCTTTCAGGCTCCTGGTAGCATTTTAGCCATCTGTGTGTTTTATACTCTTCATACTCTTCATATGTGATTAAAAAAGTATGACCAGTTAAGGGCTGGACCAGACTCTCACTTTCCAATAACGTGATTGACAGGTGCGTAGCCAATGAACATAATCCTCTTTTCTGACACTTGGAAAAGTCATAAATGTTACAAAAAGAGTTTCATCATGAACTAGTCATTGAGCCACAGAGCAATAGAGATGTATGGTGGTTTTCTTGTAGATTTCTGTACAACCAGTATGCTTTCTGCAAACACAAGAGTTTCCCTCTGTAAAAAGAATGCAGGTTCACTTTTTTAGACCCAGAATTTACGTTCTTGTTATGCTGTCTGTGGTTGCTCTAAAAGGCACCCTTTGCAGTAATTGTGCAGCGCTGATGTAGCATTTTAAAAATGAATAAACAAAAGTATAGATTATTTAGAGCCCTGTTTTGTCCAATCACAGCTCTGCCTCAAACTATTCTCAAGTCCTTCCCATCCAGTCACCACCTTCAACTCAGTCACTCTAAAACTGATCAGATTGCATGTGCTGTGTTTATGGTTTCATTGCTCCTGTGATGATGTTAGCTCTCTCTCATTCTGCTGCTGTTTGCTCTGCTGTTTCTTGTCTTTGCACTTTTCTTTTCATCTTCATCAGCGAGCCAGCCTCTGCCCCTGCTGCCTTTGCCTTTAATATTTGTTTGCTTTTATCTGTTGCTCTCTTTGTGCCTTTTGAAAAATCATGACTGAGTAAGCAGTCAGTCAGCGTTTCATATCCACTTTTTTTTTTAAATTGTTTACATTTTCTGGAGTGTAAAAATAGAGCTGTTTTTTTTGTTGATTGTGTAATTTTGGAAAACGGTGAAATACTACACATCAAGTTTTCTTGGTCTCCAAGTTCAGAGGTCTTTTTTATTTGTAAACATGATATTAACAATGTTATAAAGCAAAAAAATAAGTTCCTCACAGCAGAATTACTCAACAGCCTTGCTGCTCATTAAATCCAGTTCCAGGTTGTGAGGCTGAGAAATCAGCTCATATCAAATCTTTTGTTTCAGTTCATTAATTCTTATTAGCAAAGACGAGCGTGTACAAAACATCCAGTTAGAGGCTGATGCCATGTGACTCCTGTTTGCTGCTTTATTAGCGTTCGTGTTGTAAATGACTTGCCAGGCCAGACGGCGTAGTGTAAGAGGGCGAAGGCTGGAAGCAAGAAAGAATAAAGTAGAAAAAATAATATGAATATGAAACTATATTGGACCTTTATTATTGGCGGGCTGATATTAGCTATTTGCATTTATAATGGCTGGAAAATTAAAGGTAATAAAAGCAGCTGCTTAGTGTAAATTATTGAGATTTAAGGTAACGCTTTGGCCCCACAACAACTGATTTGGAACTGAACAGAGACCAAAAAAACTATGTAAAAAATGGTAATTGAAAAATGACTAAAAATAAATAACGTAAATATGATTTCTGTCCTTTATTCCTTTCTGGCTCATTTGTGACCGTATCACAGGCCAGACTTTGGAAATCACTCATCTAGACGATGTGTTTCCTGCATTCACTGCTGAGCCAAATGTAGGCTTGCTGCAGGCCATGTGTGCCCAGCTGCCATCGTGCAGGAGACAGCTCAACTCCTTTTTATCTGTGTAGTGTCAATTTATTCTCTCATCAAAAGCTGATTTCATTTCAAAGTTGAAACTGTTTTGTTTCATTGTTGAAGCATCCTGGTAATACGACTTTTGGTCATTTTAATTGTGACCTGTCTCACTCTCTTCTCTTTGCCCTCACCCCCCAACTTGTCACTTGGCTGCCCCTCCCTGGGCCTGGTTCGGCCAGAGCTTTCTTCCTGTTAAAAGGGAGTCCTTAAACCGAAACCTGAATGTTTGTAGGGATTTCCACACAGAGAGAGCAATGTCCTATCACACAGTTTACACCAATAAATGTTTAAAGACATACTTGGTGTACATTTGCTATAGTCTCTCCTTATAGGTCGTCTTTAAGTGTAGCCAAAATTAGTGGGGGGGTTATGACTTTCATGAGCCAAGTCAAAGAGCTTTATGACCTGTTTGAGAAATTGCTGTTTTGTTTCCATGCGTGCCATAGATAATCTTATCCTATTGGTCACAGAACCTGCTGTAGTACTGGTGGTGAGGTGGGACATTTGACATTCATTTCAATGCTTTTTCAGCTTGAATGCTTTTATCAGAGGAGTCATGAAATAAAGGTTTGATAGGAGATTACTTGGCCTTGCAGCTCAGTGATTCTGGTATTTTACCCATTTCTAACTGAATCCAAGGTGGAACACATCCCTATGCAGGACCCTGACTTCCCCCACTCTGTGTGTGTGTGTGTGTGTGTGTGTGTGTGCGCAGTGGTAGCAGTGGAGGCAGCCATCCCAGCAGCAGCAGTCGGAGCAGCAGTAGAGAGAACAGCGGCAGCGGCAGCGTGGGCATTCCCATTGCTGTGCCCACACCCTCCCCACCCTCCACATTCCCGGGTAACACACAGAAATATACACGTCTGTGCTACACACCTGCCCACCATTCCTCCAATTCTAACTGGACTCTTTGTACTATTAAGATTTTATATTTTAAAGTCCTTCTAAAGTTATAAACTATATAAACAGCTTAATTTTTGTGTGTAATTTCTGTGCTTGAAATTCAGCTCCCCCTGCTGTTTGTGCTTTGTCACTCACTCCCTCCTATAACCTTATTTCCTAACTCCTTCCTCCTTTCCATCCTTCCTTTTCTTCTGCCTGAAGTTTCCCCGACTGCCGGACCTGCTAGCTCATCCTCTACCGCCCCTAACTCTTCCCCTTCCCCGTCCCCAACTCCTTCCTCTTTCTCCTCCTCCTCCTCCACCACAACCTTAACACAACCCAACGCACCTCTGCCGCCGAGCTCACCTTCTCAACATGCCAACTCACCTTCCCAAGCAAACTCTCAAGCGAATGCGCCAAACGCCGGCACCTCCCCCCCCTCTAAATCTTCCACAAGCACATCCGAAGTCCAATCGGAGCTGCTTCCCCCTGCCCCTCCCCCTCCACTTTCCTCCTCCTCCTCTTCTTCATCACCCACTGAAGGTGAGTTTTCAGGGACACCTCTGCTCTCCAAACATCACCAAGTCCTCCTTTTTTCTCTCTGTTTCTGTGGATTTTATCCCCACCCCGGGGAGCTAATCTTTAACTCTTTCCTTCATGTTTAACACAGAAAATTAAAATGGAATTGAATCACTGATTGATTGATACGCAGTGTATTAAGAAAATATGAGTTTATAACGTTGCCCCTCTTTGCTGGTCAGGCCCTATCGTCCCTCAGTTCTACAGTATGAACCGGCCTCAGCCTCGACAGCAAACCCCACAGGTGGGGGGGTCACTGCCTTACCGCCGCCCCCCATCGGTGACTGGTCAGCCAATTACAACCCAGAATCAGGTCAATGGCGGTCCCTACTACAACCAGAGCCCAGGTATGCAGTATAAAAGCAGCCACCAGTCACTCCACTCCCACATTGAGAAAGTTTGGTAAAAGTTTTGTCTTTTGTGCTTGCAGCCTCTCCCCCGCCCCCCTCCCTGCTCCAGTTCACCCCTCAGCTTCCTCTGATGGGGTTTGTAGCTCGAGTTCAGGAGTCCAGTGAGTATTAATCTGGATTCTTTTTCAGTAATTTATCAGAGAAATGTTTCTGCACATCATTTTTCTCTTGAACATCTGTGTGTCAAAACGGATGACATCATCAGCTTTTAAGCCCAGATTCAGTTCAGCTTGTATAAAGTATCCCCAACCTCCAGTTTCAGACGCCCCCCCTCCCTCGCAGCCTGCCACTGAGAACCAAGTAGCGCACGAGGAGGCCCTGCCCACTCCTCAGCCAGCTGAGGATGGGCATGAAGAGGAGGACTCAGCAGTAGTGGAGTATAACGACCCGTATGCTGAAGAAGACCCACCGTGGGCCCCCAGGAACTACTTAGAGAAAGGTACACCACAGAAATACACAGAGGCAACAAAGTACTTGCAGTTTGCATTGTTTATGAGGTTGTGTTAGATCACTCCATCAGTGTTCCTTGAATTAGTTGCTCATATATGTAGCCTTAAACTGTGTCTCCGGGTAGAATAACACAACTTGGATTTAAGGTTGTCTACCCGGAAAACCTAATTCCCAAAGTCCCCCAAAAATCTTAAGTCAGGTATTGATGTCTTTTATACTCATTAATTGCTTTGGATATTATTGGATTAGTTGTTGCATTAATCACAGGGGTGAGCAGTTTTTTAGTTTCCATTTGTGCGTAAAAACTGAAATGCATGCAATTACATTTACTGCACTGCTTCTGGTGAAATGACTGAACCTTCTGCTGTTTAGTAATCATATATTGGTGTGTTTGTCGCCCTCCAGTGGTGGCCATCTACGACTACACGGCCGACAAGGAGGACGAGCTGTCGTTCCAAGAAGGAGCGATCATATACGTCATCAAGAAGAACGAGGACGGGTGGTTTGAAGGAGTGATGAACTCGACCACCGGTCTCTTCCCTGGAAACTACGTAGAGTCCATCATGCACTACGCTGACTGAGCCAAACGTGTCTGTAATCACAGCTGCGGTCAAGAACTAGAAGGGAAAATGTGACCCTGTTCCACGTTGCCATTTGTCTCCTTAAATTCACACTAATTGGTCACAAGAAAGTCAGAGCTTGTGAAAACAAAACGACCACTTAATCAATAACAGGCTTTACCTTAGTGCTTTAGGACTAAGAGGGGTTTCAGGTGTGAGATATTCATTTAAAAACACCTGAGACCTGTCTACATGCAAGTAAAAAGTCAGTAAAGTTCTTTGGGTATCTTCTTTTCAACCCCGTGTAATTCAAAGAAATTATGAAATGCGGTGCTTTCCAGCCACACAACAGCTCTGTTTCTCTGAAGAATGACTACACACATTTTAGAAAAGAACGTTTAAGTGGGACCTGATGGTACAGGTGTTGCCACACATTCAGGGTGTGTCTCGGTCATACAAATGTGTGTATGCTGCAGAAGTGATAATTGTCCTAATAATCTAAGTCCTACTAATCAAAAGAAATGACTGCACCCAGAAGATCAAGACATGAGTAGGACACATTTGATTTTGTTTTTTTTAATCACAAGAAATTGATTTTAAGATGTTGACATAAGAAATTTGTTCTCTTGCAACACATGTTGTGCAGAACTTTTTTCCATTTCTCATACAGATGTGAAACCATTTAGTATGTAAGTGTGGTTAAATGTTATAAATCATAGACATGATCACAGCAGAGTGATTCTTATAATAGTAGAGCTGAAAATCTAGACATAAGCCAGTGATGTTGATTCAAATGGACACTGTAGTGTGGAACTGTTAAAAGCTAATCCTGCGTGACTTTTAATGGTGCCAATCTCCAAAAACAAAAAAACAAACAATCCTAAGAGCCTTATGAGGTGAAAGAAGGAGTTCTCTGAGGGAGGAGTCTTGGGGATAAACTTGAGATGAAGGAAACGATAAAAGAAAACACTACAGGTCAGAAAGGTTTTTATGTTAAACAAAGCGAACAGCACAAAGATCTTCAGTGACACTAAACTCAGTGAAGTTGTGTGAGTGACCTTTTTGCAAGTTGATTGGATGCCATCCTGCTCTCTTCATGGACAGTATTCAGTGAAAACTGAGCTTCTGTCCTCATAGAAAGTTCCTTTAACATCACACCACATCCTGCTGTGATGTGACGTCTGCAAGTGGAACTGTGTGTTTTCCGGTAGCTGAAGTTTTCTTGTTAGTTCTGTGTTGAATGAAGCTGCAAAGGCAGTTCTGGCTGATATAAATGTATGTGTGTAACTAAACTAACATTTTATCTAATCCACAAGAGATCTGATCAATCGCCAAGGTCAGACCAGACAGCAGAACTAAGCTCTCCTGTGTCCGACCTCATCGTGGGTTTGTTGTCGTGTAGTAAAGTGGACCTGATCTAATCGCCAGGAAGAGATTCTGGAGCTGTTATCAGTTTTGTTTTGGTTTTTTTTGTTTGTTGTTGTTTAAGTTTACAGTGTGTTTGCTTGCATGCCTGATATATAATAGACATTTTTATTCGCCATATTCTGTTTTTTCTTTTTTCTTTTCCTGTAGTTTCACCAGCTTGCTTTATGATGTCTGTTTGACCAGCTGGAGGTTGTGATGTTTCTGTGCAGTTTTTGCTTGTAATAGCCCTTTAACTGAAGCCCTGTGTGCTTGGACGTAAGACCGACTCTCAGAAAAAGGTGGATATTTTTGTGCCATATGTGTGTGTGAAGAGTTGTGTGCACGTGTGTGTGAGAACCAGTAAGAACCAAATGTTCCCTTGTTGACTGAAGTGACTTTGGACTTGAAAACAGTGTGTCCTTAATGTACAGTGTAACTTAAGAGGTGTTTTACCACAGAAACCAGAGTATGCCAAATTAAATAACAAATAAGATGAGAAACAGTTTTCCCCTATAGATGTTTGAGTTGAAGGAAAAAACGTTTTTTTTCTTGATGCTCTTAAGATAAAGATTCTCTCTCTTGTGTAGCTGCAAATAATTATTTTAATACCTATATACCAAGCTGACATTTTCAGATAACAATAATTGTATTTATTCATATATCCATGTACTTTCAAGTTTGAGTGCAAAGTGTTGTCCAAATTAAAATGAATACAAATCATCAGAAATTTACACACTTCTCTGTAGGAGCACAAAAAGAACAGAAGGTGTAGTGTGAAGCAGCACACAACCCTCTTTGAAAAGGTAAAAAATAAATAAATCTAGTGTAAGTTCATATGTGAACACAACGGTCGCCAGCCTTCAGACAGAATGTCTTTAATGTAGACAGCAAATCGTTTGAGCTGCTGCAAACTTTGGCTCACTCTGGTTTTTGTTTAGCCTGCAATATCCCTTTAAAGTGTGGACTAAAAAATGAGATGAACTGTGAGATGTTATGGACAGCTTCTCCAAGGCCTTTAAAAAAAGAAAGAAAAGAAAATCAAGAATCTGTTTCATTGCCCTCAGTGCAGACATTGACCTCTAAACAGGACAAGTCTGGGTTGAGATTCACAAAATATTTTAAGAGTAACCCCCAGTGCCCCCCCCTGGCAAGACTCTCCTATGATAGTAATAATTTCATTACACGTGGCCACAAGAGAAAGTAAGACACCCTACAATCAGCTGAAAAAATTCTGGACACGCCCCTGCTGAATTGCACTCATCACCTTTGAGTTTCTTATAGGACCTTTGGTTTCTCTTTAGATCATCGCTTTCATTTTATTTCTCCCATCTCATTCTTCGGGATCTACCTGAAAGAACAGGCCTCAGAAGAAGCTTTCTCCTTTCCAAAGTGAACATGACTGAAAGCACAATGTTCTTTAAGTGAAAATACTAAATAAATGTCTTAACAATAAGCATGTACTACTGTTGGGTATTTATCAGACTGGACGGTAGAAACTGCGTACAGAAGAGTTAAGTTTTTTTTGTTGAAAGGTGAAGATAAGAAATAATAATTAAATGCGTATGCTCACAAGAACTGAGAATATATAAAATAAAATTTAAAAAAAAAAAAAAAAAAAAAAAAAAAATATATATATATATATATATATATATATATATATATATATATATATATATATATATATATATATATATAAATAAAATTTTTTTTTTATATATATATATATATATATATATATATATATATATATATATATATATATAAATAAAATTTTTTTTTTTTTTTTTTTCACAAACCTGCTTAAAGGTAAAAAAGAAACGCAATGAAAGAACACTTTTAAGAGTGTATCGACAATTGTCATTTTATTTCGACAGGACAAAACGCCGGAAATGATAACGCGAGGACTGATCGGTAAAGGAAGAAGCTCTTTATCTAGTCAAACCACTATTTTATGGTCAGCTGTAGCTTTTAAAGTGACTTTTATTGGATGACACCTCACGCTTTTCGAGTCTAAAATTGCTGCTTTCCTATAGATTACTTAAACGAGTTTATTTTAAGGGGGAAGTGAAACGCCACTGTACGAAACTACATTACCCGTAATGCAGCTCGGTATGACCGACGTACTGTCGTGAATTTAAACTGCTAATACGTCGGTCACCGACTCTCAACAGTCGTGAAAACACCTGGACAAACTTGGATGTTTCTATCGGTTAATGTTTTGTTAGTTTTTGTAAGACTGTTATGCAGTTTCAGCACCGGGCAGAGTGGAGTTTGTGGGGCGGATTATTCGACTGTGAAAATGCCGCTTTATGTCAGTTAGCGCCGCAATGCTAGTTAAGCTAACTTTTTGCTAACAACTCGTTTGATCATTTTCATTCTGTAGCTTTTCAGATTTGCTCTTCAAATATGAATTAAACGCACCCGGTTCGTTGCGAGGATGCTGTATTTGCTATATTAGCTATTTAAACAAACAAAAAAATAGTCTTATAACGGTTCCGCCCAAGCAGGAAAGATTCAGTTGAGGAAACCATGACACTCGCTCCGAAGGAACTGTCCAACCTGCTGAGCATCATCTCGGAAGAGGCTTGCACCAACTCCTTCGAAAGCCTCTCCACTCACTTTCATCATTACTTCGGGAAAGCTGAGCACTTCAGGGTCGGCTCGGTGTTGGTGATGCTTCTGCAGCAACCGGACCTGCTGCCCAGCTCCTCGCAGCGGCTCATCGCCCTCTACCTGCTGTGGGAGATGTACCGCACCGAGCCACTGGCCGCTAACCCTTTCGCCGCTGTTTTCGCGCACCTGCTGAACCCCGCACCTGCCGGAGAGGAACAGGAGAAGGTGCTGTCCGGTAGGTCTCCGTGTGAAAATGCTTTTTCCTGACTTTGTTTATGTCACCGAGAAAGAAATCAGCCAGGCCTAAACGAGCAGGACATATAGCAGCAGCGAATAAGCTTTGATACAAAGTTGAGGTTTTCTCTGAAGCTAAACTCAATATTTGAGGGTTGTGCTTTTTTTTTTAAAGAGTCTAAGTCTTCGTGTTGTAACAGTGATGACCAATCAAGATTTTTGGCATCTTATACTCTAGAGTCTAGACACAAACGAGTGATGTCTCTGTGGCACATGATTGTGCTTTGAAGGACCACAGCCTTATGTAATGTTGTCCCTATCTGTTTGTCTGAAATGAGAAACAGTCTGTTTCTCATTTCAGACAAACGTGTTCAGTTCAGTTAAACATTTGCCCTCAGATCTTGCTGCCAGTGCAACACCCAGTTACACTGGCAGTCTCAGTGTGACTGTGTAACATGATGAATGAGGGCATCAGGGATTATGAAGTGTATGAAGTCTCCTGTGTTTGGTGTCCAGGCTTCCTGCCTCCCATCACCCAACCTGAGAAGTTCTTCCTGTCCCAACTGATGTTGGCACCTCCCAGGGATCTCTTCAAAAAGACACCCAGACAGGTGTCCTGCATGGATGTTGGCAACATGCCCCAGTCTGTAGACATCAGCGGGTTGCAGCTAGCGTTGGCAGGTCAGTACCCACTCACCCATAAATGATCTACTGACTGAAAGACTAGGTGTGACTGGTCAAAACTGTCACTTGTTTATACTGGTTTGTTTTAAAAGGCAATTTTTTTTCTTCTTTAATCTCTTTGCACAGATTACTTTGTTTACTTTGCACTTTGTTTCTTTTATGTTTTAATTCACTGTTTCTGTCTCTTTGTTGTTTAGAGCGTCAGTCAGAGTTGCCCACTCAGAGTAAGGCCAGTTTCCCAAGCATTCTCAATGATCCAGACCCAGACTCATCCAACTCAGGATTCGACAGCTCTGTGGCCAACCAGATCATCGAGTCTCTGGTCACAGGCCCACGCCCTCCCCTGGAAAGTAAGTGTTATTGATGATTTGTTTGTTCATTTTTCAAAAAGGCTTTTGTTATGCAGAAAACCAAGAACATTAAAAGCAGGTCACCTCAGGTGTGTGTGTGTGTGTGTGTGTGTGTGTGTGTGTGTGTGTGTGTGTGTGCAAGCAACATGAAAAGAGTATGTCTTATCATCATGTTTCTCATCATCATGTTTCTCATCACTCGGCTGGTTATTCACTTCTAGCTTACAAGTCAGGAGCTGTGTGAATTAGGAGATCACAGATGAAAAACAAGTGAACGTTTTGCTTTGCTGGCAGTTTTGTGGGTTTTCAGCTGTCAAGTGCACATCTGACTTATGTTCATCCATAAGTCAGATGAAGCAGCATGGTCACACAAGAACCTGAGTAGTTTCACTAGTGTGTGCATCAGAGCTTCAGCTCTCTGCCGTGGTGTCCCAATATTACAGTTCATTGCTGTTCATATCCTGAGACACAATGCTTGGCTCTCTGAACACGAGATCACCTTTTAAAGCTGGCACACATGTAGCCATGGTTACTAGAGTAGACCGCCACCCATGAATAAAGCTACGTCTGAAACAGAACAGGATTATCACAAGTGTTTCAATATCGTTGTTTAATCCTCAGGTCACTTCCGCCCTGAGTTCATCCGGCCGCCGCCTCCTCTCCACGTGTGTGAGGACGAGCTGGCGTGGCTGAACCCCACCGAGCCAGATCACAGCATCCAGTGGGATCGCTCCATGTGTGTGAAGAACAGCACCGGCGTGGAGATCAAACGCATCATGTCCAAGGCCTTCAAGAGCCCGCTGTCTGCACAGCAGCAATCACAGGTGGCTCAGCCATTTAATGCTTCTCTTAAAGTCAGGCACTGCAATTCTATTTAAACTGAAACTATGGTGCTGCCACCAGCTGCCTTTGGAGTGCAACCAGATAAACCCAGAGAGGAATTTCAGGGTTAAAGTTGCTACTTCACAAAAGGAGAAAAGCACAAGACAAATATATTAAGACAAGACATTAAAACATGGTTTGAAAAGAGTCAGAATGTGAAATCAACAGGAATAAAATGGAATGATGTGGATTAATCAGAGGATAAAAATGGTAGTTTACAGCTGATTGATAGTGGGAGTTTATTTCTGTTTCTCCAGACACTGGAGGACAGTATGCATCTTTATACAAGATGGTAATTATTTATAATTAACCATCCAAACTTAACATCTTTTGTCTTACCATCACTCCCAGACCCAGAGAGCTTCGTTATACAGTCTGTTGTTACCGAGGATTAGCTCTGTGAACTAGCAATCTGTCCAGAGCATACCTCGCTTCTGACCCCAGGACAGCTGGGCTAGGCTCCAGCACCCCGTTGACCCTGAATTATGAAGAGAGGGTTTACAAGAGAAAGCATAAAATCTTTGTTTCCAGATGTGGAGCCAGTAATGGTTTAAACTTTTAATATTATTACATTATCAGAGGTAATATATTTATCATTTGTAGTTTTTTCCTCCTTCAGTGTATTTGAAATGCAGCGTGTAAATCTTTGCTTGTCAGTAACTCCCTGCATGCTCTGTCACTGCAGCTGCTGGCTGAGCTGGAGAAGGACCCGAAGCTGGTTTACCACATCGGTCTGTCTCCGGTGAAGCTGCCTGACCTGGTTGAGAACAACCCGCTGGTGGCCATCGAGATGCTGCTAAAGCTGATGCAGAGCAGCCAGATCACAGAATATTTCTCAGTGCTGGTCAACATGGACATGTCGCTGCACTCCATGGAGGTCGTCAACAGGTGAGGGCACGGAGCCGTGGAGCTGCTTACAGAAAAAGGCCAAATGTGTGATCTGAAAAAAAAAAAAGACAAAACAACCAAAGCCAGGACAATGATCAGAACACTGATGTCAGTGTGCTGAGGTTTGAAAAGTCAAACTAAAAATAAAGTTTTGTTTGTTTTTAATCCAGTCTTCAAAAGATTTTCGAGGTTTTGTGGGGTTTGTGTCACTGGTTGCTTTTTAATCTGCGCTATGTGTGACTCGAGTAAAGCGGCCTCTCGTCAGTAAGCCCAGTTCTAGTCTCTAAACTAAACTCGGCTCACGCTATGACTCATTCAGAAGCTGACTGACTAAACTGGGTCTGTTTTAAGAGGTGTTAAAAGTTTCATTGTCAAAAGTGGAAATGTCACTCTTTGGGGGTTGTTTTTGTCCGCAGGTTGACCACAGCTGTGGATTTGCCTCCTGAGTTTATCCACCTCTACATCTCTAACTGCATCTCCACCTGTGAGCAAATCAAAGACAAATACATGCAGGTAGAGTACAACACGCAATGTAGTGATGCTTCTTCATATTTAATCATAATCCTTGAAAAAAAAAATCCATAAAAGAACAAAGAACTCCTCAAGTTTTGGAGCAGAAAGTCAGTATGTTGAACACACACACCCCTGCTAATAAGTACTAAATAACAGACTAATAAAACAGTAGAATGACTTGAGGACACAGACTATAGCTCAGACTTGTTGACAGGGCTGTACCGCACAGCTCACCCCACTCTGAATGAGAATCTTCTGAACTGGTTCAATGTGTTTTCCAGTAAATTGGAGACCATGCTTTGTGTGGTGTTATTAGGTATTAATCACACTTTCTTTCTTCCAGAATCGTCTGGTCCGTCTGGTCTGTGTCTTCCTGCAGTCGCTCATCCGGAACAAGATTATCAATGTTCAGGACCTCTTCATCGAGGTTCAGGCTTTCTGCATCGAGTTCAGCCGCATCCGCGAGGCCGCCGGCCTCTTCCGCCTCCTCAAGACTCTGGACACTGGAGAAAACCCCACTGAGGCCAAACCTGCCAAATAATACTCGTCATAGATGCTACACGGGCGGGACTGAAGCAGCGGCTAAACGAGGACGGTTTGCTCTAATGCACACTCGTAGTGTCCCTGTACATCACAGAAGGAGAAGACTGTGCAGCTCAGAGGAAATACTGTAAATATGTTATGAAGTCCTTCAAATTTGAGTCATTTCTCTATATGCTCATCTTCTACAGTCCAGGTCTGCCTGAAGGACAGCAGCATTTCCTTTTTTCCCAGTGCTCTCCCCTTTGGAAAATGAAACCTCCTGAGTTTGTTTCATTAAAGAGATCGTTTATTTGACTCGGTGTAGTTGTATTTTTGGATTGTTACATTTCTCTTGTCACTCACATCCCCCTGTGCTGCCTGCCTGCCATGGTGAGTACTTGAATGGCTGTGACACTCAAATCTTTTTATACAGACGGACACAGTATTTCCTGTAGACAGTTTAAAGACTCTAAATATATTCTACATTTTAAGAAAGAATATATCTGTTAAATATTAAGTTGTAGCTAAGAGTGAACATGGTGTCAGTCTAACTGCCAAAGAAGGCTAAAAACAACTTTTACTGATGTATCTGAACAGCAGCCACGATAACAGCTGGCTGATCCCACCGCTGCAGTTCTCCTTTACCTCATTTACCACACACTGGTCTACTGCTTATGTTCATTTTTAGGAATTGCTGTACCGCCAGTTATTAATTTCACACCACAAGTGCTGAAAGCCTCAATGAAGGTAAGAGTTAAAGTGGGTCATGTAATGAAGAATGGGCGGCCAGGTGAGCAGCAAGTCTTAACACTGGCATCTAGTGTGTCAGGGTAATGGCAGTTGGAGCTTGTAACATTTTCCACTGAGATCAGGGAAAAACAAAACTGTTTTCTGAGTAAGAGCCAGGTGTGCATCCCACAGTGTCCATCACTATCACTATATAATCTTAGTGATTACCCCACTTAAATGTCAGGATGAAAAATAACAAAAGTAATAAAAAAATTGTTGGTTTATTGCTTGCAAACATCACATATAAACATTTTGATTTGTAATCAGATGGCTGTGTTACACTGATCACTTGTGGTTTCACAGAAATTTAAAAAATGAAATGGGAAATGTTGCAGCTCTGCATAGAAAATAAAACTCTTTGTGATATAATGTGGATTGTATGTATGCTCCGGCTAAGTCTTAGTGGAAATTTTTTTTTTTTTGCTAATGTTCGCAGTTAAAAGATTGAGGAAAAGTGGAAAATTAATACAGCAACAAAGATGGACATTTAATCTCCAATCAGCTGCCTTCAAAACCTTTTTTTTAGCAGACCATTTTTGTGCTTGTTTCCTGGTTGTACCTGTTTACTTGTCCTCTTCTGTGAGTTGTGGATCAGCTACTGTAACAGACACTGAAGCTAAAAGTCTGCAGTGAAACACTTTGAACTTTTTCCCCTTAGTTTATTTGCTGGAGGTAGAAATCTTTGTAGCTGACTTAAACACTTTGAAAATCAAGACTGGTACAGATCCTTTTTCTAATATTCATATTTTCATGTAAAAACTAATTTAAAGTCACACACACTGTGACCTGTGTGATTTTAAAGCAACTCTTTAGGTGAGGTTTAACTTGACCCTTGGGATTATTTCAGCTTCTTGGGTTTGAATAAAACAGTTTTCTATTGTACATTTAAGAGAAACATGAGTGAAAGACATCAATCACCAGCAGATGTTACAAAATGTGTCCCACAGCCGTATTGCCATCATAAATCCAATATTTCTGGTCATTAAAAAGTTACAGTCTAAAGCCACAACTTGTGAGTGGAGCCTCTGCATTAGCAACTCATTTCCTTTGGCTGCTAGCCTTAGAGGTCCCCTCTTCACAGACAGGAAGTGATTGTGGTTTTAGGCCCTCAGGCCACGAGCCATGAGGCAGGCGAACACCGTCATCACCATCTTAGGCTTGACTTCCACCAAGTCCTCGGGGAGCGCATACACCCGGGCGCCAATCTTCCTGGACATGGAGATGGCGTACCTAAAGACACAGTAATTGTTGGATTAAATTCCTGCTGCTGGCGATGCAGAGACATTTCTGAACTGTTAAGTGATAAGAAGCTGTAAGAAGAGCTGTACGCACTTTGCGTTGTTGAGTTTCTCCTCGTCAGTCAGGTCTTCGGTCTTCAGCAGGTCGTACCGGATGGATCCAGGCTGGATGGTATCAATCAGGTCAAGAACCGGCATGCTGGTGCTGATGGACCGGTCCTAACCAACAACAACAGCAGAGTTAATGTAAATCTCTCATTGTTTAGTGTTACAGATGTGAAACTACACTGCTATGAGCCTGGTTGCCATCCAGAGTGTAACCAAAAACTCCCTGTTGGGTTTTTGTTCTTGTTTCACACAGAGGATAACCTGTTAAGCAGTTTCATCAAGGCCCAGTGTAACATAAACTTGGATTATTCTGAACCACAAAGCATGCAAAGCAACTCTAGCGAAGTTCAGCAATAAAGATCTGGAGCTGGAAAAAAGTAGAATAGGTTCCCTTTAAAGCCGTGATAAATCTGTGCACAGGAAGTGATGTAATCAAAACTTTGACACTGGAGCATTTAATTGGAGGCTAAGGAGGATTTCCATGTCCATACTGTCGAGGTGTGTTACCTTAAAGCTGGAGATTGTGGATTTTCCGGCCCTTGTCAGGTTGTCGTTAACCCAGGACACGATGGTCTCATCGATCACCTTTTGCCCATCGCCAAGGTCCTCCAAGATATTCAGGGTGTACCTGGGTGCACACACAGGTAGCTTAGAGATTCCTGAATCGGGCATTTCTAAGCAGACTAAGTTAAATAGTTTCTGGTTCCATACACCCTTCAGTGCATTACCACGCTTTCTTTAACAGCCAAACCCCCATTCAAATATCTGCGGATTTCATATCAGGTTAGAACAACAGCCCTCACAAATCAGAGCAATCAAAACAAGAAGATGAGACCAAAGAGATGTGAGAGGTGAGTGAAGTGAGGTTTTACCTCCTCATGAGCTGCCAGAGCAGAGCGAGGGTGAGGGTTCGATTCCCTTCGTTCAGATCCTGACCCGCAATGCCGACCAGAGAGAACTTGGCCTCCTTCTTTCCCAGCTCCACGGCGTAGTTACAGTTCTCCAGCTGGAACGCACAAACAAAGGCTCGGGTTCAGCACGGATATGTGGATGCTTGAAATCCCTAAAATATTTGATGTCCTGTTGTTTACAGCTGGACACAGGCCAGATCAGGTGAATCCTTTCACAGATATGTGTAATGTGTCATTACAACATGCATAGTATGTGTCGTAATGACAAACGTCATTACGACACATAACAAAAAAAAATTGTTTGTGAAAGATGTTTTTATTCCAATCATTGGCTGCTGTGAATGAATACAGAAATATTTCAAGAATTCATAGTGGGATCAGGAGAGCGAACATCATTGCAAATTTTGCATATAATATGAATGGAAATTTGAGCTTTCTAGAAAAGGCAACGTGGATTTGGTGCACAGTGTCAAATTTAATGAAAATGTTTTGGGGGGTTTTCATATCCATCATAAATGGATGTCTTTCCCCTTGAAGAGTGAGATGAGAGTCCTTTGAAGAACTGACACAGAAAGAGCCATCGTGTGTGACTTGAACTGTGTTGAGCTGTTGTACCTTCTTCATGTTGCTGCTCAGTTTAGGGTAGGGAGGTTTGTTGACTCTGTCCCAGTCCACTGGTACTTTGATCTTCTCGTACAGCTGGAAGATCACCAAGGCGTCGTCGATGTCTCTGCAGCACAAACAAACACATCACGCTGCTTTGCTGTTGTAATCTGGAGAATGTGTTCATATTCTCAACATGCTGCATGTCAAAGAAGGACAGAGGAAGACCGGTGAGGTGTCTTACGCATAGAGATGGTTGACACGAGGGTTGACTCCCAGTGAGTTCATCCAGTTCCTGAAGGTGCGCTCCTCTCTGGTTTCACCTGGAAACAAACAAACAAACAAAAAAAGTCTGCTATTAAACATCCATGGCAGGAAAACTAGGGCACAGAGATCGGGAAAGTTGGGAATCTCTCACATATGAATTAAGCCCGCTTTGAGTGCTCAGAAAGAGTAGAAAAGCGCTATATAAGAACCAGTCCATTTACCATTTACCATTTACATTACCTTCGATGGAGCTCCAGTCGATGTCCTGGTTCTCTGGCTTCTTCAGAGCCGGGTATTTGTTAAACAGATTGGCAACAAAAGCCAAGTTGAGCTTAGGGTTGCCGCGGACGACATCTGTGGGCATAACGAACTGTCTGCACCCGAGCCGGTCGGCCTGGTCCAGCATGAGCTCCGCTCGCTTCAGGTCGTCTTTCTCCTGCAGAGCGAGCAGCAAGGCCGACATTAGAATGTGAGAACCAAATCAGAGTTTCCTGCACTCAAAATAAGCATGTTTGGAAGAATCAGGTCCGTAGTCAACAAAGGTCTGCGCATATGTAGTTAAACTGTTCTTTTTTTTAAATTTAGCAATAAAACTAATTAATAAAGTTTGTATTTTACGTATTTGGAACGTCGCCTTTGGCTTCAAGGAATTTTATATGTTCTGATATTTTTTGTAGAACAAAGAATGAAAAATAGCATAATATAAATAATATATGCAAATGAGGCAGCAGTTTTTGTTTATATGGGCCCTGCTGATTCCCTCTGAGTCTTTATGAGCAATCAGGGGACAGTAACACTGACTGATGTGTGGGAACTTGTCATGGTCCCTGTGCCCCGCTGGTCGACCCTCTATTAGGCAATATGTTTGTGGTTTGTTTGCTCGCCCTCTCGCTCTCTCTCGCCGCGGCGACGCTCATTGCGGGCTCCCGCTGCTGGCCCACACACCTGCTCTCATCACCGCACCGGCCGCTGATCCCAGCTGATTACTGCACTACTTAAGATGGCGAGTCTGCACTAGTCTTCGCTGGATCGTTGAGCTATCAGCGTCAGTCAAACTTGTGTATCTGCCAACCTGTATCTTGAAAGCCCTTTGTTATTATCCCGCTAACCCGACCTTTTGTGTTTAGATCGTTTTTGGAACCGGATTCTGAGAGGAGTGACTGAGGAGGAGCTTTTGTACAGAAAGTGTGGAGCACCCTTCCCCCTAACCCTGTTTCCCACGGACCCTGGCGACCCGGACCCGTTTCCCCTGCACGTTGTATATAGCCACTTGGTGATTGTGTTCACTGTGAATAAATGCACTGTTCTTCGCTTAAAGGAATACCCTGGCCTGCGCCTGAGTCTCTTTCGGAAACCATATCAGAACTAGTCCTATAAATGGTCACTATGGCTATCAGATGCATGCTCGGGTGTCTTACCCTGAGTCCTGACATGTCAACGGCAATGGGGGGAATTCCCTCTTCGTCTCCTTTGGGTGCCACCTGGTTCAGCAGGTTGTAGTACGCCTTCGAATCCTGGAACAAACAGTTTGGAAAGGTTACCTTCTAGCAGCCAAACAAAAACTTCACACTGTAGAGAAGAAAAGGTCTTTAATGTGAGTCTGTCTGTAGTACGGTATTGATGAAAAATTGATGTTGGCTGATTTTACTTTCGTTTAAGAATAAAAGTGATCACAACTCGGCTACTCCAGTTCTTTTCTCCGTTTGGTCTGCGGGACTCTGAGAACACAGAGTTAGACTTACTTTTGCTGATGTTGTTTAAACCCAGCTTGTGTTTCTGGGCCTGAGACTGCTTATGCATTATACACAAGGCCCAGATGTGTGTGTGTGTGTGTGTGTGTGTGATCACCTTGATGTCGTTGTTGAAGTTGTTGATCTTGCCACAGCCCGCCTCCTCCAGGTGATAGTTGGCCCAACGCAACAGCAGCTCCTCGGGGGAAAGTTTCATCAGATCCTCAAGACTCTCTCCATCCCGCAGCAGAGCGATCAGAGCTGCACGCATGTGTTTTCATTAAAAACATCCTCATGTGCATGGAGTGAGTATAGATTAGCTGGTAAGCAACTGAAAAGTAGCTGGTGGCTTTGGTTTTACTTTTGTCTTGAATACATGAATCTGATTCTCAGCAAGTAAATAATATCACTTCCAAAGTATTTTTTTAACATCTGTGGTCATTTTTTAGTCTATTTTTAGCTTTCATTGTATTCTAAATGAGAAACACACGCACCTTCATTCCTGCTGAGCTCAATGTCAGCGAACAGCCCGATCTTGATGACCTGCCACAGCAGACCCAGGACCAGGTGCTGCCTGCCCTCCTTCAGGTCCTCAGCTCCAATGTTCACCACATGGCAGCCAATGGCTGATGCAGAGTTCAGGGCCAGGTTCAGGTTCTCCTGTTAGATCAAGCAGTAAGATATCCCATGCACAGAGACTCTGTTAGACTGCTGATTGTGCACAGTGGTAGGTAAAGGAGATGAAAAGCGTTGCCAGAATCCAGGAGAGTCTCACCTGGATGGTGAAGGGTGTGAGCTTTTTCTTGTTGATTGTTCTCTCATCGATGGTGTCGGCTACAGACAGGTTGATCATTTTACTAACAAGAGAGGAAAAACATCCAGATTGATAACGGAACTGTTTTCTTTCCCCAATTCGAAAGTAGAACTGATAAAGGCTTTTTTTTAAATGTCCCTGAAGCTAAGATATCTCAGCAAAGAAGTACAGTACATTTAAGAGATCTAAAAATTATTACACAGTATCACAGTTGTCTTCTTTTTTGGAGTTGGATTTCTCATTTAAACTTTTAAATTTGCTCAAATTTTCAGTTTATAACCAACCAGTAAAGTTATTATAGCTATTTAAAACTGAAGTAATATCCAACCCAAGCACGTCTGTAAAAATTATGCAAACTGGGTCAACCCCTGTATGTAAAACCGTGATTTAAGTTTTCAGGAAGTCAGCTGTTGTTCCTGTGAAAGATAACGTACCAGAGAACGATCCCATCTCCCATGGCGGTGAACAGGTCGTTGGTGTTAGGATCCATGGGCAGAACATGTTTGCAGTCTGGATCCTTCTCCAGAGCTTTATTGATCCAGTTCACAAAGGCTACCTTTTCCTCCTCTGCAGAACAAAAAAAGCAAATTAAAGTGAGCAGCTGGATGATCATCTGCATCGACCACGTGCAAAATATTAACAAAACTGATTGTTTGGTTTTTTTTGTTTCTTTTTATAAACATATGTGTGTCAGACTTTGGTGTCTGATTCATTCAGATGATTTCCTGAGGCAAGTTCAACAATGCACACATATAACAACAGATGTACTTTTTACTGACTCAGACTATTTGAATTTTCTATCGGTGGCCTCATTTATCCTGATGCATTTCATTCACACAGGTTAGCATCTCATATTGAATAATAGGTTTGTTTTATTGTTTACATAAACACTTTTAAGCTTGGTTGGCATCAAATCAAGTGAACTATTGATATGAAAACTCTCCAGTAATGTCTAATGTATTCAGATGGTTTGGGTGTGTGTGTGTTTCCATATCTTTGTGGGGACCAAAAATGAGAATGTTACTATGCTTACGGGAACCAACAGACCTTATGGAGTCAAAATGCCTGTCCCCACAAGGTTGAAGGCATTTTTGAGACTCAAAATGTGGTTTTAGTGTCAGGCTTACAGTTAGGTTATGGTTAGGTTTAGGCTAAGGGTTAGGGTTAGGCACTCATTTTTGATGGTTAGGGTAAGCGGCTAGAGAGAAAGCGTGATATCAATTTGATGGCCCTACTAAGATATGAAAACACGACTGTGTGTGTGCTGACCTGAGTAAGAGTGCTGAGTGCCAGTCTGCTCTGAAGTTCCTGCCACATTACAGATGCCCTCCTTCTTGGTGATTGCTTTCTTGAAGGTCTTTGCAACCTCTGCACTCTTTAGTCCATGGACAATCTGGAGATGGGAACAAGAAAGAAAGGTGAGAAATAATCATTTATGCAGTATGCATGAAGTGAGTGATCAACACACTATGTCTGCACTGTGTATTTGTCTGATCATTCTACAGTAAACTCACTTCAGTAAACTTATCAAAGTTGAGCTCTTCGCTGCTCTTGCTCAGCTCCTGGATCATCTCTCTGACTCTGTAGCCCGGCAGTGAAAGGTTGGCGGCCTTGAGGACAGCATCAAGCTCATCCTTGCTGATAATGCCGTCATTGTCCACATCTGGAGGAGGATGGAGGGGAAAGCACAACTTTAAAGAGGGTCTCATACAATGAAGACAGTAAAGGAACTCATGTGAGCCGCTCTGAATGGCTCAGGCACAGCTCTGTATGATGTCAGGTGGATATCCTTAATATGGTCATCTCAGGCACACAGCGGGTGGGTGGAGCTTCTGTGCGCCCAAATCATCTCCTCTTCAACTCCAACCAATCAGAAGAAAGATGGAGTGAAGCTAAAGTCATCATGCAAAGCTACTCTACTCTGCTCTATTCACTCTGCTAACGGCGCAGATTGCACACTACTCTCTAACACAATGTCCGGCCTGAAATATTAGTCATAGGTATTGTTTCATTATCTAACTTCATGTCCGGTGTGTAACTTCCTTCTCATCTCTGTGGCTGCACAGGCTGCTGAGATTACACATCATCCTTACTCAAATATTCAAAATGATATTAGTTTAACCTGTTGCTGTGTCTTCTTAGGGATCTCTTCCTTACATGGCATTTGTATTTATTTGAATGGTAACTGTATGAAATTTGGAATGATCAAATCTTTGTCATGAGAAGAAAGAAAAATACTATTAGAGGAAAGAACTATCAAAAGACAGCCAAGTCTGACTTTTCCCACTCACCCAGGACATTTTAAACACACTAACAGAGTCAAAGTCTTACATCTTTTGAGCACACCTTCAGAGATCCTCTGAACATCAGACTTTTAGTCACTTTAATTTTAAAACTGTGATTTTAAAACTGTATATACTGTATATTCTGTGTATTTATTATCTCACTCTTATTGCCTGTTCTTATTGTCCTTATCTTCAACGTTATGCTGCTCTGTTGTTTGTTAATTGCACCTTGGGGATAAATAAAGTCTTTCTGATTCTGATCTATCTTACCAATTTTAGTGAACGCTTCTCTAAGATCCTCCAGCTCCTCTGCAGTGATCGGTGGGGCGGCCATGTTGAAGCGTGAATCAGTAGAGGAACCTGAAACTGGCACAAGAGAAAAAACACAAGACATCCTTAAATTTAAAAGTCAAAGCCTGTCAGCACTGAGGAGCATGTAAGCAGGGACCATGTGGTGGAGAAAGAAAGAGGAAATTCAAAGATGGTATCCTGATTTTCTACTGTGAAGCAAACTGCTCAGTTCTCACTTCTGCCAGTGTAAAACTTCCTGCTTGTGCTTCACTTCCTGCCTGACAGACAAAAGCCTCTCTGTTCATTACTGCTGCGTGTGTAATAAGATCAGAGCACTCTGAGGTCCCCCAGGTAACCTTTAACCACCCACAGTCAAGTCGCAAGTACACACAAATTCTTTGCCAAAAGAGGAAACAGCACAGTGATGCTCTGGTTCACAAAAACCCTGTTTAGTAACCAGAATCTTTTCATTCACATTACGCTGCGTCTGCATTTGTAGATGGCGGTTGTCTAGTCGACATTCAAGCCTCCAGTTTTGTAATTACCACCTCATCATATGTCAATCAAAAGTATCCTTTGCTCTCATTGGTGGTTGCATCAGCTGCTCACCTTGAAGCTGAACTTGGAAACGGCCTTTTTTTGTTTCACTCTGTATCCCTGACACCCTGCAGTCTCCAGTCGACACAACACTGCTGGTCTCTTCCTGTGTGGACGTCTCTGAAGAACATTTCTAGAAACACGGTCCCTCTAACAACCCATGCAATAAATAAAGGGTCTACCCAAAGCTGTGCAACAACAACAAGTCTCACTCTATGGGGTGGTACTTTTTAATTGCTGAGAATCTTTTGAGGTACTGAGTGTAGCCACTGGTTTAGCAGCAGCTACCATCGCTTCAGTAAATCAAGGAATCGCTCTATGCATCTCTGTTAGTCTAGCTTGATGACTGTTTATGTTGTTTGGACATAAATCAAATGGATTAGGGTCGTCTCATTTTGACGGTATTTTCTCTGCTGCTAGGCAATCAGTGGGCGGAGCCATCACCCCTACTACTGGGCATCAAAAGAGGTTCTTATGCTAAAAGATTTGTGATGTAACAGAAAATTCAGATGATTGCAGTTTAGAGCCAAAGAGAATTAGCTCAGAGACCACAGCAACCAAAGCTGCAGCTGTCTGAGAATTTACATTTCTGGGTGTTATCATTACTGATTTGATTTATAGTCAAAGACGACGTTACCCTGTTTGAATCTGTGATAAACGATGAACCACAATTTAAGCTAGTGATTAAATTAAGAAGAATTAAACTAATTTATTTAGTTTTTGAGAGCTGATGAAGAGATCAAGAGATGGATGGATCGATGGCATGTTCAAACTCTGTCTAGCTTTCATTTGGGGACAAACATCCACCAGGAACTGGAGACAGAGATCAGCAAACTGAAACTCTCACACCATGTTGTTGCATGCAAAAATGCTGCAGTAGAGCTAATGATGTTTTATGTGTAAGCTGACTCTCAGCTGCTGAAGGCACATTTTGCTCCTTGGATGTAGAAGTTTTAGTTCTGAGGACTGCTGGGAGCCCATCAACCTCAGCCTTTCAGCCTCTGTCTAAAACAGCTTCTTGGACGCAACAACACAGTCAGGTTTTACTCCTTTAGATGTTCTTTACTCACAAAAAAGTTGAAATTCACAGAGAGGAACTGAGCAACTGAAGATGTGATCGATGATCTCAGTTCAGTGGGGAAGTTTGAGGTCACATCGCAAATGAGGCAGAGCAGTGCCAAACTTCAGACTGCAAGTGTGGAAACTTTGACTATTTGTAACATTTACTTCTGATGCTGTAATGTGACAGAAGGTCCTTTATTTCACCGTTCTGCCAGTTTTGGTTTAACACTCTAGATACAGATTTATTTATTCATGTACTATTTATGCCACCGAGTAAACCTAATGTTTCCAGTGTCCCTTAGGCAACACAGAGACTAAATGAACAGAAATCATTGCATTATATTCTCCTTGCACTATCATGCGTTGCATTTTTAAAGAACGCGATTTAACTGGAGCGCTGTCGATTTTTGCAGCCAAACAGTCACGTTGACAATGACCACATGTGTTCATGACCTGTTTCTTTTTTGCTTATTAGAAATGAAAAAGCAGCAGATAAGGAAGAGTGAAGCAGTTCTGAGTAGCTGCCAATCACATGACACACAGGACGTTCTATTTCAGTCTGTCATGATTCACTCCGAGCATTTGTCGACTTCAGATCCTTTTTTGGCAGTCGAATGTGAAGAGAAACACAAAGTAACATTTAAGACAAAAGGAGGAACGGGGGTACAACAGATTTACAGGGAAGACGGTTTGATGATGACTTTAAAATTTATGACTTTATTAATGAAATTGTTGGATGAAAAGCAACCTGATGTAAGGGATGATAAGAAAAGGCAAATTGCTGTAAAATGCATATCGATTTATTAGATGGTGTCGCAGTATAAAGAGAAGTGTCTCAGCCTGCGTTTCCATGTTATGCAATTGAAGGATACTGATGAAAGATAAGTAACTGATTGCAGACAGCTGTAAGGTAATGACGAAATACTTTGTTTAAAATGACTGTTGTAAAATTACCTGTTATACCAATGTTAATGAGGGGCAGCCAATCAAAAGAAAGCTGCCTTAAAAAGAGTAAAGTTAGCTGATTCCAGGTGATCTATCCAAGATAGGATAAATAAAGACGCAGCTAATATTGGTATGAGTCAGAATATGTAAATGTGTAAAAACACCCAAACTTCTTCTCCTTTCGTTTTTCCCCATGAATGCTAAAACCGCTAAAGCTAACCCCACTGAGCTACAAGTGAAGAAAAAAAATAAAGAAAGACTTAATGATGCACATTTGTGGATCAGATCCATAGAGATGACAGGTTACAGATGTATGAATCATTTGGATTGAACTGTGCAGGTTACAGTAAATGTTTCTCAGCCTCAAGTGGGCAACAGTGAAATGTCCTTCATGGAGGGCCGGACTGGGTTTTGTTTAATTGTTTGTAAAGAGTGAGAATAGGTGTAGGAGATGATTAGCTCCTTTCTGCAGCAGCCCTTTGGACTTGGAAGCAAGGCACTCAGATACACTAATAAAAAGATTCCTCGCCCGCAATGAACATGAAACAATAAATATGAGAACAATGCAACTGAAATATAAGGTTAATTTATTCAAATAATTCATGATTAAGGAAAATGTGCCTGGTGTAAACTGCATTTGTACCAATCAAGTAAATTTCATTTGGGCAGATTCCATTAAATGTAACATTTCACATTTACTTGTGTAACTAAATTATTTGGGAAACTTACATGTAATTAAATTAGTTAGCAATAAACACAGCCTGAAGTCAGCAATAGATAGATCTATAGATACTTACATAATGTTACAGCAGCATGATAAAGGATAAAAAATAGTGCAGTCTAAGATATACAAAGATAAACAACATAGTTGGATAAATGTGCCACAAGCACCCAAAAAGGGCCTTATAAGGGCTTTATACTGTTAGATTATTTATACTATTAAATTTGGGCAGATTCTTTTTCTTTTTTTCGAGCGTGGGTGAATGACAAACGCAAGACTCAACCACTGGCAAACATTAGCTGCTGCTAGTATGTCTGCTCTGGCACTCTTATTTTGATTTTGGAGCCAAATTCACCATGCGCACACATGTAAGCTTTTCATATCTTTTAGGTACGAGAATTAGCTTTGAGCCACTGAAAATCAAGCGGCCTGTTAGACAGCAGCCAGAAGTCAGAAGCAGAAATGAAACTCCGCTCAGCAAAAGTACGGGTCTTAACACTTTTAATGTGCTAAAAGTCTTGCAATGGGTCATGGAAATGAAATGACTCAGTCTGGCCTTTATGGTGCAAAGTGTCGCTGAGCTCTTCTGCACTGATGCTCTTCCATGATCTGCCTCAAACTATCTCTGTGGCAAGAAGTTCCAGTTTCTTTTCACAGTTTTATTTTTAGAGATTTTTTAGATCAACTATTTCTGATTTAGCATCTGCATGCATGAGTTCTCCTTTTGTTGCTAATATTGTTTTCCTTCTGAAAACTTTAACCGCCTTAAAAACAGGGTTTACGGTTCACATGGTTTAACTTTCTCATGTACATGGGTCATGAGTCTGTGTGTATTTCACCTTTTCCCAGCACTGCTTTGTATCTTGACTCTGGCTAACACCTGGACTAAACAGCATTTATAATAAAACAACAACAACAAAAATATTAAAATCTAAAGTTACTTACACATGAATGTTGTGTCTGAAATCTCTTAGTGTAATTTCTAACATAGTTAAAATAGTGAAGTGTTGCTGAAGCTTTGATGATTTAGGATTACTAAATATGTCCCCAGCGAGAGGCGGGGCATGCACTAGCCAAGTCATCAGCCTGTCAGCCTGTCAGAAGCAATCAGACAACCACGCTCACATTCACACCTACACCCCAATATGCACGTCTCTGAACCCACGCAGACATGAGGAGAACGTGCAAGCTCCACGCTGAGAGGCCCCAGCTGGGATTTGTACCAGTTCTTCTGCTGTGAGGTGACCCTGCACCACTGCGCCACCTGATATTAAAACAATCTAACTGTAAAGATTTCCACCTTCCACTTTGAAAATAATCGGAGAACATGCCACCAAAGCTCTGCACGCTGCTATGGTGAGCTGGCGTCATTACAGAGAAAAGCGTGGGGGGAAAACATGATGCAAACAGGCCATTTTAGTGTGTTCTATGTGTTAAAGCGAGGGCGGTATGTTTCCTCACCGCAGCATCGCATATCCCATGCTTCGTGCATGCTGTCATTTGTTTAACAAAGCCTCACACCACAGGAAACGCTTTTACACCTATGTTTCTCCTCATTTCCATTCGGCCTCTTAATGGCCTGCAGCGGCACGATCTAAAACATGCAACACTAGCAAGCGTCAACAATTTCCTGCACTGAATGTGCACGTGTTGCTTCATCTGTTGGCAAGCATCCTGTTTCATCAGAATATTGCATGATTGACAAGTAAAATCAAATAGCAAAGTAGTGTAGCAGAAGTATTATTATTTGGTAAACATGAGTACAAGTACTTTAAAAAGCTGCAAAAAGCACAAAGAAAGAGGGCCGTCTCAAAGCATCATGGCCCCGATCTCATCTCTTAGTGCGCATCGTCCAAGCGGCTCTGAGTTAACTGTATCCACAGCTTAGCATCTTCTCCAATCATAAAGTATTAATCGCTTGTCCTGAGATGATCTCTAGATTTCTGCCCACCCATTGCTACCTTAAAGGGATTTTTTTGCAGTTGAAGTTTGAAAACCGCAAACTTCCTTTTTCAGCTCTCTGCACTGTTCCTCTCCCCCATGCAGGCCTCACTCTGCTTCTAACTGCTCTTATTGTTTAATTTATGTGTGGCAGGTGTTAAATGATTAAAGGCAACATGCACGCTGTAAACAAGGCGTTTAGGTTTGGAGCAAACAAGGTTTGGAGTTTTGTGCTGTTGGTTTCTAAAGCAGGGCAGGCTTTAATGAATACAGCAGCAAAACTGAGCTGCAGTCAAGAAAGATCCAGCTTCAGTACTAAAATCAATGGCTGTGCAGCTATATATGCGATAATACATCATTACAAAGATGTCCTGCAGAGATGTCCTTTATCTCTCGGTCTTTCTTGCTCTCTCTCTCTATCTTTTAATATTTAATATCTATTAAATATTAAAAAGAAAAATCTGAGTCTTTCTCTCACCCTGCAGTTACGCCTTCAGGAAATACCTACGTGGATTAGAAGCCACCTGCCCTCTACCTTCTTTACCTGAGAGACGTAGTGAGGAAGCTGATCTCTGGGCTCGGAGGGTTACACTTGTCGTCTGTCTTTATCTCTTTCGTCCTCAGTCGGTTCTTCTGGCTGCTGTGCTGCTCACTGCTTTTCAGACAGCGCACAGTTGGGACTGAAAGCAGGGCAACGACGCATCTATTCAAATCTAAGAGGAAGGAAGTGACATGCAACACTTGAAACTAGAAACAGGAATGAAAGGCGTTTTTTGTCTTTATATGGCAATGCGCGGTGGCTACAAGTCAAGGTGACCCCCCACCGCTAAAGGTTTGAAGCTTCTTTTACAGTTTTTGAGCAGTCGCCGTGGACGTTTAGGTGTCGCAGGACTCCAGTGGTATCATTTAAAACATTGTGACATCAAAAAGAAGGTGTTAGTTAAAAGAAACAAATTCAATAGATGAATCAATACTGAAGAAATGTGGGCAAGTAGTTTTTCTCCGTCACCTTATATCATTTAGTATCTACTTATTTAATCTGCAGTTTCATTTTTATTTGGATATAATTGTGGTTGTTAGTGTTGTTGTTGTTGTTAGATAAAGCAAGGAGGGAAGCTGAGAGGCAGGTAAAGACAAAAAGTAGAGAAAGACTACTAACAGAGAGCTGGAGTTACAGAGAGCCATGCACGGAGGAACAGTTAGGTAAACTACAGCTGTGCTGTGAAAAAGAATATTTTCATGCCCACCTGTAAAAAACTAAGTGTGGCATTAATGCTTCCATAGAAACTAAGAGGGTAAGTATCAAGTGCAGTTAATTAAACGACGATCAAAAGGTGTGAGCACCTCTAAAAAGCAGAGGTTGTGGCAGTTTGCAGGTCTGGAGTAGTTAAGTGCAGGGGTGTGTCAGCACAGTGCATCAACCTTCCCAAAGTTCCAGCAAATTCCCTCCAAAGTCAGACTGTGCAATTCTCAGAGAACCTGCAAAAATACACAACAAAAAACAATGTCAGACTTTAAAGACTGCAGCTAGCAAGCTAATGTTAAAGTTCATGATGGCACAATTAGAAAAAGACTGAACAAATATGACTTGTTTGGAAGGTTTGCCAGGAGAGAGTCTCAGCTCTCTAAAAAGTACATCTCAGCACAAACCACAAAGACATCTGGAACAATGTCCTTTGGATAGATGAGACCAAAGTGAAGATGTTTGACCATAAAGCACAGCACTGTATTTGGAGAAACCCAAACACAGTTAATAAGCACAAACACCTCATACCAGGGGGGTCATGATTTGGTCACAGGACCTGGGCACATTGGTGTCACTGAGTCACCGCGAACTATTCGAGAGTCAAATGTGTGACCATCTATCTGATCTCTAATGATCCCAAGCACACCCATCAAATCTACAATAGAATGGCTGAAAAAGAAAGGAATTGAGCTTGTGTAATGGCGGAGTCAAAGTCCAGACCTCAGTCTGACTGAAATCTTGTGGTAGAAACTCAAGAGAGCAGTGCGCAGACAAAAAACCTCAAACTTCAACAAAGTGAAACAACATTACAAAGAAAATGGACCAAAATGACTCCACAATAATGTGAGATACCAGCAAGTCATAGAGAAAAGATTACTTCTAATTATTGTACTTAGTGCACTTTGTTTTTCACAGGATTGCTCAGAGTCCTCTGAAAGCTCTCTTTTTTACGACATTATACAGTACTGTGCAAAAGTCTTGAGCCACCCCTCACTTTTTTATAAAAGGGAAAATAGGTGCAGTGATTTATGGAAACGTGCAATTGTATCCTTGTAACTACCTGAAAGTCCATATTTGGCATGGCCACCTTTATTCTTCAGCAAAGCCTGAAAACTCATAGGTAAGCTACTAAGTAATTTGTGTAATCTCTAAAGGTTGATTCTGTTCATCTGGATGTAGCATTTTCAGTGGGAGAAACGTTTTGTCACTCATCCAAGTGACTTCTTCAGTCTCAGCTGACTGCAGGTTTCTCCAACCTTATAAACAGTACATTTGCATAATGACTGAAACCAGCCCACTGAAGGAACGATGGGCTGGGAGGTCAGTTCCTTCATCATAATTATGCAAATACTCATGACCACTGATCAAAGCCCACTGATCAATGGCCATGAGTACCATTCACAGAGAGTTGGGGAATGGCTGCAATCACAGCATTGTACGATGGCGAAACATGTACCCTTAGGCCCCCTCCTCGATTCAGAGATGGTCTTTCCCTTTTCATGTAAATGGCCTCCTTGACTCTGCGCTCAAACCAGCAGGAGGGGAGGAACAGGGAGGAACGCTGGTTTGAGCGCTGAGTCAAGGAGGCCACGTCCAGATGAACAGAATCAACCTTTGGAGATTTACTTACCTGGATGATTGAGCATGCATCAAGATAATTTGTGTAATAGTTTGAACCAAATATTAAAAATATGGATTCATCACTCCACTAGCCCACTGACTGCGTTACCCCTGAATGTGTGGTTTGTTATCTAATTGTGAAAACAGCTGGTTGATCCTGGTTGTTCCTACGGGTCACTTAAGCAAAGTAGTGCCGTGTAGTAGCTATTTGTAGCTGTGCCCATAGAGGGATGTTCTTACAAAAACACTTTCCAAAGAGCCCACATGCTGCCACCCACTGGACTCCTGGTGACCACTTGACTGTTTCCATCTATTTTAAGATGTGACTAATTACAAACAGAACTGGAGTACATAATATGTCCACTAAAGTGTTTTTGCATAACTTAACTAACATGCCATTTTAAGCCTTAGTGTGTTATTCTGCTAGGCTAGGTTCTTAGCAACTCAGGACTATAGTAAATGCTAACTAAATCATATTTTTAATGTTTCTCAAACTTTTAATAATGTTCTGGTGATAAAAATGATAGAATTACTGTTGGTGATCCCTAAGCCTGGCCACACTGTTACAGAAGCTTATCTGTTTGGCTTATTGCCATAGTAACTTTAAGGGCACTATATCTGATTTAGTTACCAGCACTACTTTCCTTGATAGATGTTATTACCTGGTTATAGGTCAATCAATGGTATTCTGCACTCTCATTGGTAGTCACTTCAATTATTTAACCATTAGTTAGTTATTATTAACCTCTGGTTCTCTTCCACAGTGTGTCTTTTGTCTTTTTCCTTCCCACTGTCACCACATGCTTGTTCAAAGGGGTTCATATGATTGTTGGGTTTTTCTCTGTATTATTGTAAGACCTTTACCTTATAATACAAAGCACCTGTTGTTGTGATTTGACTGCTGCTGTTATAAATACATACGTTTTTTTCAATGGACAAATTGTCAAGTGGAAAACTCTCTTGAAAAAAGAAATGGCCTGCTGTTGGCTGTGGTCACCAGAGGAATACAAAAGAGGAACAGAGCACATTCTCACATACATAAATCTTCCTTTTAAAAAAACAAAACAAAAAAAACCAAATGTCGTTGTCTAAATTCAAACCAAAACTGCTGAATCACTTAGTGCTGCTCAAATCTGGTCTGAGCAGCATTAAGTGGATCATTTCAAGTCGTCTGGTGAGTCAGTGACATCCAACCCAAAATGGAGCATCACATGGTAATGATGTCAGGTCAACATCTGGCTGGTGTTGAAGAAAAGAAAGAAGTGATAGATGATCAATGTTAAATTGTGTTGTAATAACTGCATTTTCTGCAGCCATGTGTAATTTTTTTAAAGTAGACTCTTGGATGCGTAAATAACAGGAAGTGCACCGCGCAATATCTGTGTCTAAACTCTGAGCACGTTCTGTTCCTCTTTCTCAACATACCTTTATTTTTATTTTACCCTTTCATATCAGAGAAGACACCAATGAAATAAATAGCATTAATGAGTCACTTTTATTTAATGTCCCAGTAAGCGATGAAGCTTTTCCTGCCTTGACATGTCAGAACAGCTGCTATGAAAAGGCTGTTTGTGTTTAGATGCACATTTATTAATACACATTTTCAGTTCATACATGGAATGAAGATCAGCCAAAGCATCAGATCCATATGGAGCAACAAAGAAACTGTGACCTTTCTCATGTCAGAGAAACTAAACTGGACGGGACAGTTAGTGCCACCTGCTGCTTGTCTCAAGGAAACAGCTGGTGTCAACACGAAGGCAAAGAAAAAGGTTTTAATGAGCTCATTTCTTTCATTTCTCAATAGATGAGATACATTTATAAATCATAAATTAACTGCAAGGCTTTGAAATTTCACATATTTACAGATCCTAAGTCACAAGTAATTTTTGCATTTGTATAAATGTACAACCTGGTTTTGCTTGTTCACAGGCTGCAGTGCAGGAGGGGCACAGTAAGTGTTGGTTTTTGATCACTGTGGGGTGCACACAGCTGGTATTTTTGAATCTACTCAAGCATGAGCGACATTGCTTTTTGTCTCCTACATGGCAGCAGGTGCTTTGACACCTCTGAATGTGAGTGGGGCAGGTTTGAGGGGATCCGTCAGGCAGCAGGTTTACACCCGCGTCCGGGAGCAGCCCTCGGGCCACATTTGCACCCTTCTCACAAACAGAGTCACTGAGGGCTTCCACTACAAACTACTGCAAACACCCTACCCCCACTCCTCCAAAGAACAAAAAACTCAAAGTCAAGTGTCATTGCAATGTGTCGCTTCCTGTTATCCTGATCTGAGAAGGTGTCGGTTGCTAGTAACTAACTAAAGTTGCTGTTTTGCTAAATTATAATTGCAAAGATGCTCGGCTCGGACCCCAGAGATTTTACCTACAGGAAAAATCACCAACATAAACTATTGATTAATCATGTTTTGTTAATTGGGGTACTATTTACTAAATGTTTATCAAAAAAGGCTAATTTGCATCATATAATATGGACTGATCTTGGATAAACATGCAGCGAACCAACAGAGACTCATAGTCCATAACCAGGAATAGTCCTAACCTTTGTGCTGTTTGTGCTTCCAGCTTACATCATGACGTTGTATTTACACTAATATTCTGATGGATTTGAATACTGCACCTTTCATAAGTAGGCCCAGACTACTTCACCCACCAGGGAGTCAAATTTGTTCACGGTGCCCCAAATTAACACTTTATATTGTAAAATGAACAATATGTGTTTGATTAATAGTCTATATTTGCCTTATCTGACTTAAAAGCTCCCTCTTATCTCATCACCACCACCATCACACTGGGATTCCCCTGGAAATGTCTCAGAGTAAGCCTACTGAACCTCTTCAGTAGAGGCACTTCATGTTTCTAACAAGTTTTATGAAGCCTGTGTCGCCTCAGGTCTGACCTCGCTAGAAAAATTTGGACTTTCAGGCACAATATCCCATTGCCTGTTAGTATCACATTAGCAACTCTTTGCTACATTCAGAACGTACTCTACACCCAGCTGGTAAACACTAATATGCATTCATAATCAACTGACAGTTCATACTACATACTACAGTTGTAGGTGAAGACACTGGTTTCTCTTTAAGACATTCTGTTCAGCCTGTAGTAGTGTCAGATTTTATACACAGGTTGTTTTCATGTAAGATCTAAACCTGGAAGGTAACAAGTATCGTACGACTTCCAGGACTCTGATTATAAATATCAAAAACCATATACTGATTTAAATTTGATATCTCCCTTTCCAGGTTGGCTCCTTGTGCATCTCTTGACCACTTTCATTTTAGCTGCACTCGTGGGCTTCAAACTTGCGCAGCATGGAAACATGGGTTTCTTTTGCAAACTGACCCAGTTCAGTGTGGAGGAGCATCACTGGTAATGAGACTGAGATCTCTGGCTTGAATCCTGAAAACTAAAAAGTCTGCAGTGGCCAGAAGGAAGCAGAACAAGTCAGATGCATGACTGGGAGCATATAGGGAGAGATGATCAGTGTGAGATTCTACTACTGTATGATCCTGAAGCACCTACAGCAGAACGCTGTGAATTTTATGGTCCTCCAATAATAATAATGTAAGATAAATGTGAAATCATTAAAGCAGTAGATTAGTGAAAGCATTACATTCCTTCACACAAAGCAACAAAACACAGAAACACAGCATGTTTCCTGTGTCAACAGCAGGTACCTATTATCCATTATATAATCATACAGTATGATTGTCGCCAGATTGGTTCATATTTTTTCTACAGACACAGGAAGACGCTCCTGGTTTTGAATGCAAAACCCAATCAAATCTGTGTTTCCTCCCTTGAGATGCTCTGGCAGGCCTTTACTGCTTCTCTGTCTGCTTGTTTGAAGGTTTTGTTCTTAATCAAGGGAGAAATTCTCCAATCATCCCCTTTAGCTGTCTTCTGTGCTCTTTCGCACCTTTTGGAGTTGCTGAGTTAGCCTGTTCAGAATCAGAGTCAGAAATATTTTGTTAATCCCAGAGGAAACAGCATGGTCACAGTTGTTCCACAACAGTAAGAAGAGTAAGAAATATTATTTGCAATAGTGATAAGTTAAAGTATCAATATTATATATAATACATTATACTATAGAATAGCTTTAATGTCTCTAATGTCTCTAAATCTCTGCCTAAATAAATAAATAAATCTGGGTAAATTCCCAGATGATTCCAGATGACCCCCCTTACCCCCCTGGAAATTACACCCCTGGCATTGATACTCCAATCAATACTCTAAAATCAAGTTCAATATATAGCCCACTGAATTTTGTAAATAATTAATTTTTGGGGTAAATTAAAAAATACAAATCAAACACACACTATGAAATTTGTGTGCTGTAACATCTACTAAAAAAAATCTCTCTTTTGATCTAACAAATTATTGTAGAAATAACTGTAGAATGAGTAATCACAGTGATTTAGTGGTCATTAAATTGTGTTCAGAATTTAAAAATACTGATTTATATTTATATTTATCCGGTCTACATAAGCTGCCTTTCTAAGTTAAAAGTATTGGTATTGTTATTGCCAATACTAGCCCTGTAGTTACTTGGTATTGGATCGATTCTAACCTCTGCAGTATCGCACAGCACTACCGACTGCTCTCCCAGCTTTAATGAAACTTTGAAGTGTATCATAAACAGGAAAATGATATTAGCCTTCAGAATAAAAGTTGTGCCTAACTCCTGCACCTAACAAATTTCCAACAGGTGCGACTTTTACTTTGAAGGACAACTTTAATGGTTTCTCGTTTGCGGGCACTCTTCACAGTTTCCCTCAGGGAGAAGCGAGTCCCTCTTTACTCACAAAATATGAACTCAAAGTTCACCACCCAGTGTTTAATGGTACATTCATTATACCCGCGCAAACTCCCCTCCTCTGACCTCCGTTGCGACTCAGGAAAGTCACGTGTCGATGACGTGTACGTAAACAAAGGCTGAACCAATCACAGTCGGTGAACTCCGGCAGCTGACAGTTACTTCCGCTAGTGTCACGGAGTTGTGTTGTCAAAATGGGACACGACAACCACCACCACCACTTATCTCTGTGTTTTTGCGATTTAATGAGGTATGTGTTGCTTTATTTGCAGTTCAGTGATAAAATGGTGTACAAAGAGCTGGTGCTAAACCCCCCAAACAAACAGGAAAAGTATTGTTGAGACACGCGACAAGCTAACTTTTGCTTAACTAGCAGCTAGCTGACTTATCATTAGCCTAATCAACAGTAATAACAGATTTACTGTCGCCTGTCCGGTTGTAACGATAGTAACAGATTAATAATTATCTTGAGTAGAGCTTGTTTTTAGTGTCACACATTGCCAGTCCTCTTTTTTCCGTCCCTCCGCAGGCTGCTGTGGTCGCTGCTGGTGCCATGCCTCTACCTGAGCCTGATCCTGACCCTCGTCCTCCTTCTGCTCCTTTTGGGGGTCCGCATGTGGCTGCAGGGGCGCCGCAAGGCCCGTCGGGATCAGGATGATGGCCCGGCGGTGGCTTTCTTCCACCCCTACTGTAACGCGGGAGGAGGCGGGGAGCGGGTCCTCTGGTGCTCCCTGAGGGCCCTCATGCACCGGTAAAATATTTAAAAATAATTTTAAGGGAAAGTATGTTTCATGTTTGTTGTTGTTTGTAGGTTGGCGAGGAAGTCACTTCTCTTCCAGCTCTGTCCTTGATTTCACAGCTATGTTTGGTTGAAACTACCTCTACTATTGTCTCCAAGACCCACAGACCATCTAGTGAGACCATTAGATCAGCTTCTTTGCTCTCTAGCAAATAGTATAGTACAAGTGACTGCTTTTAAAAACATAAGCTGACCCTCAGACCACAGAGATAAACCCTAAGTTTAAACACTAATGTAGAGTTTCTGCCTTTATCCCAGATATCCCGGCGTCTCCTTTGTGGTTTATACGGGTGACCAGGGAGTGACGGGTGAGCAGATTCTGGAGGGAGCCCGGCAGCGATTCCACATCACGCTGCCTCGATCAGTCACCTTTGTCTTCCTGCGTCACCGTGTACTCGTGGAGGCCAGCTCTTACCCTCACTTCACCCTGCTGGGTCAGAGCGCAGGCTCAATGTTCCTGGGTAAGATCTGGGCTAAAATGGAGAGACTAAATAAATTCAAGTACTTATTTATATTACAGTAAGATTTTTTTTCTTTGATTTAATATATGGGAACAAGATGATGTATATTTCTAACATTTTCTTTGTAGTCTCCACCCTATTTTGCTAACGTTTCTGCAAACATGAAACACATGATGTGTATGTGATTCCTTCATATAGATGTGATCCAGTGCTGTGGATCATATGTCTTTAATTTTACTGAATTTATTCTTTTCTGTGGGATCAACAGGTTTGTAAGTTGAAGTGACGCTGTGTGTGTGTGTGTGTGTGTGTGTGTGTGTGTGTGTGTGTGTGTGTGTGTGTGTGTGTGTGTGTTTTTTAGGGTGGGAGGCACTGACGGCCTTCGTTCCTGACCTGTATGTGGACTCGATGGGCTACGCCTTCACCTTGCCGATCTTCCGCTACCTGGGAGGCTGTAAAGTGGCAAGCTACGTTCACTATCCCACTGTCAGCACCGACATGCTGTCTGTGGTCAGAGAAAGGAACCCAGGGTAAAACTGCATTTAGACACAGCTCCATTTAATCCAGAGCTTCCCAAAGTATTAGCGCCCACACAAAGGCAAAGCAGGAGATGAAGCATAGCTGAATGTGTTTCCAAACCAACTTCATTCTAAGCCAAAGACTAGAAAATATGGTGAAGCATGTCTGCCCTTTGGTTTCACCTGCACAAGTGCCGAGGTAGGTCTCCCCTGCAGAATTGGTTTTCCCTTCGTCGGGAGCAGCGCTGCGCTCTTCAAATCACGGACAAACAGGATCCCACATTCTTGATTTTTAGTTCACAAACACTTGTAATGACTAACTACTCCTGACATTTTGGAGATGTTAGCTCTGTATACAGTAAAGTTATAGTGGGATACAAATAACATCAGGCTGATCCTGCCACGATTTCTTTCCCCGGTTCAAACAGTATCCCACAGCTGTTGATGTTTTTAAACCCATTTTGCACAGAGAGGCATTTTTTGAGAAGTGTATTGATAGCAATGTTGAATATTATTACACAGGAACTAAAAACAACTACACGTAAAATAATCACACCGTGACGCCTCTGCCTTTCTAAATGGAGGGACAGTAACTGCGTGTGTGTATGTAAGCGTGTAAAACCTGCAGATAGTCAGATTAACATTTTGTCTCTATCTGCCATTCTGCAATTCATCTCATGTAAGCAATAACGTGGCGCACAGCGTGACGTGAAAAAAGGCACATACCTTTGACGTTGCGTGAGGAACTCAGTATTCCTTGTCCACACTAAACGCAAAAAGGGAGTTTTGAAAAAAATCGCAGTTTTCAGTGATTCGAAACGCTGTTTACGTTTGGACGGAACAGCTGCGTTTTCACAAATACCCGTGTAGGTGTGGACGTAGCATAAAAGAGTTAGTAGTTTATTTCATTGCTACCTGTAATTTGAGTGGTACTCATGGACAGAAAGAGTAATTGAAAAAAAATCATCCAGCCTTTCTGTAAAATGAAAACAGAGAATTGCTACGTACACGATGTGTTCAGTGTGGAGTGTGTTACTAGATTTGCCCTAAGCTATTCAGTTGTGCTGTATGAAAGCGTCCCAGGCATTTGAGGCTAATCCAATCCTGACCTGTAAATGTTCTGTTGTGTGATTACTCTTGCCCAAAAAAAACAAAAACCTTACCTTTCATCTTCGTCTTTATATTTCAGATTCAACAATGCTGATTTCATCTCAAGAAACCCAATCCTGAGTGCATTGAAGGTGGTGTACTACTGCTGCTTTGCTCTGCTGTACGGCCTGGCCGGCTCCTGCAGTGACGTCATTATGGTGAACTCCACCTGGACGCTGGGACACATCCTCGCTCTGTGGCGCTCTCCGAGCCGCACCAGCATCGTCTACCCTCCCTGTGACATCAGGGCCTTCCTAGATGTCCCGCTGGAGGACGAGGACGAGATGGAGGGCTGGGAGGAGCTTGGAAGAGAAGAAGAGGACGGCGGCAGAGGGGACAGGAAGCGCCACTCCATTGTGTCGGTGGGTCAGTTCAGGCCAGAGAAGGATCACCAGCTCCAGATCAGAGCATTTCGCAAACTGCTAGACAGGAAAGGGGACGGCCCAGGGGGGAGAGAGTCTCTACGGCTGGTGCTGATTGGCGGATGCAGGAACCAGGAGGATGAGGAGAGGGTGTTGATGCTGCGGGGACTCTGTCAGGAGCTGGGCATCGCCGACTATGTCGAATTCAAACTTAATATCCCCTTTGAGGAGCTGAAGAGAGAGCTGGTGGACGCCACCATTGGTCTGCACACAATGTGGAATGAACACTTCGGCATCGGTGAGGACAGCATGTGTTACTAAAACCGTAAAAAGTATTTCTTTTTCAATAGTACTTACTACACAGTTTTCCACAGAAATGACCCAATGAAAAACTTAACAGTACGACTTTTGTATCAGATCAGCCGGTCTGAACATTAATCCTCCATCTTTGTCTCCAGGTGTGGTGGAGTGTATGGCCGCAGGCACCATCATTCTTGCCCACAAGTCTGGAGGTCCAAAGCTGGACATCGTGGTGCCGTACGAAGGCAGGCAGACGGGCTTCCTGGCTGACAGTGAGGACAGCTATGCAGCTGCCATGGAAACCATCCTGTCGTTGTCACCAACCGCTCGACTGGAAATGCGCCGTAACGCCAGGGACTCTGTGGAACGATTTTCCGACCAGGAGTTTGAGTCTTGTTTCCTGGCTGCCATGGAGCCTCTGATGGGTACTCTAGAGCGATGAGTTAAAACAGATGAGGTGCCGAGTCCACCAGGGACCAGAATGTTGTTGGTCTTTTAAATAGTGCTACACACATATATAGGATTGAACAGTGAGGGTCATGTGTATGTTTAAAATGGCTTAAGCTTGAAGGTTTAAGTGTGATGGGGTGGATCATTTTCAGCATAATAATCTCACAAAGCAAGTCAACATCATCAAGACACATTCGGGGTGGACACCCAGAGAAATAATTGGGATGAATAAACAAAACCAACAAAGAGTGTAGGACTGTGCGTGTGTCAAACTTGTGTGAAAGTCTTCAGTGACAGCAGAGCTGGAAGCACGATGATGGGAAAAAAAATCGGGTGAAAAATCACATTCTGTTCACCTCCAAACTGAGTCATGTGTTCATATGACTTTACATAAAAAATTACAAGACACCTTGAGGTTCAGGAAATATCCTCTTTAATCTCATAATTATAGCTATTATTTATGTTCTCTGTCATATTTGCTCCAGGAACAATTTAGGCAATCCGGAGATCACCTGGGTTTTGTTAGGATGTGCAACAATGGACACTCATAAAAGCTAAAAAAAAAGACAACAATAAGGTGAGGTCATCGGAAGGTAAAGCTAGGTAACAATGAAAAAGAACATTAACGGAGTTCTCACATAAAGACGAGAGAGGTGTTAACATTCCCGGATGAACGTTTAATTCCCGTGATTTATTTTCATCCTCATATCTTTACAGTTTCAGATTGGATGTTATCCACATAACTGCTTCGCCCCATATGTGCTAACAACCTTTTGTGATTAGTAAACTAAAAATACAGATCGAATCTGGTAGATAAAACTCACAAGACACATGCAAATCCAACAGCTCTAAAGAGCTTTCACTGTTGGTGGAGCTAAGGCTTCTGTGTTCGTGCTAAGCTAAGCCACACTTGCTGCATCTCTGTGCTGAAGAGAAAACTGATTGTGAGAAAGACCACAGGAACACTCACGTTTCTCAAAATGTATTTCGTTAAATAATTTAATATTGCGGGGAGAGTGACATTCCAAGCTCCAACACTTTTAAGCGTGTAGAAGTGATTTATGTCCAGTTAATACTGATATAGTTTGATTTTATTTTTTGCAGTGGCGTGATGTTAGCAACATGCTTGTAAATGTACGTGAAGGGAAGGGTGGAAATGTTGTCTGATGAAGAATTTCTTGTAACGCTTTCTGTGTGCACAAGAAGCACTTAAACCCACAGGTTTGTGGTTTTAAACCATGGCCAAAGCACTCTTAATTTAAATGTTTTTTCAGCTGTTGTATTCCTGTTTGTGATGAGGTCCAGGCATGGAAATATTATTATATGTAAAAGGCTGACTAACCTTTATTTTTAAAGATGAATTAGAACTATTTAAGTCTGTCCATGTAAAAAGGCTGTTTGGAGTTTGTTTCACTTGCAAACTGCAATTAAATTAAATAATGCTGCAATAAACGAAACACTTCAGATTTGTTGTGTGCTGCCAGCCTGTTGTAAAAAAAAACACACATGAAATAAACGAGACGAGATATCGTGCGCAAAAGTAAAACATTACCAAACATGATTAAAAACTCATCTGTTACATGTCATATATGAGACCTGTACTATGAAGCCAGTTTAGCTGCTTAGCTGAGTCCTGCGGTCCATCACCATCAACCAATAACATGTCAGTGAAATAATGTCATATTATAGTATCATGGAGTGTCCGATAATACCCATTTGTATTAATTTAGTAGTGCTTTTCCCCTCTTACAAGCCAAAGTGCCTTAAATTTCACAAAAACTCTTGTGCTTTTAATAGTGTATGTTTCCTCACACACACATTCACGTAACTGCACATTATTCAGGCTTAACATCTTATTCCACTGGGCTATTTACTGGAATAGGTTAAAGATAACTGAGAAAGTGTGACTTGTTGTTACGCCAGATAAACAACCTAAATTAACAACAATCCTTCACAGAGTCATGTATTCACATCATGAAAACAATCACTTTTTATTATCAGATTCCAGTTACTCTTACATTTTTGTCCAACTCTCACAAAATCAAAATGTTAAAGTTTGCAGGCGGTTAAGGAGTCTGAGGCTGCTCGTTTGAAGCTGTGGTATGTTGTCTGTGGGACTCAGGCTCAGCAGGAAATACCTTGAACGATCCCGCTTCTTCACTTGAATTCTGGACCTCTGCTTGGATTTGTTGAGGATCTCCAGAGCTCACTGCACCTTCATCCATCTCCTCCTCCATCCTATCAGCTAGTGGTTCGCGTTCCTGCTCCTTTTCGTCTGAGCTCGTGTCCTCCATGACAAACAGGTTCCTCATGGAGTCTGCCACTGCTTCTCTCAGCTCATCCTCTGACTCCTCAAAGTTCCTAATGAGAAAGAGTGGAAAAAATTAACACTTAATGACATGTAAGAGTTTAAAAACAAACACACATTGACCAAAATGTTTGATGTAATTAAGTAAGATTTGTGATGTTGCAGAATTGTACACTGCTGAGTAAAGACGGGTAGAGGCTTTTCGACTCGCTGCACATTGTGGCTCAACCTCTGTGTAGAAATGTGACTAAAAATATGAAGCATTGCAAAAATCATTGCTCAATGTAAAAAGTAACTTTGTTGTCTATAATACATTCATATCTTATATATCTGGTATTGTTCTATTCCCCCCCTCTGAAATTCAGAGACATGTAAAGCTCCGCGCTGTTACATGACGAGCAACACTGACGAGCAATTTTTGGTGCATTTTTTCACTAAATTCTTCTGGAATTTGACTAATGTGTCCAAAGTTATAGTTGACAATCTGATTCTCTTTCATTTAATCCTCTAATTCAGGGGTCCCCAATCCCAGTCCACGAGGGCCGGTGTCCCTGCAGGTTTTAGATCTCACCCTGGGTCAACACACCTGAATCACATGATTAGTTCATTACCAAGCAACTGGTCCATCAGCTGTGATGGATCAAGGACACATCTAAAACCTGCAGGGACACCGGCCCTCGTGGACTGGGATTGGGGACCCCTGCTCTAATTTCTGTACAATACTGTAATAAACTGATATCTGATAACTGTAACTCCATCTGGTTCAGCTCACTGTGGCAGCATGGAGTAAAAATACGCAGTATATTTAGAATGTGAACAGAAAGAAGTGTTGACTTACGTGTCATCATCATCTGACCTCGGCTCCAGACGCTCTTCATCCATCTCCACATCAGACTCCTCCTCTCCTTCACCATCCCTTTCCTCCACTTTGTCCGGGTTAATTTCCTCCTCTGTTCCGTCCTGCTGTGTCTCTAAATCTTTTTCACATTATAGACATTCCAGGACCACTGAGAACAGCACATTTCACCCTTTACACTGCTGGTTTCAACACCCATCAGATGTGAGTGTGTGATGTCTCACCTGTGGCCACTGAATCTAGAGTTGATGATGTGAGCTCAGCCTGAGCCAGAGCTCTCAGCAGGGTGTTAGGGGGCTCGTCAATCCACTGCCTACGACCTGCCACTTCCTCACCTTGTCCAATAGATCGACATTATTCAGAGAAGCAAAAACCGACTAATTGTAATAAACATTTTGAGCATCACCACCCAGCTGTTCTGTGGGTATGCTGCACCTTGTCCAGCCTCGACCGCCGTGTTGTAGACTGAGTTGATGTCCATGTTGCCGAGCGCGTTCAGCAAAGTCTGAGGAGTCCTGTTGCTCCACCCCCTCCTCCCCTGTAGCCAATCCTTGAGCTTCAGCTGTGCTCCTTCCTGGAAGGACAGAGTTCGATTCAGTGGATCCACTTCCTGCATGGAAAAGGAACGTAAGAGTGAGAAGAAGATTGGCAGTTAGAAAGATACTAAAGACTATATTTATTATATTTATATTTATTTAATTAATTATTTCACCTTTTCTTTTATTTGGCTTTGATTGATATCTTGTGTAATTTTATTATATAGTTCCTATGTACAGCACTTTGTGTCAGCTGTGGTTGTTTTAAAGTGCTTTATAAATAAAGGTGATGATGATGATGATGATATCTTCTGTCTCTCACCTGGTCATCCTGTTTTCTTCCTTCCTCTTCTTTCTCCTCCTCCTCCTCGTCTTCCCTTAGCTTTTCATTATCTAATCGGATCTCAAACATGATTCCCCTCTGTAGACGTCACAAACCCCCAAAAAGAGCAAAAGATACAGTAGTCTTCAGTGCTTCAGATGTGTCAACAACTTAAATGCCACTGTTGAATCTGGAAAGGTCTTCAATATTCAAATAGTTTGAATGCAGGTATACAAGTAGAATTACTGGACTAAACCTCTGCAGAATTGTTTTTGTTGGTATAAACTCACTTTGTCTTTGTGTTTTCTCTCCAAAGCTCTCATCTGGTCTCTGTTCTCCTCTCTGATCTGCCTCAGAGCTGCTTCAACATCCTGCAGAAACCAGACACAGAGAAAACTACAGTTATGAATTCTTCTGTAGAATGAATATTGTATCCCTAAATATGTGTGCAAACACTACAGTGATTGCTTTAAAAATAAAGCAGAATATACTGTCAGAGTATGGTTATAGGGTTGTAATAGTTCGTGAAGATAATACAGGTATATGCCATGCAGCCACAGGGTGTGATTTGCAAGGAGAATGGACCTTTAATCGATCTACAGTACAAACAACACTTTGTGCACTGGCAACGCTTTGATAGTTGAAATGATATTGCAAAGACGTGAACAATCTGGATTCTGTTCTGTTCCAACTTGTTGTTTCAGAGTCAAAACTATTACATTATTAATATAAAAAAGTAAATAAAAAGATTTAGAGTGTCACATTTTACAGGACATTCAATACAAATATTTACAGTGGGTGTCCAACGCATGCCTGGTCATCTACATCAGCATTCCCCAAAAAAGGTGAGATCTATAGTCTCGTATTTCATTCCATTGTATTCATTCAGTTATGCACGGTGTCTGTTGTCTCACATCCTGCAGTTACAAAGCCTTGATGTGAAGAAAGGCTACAGTTTGTTAGTTTGGCAGCTGATGGCGACGCTGCTGCGATGGGCTGTTAGAGAGGAACGGTCAGTGGAAAGACCAACCCTAACTTGACCATCATACACTGCATTCACAAGTTAGAGCCTGCAGTCCATGATGGTGCAGAACATGTTACAGAGATATTTTCACATATTTATGAAGTGTTTGTTGCTGGTCTGAATAAATGTAAAGCCTTGCCCCTTTTCCTCTCTGGAGGTTTGCATATATGAGTAAAAGAGGGGCACTGCACTGCAAATATCACGCTACAGGAAAGCAGAAAATTAACTGGCCTCTGAAAGAAATTAAATTAGCTTTAGAAAATTGCTTTATATTACTAAAATATCATCAATATGAAGAAAGTATTTGTGATTCCTATCCAGTAATCTATTTCACCAGTGCAGGTGCTGCTTCCTGGGGCTCTTTGTTGTCGACAGATGGTTCTATGTCCTTGGATTGCTCCAACACAAAGGTCTCGAGTTTGTGTTGTGGCCTGGCCTGAAACATGACAGGATGAAAATATGTTAATGCTCTTCATTATTGACTGAGAGTTGCTATTATGTGTATTTTCTGCAGAAGGTTGATTCAACCTTTGAAGTGACCCAAAGTGTAAAAGGGTAAGTTCAAGAGTTCAGGAGTTTGTACGTACCTCTGCTTCAGCTCTCATCCTCATCTGTTTCATCTCCAGGTGATATTGCTGTCTAATGAGATCGAGCTGACGCAGGTACTCCTGCAACCACACACACACTCTAAAAGCTACTAGAAAACATTCCTAGGAGAGTTTTTCTGCATTTCTTTATTTCTGTAAACACATTTTTGTCCTTCATTTAGATACTAAACATAACTGCTCACTTTAATGGCTGCTGTGTCTTGTGAGTGTGTCCCACCTGCTGACCCCCTTGTCTCTTGTCCAAAGGCATATGTTGGTGTTCAGGTTTGCCCACCTCCTGCTCTTGACCACCAGGCTTGCTGTTGCGCTCAGCTGTACATGGACGCAGACCCTGAACAACAGAAAAGCGAAGGCTAAAGGTAAAAGTGGCTAATCGTTGTGAAAACTGTGCCACTTTCATTTCTTACAGTATAGTCTTACAGGTAATAAACTCTACTGTGCATTAGTACAGTTTAATAGTGAACAGTTTTGATGTACTTGTGTTCCACTACACTAACCACAACACTACAGCTCCGCTTATAGTTAATACACTAATAGAAGAGTAGATATTCCAGCAACAGTGTGTGGAGGCACAGAGCTTAGTCCTACCAGCTGTTTCTCTGCTCTCAGCTTGTAGTCGTTGGCCTCCTGTCTTCTCTGCAGGTATTCATTTCGAGCGGCAGCCACACTGACAGAAGAAGATTAACTGTTACTTTAGTTCAATTCAATTGTATTTATATAGCGTAAAATCACTGAACAGGTGCTTAAAGGTATTTTATATTGAAGGTAAAGACCCTACATGGGTTACAGAGAAAACACCAACAACTAGATCACTGTCTTTGAGTAAGCCTTTGGCGACAGTGGGAAGGAAAACTCCCTTTTAACAGGAAGAACTAGGCTCAGGGCATCTATCATGACCTGTTGGGGTGAGAACAGGAAGACAGGGCAGGACCGTTCTTCTCCCTTGCAAAAAACTCTTATCTACTTGAAAGCTGAACAGCTGCTGACTGTTTTTATGAGTCGCTGCTATTTACATAAAGTGTGCTGCTAGGTCCTAGTATGAGTGCAGTTCCAAATTTATGGTCGTCTGGATGAAGGCTGGTCTAGTTTTGGAGACTTTTCCCTGATGCTAGGGAATCAGAGCTAACCAAGAAGATATTTTACCGTTTTATCCCATTTAAGTACTTAAAAAGAACCTTTAATGGCTGTATGTACAGCTGAAACAAATCATCCATTAATGAAGAGGAACTCAATTGACAGCTATGCTACTGTAATGATAGCTGGATGTACTTTCTATCCTATTGTTTTTATTGGTTGATTTAATTTAAAGTTTTTACAGAAACTGTTTCCTGAATAATTGTTAGCTACAGGTGTACTGGTCTTTGGTCACTCACAGCTGATATGGTTCCACAGAACAAGGAGCAGCTTGGTCTTCACATTGCTCCTTTGGTCTTTCCACAGGAGGAAGAGGAAGAACATCCTCTTTGTTCCTCCTCTGAAAGGCATCCAACTGGGCGTGGTAATGCTGGTAATGGCTGACAGGCTGCTGACCATTAAACCTGTAATTAATATTACATATTATACATGCATGATAAACCATCATCATTAAGTGAAGCTAATGGTTGATTAACCAAACCTGAGATCTGTATCTGTATGAATGATAAGAAACATACAATAGAGGTATAAGAAAGTACATCCTTTCAATTCTAAGGTTTTACATATCAGGACATAACTTGATGAGCTCTGGAGACTTGATGATGATGATTTAAATCAAGCACATTTGATTAGCAGCACATGGCTGCTACTTACCCACTTAATTCCCTCTGCATCAGCTAAGGGTCTACTTTGTCATACACTGCTTCTGCATTTTGGCTTAATTTTTGTTAAATATATAATGACATGGTGTAATTTGTCTATGTTCAAATCCAGTCTGGGGACTTTCTGTGCAGAGGTTACATGCTTTCCCGTGTCTGTGTGGGTTTTCCCTGGGAACTCCGGCTTCTTCCCACAGTCTAAAAACATTCTTGGGTTTAGGCTAATTAGTGATGCTAAACTGTCCATACATGTGAATGTGAAAGTGAATGGTTGTCTGTCTCTCTGTATTAGCCCTGTGACAGACTGATGACCTGTCCAGGATGTACCCCAGCTCTCACTGTATGAAGCTGGGATGGGCTCCCCAGTACCCCAACCCAAACTTGAACTGGATAAGCAGAAAAAGGATAGATGGATGTAATATGTCATGTTCATATGAGGCTGCGGCTAGCTATTATAAGCTCTAATTTTTTTTTACAGATCATCTTGAAATAAGATGCACTTAAAGCTGGTCAGGTTACACAGCTGTAAACAGAAGTGTCAATATCAGGCGGGAATAGGACCAAAGGAGTTACTATGCGTTCACATCATTCTGAGCAAACCTTTGGATCCCTGGAAACTCTCTATTGGCTGCTAGTTGTGCTTCTCTACGTTGAGGAGGCTGCAATTACAAACAAATGCAGTATTAATACAACAGAAATACAAGAAAAACTAAAGAACTGTATTATACCGACTGAGCTGTGCTTCCATTGCTTTACTGCAGCTTTGTTAAAAGAACAAAGAATTCCAGTAAAGCAAAAATCATGCTTGGATGATACGAGCTCTACTCCAAATCTGAAAAAGCACCTACTAGCTAAGTACAGCAGTTCCACACCACTGGAGGTACAGTAGTTAAAAATAAGCTAGCAAGTCAAGCAAGTCATTAACCGCTGAAACTTACAAAGTTACTTTTTTATGGTGGTAATCAGTGAAACTGTGGATATTGTTTCCATGTTATTACTTTATGGTGGGTGGGTGTGTAGGCTTTGAGAGGGACTTTCCAATCTGGTTTAGCAGGCACTCGCTTGTTGGCATTCCCCGGCCTCTCGGCTACTCTAGCCTTCTGAATCTTACCTGGAAAACATGAGAATCTTGAGTTAGAATAACAAGGAGTGGGCTGTTTTTTGCTGTCTGTGAGCACAGAGTCACACGCTGTGATTGTTGTTGATGGTCGCTGTCTCACAGATAAAGTTCACTTTTCTTGGTTTCTGTGTTTTTAATGTGTCACTTTCACACATGACATAAATGTAGGTTTATACGTGTATACAGTGGGGGGGGGGGGGGGGGGGGGGTTTACTGCTTTGACAGTGCATGCAGTTTTTCATGCACTGCTTTATCGATTAAAAGTAAAAGACTAAACCACTCACACAACAGGTAAAAATAATGTGCAAGTGTTGAGACAAATAAGTTAGGTAACCATTGTGAAGGAGAAAGTGAAAATAAACACCCCCTCAGTGATTTGTCCTTGGGCTGTGCGCTGATGTTATCAAAACACAATGTGAGCCAGGATGTAAGGTGATTACATTTAGTCCAATCAGGTTCCAGCTCTTCCCCAACAGTTACTGAGTGATACGAGCGGACAGGAGTTTCCCTGCAGCTTATCAGATGTGTTGAAGGACAGTCGTGGTGTGGGTAAGCTACCACTGGGTGTCACTACAGTATACACAATTGAAGACTCAGAACAGAACTGAAATTATTAAGAGATTCTCTTACTGCTCTTATACCTGAAGGCTCTGCTGATGTTTATCTAATACAACTCTTAGTGCTTGTACTATAAAAAGTAATGCAAAAAGTTTTGGAAAAAAACACTCCTGCATCATAGACAGTGACTGGAAAGACACCACAGGGAATTATGTTTGATATGTGCACACAGCATACAGAGGCATCCCTACAGCTATGCTTTATGTTCTTTAAATTATTTTGAAAGTAAATTAAAACATATAACCATCAATAAACACATCAGACTAACATCTGAAGCCCCTGAATTCGATCTGCACCATAACAACATGGTCCAAGTCATAATGAACTATCTTGAGCAACACAACAGAAAAAGAAGTACAAGCAGAAGTATTGCAGCAGATGGTCTGGGCTGTAAGGAGTCTTGACCTCAACATCATGGACACAGTCTAGGAATAGAATAGGCAGAAGATACTGACAGAACCTAAATCAGAAGGGGAAAAAAAATCAAAGCATGTTTTCCAGGAGATGTGTGAGGGAAAAAAGCTGCCTTCCAAGTAATTTAAAATTTTGTATTGTAAGTCCAGCTGCACCTGGTGTTTTTGCTGCTCCCCCTCTTGTTTTAACTGGTTGAGACCCCACAGCTTTGTTTCTATGCAACACGGTGTGGCTAAACTCCTCTTGCATCACCTGCTCACACACAAGAAATCACAAAAACAGAAGCAAACCTGCACATTCATATATGTATTTATCTGTCAGAGATTTTTATGACCAAGTCAATACCTGGAATTTACAAACATTTAAACTAACACACTATATCATTTTATGTAATGTGAGATCTGTTTGAATTCATGACCCGTGAAGTTCTGTCTGAAAAACAAAACAATTCCTGAAATCTGAATTATCTAAAATCTCAATTAATCTCAATTAATATTTAGTAATGTTTCAATCTGTTTGACAAATATATTGGGCACTGAAAAAATATTTTAAAATATTTATAACTAAGTAGTTGTTTAGTATTATGCCCATATAGTACTATTTTTTAAGAAATTTGTTTGCTGTGCTTGTATGATCTTGATTGATTGATTGATTGATTGGTTTATGTGTTTGATTTTGTTTCATGAATTAGTGACAGTGCTAATATTATCTTATTCCTAAACTATCTTTTTTATGTTGTAAACATGAACAATTTCCTTTTACTGAGACGATTTGATGACATCAATAATCTGTGAACCAATCCGATTGCAAACCTGAGTATCCAGGTGTTTGCTGATATGTTTCTCCAAAATAGGATGTCGGAGGACTGAAGTGACTGAGGGACGGTCTCGTGGGTTGACCTGAAAAAGAAAGAAAAAAAATGTTTGCTTTCATGTGTATGCACAATTAAAGTACAAACTCAGCGCTTCCTGGGAGATCCAAAGGTATTTTTTAGCAAAGACACACCATCTCGGTCTACCAATGCAGTCTCTTTCCTGTAGGAAGCATCCAGACTAGCTGCTCCAAAGTGACATCTTGGTCACATGACCAAACCACTTCAGATATTAGCCCAAAGGAGCAGTTGTTCTACTCCCTGCTAATTACAGTCTGACTCATTACTAATTAAGTCTGAGTCAAAAGACCAGCTTCATGTTCATACTTGTTGGTTTTGCACACTTGTTTATCTAACTCATATCCACAGACCAAATGAAAAACCTGGAAGTGACATGAGAGTGTCTGACCTTAAAGAGCTGGGTGACCAGCAGGCGTAGGTCGTAGGAGTAGCGGCTGGGTACTGGGCTGTAGCGCCCCCTGCAGATTTTACTGACAAGCTGTCGCAAGCTGCTGGCCTCAAACTGCAGGAGACAAGTCGACACAGGCACACACAAATACCCCATGGGATATATATATGCAGCACACAGAGAGTTCATGTAAAGATCTCTACTTTGGACGACCAAAACAGATTCTGTGTCAGTTTCCTATTCGGTCTAATTCTGATTCTCTTACTGCACTCCTACACAGAGGCCAGCATTGGCGTAAGTGTTAGCATTAAGACAGGATTAGTGAAGCTGAGTGTGTGAAGCAGCTTTGGGTGTGCAGGGCGTTGGGCATCTTACTGGATGTTTTAGGGTACAGAGTTCATACAGGACACACCCCAGAGACCAGATATCCCTGCAGGAAGGAAACACACACACACACACACACGCACACACACACACACACACACACACACACACGGACCAAGGTTAGAAGGAAAGATTTCAAAAGCAATCGGACATCATTTTAACCACATCAACTTTCTAGTGAGACATAGACTTTATTACAAACCACTCTCACCTCAGTGTTGATTTTTGGGGGTTTTATTTACTAAAGTGTGTTTGCAAAGCATGTTAAATTATTATTTCTGATACACCTCACCTGTATAACTCAATATTTCCTTGTGAAACTTAAGTTTCCAGTCCGCTTGAGCTGAACAACACCACAATCTTAAGAGCACTGAAGCAGCTAATCAGAGCATAGCTGCCAATAGTAAAAATTCTTTTCAGGCATTTGCTTTCTTGGCTCAGAGCCAAGCGTGGGTGTGGGGTGTTTGTCCTCTCGCAGTTTGGTGGGACCTTTTAAGCGTTGAGAAGTTAAAGGCATTTCTGTCTTCTTCTGAAAGGACAGCTTAGGAGTTTGGAATTAGTTCATGTCAGTAGGGGTGTCAGCCATGAAAACTGTGTGTGTGTGTGTGTGTGTGTGTGTGTGTGTGTGAAAGAGGAAGGAACTTTGACCTCAGTTGTATCAAAATAAGACTGCAGAAGAGTGCAGCAAAAACACAAAAAAGAATGGAGGAAGGACGAATCATCAGCTTGAGATGTTGCATGTGTGAGTTTGCTTTTGGCAGGCCTGTATGTGTCTCTCTGTGTATGTGTTTCAACACATTGACACGAGTGAAGGTGCTGCAGCCTGAGCAGATCATGACTGGAAGATTACAGCACCGTGCTCTATTATTACACCCACAAAGCTAATCCACAGCCACAGGTTCTAGCAGGGAACCTCCTCATTCTGGCCTCAGCTATTTGTTTAAACCCTCCCACATCCAATCACAGCTTAGTCCCCAAAAACAAGGTGTAGCAGGGATTTCAAGATCACAATGATTTCACCAATGATTTCCTGGAACAAAAAAAGGTTTTAGGCTTCAGTGGCTGATTCCGTGTGATGCACGCTGCATACTTGTGTTGCGGTTTCCTCAAGATAAAGATAAAACTGTGTTCTTCGAAAACTGTGGGCCTTTAAGGATAATAGTTTTAAGGGTTAGAAGGATTTTTTACTTTCAAGAGACTGAAAAACATAGCAGAGGACTGCAGGGGACTGTACTATGAAGAAGGAAGTTTGTACTATGAGGTTTTCCTGTACTCCAAAACAACTCAAAAACCTGGGACCAAAACTAAGAAAGATGATAAAAACTACATTGTGACATACTGTTTCATACTACAACATTTAAAAAAGCAAATATTCACATATAAATTATCAGAAAATTCTTTTTATGTAGTTTCCTACATAAGCTGCTCCTAATAAACAGACTTTACACTCTGGCTCCACTGCTAAAAAGTTAATGACAGATCAATTTATTTGTGCAGACATTTAGATGTCTGGTTTCAGAGCTGAACACAACTGGAGCTTCAGCCCCACACATGTGAGGTACAAAACAAAAACACAGTTTTACCATATCTGCTCTATTTTTGTGCCCCTCCTTTAATTGGTTTGTATAACTTTTTCTTTAAACATTAAATTGTGGGCACAACAAGCCTCTGTAGCTTATCATGGAATAAAATAAATATCCAAAAAGAGGTTATATTATGGAGCTTACTGGTTGCACAGGTATAACAGAACAATCTGAACAGTATGATATATATATATCATACTGGCAACCACACATACATACGTCTTGTTGTTATAGGGCCAATTCTCACAGATCTCTGGGGAGAGGTAGTACGGTGTCCCAACACAAGTCCTGGCCAGCTCCATGGTACTACACAATGTACAGAAACAACACTATTAGGATAAATAAATTAACTGTAAATACAAGTTTATATGCATGCTATCAAAGAACATACACTAAATTACTAGTGGTCTCATAAAGCAATATGGGTGTTTTTCATACAAATGTTTTTTTAGTAAGGGCACTCAGTGAAAACAGTTGGTTGAGGCAAAGTCTTGAAGGAAGCATTTGTTTTTGTTTTTTTGGTCAGCCATGTAAGATGGAAGTCATCATTAGTGGTGACGAGAAACATTAAATATATGTTCTGGAGAAAAGCAAATGAAATGACTTTCTGGAAAAATGTAAACACAAACAAGACCAAACATAACTTTAAACTGAAGCTCCTTTTGTCAGTGAGTCAAAATGTAAGAACATGAAGCTATGAACCTAAGTGATCAGGAAAATATGTATCATAAGTTATCTAACTGGCTAATTAGATTGTAGAAAACTTGTTTCTCTTCTTTACAAAGACTAACACGTAAGTCTGGTGTTTATTTTTTAGCCATTTTCACCTGCTCACTGGTTATTTTCTCTTTTATGAATTGTTTTTATGGGAAAATCCCAGTAGATCATCAGATTTTGAGGTGCACCTAACAAAGTGGTTGGTGAGCGTATATTCACCAGTAATTGGGACACGGTGTTTAGACCAGTGTTTGTGTGAATGGGTGAATTTAGCATGTTGTATAGATTGTTTTGAGTACTCCAGGAGAGTAGAAAAGGGCCATATAAGAATAAGTCCATTTACCGTACATTGCCTGCACTGAGATTGAAGAACTGGATTATCAGAGCAAACTCTGCTGTTAGAAAATAAATCATATGTAAATGCAAGTTTTGCAAAAGCTTTAATATAAGAGCTTTTAGCCTTCTCCCCTATCCGTCTAATGTGAACCATTACTTTAATTATCTGCTGTATTTTGTTACTGGGGAAAAAACGAAAAACACATTCGAGTTAATTGGCAACTAAGCTTAATGGACTGCCATTAAAGAAGCATGGTTTGCACAAGTAATAGCATTTTATAGGCTATTCTATATTGTGCTGGGAGCCAAACAGAGTGCTTTCAGCCCTGGGGTAATATGATGACATTTCCTGGTACCTGTTAGGATTCTGGCTGCTGCATTGTGAATGAGCTGAAGTCACCCTACTGATGATTTGGATAATCTGGCAAACAGAGCATTACAGTAATCTATCCTACTCGATATGAATGCATGGACCAATTTCTCAGAGTCAGTTTGAGACGATATTGATGCGATTATCAAAACTGAAACCCAGAATGACTGAAAGACTCCAGACTTGCTCACTGAGAGAGACAGAGTGGATAAATACGAAAGCATTTTCTGTCTCTGACTTTTTGGAAAAACAACAAATATTTCTGTTTTGTTTCTATCCAGCTCTAGAAAACTTTCCAGACATCAAGCAGTTAATGTCATCAGTGCAGCTCATTAGTTTGTGAATGGAGGTTAGTTCATCAGAGGAAAAGGATAAGCACAACTATGTGTCATCTGCATAAGAATGGGAGGATATCTTATGATTCTTCGTGATAGTATCAAGTAGGAGTACGTAAAGGTTAATCAGCAATGGACCAAGGACTGAGCCTTGAGGATCCATCCATCCATGCAATCAGGAACCTGACCTGGTAAACCCACTGTGTCATGAAGCCTTTGAATTAGAATGTCGTGGTGCTGAAAGCAGGAGTGAGTTCAGATAGAACTAAAACTCAGACTCTTTGTGAGCCATTATTGATGTTTATTGATGTTCTTTTTATTTTTTAACAGCCCTCTGTATCTTTAGCACCATTATTACATCCATACAATATTGATTGTAAATAAGGTTAGTACGTTGTTAAAGCAGGCCATACAAAAGGCGTCATACGTTTTTGTGCTCTGAGTGGATTTGAACCCTGATTGGTACTTATCATAAAGACTGTTAAATATATATTTACTCAGTTGTTTGTAAACAAATTTTCCAAATTTTGTGAAAGGGAAGAATAAAATATTAGAAAAGGGAAATTATGTCAATATTATTTTTCTTAAATAGTGGTGTGATTATTACATATTTTAGAGAAACAGGGAAGATGCCAGTATGTGGAGAACTATTGATACTGACTAAATGATTTGTAAAACATGAGCTACAAATTTGAATAGTTTCATGGGAATGGAGTCAAGGAACAAGGTGTAGGACTTGATGAATAATTGCTTCCTGATCTTTAAAATTTAAAGCTGAGAATATGAGGCATTGCTAGGTAAATTACTGTAACAGACTAAGATATTACCTATGATATCATGAACATTGCTCTTGTAGAAAGAAAGAAATTTGTCACATTTATTTATTGAAAGAAATTCAGTTGGTATGGTTTTGGAGAGATTAAGTAGTTTGTCAGTGGATGAATATAGAAAAGCAGTATTAAACTGGTTTTCAGTTCAGAGATGTAGAGTTGTCTGGCTAATTTAATTTTGTGTATCAGTAAAATATATTTTTATAGAATAAAAAATTAATTTGTAGTTTGTTTTTTTTTCTGTATTTTCTCTCAGCTCTCCTGCAAATCTATGAAAAACACCAGATAGTGATCTTGAAGTGAAGCTAAAGGATAAATGAATGTCAGTCGTACAAGTGGAAGCTGGCTGAACTCCTACAAAGCGTAAATCAAAACCTGCTGGTGGCTCTCATGAAAATTAGTCAAAGAATATTCTTCGGCATCAGGACTCATTCTCTGCGAGCCATGATTTTCTGCCCAAATGTTCATCAAACGTCCAATTGCTGAAACATTTTAAACATGTTTGCTATTTTCAGTCATGTCTAAAAATTATTGCATGCACAGACTGTTATTTACAGGACATGGATGTGTTTTTATCATTCTCTGCAAGCAGCCAAAAAAACTACAGACAGACCATTATTTCCACAGCCATTTGTTTACATGTCCGGGACGACGGTTTGTGGAATGATAATCAGTTGTTTGGAAGTCATCCATGTTTTACAGAGGGCTCAGCGACAGACAGCTGCACTGTGTGTGTGTGTGTGTGTGTGTGTGTGTGTGTGTGTGTGTGTGTGTGTGTGTGAAGATGACACTGACTTACTTATTCAACATTCTTGCGATTCCAAAGTCACCCAGCTTCGCTTTCATCCCTCCGTTGGTTAGGAAGATATTCTAGACCAGAGGGAGCGCAAGAATGAAAGGATGTCTGTGTTCAACAAGGATGGCACTAACATTGTGTGTGTGTGTGTGTGTGTGTGTGTAAACGGATAAGACTGATGATAGACAGTGATGGCCATGAGTAGTCTGTGGTCAGTTGTTTTGAGATATTCTTGGAGCTGGCATACAGCAAGGTCTTTGTTCAATGCAAAGCTGACCTCAGGACAGTTCAGCTGTACAATACTGTGCAATGATAACACTAGATAATTATAAAACTCAACCTCAGTCTCTGTGGGTAATGTTTACCACGTAAATGTCCAATAATGAATATAATGCATGATGTAAACTCTGCATTGTAAAGCTCAGGTAAAGTGATGGTACTTGTTCAGTTTGGTTCTGACAGGTGACTGTGATCACAATCCTTGTCTTTAAAAATGATAATCAGACTTACATTGGTTGTTGTCAGGACACAGACTACAGAAATAAATAACAGGTCTCGTGCATTTCTTTCACATCTTAGTCCAAAATCTATATGTAAATCATAAAAACATATAACTGTTCATGAGGAGGTGAATGCATGTGCAAGTTTGATCACTATTATTTGAAAAAACACCATTACTATATAAGGCCACCTGTTTTGTGTAATTTGTTGAAAAGTTCAAAATAGTTTACAAATACTGAACACAGACAGAACAGCTTGTTTTGAATGAATTAGCTTTATATGTAATTGCAGGCTGTAGTGAAGCAGGTTAAATACTTGAGCTTTGATGTCTCTGTGGAGAATCTTCCGGTCATGGATGTGTTTGAGGCCCAGACAGATCTGAACAAACCAGTCGACGATCTAAGAAACATGCAACTGTTTTATTACTGTGACATTTTCATATGGATAGAGAGCAAATTACCACCTAATGAAGAATATAAATGAAAACCTCCACAATTAATGTTCCGATTAGGCATAACATTGTGACCACCTGCCTAATATTGTGTTGGTCCCCCTTTTGCTGCCAAAACAACTCAGCCTAACAACCCATCGAGGCATGAAGGTGTGCTGTGGTATCTGTCAGCAAGATGCCAACAACAGATCTTCTAATTGTTAAGTTGCAAGGTGAGGGCTCCTTGGATTGGACTTGTTTGTCCAGCACATCCAGATGTGCTGGACAAACTTTGATGCCTCACAGAGACATCAATGTCCAATTGGTTTGAGATCTGGGGAATTCCGAGGCCGAGTTAACATGTTAAAACCCTTTGTTGTGCTCCTCAAACCATTTCTGTAACCATTTTTGTTTTGTTGCACATTATCCTGCTGAAAAGGCCATCCGGGAGTACTGGTTCAATGGTGCGGTTGGTCTGCAATAATGCGTTGGTAGGTATCTCATATAAAAGTAACATCAACATGGATGACAGGACCCAACGTTTCCCAGCAAAACATTTCACAAAGCATAACACTGGTTTGCCTTCTTCCCATAGTGCATCCTATTGCCAGGTGTTCGCCCAGGTAAGTGAGTCACACACACCCGGGCAGCCACATGAGGTAAAAGAAAACATGATTTGTCCAATGAGACCCCGTTCTTCCATTGCTTCATGGTTTAGTTCTAATGCTTACGTGCGTATTCCTGCCACTTTCGGTGGTGGGCAGGAGTCAGCACGGACACCCTGACTGGTCTGCAGCTATCCAGCCCCACACACAACAAACTGTGATGCTCTATGTATCTACAGTGGCTTGCAAAAGTATTCGGCCCCCTTGAACTTTTCCACATTTTGTCACATTACAGCCACAAACATGAATCAATTTTATTGGAATTCCACGTGAAAGACAAATACAAAGTGGTGCACACGTGAGAAGTGGAACGAAAATCATACATGATTCCAAACATTTTTTACAAATAAATAACTGCAAAGTGGGGTGTGCGTAATTATTCAGCCCCCTGAATCAATACTTTGTAGAAACACCTTTTGCTGCAATTACAGCTGCCAGTGTTTTAGGATATGTCTCTACCAGCTTTGCACATCTAGAGACTGAAATCTTTGCCCATTTTTCTTTGCAAAACAGCTCCAGCACAGTCAGATTAGATGGACAGCGTTTCTGAACAGCTGATCTTGCCACAGATTCTCGATTGGATTTAGATCTGGACTTTGACTGGGCCATTCTAACACATGGATATGTTGTTTTAAACCATTCCATTGTTGGCCTGGCTTTATGTTTAGGGTCGTTGTCCTGCTGGAAGGTGAACCTCCGCCCCAGTCTCAAGTCTTTTGCAGACTCCAAGAGGTTTTCTTCCAAGATTGCCTCGTATTTGGCTCCATCCATCTTCCCATGAACTCTGACCAGCTTCCCTGTCCCTGCTGAAGAGAAGCACCCCCAGAGCATGATGCTGCCAAACATAGCGTTTTGCATTTTGGCCAAAAAGTTCCATTTTGGTCTCATCTGACCAGAGCACCTTCTTCCACATGTTTGCTGTGTCCCCCACATGGCTTGTGGCAAACTGCAAATGGGACTTCTTATGGTTTTCTGTTAACAATGGCTTTCTTGTTGCCACTCTTCCATAAAGGCCAACTTTGTGCAGTGCACGGCTAATAATTGTCCTATGGACAGATTCCCCACCTGAGCTGTAGATCTTTGCAGCTCGTCCAGAGTCACCATGGGCCTCTTGGCTGCAAACTCCTGTGAGTTTAGGTGGACGGCCTTGTCTTGGTAGGTTTACAGTTGTGCCATACTCCTTCCATTTCTGAATGATCACTTGAACAGTGCTCTGTGGGATGTTCAAGGCTTGGGAAATCTTTTTTGTAGCCTAAGCCTGCTTTAAATTTCTCAATAACTTTATCCCTGACCTGTCTGGTGTGTTCTTTGGACTTCATGGTGTTGTTGCTCCCAATATTCTCTTAGACAACCTCTGAGGCCGTCACAGAGCAGCTGTATTTGTACTGACATTAGATTACACACAGGTGCACTCTATTTAGTCATTAGGGATCAGGCAATGTCTATGGGCAACTGACTGCACTCAGACCAAAGGGGGCCGAATAATTACGCACACACCACTTTGCAGTTATTTATTTGTAAAAAATGTTTGGAATCATGTATGATTTTCGTTCCACTTCTCACGTGTGCACCACTTTGTGTTGGTCTTTCACGTGAAATTCCAATAAAATTGATTCATGTTTGTGGCTGTAATGTGACAAAATGTGGGAAAGTTCAAGGGGGCCAAATACTTTTGCAAGCCACTGTATGTAACCAGCATTAACATTAAGCAATCTGAGCTACAGTAGCTTGTCTGCTGGATTGGACCACACAGCCCAGCCTTCGCTCTTCACACGCATCCATAACCTTGTAGCTGGTTCACCACTGTCCCTTCCTTGAACCACTGTTGATTAGGTACTGACCACTGCAGACCAGGAACACCCCACAAGAGCTGCAGTTTTGAAGATGCTCTAACCCAGTCATCTAGCCATCACAATTTTTCTCCAAACCTTACACCTTGAGGGCTCTTGCTCCCTAATATATCCCAGCCACTAACAGGTGTCATGATGAAGAGATAATCAGTCTTATTCACTTCACCTCTCAGTGGTCATAATGTTATGTCTGATCGATGTGTGTTTGTACTGTTATTTCTTGCGTGCAGTAATAACAGAGACTGAATGTCCTTCAGTGTGTTTGTGAACATATTTCAGTGCAAAACTATCACAGTGAGGAAAATCTGATCAGCCTTTATCAAATAGCTAAGGCCAGGGTGAGGTATACCTGCTCCTCAGTGAAAGGAACTCCTCTCTGTATGTTGATTTTCTTCATCAGATCTCCTCCGTCACAGTACTCCATCACTATATAAAGGCTGCCTCTCTCTATACAGACATCCAGAAAACACTTTAACACTGATATAAACTGATACATTACATCTTCTACTCTGAAGCCCACACATACCTTGAAAGGACCGGATGAAGGTGACAATGTTTGGATGTTTCATCTTTGACAGCAACGTCACCTCTTTATTGGATGATTCCTTTTCCTTTGCTGACATCTGAGCAGCAAAACACACAAAAATAAAAGGAGTAATGTGTTCTTGGGAAAAATACTTCTAAATAAGCACTAAATATAGTTTAGAATTGATCACTTGAGCTCTAATGGTTTTATCTGGGCTGCAACTAACCATTCATCATCAGTGCTTTTCAATGTAAGTATATTATTTACTGAAGTTACTCTTGTAACAAATAACACTTAAGCAACACGATTTTTAGCTGAGAGATGTAGAATGTCTCAAGGGCTGTAGTGACATACAAAAGACATAATCTAATGTACACAGTGAGAAAGACAGCTTATTTAAGACTTGTCTTAGTCTATACTGACTGCAGAATATGAGTTGTTTTACCATAACCTGATTCTACTTCAAATTAAGCTGGTGCCTGTATATTAGATAAGCTTAGTTTGTGCTTGAAGCATACATTACAAAGCTGAGACACTACAAAGCTGCTTGAATGCATGTGTAAGTCACAGAGAGCAATATAGTGTGATCGTTTTCCTGATCCCAGGCAGCACTGCAGGTAGTGAAACTGAGCTATGCTGCTGTACCTTCCTGAGGCTGATCTCTTTGACCACACACTGTGTGTTTCCACCTCCCCCTTTGTCTTTGACCAGGAAGGCTTTTCCAAATGCACCCTGCCCAATCTGTCTGATAACCTCATAGTCGTTCATTGCCCCTGGAAGACAATATGAGGGGCAAACAGTTTAGCTGATGAAACACAAACTCACTGAGACTGAGTAATAATGGAAAAAAAAAAAAGTAAAATAGTAAACTTTTTGTTCTCATTTTAAAAATTAATGAAAATGTTAAAACGGTGGTAAAACAAAATAAAATAAATGCGTGTAAGCTATTTGCCTATGCCCTCGCCTTAAAAAAAACGAATCAGTATTATTAACCCTTTCATGCATGAATTATGGCAACCTCAATCAGGATTTTTTCTTTTGAAAGTATTTTTATTCATCTTTAGGGCATGAAAAAAGATTTTTGAACTTCATTTTTTTAAAACATGTACTATTCAAAGAGTTTTTTACATGTCCACGTAGGTGGAAACCTTGCTGACCAGTGGGTGGCAGGGTATGGAGCGACACATCAGTGTCCAATGTAGTGGTTTATGTGCAAGTATACCATCAACACTGACACAAATACAAGAAAACAGACTTTGAATAGCTGTCCACTGTTGTGACCACTATGCGTGACAGGGTTAAACAATTTGGAATAAGTTTAAACAACTATTAACGCCTTCATTTTTCTTAATTATTAAGTCGCCGTCGAACACAGACGGAACTAAGGCCGTTGCCATGGAGACTGAAACACAGTCTACTAGCATTCAATTTAGCACGTTTAACACAAGTTCACCAAAGAGGAGGACAGTGCTCACTTTTTCTCTCTTATAGCGACACAGAAGCTCTGCACTTACCCTTTCAAAAGTAGCAAAAGCAGAAGTCACATTGCGAAAGAAAACGGCTGCAAATTACTTATAAAGTCATTAGAGGAAGCGCTTGTCTTCAGAAGTGTTGAACTACGGTAAGCGCGAAAGGAAACCACGCAGAATGCTGGGAGTAGTAGTTTTTGTAGGCGAGTTCGCCATTAGCTTTCGCCTTTATATTTCCCAAGCTGCTCAGCAGTTTCATTTTGTAGTGTTGTGTTACAGCACCTATTATTCATTAATTCATTCGTTCATTTTTATTTGCGCAGTAAACTACTTAAACTGCAACACATTTGGGCCATAAGGGGATTTCTTATTATTATGTTAATGTCAATTATTATTATATAAAAGGTTACCCGTTAAATGTATTTGTTTATAATTTCGTTTAAGTCTAACTTTCAACAGGTTATCTATTAAAATGTTCAAAGCAGCTGTTGCATGTCACTTCCTGTACACTCTAATTACGCCTGTTGCAGTACCCGACCTAGACTCGGTTTTATTTTTACACATAAACAGGACACGGACACAGGAAGATTATTTTCTATTGTTTGCTTTATATTACTTTCGATTACTTGCTGGTATACCTGCATTGTAATGTTATCTAAAAATCTTATGTTTACCTGTATAATTTTGGATGTTTTTTTAAGATAAGAACATTTATTTATACTACGTTTGCGTAGTTATTAAAAATGTTTCAGTAAATAGATGTAGTGGACTGGGTGTCTGCCACTTGGGATCAGAGCCAAAGGCGGATCATGTTTCTCTTGTCAGATTTTAGCATTCACACCCCAGATTGATATTCCAGGCAGCCATCATGTCTGTAGTTATTCATGGTGCGTGTTGCTCCGTCTGAAAAAAGGTGATGTAATCCTCTGAATAGCTCCAATATAAAATGGATCCTCACATCTTCAGTTATGAACGGGGTATTAGGTAATCATATCTCCAATTGTAATGACGGCAAAAACAAACTGATAGACGTGTTCAGGATAGATGCTAGACCTTTGGAAAAATGTGTATTTGTGAATAAATGTGAAATGCAGCAAATGTAAAATACAAATCTCTATATGTACTGTAAAAAGCAAAAATCCCCCAAAAAATTATATATTATTGAAAAAAAAAAAAAAGTAGGGACTTTGGTTGTTTAACTATTACTTATTACTCTGGTGTAGTGAGAATAGTTATAGGGGATGTCTTTACCAGTAGGAACAAAACTTATACCCCCCTTTTACATTTCTGAAAGCTGGCCAGTGGGTCTTAATTGAGTCTTTTCAGGGCCAATTCTTGCCCCTGGGCCTTATGTTTGACACCCCTGATGTAGACCCACAAACAGCCTGTAGGCTCCTGTTTGAGGGCCTCAGGCTGGCACAGGTTGGTAAGAGGAAAGCAGCTCTAAAAGACCTAAACTGAATCAGTACAAGCAGGCACAAGTTGAAATTAGCAAACATGAGTGAAACAATAATGAAGGTTTAACACGTAAAACAGACATCAAAGAAATTTAATAGTTTTCAGTCCAGTATTTAGAGCAGATGTAACTGTACGAACCTCAGCTTTTATGACCTGTCTGCAAACACCTCCCTGCTCCATCAAGGTGACTTTCCATCCACTGCTTTCCCCATGAGCCCCCTGGGTTAGGGCTCTCTTGATTAGTGCTTTAATCATAGACAAATTTCCACCAGGATCCTATGACACACAGGCAGAGAGCCCACTGTGACAGCTGATCTATGTTAGTTCACTGAGGTAACGACTGCATGTGATGACACCGCTGTAAACAGCATGGCCACTGACACTGTCAGTCACATTCTTTATCATGAGTTATGATCTGTATGATGAAAACAAACTGTGTGGTGAACAGTACACTGACTGAAGAAATAATCTGACCTTTCATTAAAGTCAAAGAACCCATAAAAGATGTAGCGCTGATGCACCAGTGTGGCCCACAGTGGGCTGCCACAAACGATTACTTTTGTGATTAGTCGACTAATCAGGTCATGCATCCATTGGACGTAAAACGTACAGCTTATTGCACCAGCAGCATCTGCTCTTATATAACTATCATTAGCTTACAGCTTTAAGTGTTTAAGGTCTGTGCTAACTAAAAATAAAGACAAGATGATAGTTTATTAAATTTTAATGAAATTTGCAGATTGTTTCGGTGAAGTTTAATAAACTCAGCCGTCTGCTCCTTGCTATCTAAAATATAACAGGACACTGGAGTATATTCTCGAGCATCTCACACTTCTGAGAATCAGTTGTCTGCTTGACGTTTATTCAGCTGTGTAAAAACTATAACTTTAATCTCAGCCAAGCCGATTTACTCTTAAATCCTACTACTTATTCCTGCGTCTTTTGGGATCTTACAAAGCTTCAAACGATGTGTCAAATATTAAATTAGTCGTTGACGATTTTAAAAGTCGACATAATCGTGACTAGTCGACTAATCGCGGCAGCCCTAGGCACACTAAAATAAACATGTACTGCTGGTTTCAAGTAGTCTGATCCTTTGCTCAATAACAGAAATACAGTCAAAATAATTATTAGTGTATATACACCAATTAAAAGTTTATAGGATTTTTCTGAAGCTTCTGGCACAGAAACACACAACACGCCATTTATAGTTTCTACCATTTTCTTTATTCTGTATGTCTGCTTATGTTTATAGATCATATACACAAATTGGTACAAGAAGAGTTATCCAAAAAAAAAAAAAAAAATTACACATTCATAAAAAGACAGACAACCCCTGTGAAAAAGATTTTAATATAAGCGTGTTTTTATTTCTCTGAGCTGTCTTTCATCTGAATGAAAATATTGTGTTCTTCGGTCAGATTTCACACACTTTAAAGCTCAGCAGCAGAAGCGCGCATTTACACTCTTATTTTAAGATCATTTTCCAGTTAAGAAAACAAGTGCAGTGTATTAACAGCTACAGCAGACAAAATACAAAAAAAGTCTTTGTGGACTGAGTGGTATAAAAGTCGCCCTGTCTTAAAATGCTATATGTGAACTGAAAGCAAGGAAATCTCATATTTACCCACGTCTATTAATGAAGAGCTTGATACTATGTTTGCAGTTAATTTGATTAAAATAATTTACTTTTGTATACTCAGCTGGCTGTAAGCTAATTTATCTCTGAAAATAATTTCTGTATAGAAATTGGAAAATAAAACAAAAAACGCAATGCTTCACTTTTTTTTTTTTTAAATTTTAGGATCACTGAATATTCACCCAACAGCATCACATTTCACCACGCTCACTCACTCAAACTACCTGAAGTAAAGAACAGGAAACAATAGACAGGTGCGGATTAAAAACACAATCTCACTGCACGCCAGTGACTTTAAGAGCACGTCGTGAGGCGACGAGGCGTCTTAAGGCTCACAGATCAGGGTTTCCACCACAAACTGACTCCCAAAGTGACGAATCTTGTGGCAGTTCAGAGCCTCGCGCTTCTGCATACCTGTGAGGTGATCAGAGAATCTCTTATATAAACTTGTATGGCTGCATTTCGTGTCTCATGTTGCTGAAAGAGTACACAGAACTTCCAAACATTCAAATACACAGATTAAAGGTTGCAATGATTTACAATCTCTCTTAATGCTTGCTAAACATTTGTATGGCAGTGCATTTTGTCTTTGCCTTTCCTGTTTGGCATCTGTAGTCTTATATCTCTGTATGTTTAAACCTAAATGAAAGCCTGACATGCTTACCCAGAATCCTGTCTCTGCGCTGCAGTTTGTAGGTGTCTTTGCCTTTGCAGAGGTTGTTGATGAAATAGCCGAGCTGGTCGACGTGCTCCAGGCGCTCGGTCACCATCATCTCCTCACGGACCAGGTAAGACTGAGGCAAGTAGGTGCCAGCCTGGGCAAAGGGAGGAACCAAATGCAAATTATTTAAAGCATGGTGCAAATATGTAAGAGCTTGCGCTTTTTGGGTCTGTATTTCAATTTTTGGACATCTCTTTTCTTTGAGGAGTGCCAGATTCTGCTTAATCGTCATTAATACTGGAACCTGTATTAATAGATCCATGGCAAATATCAATTTAAAGCAGGCAGCTTGGTGGTTTCAATTCATTTATTTTGGTCCCAGCTGTTTGGAACAGTTTGAAGTGTTTTACACGAGGAAGACGTTAAAGCATCTTCCCCGAGCATCAGTAAGGAACTAGTTTCCTTAACATGTCTGGGAAAGTATGGAATGGTAAATTTGAGCATGTAGGACAGCTATAAATCATGTCATCTAAAACCTAGATTATACTCCATAGTGGATGAAGGAACGGACAGAAGGAGACCTGATGACCGAGAAGCCATTCCTGTTAAAATTCTTTCTCATGGGTAGTTGGTGCATTGTAATGTAAATTCTGTGGGGACAAGCCTGCAGGTTAAAAGAAAAACAAAAGAAAAAAAAAAAAAGGCAAACATGTAGACATCCACACAGACCCTCAAATTCACTGTCTGATGATGAAACTGTTACTTGGACCTCAGCAGATTTATGGAAATATAATCCAGGCTTAAGCCAGCACAGGAACACAAATAGGTCTGAACCCTGCACAGTTACCTTGATATTGATGAGAAGGTCCAAAAAGTCTTTGGGAGGCATGACAATGGAGGTGTTGAGTGGGATGACATAGCACTTGTCCAGAAACAGATCCAGGTAAGCAGTCAGCCTCTGAGAAAGAAGGAATACAGTTAGAAAACAGAAAAGTAACTGGTATTTGCTTTTTTTTTTTTCTTCTTTACCTAGTAACGGAATAGAAAGCTGAGTTGGTTATCTTTAAAATCTAAATGTTAAATAGCTAAATATATCTGCATACAGTTTCCCATAAAGGTGCCTATGCTGGGAGATGGGTAAATCATCTCAGGCTGAATTCCTACTGGCTGGTTAGCAGACACTGCATCACTCACAACTCACATGTTCTTCCTAAAATTCTAAAGCTGTCAGAATGTTATTGCAGGTGATGTTTGGTCTACTTTGAATCCCTCTAAATGTGCAACCGTAGCTTTGCGTCAACATCACTATTTCCATCTTTTCAAGTACATACCCGGCTGAAGTCGTGGACGATGTCAGCTGGGTCTCCATCTTCAAACTCGGGCACTGGCACACTGATTAGCTCCACCTGCTCTGTCTCCAACACCCGGATCGTCTCTGACATCTGACGCATGTGGTTTGGCAGCTCCACCTCCACCTATGAACCAGTGCGTAACATTTTTAATAAGTTACAGTCACTGGTTACTCAGTGAAACGCTTTCCTTCTACCTAAACATAATTCAGAATTGTTTTTGGATCAAGTCATATTTTCTTAAAAAATACTTTTGGTACAGAAATAAAACCACATGGTGCAAAGCTTGGAGGCCTGTCAGCTCATACACTGATTTATGGCAGTGATGCGAAACTGACTAGGCTCACTTTCCTAAAAGAGCCCTGCAAGCAGAGGTCAGTTAGTCACCAACTCAGGACATTAATCAGTAACTCAATCGGTAATGATTAAATGAAAACAATAGACACACTGAACCAGTGTCACATACTGAACACAAACATATAAACACAGGCCTGTGTTGCAAGGGAGTTCATCATACTCATGGTATCTCGTCCTTATCTGGCTTCACCTACCCTCGCATCTTCAATTAGACCAACCAAATAACGCTTGGGGATTTTCAACTCGATACATAACCCAGAGTTTCACAATCTAACCACAAACCCGTTCACACATGAAAGAGCGAGGAATAAGGAATGTGCTAGAAATGACATAATTCGTCACAATCTTATTTAAGATCGCCAAGTACGAGGCTTAGGCTCAGGTTTACAGAGCAATGATTTCGATTTGAAGATGCCTGCAGCAAAAAAACCCAATTTTCCTAAAAATGTGATACCTGATGGGTATGCAGAGAAAACCAAAAGCTTTTTTCTGTCTCTAAAACCAGCTGGCCCTTCTGTTATCACTCTGGGGTCAAGAAGTTGTTTGTTTGTTTTTTTAAAATAAATGAGCAAAATACTCTCCAGAGAACTGATCAGTGGGTCAGTGGGTAGTGATTTCGTACCCGCTGGTCTCCAACCTTGACATATCATGCTCCAGAGCAAATCAGGTTTCCATCTTGAATGGCCACCATACTGATGTAGTCCACTAACAAATCAACCCCTGTTGTAACCCTGATAGCCGAGGGTTAACCCTGAAGCACCTCGCTGAGCTCCCAAATCCTGCTTCATAACACAGGCCTCTGATAAGGAAAAGATACTATATCCAGAGTTTTGCCATACCTCATCCTCCTCCTGGATCATGAAGTCTTCTTCGCGGTATTTGACGCCACAAAAAAATACTTGGCCCTCCTGTGGTTAAAAAAAAGAAAAAGAAAAAAGGAGACAGAGATGTGACATTTTTGACAAATAAAGCGTAACAGAACATACATCTCAAATTTGAGGAAGTCTTATTCCCAGTGAGTCCTTCAGTTTCGTCTGCTTCACAGCATTTTGTTATAACTAATAACATCAGTTTTTGACGTTAAAAGTTTAGTTCTCTCTGGAGAAATGCATAAAAACAGATACTTCTGTAGACACAAAGTTTTTCTGAATTTAGAAACAGCGCATGTTCGCATTTCCTTAAGGAATGTAATGTGACAGACATGGAGACAATTTGATTCTCTTTAAATTTAGAGAGAATTTGGATTAATAAAAATAGAAGAGGACATTCAGCCACATCACAGCCATTTACAGAATAGTAAACAGGAAGCCTGTTCAGATCAGCGACGGGTTTATTCAGTCTTCAGCTACAAAAGATGAGCTCAAGTTGATAAACTCAAAACAGCTTGGTCTAGTTTGTGTCTAGAACTGCCACTGTGCTGTAGGCGGAGCTTAACGTGACAAGAACAGCTGGCAGTGGCGTACATGCTCTGACCTGTCGCGCTGTGTCAGTTCACATTTACTTTTGCAATTTCTGATCCAAGTTTCATGCCTTTTCTTACCCATGTCATGAACAGAAATTAAATTTGAATGTGTTTTCTTCAGAAAGTGGAGCTGAAATGTGTTTAAAAGTACATATAAATTTGTACCATGTGCTTTGCTCTTCACTGTCAGTGTGAGCTGCAGGAGTACAGCTGAGCACGGCGCTTTAAATAAGGGTGGTTTTGTTCATGGAAGGACAATAACATCCTAAATTATATGCAATTTTGCAGTAACATACATATGCATGTTTATGTTCATCACTGTCACTGTTTTAAACAGAAAATGTGGAAACTTATATATTCCATTATGAAGTTGATAAAGTGGTGTCACCATTGGCCATTAGTTTTTAATCATAGATGATCAACTCTTCCTGAGCCACCGCCATCTGTGACATTCTGTTGTAATGTTGTTAACTGTATTTCTACCTGTCTGCTTTCATATTTAACAACGCACCATTTGCTCCATGCGCTGTATGAGATACTTACCAAATTGTCCTCAGGCTCGCTACTCACCTCCATGACATAGTAGCGATACAGGTAGGCACCTCCGACCACCACTCCAGACAGCATGAGGGCCAGACCGAGGCACATGCACCAGCACCAGGCACGAGACTGGTGACGCACCAGCACCGCAGCCTCAGCGTCCTGCAGGAGAGGGCAAACTACTGATTAGATACGATTAAGTTTAACTGCCTCCAATTATACATTCAGGGATCTGAGAGAATCCCCCAAGGATCAGTACGCATCTGGTTATTATCGTTAAATACTTGTGATGATTTTCAACACATACCTATTATTTCAAACCCTCACAAATGCATTTTCCTGAGTTTTGAAGCATTAAGCATTCAAAACCACCCTAGCCTTCAAGGCAGGGCCTCCTCCCAGAAAACAAATACACTGATGAAACTGCAGCTGGTCTGGGGAGAAGCACTTTCTTAAGGATAAACGCAGGGAACAAAAATGTGAGTACCACATATGAAAAGTTTACCATGCTGGACCTACTCAGGTAAAGTCTAAGTTCATGTAGGACAGTGCACGCACCAAGTACTGCGGTTATATAAATGTACTTAATAGCACTCCACATTACATTAATTGAAAGCAAAAATCAGCAGTATGGGTTGAATACTGTGCACATTTTGTTGTTTTGTTTTTTTAAATAAATTCAAATGCACTTAGACTCAAATAAAAATCAGAACCCGTCCCAACTTTCACCAGCTTTTCAGCCGGGAAAATATCTTGAACTACGTCAACTATTAATCCAGAGGCCAGGGTGTGAGATGAGGAAAGTGTGTGTGTGTGTGTGTGTGTGTGTGTGTGTGTGTGTGTGTGTGTAAGAAAACAAAGGCTTTCTTGAGATCAGATGAAGCAGGCTCAACATCTCTTTTCAGACTAACACAGCATCAGGGTGACTCATCATGATGCGAATCACAGAGGGGGGAAACAAACAGAGAGAGTGAAAAAATACCTAAAAATGTGAAAAGAAACGAAAACAGAGATGAAAGTGTGGCTCTCAACTCGTTCTGTTATTACTTCACTGGAATCTTCAGGAAAGAGGAAACTACAATAAGATCCGATTTACATTTTCTGTTTGTTGAATAGTGACTAAAAGGAGTTTCAATCAGGTAGAAACTTCTACTTGATTTGCATTTTCTTCTTCTCTCTCTGACCAGTGGGCAGTAAAAAAAAAAAAAAAAAAAAAAAAAAAAAAAAAAAAAAAAAAATCTGGGCAAGGTGAGGAAGCATGTTTTCTTGTTCTGGTTTCTCGTGTCACTGGAATGATCTCTTCATGCTATGTTCTTTTATTAGATTTGAATCGCGTTGCAAAGGCTGGAAGAACCGATAACAAGAAGCACTGAAGCTGTCCTGGTAGCTTTAAGGCAGCAAATGTTGATTTTTTTCCCCTCCGCTTTCTTTTATTTACCAGTTTCCAACCAGTTCTCTTGTTTGCTCCTGAGCAGCTATTGTACAGTGGCATTTAGAGCCCCCTTTTATTGAAGTCCAAATGTTTTAAAAGGAAGAAAACACAATCCACATTTGTGGAGAACCTTGCACGCGTTCGTTTGCTGAGTAGCAATAAATGCCGGGACACTTCAAGGGGCAGCTTTACCACCAACACAATAATACTGCCTTTGTGAGGATGAGAAGTTGTTATATTTGCATCAGCTGAAAGTCACGCTCTGCCAGAAGAGGCTCACCAAGCTGCAAGCGTGGCAACATTACTACATGATATTGCATGCAAGTCCAGCTGGCATTTTTGTTTTAATAGCGATTTCTGTTTATGCCATAAAAGTTACTTTCTCTGAACAACGTAACAAAGGAAGCTGAGATTCTAACGTGAGCCGAGAGGAGAAATGAAGATTATGGGATTATGGGCAAGTAATTCAACAGCTATGAAAAGAACAGGGGTTTTAGCTGCAAACAAAACCTACACTGTGTACTCCAGCCGGGCACGTTCTTTTAGGATAAAAACCTCCAACACATTTGGGAACACGTCTGAAGTACAGCTGATCTGTTGCTTTCCTGTGAATACCATTTTCTTTTTTTAAATTTCCTGTTAAGTCTGAAAATAAATTGTGCGGTTTCCGTTACAGAAACACAGACGAAAACATTTCATAATCTTTTTTTGTGGCAGTTTTGGGGGTGGGGGGCACTGATATTACATAATTATGCTTTATGCTTGCTTTCATAATTAACCTGGTTGACCAAACATTTTAACGTAAAGACAAATTGCTCACAGTGCTGCACTATGTAAAAGGCCCATCCTTCTGTCTTAACTAAAGCAGAACATCCAAGTCTCCTATGTTCATATGTAAACCACGCATGTACACCCATGCAACAATTAAATGATCAAAAAAGGCTAATATTTAGCATGCATTTCCAGACAGAGTGTGTTTGCTAATTTCCTAAATCCTTATTGGTCTAGAACTGGTTCAGTTCAACAGTGTGCTGTATACAATAACACAAGGGTTGACAGGAAAATGCTTATTATTATTATATAATCAAACCCAGGGGATATTATGGTTATTAAATCATCCTGGTTAGACCAAGGTCAAGACTACATGTGTAAATTTTATAAAATGAACAAACACAGTCTTTTGTCACACTGATCGTAGTTAATGGTAAATGGCCTGTATTTGTATAGCGCTTTACTAGTCCCTAAGGACCCCAAAGCGCTTTACACAACCTGTCATCCACCCATTCACACACACATTCACACACTGGTGATGGCAGCTACATCGTAGCCACAGCCACCCTGGGGCGCACTGACAGAGGCGAGGCTGCCGGACACTGGCGCCACCGGGCCCTCTGACCACCACCAGTAGGCAACGGGTGAAGTGTCTTGCCCAGGGACACAACGACTGAGACTGTCCAAGCCGGGGCTCGAACCGGCAACCTTCCGATTACAAGGCGACCTCCCAACTCTTGAGCCACGATCGCTAATCACTAAAATGTTAAAGTTGTTTTTTCATGTTTTAGTACTTGAACTTAACACATTTATACACTGGATAAAAATTTTTTTAGGACATCCTCATCTTTTGTGGCCTGCAGATATACTGTGTCATCACAAAACAAGACTTGTCAGCATGAATTATCTGCTTTGAGAACAGCTGACTTCCAGTTTAAAGCTTGTTTTTACATTTTTGATTGGTCAGTGAAGCATTACCATGCATTTCAGCATATCGGGTAGAGAAGAAGAGTGTTAAGAGCCTTTTCTGTTTTTTTAAAGCAGCAGCAGGGTGGCTGCTGAGAAATAGATAGTCAGCCCTTTCAGATCTACAAGTCAAAGTACAGAAAGCAGGAGAGGACTCTTAGAATGTAACATTTTTCCTGGAATGAACAGAAATACCGGTAGCGATTAAAAAAAGGAACCAAAAAGCAGACGTTAGCATGAAACCAAATATGCGGACAAATAAGAGGAAGTGGGGGGTGAGACCGTTTAAAAAGTACACACTGGCTGACAGATCAGCAACATGTTAGTGTCAGATGCAGTCAGTTTAATACCACCACTGCCTGGCAGAAAGACACCAAATTGGGAACATTTCCTCAGGCTTTTCTCCATCAGCTGTATAGCTGGGGTCACCTCTGCTAAATAAGGGGTTTGCTCCAATCACCGACATGTCTTTTTGGTTTTAAGGGAAGGGGAAAAAAAAGTTAGCAAAACATAAAAAGCAGAAGTCTCTATAGCAAACAGAACAAAAGAGTTCTGAGACCTTCAAGGAAGGACGCATGTATTGCAGTTTAATTAAAAAACATTTACTTTAAGGATCCTGATTCAATGTCACGAAAGAGACTTAACCCAAGCAAAAAGCTCATTCACAGGTACTCACAGCTCTCCACAATTGAACAGAGCAGAAGGAAGGAAACTAAAGCAGGAAAGTGTAGAGTAGTGCTGTCCAAAAAGGGTGTGAATATTGGCTCCAGTGGCAAAGCTGCAATAAGTTTACTAAGGGTGAGGTTAAATAAGGACTGATGACGACTTTCTCCCTGAAATGGTGAAATGCATGTTACTAATAACATATATGTCAGACCTGGTCTGCGGCTGAACTGCAGCTGACCGTCTATGGTTGGTTCATGTCTTTAATGAAGGATGAACTGCATGTGGTAACATACAATCTGAAAACTGCTCGCTACTCTCCAACAACAATTTAATGCACAGACCATCAAGCATGACGAGGAAGCATCAGTAGCAAGTTCACCAAGTAAAAACGTTTTCAAATTTCAAGACAAAGTTTGTATCAGGACCTCTGCTGTGGAGCACTGCTATGTCTTTTTCCAGTTTTACAACCATCTCTTAAAGTCTCACCAACAACAAGACCCAACAGGCCTTCAGACCAACGTTTCATAATTCCAACACACGCACCCTCATTATACCACTCCTATGTCAACACGGGAAAGCATGCCGACGTCATGAGAACAATATGTACAGTCAAAAACTCTACACTCAACACTCAAAATTTGTATCATTTCATCATTATTTGAGGGCCTACAGATTATTAATTGTATCATTACATTTAAAAATGTTTATGAAGTATATGAAACTGAAACATATCTGAGCTGGCCCAACTCTCAACACAAACATCTTTTTATACACAATGATATTTTTGTTTCTCAGTGCTGTCTGGTTAAATGACACGCCCTCTTTTGTTCTTAAGCCAGGAACGACTTATTGTGTAAGCTTTTTGTTGTGGTTGGTGGTCACCAGTGATGGGTGTAGCACATTCCAAAGTGTGAGGTTAATGTAATCAGATTACATTTCAGTACCTGCACATGTTTCTACAGTAATATAACTCGCAATCGCTTTGAAATCTCTTTGGGCTGGATTTCGACTGTCCTTTGTGTTACCATTTTTGTGTTCTCGTGCAAACACTAAAAGAAAGATTGTGTGTCCTCATTAGGACAGGGATTTGTGTTGCAGTGTGGTTTATATTGTTAATTGTGTACAAAGTCATTTATAGAGTAATGCAAAAGCAATGCAACAGTAGTGCAATAAGTTACTTTCTCTGGTAAGTAATTAATGAACATACAGCCTTACTTTTGAGAAAAGTAATGAGAATTGTGTAATACACTACACAATAGGGGACTCTTTTTGAGGAACAAACCCAACACTGGTGGCCACAGAAATCCCAGGTTTGAGCTGCTGCTGTGAGGATGAAGGCTGCTGGTTTACACTGTGCTGAAGTGTCCTCTGGGCTTCATTCACAACACCACAGGGATCAATGACGGTGTTTGTGTGTCTTTGAGATGAACCTACGGGCTGACCACACTAAACCCACCACAACAAACAAACATTTTCCAGTTAATTATGTTTGTGGATTCACATGGTTAGAGCTATTAATCTGTGTGTGAAGATCTTTAGAGTCATTGTGGCCACAAACCCTGCCCCCCCCCAACAAAAAAAAACAAAAACAAAAAAAACAACCAACAACAACAAAATAAACAAACCCAGTTAATTTTCCAGAATTAAAGTTGACAGCCAGGAAAAATAAATGATGTTTGTGCTCAGTGGTCAACAAGTAGTGGAAATCCTACAGAAAAGCTTTACAGTGTTGCTTAGTTGTTGAAAGTAAAAGACGATCAAGTCTCCAGAAATAAATCTGAGAAGTTCTTTTTGCCTTTTACACCTTAATGTAACACAAGACATGAAGTAAATTAAACTAGGGGATCAATGTTGATATTTATGCTTAGCATAAAGATATTAAATGTATGACAGTATAAAGATGAGGAGGAAAAGCTCATTTGAGAAGCTAGAATTCACTGAAAAGCAAAAGTACTTTTGCTTTGAAAGCAACTTCATGATTAAATGTAAACCACTGGCAGCCATGTGTGTGTTTATGTTCAATTCATTACTATTACTACTATTTCAGGAATATTTTAGTTATGCATATATTCCATTTCTGTCAGGCTTTGGTTACCTATTAATGCAGTTCTTTGTCTTTTGCAGGCATACTGAAAGCTTTAACACTTTTTCAGTTCACCTCAACAAATATGTTTCATGTTCTGTATTGTGGCATTTTCCTTGTCAATAATCAATATGCAAATAAAGTACTATTTAGAACTCCCTGTGATCCTAAGCACGATTCAGTCTTTCAGTAAATGTCTTAAGCGGATAATGCTGTCCATAAGCATCAGTCTACCTGAGGACGGCTTGTGTTTCCATCTCTGTGGATACAGGTGAGTATCACTGTCCAAGGCGGGTTTTATTTCAGTCTACACATGAAACTTTATCTTCACCTCTGAGCTACATAGCGTGTCTGTGAAGGCAGTAACTGGGTAACGTTAGGTCGAAAGAAGAAAGAGTAGAAAGAGTGTAAGGAATATAAAAGAAAGCAGCAAATCTTTGTGTTTAAAAAGCCAAAGTCAGCAAGTGTGTCACACTGGCTTAAAGGAAAGCATTTAAGGGAAGAGCTGAAATCCTATTAGGGGTTCATGAAGTGTATTACCATTGGCTGAAGTGTATTACAGGTGGTTAAATGTTGATCCTCCACCACACAGTGTATTTATAAGTATGTAAACATACATTAGGACTTAGATATGTGTCACAGATATAATACTAATAGCATCATGGTGGGACGCAACCCTACACTTTTTCACTACGTTAAGCAGTGGCTGTGCACACCATTCAGATAGTGTGCACTATGTAAATGTGCATGGGCTTCATAGCTGCTGTCATATATATGTGCCTGCTTAGTTAATCCTCCCTCTTCTTGAGTTTCAGTGGTCGGCAGCGTCCTGTGGGAGGCAGCTAAAGCTCTCTGGCTGAGTCTCCATCTGACTGATTACACTGTAATCCTTTTCAAGCAGCCCACGTGTCTGAGACACCAACCAGAGAACAAACAAGCAGAGAGCAACTGAGGAAAGGTTAGGTCTGTAATCCAAATCTGTAATTAGGTTTACTGATGAATGTGAAGGTGGAAGAAAATTTTTTACTGGCACATGTGGAATAGCTCCTTCTCAAAACTGAGAGAAAACATTATTTTCATTCGATTGTTTGCTGAAAGACGTGATAGACGGAAAAGAAAATCAATATTACGTAAAAAGGAGACCTTTTAAATCTCAACAGACTACTAATGATAATGATTACTTCCATAGCTGATTATACTGTTGTCAGACAGGGCAGGGAGGTTCACCAGGTTTCATGCTGAAATTAGGAATCAAAGCACAGCAAGTATGTACATGAAGCTCTTAACCTAAATACTGCAATAACGTTTTGCTTCAAAATGCCCACAACGTCAACAAGATACAACCACAGGTTCCTTTGAGCATCTGCATAAACAGCAGGTGTAAGCATGTAACTGCTCCAGCTCAGCCTCTATAAAACCACATACACTCAAAGTATATGACACCCAAACTGTGAGGCTCGGCAGATACAACTGCTCAAACATTTAAAGACTGAATTCATAAGATAAGAAGAACTTTATTTATCCCGAGGGAAATTCTGTTGCAATTAAAAGGCTCCTCCAAATGCGGCCGACAAATGTGTCCTTCATTTCCCTGGACTTGAAGGATGGGCTGGAGGTATTCTTCGTGGCCCAACGTATCCCACAATTCATAGCGTGGCCCAGCCAATTCCAGGTTCCAACAATAAAGCGGCAGCTACTTAGTTTTAATATTACTCTTTCTGGGTCACAAAATTTTCAAGATATCACCCAATATATCGGGTGATATCTGCTCGATTTATCAAGACATCACATATTTGCAAAAGTGCTATGCCGTTTTCATACCCTGCGCAGTCTTTCGCTACTGTTTTATTTGTTCCTGAGTAAATCGGTGCGGTTGATATTAAAGTTATAGTTTTCACACAGCTGAATAAATGTTACAAAGAAAACTGATTAAACAGAAGTGTGAGATGGTCGAGAATTTACTCCAATGTCGTGTTATATTTTAGGAAGCAAGGAGCAGAGGGCTGAGTTTATTAAACTCCACGTCCACACGTATTTTTGAAAACAGAGATTTAAAAAAAAAAAATCCCATCCACATGTAAAAGCCAAAAACGAAGTCAAACGGTGTCAAGAACATGCCAAATCCTAACCGTTTATGTTGTATGTTGGCCAATCAGAAGTCTAGGAACCTGGAAGGAAAAGAGTAAACAGGATTTTAACTTTAAGCACTTCTGAAAAGTTTTTGGTTTTTCTGGGAAGACTGCTAATTTTGTGTTACTTTTAAAGTGCCTTCATCATTTCAAATGTTAATGACTAAAAACAGTATTTTGGCTGGTGTTGACTCACAACTTAGAAATGGACAAAATGCACACAACATACATAAATAAACATTTAATTTAAAAAACATTATTTTATTCAAAATCGACGATGACGTTGGCGTCGGGATTTGGGTTGCGAGAGCGTCTGTGCTGAATGTAGAAGCCCCGTCCGACAACTCCGTCTTTCTAAATGGATGAACAGTATCTGCGTGTGTATACGCAAGCGTGTAAAAACTGCAGATAGTAAGATTAACAGCAACAGTATTTTGTCTATCTGCTGTTGTAGAAATTCATCTCATGTAAACAAAAACGTGGCGCACATCGTGACGCCAAAAAAGGCGCACAACTTTGACGTTGCATGACTAAATCTCAATTTTCCTCGTCCACGCATAAACGCGAAAACAACGTTTTTTGAAAATCTCTACCTTGGCAGGAGTTTTTAAAAATCTGCGTTTTCAATGACCCAAAACGCAGTTTGTGTGTTGGCCGAAAGGGCCAAATGCATAGAAAAATCTGCGTTTTCAAAAATACCCGTGTACGTATGGACATAGCCTGAGACAGCTGGTGACAGCAGTGTATATTTTTACAAAGTACCAGAACTTTGTTTAAAGTACAGTAGAAAATGTTCACAAATGAAATGCTACAACTAGAGATTAAAAAAAAAACAACTTAGCACTCTTTATTTTCTAATACTGTCTAGTTTCGTTGATGTTCAAAAAGACTATATACGGGAAAAGGAGTCTAGTTTCATAATCTTCGGAATACAGTGGTCCCTCGCTATAACGCGGTTCACTTTTTGCGGCCTCGCTGTTTCGCAATTTTGCATGCTGTTTTTTTTTTTTTTAACAGTGCATTGTGTTCTGCGTCCTGATTGGCTGTAGACCATTGTCAATCAATCTCATGCTGCGTCTCCTGTACAGTACAGTATGTGTTCAGCTGGTCAAATTTACATAAATCTTCAATCGCTAGCAGTGTGACTCTGAAGTGCTGCACTGTATGTTTGTAAGTTTTCTCCCAAACAAACACAACAATGTCAACGAAACGTTTTGGACCCTCAAAGGCACCTGCGGGTTCCTTTGGTTTCATTCTATAATACTGGACTTTTTTTCTACGAAGGTTTGAACTTTGAGAGTGTTTAAACAAGAGAGAGAAGTGTGAAAATGTTCATGTGTGTCTGAGAAAAGTGTATAAAGCTTATAGTGAGTTGTTTTACAATCTTAAAACATTTTGCAGATTTCACCTATTGCAGGTTGTTTTTGGAACGTAACTACCGCGATAAACAAGGGACCGCTGTATACTTCTCTTATCTGTACTTCAGCTTAGACACTTTATTAGCTGACACGCACAGGCCAAAGTTCAACCTTATCATCTATGTCACACTGAGACGGTTTTGACACTTTTGCAATATGCATAGTTTGAAGACTCATTTCTTCTATTTGACAAATCAAACTTATTATCAAACGCAGCTGCAGAAGCCATTTTGTAGCACAGTCAGTACACAGAGGTTGCACGACGTTGGTCCCAGGAACTTGCTCATTTATAAATAAATGGGGGAGTGGTTTGGCTGCTTTGTCTTGATTGTTACTTTTTAAAAATGTATTCATTTAAATTTAACCTGACTTGAAGACAAAAGTGGTTTCTCATCACTACAAAAAAAGTCTCTTGGTAGCTGGCTGTGTTTTACTTATTTAAAAAAAATATAATTTAAGTCGTGCAAACTTTTTCTCAACATATAATTGAAAGTAAAAAAAAAAAAAAAAAAGCCCATTAAGTCAGGAGAACTCAGCGTTTATATTTAAGCATGAAATTAAACACTAGACTCTTCTGAGAGTCTACAGCCTGATTCAAACACTGCCGCTCACCAACTGTGAGGTAAGCACAGGTGCTCCTCCATCCAAAGTTAAGCTGAGGTAGCTGGAAGTTATTTGCCTTACCATCTAAGCAGTTTTCGTCATTTAAAACCAAATTATCATATATTGGCCTTGTTTTTCTCATCTTAACATTAAGTACTAATAATGTGTTTGTTGTGTAAATGTGCCTTACAAACGCAAAACTGCACTGTCTCAATGACAATATCTTAATGTGATGAAAATCCTGTAGTGTGCTGTTGAAGCACTTGGTCAATAAAACTGATAATTTATTAAATAGAAAATTTTTAAAGAGAAAATATCTAACTGAAGAACGCTCTAAATTTGCACAAAGCGGCAATTTTGTAAAGCAGACATAATAGTATATTTATTAACACTTGAAATAAACAATAAGTGGACAAAAAGCATAAAGATTTTACTAAATTTGCAATAATTATTCTGCCGACTTGTAAGTCAAATAACTGTTTCAAACGTTTTAATTGGGGGGGGGGGGGGAACCAATCTGTTGGCTAAAGCTGAATTTACCATCTCAGACTCAGAAATATTATGATAGATTATTTTCTGTGCATTAAATAATAGGATAAATTGACTGTATGAGAGGTTTTTCACTGGACATGAACAAAGTTCTGGTTTTGGACACAGGGTGCTACAGCTGGTATTAATACTTGCTGAGTTTCCTAATGTGTTTACGGTCACCTGTAAATTATTTGCAAGGTTGCTATAAAACACACACACTGACATCGTTCTATACCAAATGCAGTGTATGGTGGCTACACAGCAGCTGTCTCTTATATAGCAACTAGGAACAACACCGAAAGTATAAAGGTGCAAGTCCAGCACTATGACTGTGCATGGCTCACAGCCATCCTGTATAAAAGAAAGACTGTAAACACAATCAGGCAGACAATATAAAGGGCTGCAAAGCCACATCACAAACAGCACACTGCTCTGTAGGTGCGGTCATGGCCTTCAGTTCAACTGCTGTGCAAGGATGTTTCTATCAGACCTTAACAGGTTAAACAATCCCCAATAATCCTGAGTGTGTCTCATACTAACGACAGTCACTGAGACAACTATAGAGGGAAAATAGGTCAAGCTAAATATTTAGGCTAAGCATATCTTCATGCTTAGTTTAGCTGTCCCCGAATACACCACAAGTGCTCAAGCAGTATCTGTGGAGCCAAACAGGCTTGCAAATTTGTTCCTGTTATACATGAACCTCTATGCGTTTCATTCACATGGCTTTTTGCTGTCTGGTAATACGCCAAGTCACTTTGTTAAAAAACATCTATTTACTCAGAGCAGATACATAATCAAGCACCTTTAATTCATTTCCAACCAATCTTAGAGAAATTTGTATTTGATGCAAACACAGCTGTATCCATCATAAAACATGCTGATAATTGTTATTCAATTTATCTAAAGAATACTATAAATTTTCAAGTTTACAAAAGTTCAATATGCTGTTTTTCTGCTCATAACTGAGCTAAAATATAAGAAGAATGAAAATGAAAGGGAAGTCAGACAAGAGTTTATCAGACAGATAGTGACTCAGAGAGTAAAGAGGAACCCAACAAAAAGAGAAACTATCAAAATTCAAGTTTTTTCTTTGGCAAAGTATGTCTTCATCACTCAATATAAGCCAGAACATACTCACTGCTTAGTTCAGCTAGAGTCAAGATGATGCAAATACAGCCTTTAATTAACAAGATCTATTCACAAGTAGTAAAATTGGAAAAATGTTCTGTAGCTGAGTTTGTGATCATCAGCAGTTGCAGGTGCTGGATTTTTAACTGGATTGCTGTCGATCTTTCACCTACTCAGCCTCCAGTGGCAAGCAATCAAAGTTTTGGTTAGCTATTGGATCTCTATCATTCCCTGTGAAACAAGTCTTCCACAGTTCAACAGTCTGCTGTTGTCTGGACCGCTCTTTGCTCCTGCAGACATTCTTTTGTTTAGTCTACCAACCAACAAGGAGCAAATGGCTGATCTTGTGAGACCTCCTACCATACATAATAATCATGTGGCATTCTCCCCAATCAGTAATGATTAATAACTGTATCTGAATCCAAACATCCAAGGAAAATTCACAGCTATAACAGGAGGCAGGAATGACCAAAACATCTGATGAGGGCAGAACGGGATGGCTTACAGACAAACTCACTGTCTCCAGCCTGTCAGACCACAAGACTCATGGCACATTCAAGTGTCTGCCATCAGGCCACCTTGTATCAGCAAGACTTGGCTCATCCCGCACTTTAAAGCATCCTAGCTCCTATTTTTGTATCATAACTCATCTGTTGTTTACTAATCGGCACATATGGCAGTAAACCAGCAAGCTGCTACATTTACAAGATTTGCAACTCACTGAACTACAACAGTGTCTGTGTTCACATGAGCAATGAGGAAAAGAAACGAGGAAAAGAAAACAAACAGGAGCCAAGACCTCAACAGATTGACTATTTTTATAATCAAATAACCTCCCCAACACACATAAACACAACTGGCAAAAACATAAAACATTTGCTAGTTCCTGTTTGGTCCTGTGCGGTCTGACCAGTAGAGCAGATTCCTCCCTCAGGAAGCAGAGCAGCAGGAAAATTTCCATGAAGGCAAAATAGATGACGGTGTGATAAACTCAAGCCTGCTCCATGAGAGTTTTTTTTTTTTTTAATAATTCTTTGATTTCTAAATATGTTAGAAAACACTTTCCAACATATTTCCTTGACTACAGAATGAGGTATGGGTATGGTGAATGGTTTTAATGGTATTTCTAATGATAATGCTTATCAGTCCATTACTTTAATGGTATTTTTATCGGTACTTTCTGAAGAAGAAATGAATCAAATTAAAAACAGAACTGAATTTACATCACATCACATGATTTTTTCCAAGCTATTTTCTAAACTAAGGCTAATGTACTGTATTAGCATACTGTTCCTCTCAGCAATTTTTACACATAAACAAAACAAAGTTCAACACGTTTAATGAGGGATTAGAGAACCAGAGGAGCTGTTAAAGACTTAATAGTCTTTCACTTATTCAGCTAATATTCATCCACCTATGACCGCTACTCAGGGGTACTTAAATCAGATTAGATATGATCCAGTGCTCTCTCACTGCTACAGACAGGACTGGCTTCGCGTGCTGGATGCGGGTAATAAAACTTCCTGTTCCATCTCTGCTCCTGTCCACTTCTGTTGGTGGTTTGGGATAAATGGATTTTTTCTAGTTGCGATTAATTTAAATCAGCTAACCGTCTGTTAAAGCAGCTGCTTACTAATAGCTTTAGCCTGCAACGTTTATATTTTATAACCACTTTTATCAGTTTTTGGATCCTGTTGAGCAACAAGACACACACCTCGTTCCTTGACTGTAGAATGTTTTTTTTCCTTTTTTGTTTTGAGGGCATGTTAATACATTCGAAAACAGATCTGATACAGTGCAGAATTTTAAATCGTGTCTTAGAAATTTAGTAAAGCGTCCTCATTTATGAAGAACTTGTTGACTTTGCCAATGATAAATCAATCATTAATCACTATCAGAAATGTCTGTTCTTCCACATGAGCACCGGACTTCCTCTACAGCTTTATCCTGTTTTGTTCTGATTTCCTCAGTTTGAGATATATTGCTTTATACGGACACTTTATTATATATTTGCCACTTTTTGACATTTTATTTAAATGTTAAGTTTTTTTTTAAACTTGCATTGTATTTTATTGCATTAGACTTTTACTTATTTAGTGCCTTCACTTTAGTTTTCTGAACTCTTTTGAACTCTTTTGTTTACAGGTTGAGTTAATTTTTGGCGGTTGTAACAAAGAAATTTTCAGACTTTTGGGACAATAATGCACTTGTTATCCTATCCAGACTTTGTTAATTTAAATCAAATTAGAGGATAGGGGCTGATATCTAACTCTAAAACAACAACAACCCTACTTTAAAAAAGGTTCAGTAAAGGACTTCAAAGGATTACATTTCAACTAAATGCTACTGAACCCCACGCACGAGACACATGGCACAAAGTCCTCATTTGCTCTCTCCACAAGTGCTAGAAAATCCCCCAAGACACAACCCCAAACGAAGTGCAGAATCGCCTCTTTTCTACTTCAATCCCCCTGAAGGAGCACATTAAGCTCTGATTATCAAGATTAAAAAGATAAAAGTCTGTGACACTGAAGCTCAAGACACAGGGGGGTGGGGGGTTGGAGGTGTATGCCACCTTCATACAATCTAATCCCACAATAACCAAGCAGGCAGATTGTGTGAAAGTTTCCAGCTAATGCAGAACTCTCACCACGAGTCAAGATAAGATATTCTCACAGCTTCTCATCGAGAATTACACTTTGTGGTTTGTCACTCATTGCACATCTTTGAAACTACAAGCAGCTGTTTGCGTTTGCAACTCCAACATGTAGCACGGTTGACATCGCAGCGCTCTCTGCATACAGAGAGAGCCCAGACGTCCTCAGTCAGAACGAAACAGAAACAACAGACAGCTCGTTTTACAACAGGGGGGAGGCCAGCGGGAAGATCTTGTAGACTTTACCGTCTGAGAGGCAACACGCCTCAGCAGCCCACACATTCAACTCCACAAGTCAGCTCGAAAACAGCTGAACAAGCTCCTTCGCAGGTTGAGATCACACAGCAGTCACAGCCACTCTGCAACTCCAAAACTGTCATTTAGTTGCACTTTTCTAGTGAATATTGTGTGAAATGCACTGCAGTGTCACCATACTGCACAGCACTCCTTTGGGTTTTTGCATTTTTATTTTTTTTTTTTTATTTTTTGGGGGGGGGGGGGGATTTTCCAACTTATGAATGACATTTCTAGGACACTCTACATACATACCTTTCAGACCACAGAGGTTGGCGAAGTGACAGACTCTTATGCCTTCCTATGAAGCCTTTCCTTCCTAAGCCGTCATTAATTGCTGAGAGGTGCAGACTAAATATAAATAAATTTGCATGGACTTTTGAGTTTAGTGATGGGGAAGTTCCCACCTATTATACTTTCTCTTTTGTGAGAGTGGCACCTTTCACCAAGACGCAATAACATAACATCTGCATTTTCTGTTGTGTTCTTTTCTTTTCTTTTTCCCCCCCTCAGCACATTTTCACGTCCTTGAAGTCTGAGGCGAACTGATTGCAGAAAAAGGAGGAATAACTGGTGAGAACACTGACAACTCCTGTAATACGAAACCAGATTAAAACCAATCTTAAAATTTGTCAGGTAAAAATCTACACGTGATTTGGGGTTAAAAAAAACAAAAACACCAAAATCAAATTCTGTTTATTGACTGATCGGTTTGGAAACTACACGCTTTAACCAGCTAGTATACTTGCTGACCTCTAAAACGACATGAAAAGTCAAGCAAAGCTCGTTCCTGCACTTTAGAGCCCATAAACTTACATTAACGTTTTCAGAGTATTGCCAGACCAACTTAAAAGGTGTAAATATTATATTTATGTGGCATTTAGTCAGTGTATAAAATAGATTTAAAAAAATGGAAACAAGTAGAAAATACCGGAAACGTCAAGAGTATCAAAGGTGAAAAAAACAAACGCCACCTGAGAAAGTAACGTCCACCGAACTCTGAATTATTTGACGTTAGTATTTTAAAAACATATTGTATGATTTTAAAATGTATTATTTAAAACTGTTCAAAGAGTGGGGAAACTGAAATATATCAGGAGCCCTGTTAAACAACAGTATTGTGTCTCTACGCATTTATGCTTAACTGCGCCTTTTCCCCCACCGAGAACCTAGTTTGCCGTTAGCCATTTTCTACTCACTTTGTCCTCCTCGGGAATAAGAGTTTCGGCGTCCTTCTTCACATCTTTCTGTGCCAGAGCCGTGTTAAATGATACCTTGACCATCTTGAAACAAGTGGTGACAATCTCCGACAGAAAGTGGGAAAAAAGCAACACAACAAAAAGCAAACAACAGCAAAGAGAATTTGCTCCGAAATAAAAAGAAGTCGCACTTCTTCCCCGGCCAAGTCTGTTGTTGTGATAAGAGCGACGTAAAGCTAGACTTAGAGTGACCGCGCTTCCGGCCTTCAAAATAAAAGCATATCCACGACGATTAGTCTGAGACGTTCCGACATTTGACTGAAATACGAAGCAAAATGGCACAATCCAAGCTTAAAACTTAGCTTACAAGCAACATCAATGTGAAACTATGTAAACATCTGTATCTACGTGCTTTATTATACCTTATTATACTTGCTTTTATTATGCTTTATTTTATAGCCTCTTCTATGTACGACATGTATTTCAAAACGATTTACAATAGGCCGAGAAGCACAGGCAATGGGAATGCAAGATAAACAACAAAATAAAACAATGCAGAAAACAATAAACGAAAAACTCAGTTAACATATTTAGTACTATACCTACTTAAAAGAACATATAAATGGCTGTTAAATAATAAAATAGATAAATAATACAAAAAAAGCAAGTAATAGACTAAAATGTTTTATTTAAATATAGAACATTAAAACTGTGCAAATATTATGAAAGTGATTAGATCACGACTGTTGCTCTAGTACCTAGAGCTGTCAATAAATATTATATAATTTACTTCCGAAATGTAATGGATTACATACACTAAACTCAAGACTTTATTACTATGACTATAATTTATAGAGTTTATTACTTTGCTGGGATATATTTGCATAACCAACCCATCAACACCAAAGAGTGGGGTGGGGGGGACAATCCGAGCTACGCACACACACACTGATTAATACGGTAAAAGTAAGGCAGGGGCGTCAAATACCCAGGGACCAGAATCAGTTGCCAAATACTCTCCAATCTGGCCCCTGGGACAACTTTTTAAACTGTATTTTCATAAGTTTTATGAGTTTTATTACTGATCAAAAAATTCCCCCGTGACCACTCACCTAAAGTAAATAAAGAATGAAAACACAAATGACACTTTTTTACTGTTGTTATTCAAATTCATCATTTTTGCAGTGGCCTTTAAAGGAAAAATACAAAAACAAAAATTCTTTCAACTAACAAAAATGTTCTGTTTTTATAAGTAAAAGACCATCTGTGCCATAAGCTAATAGAACTTTTTCTGTATTAATACATTTGGATGTAAATTTTATACAATTAACATAATTAGTGGAAGTAATTTATGCATTTATTTCTTACGGTTTAAGCCCAAATAGTTGTGCTGAAAAACTTTAGTATTTCTCTGTAATGCAGAAAAACTGAGATGTATTGTGTTGTTAAACTTTTTTGCAATGACAGAAATGACAGTTAAGATCAAATCTGGCTTTATATTTACACAAGGAGTTTGATATCCCTGCCATAACATAAGAGAAAATAAGAAAATTAACATAACGACACGAACTTAAATTATGACTAAAAACTGGTAGTGTGTTAAAGAAATAACATTCAACATAAAAATCCAAAATTTAAATAATTTAATGGGCTTCAAGGAAATATACACATTTTTGATTTACAGAAAAAAACAGAAGAACTGTCAGTTTTACCTGATGAGCTATATAATGAATTCAGAATATATCTTATTTCTTTGATTCAAATATCTCAACAAACCACGTGAATAAAATTAGGCTGTAATGTGAGTTCTCATCTGCGAAAGACAATATCCAACCACGAAATACAGAATCACAGTACACAGCTTGCAAGAGAAAAACGTTTTATGTATTTTATCTTTTAATTACTGTGGCACTTTTCCCTTTTTGTATAAATGCTTGCATTACATAAACTTTTATGAAATTTTAAGCAGGTTTGCACTTATTTTGACGGTCCGGAAGTTTCTTCAGTTTCGGTTTGCGCTGTCTACGGCCTGACCGGGGGAAACAGCCTACATCTGGGAAACGGCTGTTTCCCCCTGGTCGGAGAATATGGGAACAAAATAAAATAAAGCTGTGTGAACACATTTATATACAGTGACAAAACAAAACAAAAGATTAATACAATTCTTTCTCGCCAGCTGGAATGTGTGATATACTAAAAAAAAAAACACACACACACACAACAACAGTGAAAAAAGGATGCCAGAAGTACTGTACTCATTTTTATTTTCAAGCGCTTGAATCGTTACTTGAATATTTCCACTTTATTCCCCGTCATAATAATATATATATTATCAACCTTTCCAACTTAATGTACTCCTTATTTTTTTGGTGTTGCTTTTCGCTTGAATGAAGGTGAAATACGCTGATAATAGAAACAATATTTGATGCTCTTACTTGTGTAAATGAGAGGTAACCTGTAATTAAAAACATAGGTCTGATAAATAAGTGCAGTGCATTAAAACGTTAAAAAAAAACAGGAGGAATTTATTTGGAGTAGATGAACTGAGTACAAATTATTGAGAATTATAGATTACATTATAGATATATAAATAAGGCACCATAAGTCTAGGTTAGAATATGACTGCCAATAATATTAATAACGCCAATAAATGCTACGGAAGTGAGAACAGGAGTCATATCTCTAGCATACCCTAGAGACCAAAACGCAAATTGCCCGAAAACAACAAAGACGACGAAGAAGAAGATTTTGGAACGTCATTTCCTGTCTTGCGCAAACCAGAGGAACGAAAGTAAACATGGCGGCGGCGGAGAAATCGACGAAGGAGAGACTGCTGTCTGTGCTGGATGATTTGGAGGTTTTATCCAGGTAAAATTAAACTTCGTGCGAGCGTTTTCTCGTGTCTCGTGTAAACTGTTTGGTAAGCTATCAGTATTTTATCTGTGAAGAGATAAAATACTCGGAGCCGTGAACTAGCACCCCCAGTTTGTGCTGATTACTAGCAGACATGCCGCTCATTGGCCGAGCCTACGGCTTTTCTGAAAGAAAGATAACGAGCTCTGGGATTTGAAACAACCTGAAACACTGTTCTAATTTTTCTGTTGGAAACTGTTAGCAGTTAGAAGACTCCATTTTATAAAACAAGGTTGTTGAAGAGTTTGTAGGTACTACACTCTACGGCTAATAGTCATTTTCAAAAGGAAATATGTCTGTGAAGGGTCTCATTCATCCAGGTCATCGTAGTCTAAGGAGCTTGGAAAGAAAAGGGTCTGGACTTCTTTGAGACTGGGACTCTCCACCATTGGACCCTTAGAACTGAAGAAGCTTCTCGGATGAGAGGTGAAACGTCTTCAAGCAACTCAAAGAAGTCCAGGCGCTTTTCTTTCCAAGCTCCTTAGACTTTCAAAAGGAAACTACCACAAGAATGGCCAAAATGACTAATCAGAGAAACAAAGCGAACATAGGCGTACAGAAAACGATCATCAGTATGAGCTTTAAAAAGTAAATAAATATATAAACATAGAAATTTGATTTGTTGGATTGAAATGTGGTTTTTGACCATTTTTAATTGTGTGTGTGTTCATTTCAGGGAGCTGATAGAGATGCTGGCATTGTCCAGGAGTCAGAAAATGCCTCAACCTGGAGAGGACACGCAGGTAACACCCCACTCAGCCTTTAGTCGACACACGGAGATTTAAACAAACTAATGACCATCACAGTGGCTGTCAGACCATGCGTAGTCCTAGGGTTAGTGGTGATCAAAGGCCTTCTAGAAGCAAGTCTCACTATGTGGCAGCTATTCTAAAATGTCTCCAGCTATATATTTGGTCAGTGTTGTGAAACACTGTCCAGTTTGATACTTGTCTGCCACTCGGTGTCTGTATTTTTCCAGTTTCTGGTACTTGATCTTCAAGTTCTTTGTGGATTTGCACAGTCTTTTGTTTTTTGCTGTTTTAAAGTTTTGGTGAGACATGATCACTGATACAGGATCACTGTTTCTTTAAGGACAAACCTGTGCTTAATTGCTAAGCATAATTTTTTTTTAAATTTAAGCATTTAATTTTAATGCTGTCACATTTGAAGATATCTAGTTCCTTCCAACTGATTTTCTGTCGTCCATAAATCTTTCATAGCTTTTGAACCTTTTATTGTGTTAGACATGAGTGATTTTAGTTAGTTACACTAACCTGTATGAAGCCTATGAAATAGGAAATCTTTGATAACAGAATGTGTTGATGCTTTATCCATAAGATCCTGGAGCTGTTGGTGCAGAGGGACAAGGAGTTTCAGGAGCTGATGGAGGTGGCCCAGCAGCAGGGGAAGGTTCACCAGGAAATGCAACTGCTGGAGAAGGAGGTGGAGAAGAGAGATAGTGACATCCAGCAGCTCCAGAAACAACTGAAGGAAGCAGAACACATCCTGGTGGGTTTGGCTTGTCTCTTGTTGTATTTTTTTTTTTATCCAGAGCAGGGCAGCGCTGACAGATTGAAATAAATGCTCAAATGTTTTAAGTATGCTGGTGTAGCTGATACTGTGCTCTTACAGCAGAGGTGTTCAGGGTTATAGTGTTGCTATTGTAATGTAAAGGGGCCTATGATTCTCTTCTTTTTCTGATATACCGTGTTACAGATGTTCATATTAAACATGGCCAAGGTTTAAAATAATGAGGCCAGCATACGAATAGTCATAATAAACAGAAACTACATCTTCTTTAAATTCTAATATCATGTGAGAAGTGATAAAGAGGATTGATATATTTCTGTGTATCTGTTTCAGGCCACTGCTGTTTACCAGGCAAAAGAGAAACTGAAATCCATCGAAAGAGCCAGGAAAGGTGAGGGAACACTCCCGACACGTTCTGGTGAAAGCTTTGTTTGATGGCTGGTTTTCTCTTTGATGGCTTGCCCATAAATTGACACTGTTTACATGTTCTCTGCAGGAAGCATCTCATCAGAAGAAATCATCAAGTATGCTCACAGAATCAGTGCCAGTAACGCTGTGTGTGCTCCTCTCAACTGGGTGCCAGGTATGTGCCAGGCTCTCTGTATCTCACACTGGGTGTTGGTAAAAGTTCATGTTCAGCTTCATTCACTGTTGTCATACTTGAAAGGTGATCCACGCAGACCGTACCCTACCGACCTGGAAATGCGTAGCGGGATGCTTGGTCACATGGCCAACCTGTCCACCAATGGTGTGAACGGTCATCTGCCAGGAGACGCGTTAGCTGCTGGGAGGTTACCAGGTAAGTTCAGCTGAGCACTTAAAGGAAGGAGTACCCATACCTCCTGGCAAAGAGATTTTAGATGAGGTCAGAGGTTTGTTACGGTGATTTCAAAATGTATCATTTATCAATTTATCATTATCCATCCTTATCCATCCTTTAAAAAGTTAAAGGATGGATCCATTATTTTTCTTTTTATCAAGTATAAACACTGAACACAGGTTTTATTTGTTGCCATTCAGACTGCATCTACATCAAGCTCTGTAACATAAGAAACTTGGCAAAAAGTACCAGCTTTCAGATACTATATAAGGGAGCTGAGAGAGAGGCTGAGATAAGTAGTGTCAGTCAGTGTTTGGCGTTTCACAGAATAATCACTTTTCTCTCGTGTCACCTCAGACGTCCTGACGCCTCATTACCCGTGGCAGTCGTCTGATGTCTCAGTGGGGATGCTGCCCCCTCACCACGGCAATGACTTTGGCCTGGAGCCTCCGGGTCACAACAAGGAGAATGAAGATGATGTAGAGGCCATGTCCACAGATTCCTCCAGCAGCAGTAGTGACTCCGACTAAAAGTGTGTCTCAGAGTCAAGAAATGCTGAGACGTGTGTGTGTGTGCGCGCGCGTGTCTGTTTGCTCGACTTAAAGCTCACCAGCGAGCAACATCTGAGCAGGCATCTTCAGCTTCAGTCATTTATTGTGCCTTTGAGAAATTGATTTTTTAAAATGTACCCTTTTTGAATATTAGTGAGTTTATGGTGTTAGTAGGTGGATTATGTTCCCTTTGGACAGAACCAGGCTAACTGGCGTTATTATACAGTTCAGTGAAACTACTGTATAAACTAGAACTAGCAAAAATGAAGAACGTGTCATTCTGGACTCCTACATGAAAGAAGACAGACCAAAGAATATCCTTCAGAAAACAAAGACAATAATTTGCCTTCTTTTGCTCTTTGGTGACACCGTGTGTGTGAGAGACTTGATGTCTAATTTTAGTTGGTCACGGTCAGAATGTTTGCAGTGTAGTATAAGTTGTGTAAATATGCCTGTAAATACTCAGTCTTGTAAATAAATACTTTTTGAATACAATTTTTTTTCTACTCTTTTTGTGTCTGGATTTGTGGATTTGTTGTTTTGTTATTCATGTTTAGGAACACCAACTTTCAAATGTTCCTGAACAGCATTAGATGGAAGCAGATACAGTCAGAGGTCATCTCATCCATTACGATTCAGTACATTTCATGGTGCAAGGTGTTTGCTGTATGTTTTTATTTATCAAATCTTTGAAAATCTGAACTGACACGTGCTGGAACACTATTTCTCACTGGAAGTGGAAGTAGAACATAATGCAAAAGAGCAATAAGTACATCAGGGCCATCTTGCATTTGACATCACTTTTTTGAGTGGAAAGATAAGGAGATAATAGAGATACAAGCCAGAAATTAGCACTGGGTAGAAAAAGTTTCATTTCTTGTTACATACAAGTGGAACTAATGTCAGAGTGCAACACGATGCCTACATGTTGTTGTTGTTTTTAAAATGAGCCATGAGATATGACTTCATTTATTCATTTACAAGTTTATACTTGACACTAAGAATTGTATTTATTTAGGTTAAAGGGCGGAAGGAGTCTTTATTTACAGTATGTTGAGGCAATGATAGTGCTGCCTTCAGGAGCTCACTGTAAAACACTATGTTATTGTATACTATGGTTAAAGATTGAAATAAAGATTTGTTTTTGCAGTATGCTATTAAAATTATGTGATGTAGCCTATTTGAGTTTTTGCAGTGTTATGAAAAGGGGAAATAGTCACGAAGTGGATATTTAAAACAAATACATTTAGCTACTTTTTAAATGCTCATTTTTATTCTTTAAAGTAAGTACGCATATTTTCAGATATTTGAACACACACCAGCAGTATACTACCCTAACCCTGAGTCCTTCATCCTAAGCATTGTACAATGGTAGTAATAGGGCCAGATTAATAAAAAAAAAAAATAACAAATTGTGTTCATTTTCAGATTTTGGTTGAAAATTTGACATTACATTTGAAAAACTATTTTGAGGGGGAAAAGGCGAAATGTGGAGATTGCACATTGTGTTTATGGTTAAAAATAAACAATTTACTTGTAACATAAATCAATTCTGAAGTACGATTTTACTAGTTCATCTACGCAAGGCACTTTGTAGAGGGCTTTAATCTCTACATTTCGACTTTATTCTCAAAATACTAATTCCTAGTTTTTACAAAAATAGTGTATATATATGTGTGTGTGTGTGTGTGTGTGTGTGTGTGTGTGTTTATACGTATGTATTTTCTTTTTTTATTTGGCCATAACATTCCTTTCATGGGACTGAACGTTCCGACAGCATTTGAAATTACCAGAGGGGAGGGCGTCTTTGGAATCGCACTACGCGTGCGCGTTCAATCCACTTTGCTGTAGAGGGAGACATGGCGACGTCCCTGATTTGCGGCCGTTTGACGGCTAGCCTGAGAACTTCAGGGGCTAGAAACACTATTAGCTCCGCTTGTAAGGTAAGTGTGTATCCACAACGGAAGACAACGTTTGGGCTTTCATGGAATGTGTCTGTTATGGCACCACACCTTCCCCGAGGGTTAAAAGTTCTACGAATCTGACAGGGTCAAATTTGACATTAGCACAACTCGATTGAGTTTCCGTTATTTTGGCTAACACGCTAACTAGCACATAGTTAGCACGGCCGGCTGTCAAATCTGCAGATTAAGCAGTAAACGGCCAAAGAATCACTGTGCCCTTAGTCTTTTCTGTAGCCGTACACTTCGTGTGGCTGTGAACGGCATTCTTGGTGGAGGATATGCTCAGTGAAGCTCAGTGACCTCCACCGGCAGCTGCTACAGCTTCCATCCCAGCGATTCCTCCCCCATGACATCTGTCCCGCTGGGTCTTCTTGGGAAGTTATCTGGCCAAATCCGCTCAGGCTCGGAAGCATAAACAGCTTTCACTGCAGAGATACGCTGTAAATATACAACGGGGGGGGGAACAGCAAGATAAAATGACGGAAGAGATCTAACCGGGAAGAGCGCGCAATTGAACCGGGAGTCCATTACACCAGGGCCCCCATAAGGTAGAGCCTGACCAGCAAAACTCTGAATACTCTACACTGAGCAGAATTACGTTATTTATGTCGTATTGGTGGGAGGCTTTGGGTCTCGACATTCCAGCCTAAACATTGCTGCAGACACCTGACACCACAGGACAAACTCAGTGGTCTCATGGCTGTGCTCTGGCAGTCCGGAGCTGTTTTGGAAGCATGAAGAGGACCCACACAGTACAAAACAGCTGGTTTTAGTGTTTTGTCTTATCGGTGGTAAACGTATCAGCATTCTTAACAGAAGTCTTTGTGTCATCTTAGGTGAAAGTTTGAAATGCTTGTAAAACTTATTTTGACACATTGTTCAGATAACATCAGCAAAGCTTTACATTTGTTTTACTAAAAAGGTATCTGCAGGTTGTTGAAGCTCTCTAAAAGCACTGAATTCAGTTCTTTTGTCCAAAACTCGGAATACGCTATTTAGTGACACAATATTAGCATTTTTTCAGCTAAAAAAATTTATAGGATACTGGTTTGAAAGATGGCTGAAAGGTGTAATATAGATCAACGAAAAAGACCGGTGATCTTTAAATTGTTTCATTCTTTTTAGGCTACCTGTCAGGACTCCGTTTGCCTACATTTGTATTCATCAATAGGAATTTTTGAGTTATCCATCTGGAAATGTGATATAATGTATATTTTAATTGCAGTATTGTTCTGGGTTTTCATTTTGGATGGTGTAACAGTGAAATAATACATGTGTTACACTTTATGTGGTTGCAAGAGGGACTTTAAAAGTCTTACTTGAGTAGCCAACAAAAAGTCTTCAGTTGCTCCCTTTTTTTTCTGTTCATTATAATCTTGATAGTGTGTGCACACCTATTAGAGTTAATAATGTCTGTTTACACACACTTTTGCTTGTGATATAATTTTATATAGTGCGTAAAGGTAACAGAACAAAGTAATGTTTGACTAATTGTCTGGTATCTGAAACCTCAAAAACCGCAACAGGTTTAGTTCTTCTTGTTCTGTTTTAGCTAAACACTTACTTCAGTCACAGGTACGCCATACTGGTACCAGGGGGGCTTTTGGCCTTCAGAACTGCTTTAATTGTCTGTGGCACAGATTTAACAAGTGGCTGGAAACATTCCTTAGAGATTTTAGTCCATATTGACATGGAGCATCACACAGATGCAGATTTGTCAGCTGAACATTCATGGTGTGAGTCTCTTGTTCCATCACATCCTAACGGTACTCTGTTGGAATGAGATCTGGTGACCGTGGAGGCCATTTGAGTACAGTGAGAGCTTTTAAATGGTGATCAGTTTGTACTTAAGGCCCCAGAATGTTCCAAGAAAATATTCCCAACACTATTATACCACCTCATTAGCCTCAGCTATTGAAACAAGGCAGGATGGAGCCTGTTACGGTTAGCTTTGATGCTATCATCTGAATATCACAGCAAAAATCCAGAATCATCATTCTGTTGACTGCTTTCGGTGAGCTTCACTTCCTGTTCTTATCTGACAGGAGTGGCACCTGGTGTGAGTTTCTGCTGCTTTAGTCTGAGTGGTTATTGGAGCTACTGTTGCCTTCTTGTTAGCTCAAAGCAGCTGACCATTCTCCTATCACCTCTGACATCAACAAGGCATTTTTACCCAGAGAACCGCCACTCACTGGATGTTTTCTTTTTTCAGTAAACCCTAGAGTGCAGATCAGCAGTTTCTGGTACTCAGACAAAGCCTGTCTGGCAGCAGCAACCACTCCACCGTCACAGTTACTTAAATCGCTTTGTGTCTCTGGTGTGATACTGAGTTTGAACTTTAACAGGTTGTCTTGACCATGCCTATTTGCCTAAATGCTGATTAGATATTTGTGTTAATAAGTAAATATGTGAAGCAGGTGTGCCTAATAAAGCAGCCAGTTGTCTTCTTTTTTTTTTTTTTTTTTTGACCAAAAATGAAATGTTGGATTTTTCTTTTGGTCCACTGATTTAGTTGAGGAAATAAACGTGATTGTCTAATGCCCAGCTGATATGCTTTGAGTAACACTTTGTTTCACATCCTTGCTGAAGTTTCCAGTGTTGCTTTTGTGGTCCTACGGACTGTGAACGATTCTCTCTTCCTCCAAGGATGGTTATGTTTTGTGTTGTAGGAATTTTATCTCGTGGGTTTAGTGTCTGCGATTTTCACATGTTGCTCTAGCAATATTGAGCAAAAGACAACACAATGATGTGTCTGCTTGTTTTGAGTTAAAAGAGATTGTTTATTTGTAGGTTAGATTGACATTTGAAGATGGTAGATGTACTGGTTTTAAGTTCATTGCTTCCTGCGCTTGTTCTTTCTGTCCCTTCAGGTTCTTGGTGGTTCTTCAGGTCTGTTTGGCGGCCATGTGTCCCAGCCCCAGCCCCCTCACGTGCAGCAGCAGCAGAGGAACCTCTCACTACATGAGTACATGAGCATCGGCCTGCTGAAAGAGGCCGGCATCTCTGTGCCGGCCGGCATGGTGGCTAACTCCTCAGAGGAGGCGTACGCTGTGGCCAAGCAGATTGGTAAGGCTGAACAAGTCGTTAACAAGCAAGTTCACTTTCACTGTCCTTTACTAAAGGACAAAAAAAACAAAAACTGTAGTTCTGTTATTTAGAACAGTTTAAGTGATTTTTAAAGACAATGTCCAACCTCAGTCAAGATGCACAGCTTCACACTTTAATGGATAAAGAGGCACTGACATTTGAAGATGTTGTATATGCATTTAATTACAGAAGCCTTTAGAAACCCAGCAGGCTAAACTTCAAATGCTTTGATTGTGAACTGACTGTGGCAATATTAACGTTTTAAATAAATCATAATACAACCTTGTCTGTAAGAAGCCAAATTACATTAGTACTGTTTCTATTCCAAACAATCTCATATTGTATAAGCCATCACTTTCACAAACTTGACTTAAGTACAGAAGTCTTAAATTTAGAGTCGCTGTAGTTAAACTCTGTTCTGTCAAACTTCAGTCTGGAGACCTTTGAATTTAGCTACCATGTTAAATGCAGTGGGCTTTAGTAGTGTTATGAATGTTTTATCTGTTAATGGTCCACCACCAAGCCACTGTTGTGGATTTACTAGTGGTGATTTTCTTTGGTTGGTCTTATATGAGCAAGAAGAGCACTTTAGAGCTATGTTTGAAATGAAAAACTTTAAAGATGCCGGTGTTAAACATTTTGACCCCATTGCTCTGCATTAGACTTGAAAGCATTTAAAGAGATGGAATGAAAGTTTTGACTTTAACCACGCTATTACTCTCTGACAAACCCAGTGGCGTGACTATCCATTTATGCTGCTAACTCTTTCATCACCCCTCTGGACCTGAATGCCACTTGGAGGCTTTTCTAACATTGTGTGTGTGTGTGTATGCGTGCGTGCGCGCGTGCATGTGTGTGTGCGCGTGAGTGAGTGTAAGAGTGAGACAGACAGAGAAAGACTCTCGCACACCCAGTCTATACATAGCCATCTCCTGCTTCAGTGGTATCAGTTGACACTCAGCGTGCACAATTCTTGGATAGAAAGAAGATGCACCTGTTGGAATCAATACACACCCTGTTTCTTGTTCATTGTAAGTAACATGAAAGGAGCTGCATGCCATGTTTTTTTTTTCTCCTCATATGTTACTCCTACTTTGCCTGTGTGTGAAGTTATATTCCTCTATCAGTAAGGAGACATGTGATATGATAAGACTTATTTAGCTAAGCTGGTCCTCTACTGCTTTTTTTTTTGGGGGGGGGGGCATATACAGTATGTTGCAAAAGTTTTTAGCCACCCCTAATTTCTTTATTTTGCTAGGAAAATGGGAAGCGTTTGCAGTTATTTATTGACACATGTTCAATCATACATGGAAATACAGTATATAAGCCAAAAAGAAGAAGCTTGAAAGTCAAAATTTGGTATAAAGACCTTTATTCTTCAGCACAGCTTGAACTCTCTTAGGAAGATTGCTTGTCATGTGTTTCAGTAGTCTTCAGGAATTGTTCTCCAGGTTTGTCGAAGGACATTCAAAACTCTTCTTTGCATGTTTTCTGACATTTTTTTTCTGTTCTCTGACAAGATGATCCCACACTGATTCAGTAATTTTAAGGTCTGTGCTCTTGGGAGGCCACTGTCTGTTTGTTCATACAGGCATGCTTTCACTGGATTGGCAGTGTGTTTGTGGTCATTGTCATGCTGATAATGAAGCTATTGATAGTCAGATGTTTTCCAGATGTTAATTTGCAGTGGATCAAAATCTGATGGTACTTTTTCATGATTCCACCAATTTGACAAGATCTCCTGCGTCCCTGGATGAAATTCAGCTCCAAAACATGACGAACGAAGCCTCCACTATGTTCTATAGATGGCTGTAGACATTCACTGTTGTATTTTTTCCCCTGTATATATTAATGATGATTTGAACCAAATATGTGAAATCTGGACTGATCTCTCCATAAGACCTGCTGCCGCTGATTTTCAGTACAGCTTTTGTCTGATTTTGCTGTTTATGTTCTTTAAGAATGACTCCTTGACAGCTACCCCTTTGACTGAGACCATTTCTGAGGAGGCTTGCACGCCCACATTTGTGAATGTACTAACTCAAGAATAAGACGATGTAAAATTTTTATACGATAGGTGTATCTGCTAGGAGGCTGAGTGGTTCCACTGGCTGCTGCCACGTCTTCTTTTGTCCTCCACTTTTCTAATTTCATCAAAATCTTTAAGAAATTTTACAGACTGCTCTAAAGAGCTTGTTTGAGACAGAGGATGAACTGTGATAGGGTGTGGCCAAGGCCAAGTATAAGATAAAAGGAAATGATTAAACTGAGCTACGCCCCCCCCCCCCCAGTCCCAGAATGAAACTGTGTATTGATGAAAATGAACAAAAGTACTAATTAATGGAATAAAACTGAAACATGCTGTGTGCTACAGCATGCCATGCTGTTCTTAAAGAAGTTAAAGCTAAATGTGTATATAATTTACTATTATCATGAGACATTAGCACAGTTAGTGATAAGTTGCCACCTAGAGTTGAAGAAAACTGGTTCAAAAGCCAAACTTGTGAACAAACCTTCAAATAAAACTCAACTATGACCCAGAGCTTTGTGTCACTGCATATTTTTGAAACGGTCAAGGGTGCGTTAGTTGCCAACTGGAGTCCTTCCCTCTCACTTTTAAACTCAGCCATTATTGCAAAAGCCTCATGGTGTCTTGTAAGCCTCTGGCCATATTGTTTATGCGTGACAGGAGAATAAGATCAAATTAGTCCATCTAAACGTTGTGTCACTAAAGAAAACATACAAATGGAGGTCTGTTTCTGTTAATATCAAAATTGAAGTAGAGCAGTGATTGGTACATCTATGTATAAAGCAGCAAACACACATTTGAAATATGTGAGTGTAAATATTAACAGAAAACCAGGATATTTTTTTACTTGATATTAACAATGTACAAACTTCATTTCTGGCCGGTCTATCATGTAACTGATTAGTTACTATGACATTTAGTGCATTTAATATCACAGTGTGTAATTGATGAATGTGTGTGTGTTAGGTTCGAAGGACCTTGTGGTGAAAGCTCAGGTTCTGGCTGGCGGCAGAGGAAAAGGGACGTTTGAAGGTGGACTAAAGGGAGGAGTGAGGATCGTCTACTCGTAAGTAACCCACCCTTTATAATTAAACAAAATAAGTCGTTACTGGCAACAAATCGGCTAAATTACGATTGTCTATATGTAAACACATCTTAGATAAAATCCTGTCCTCACTTACGCGTGTACCAAAGAGTATGTTTTGCTGCTTCACAGTAAAACCCATGTTTAAGATTATTAACATGAAACAGGATCAGCAGGAAATGTTTGTGTTGGCCATGGGAGTGGAAAGATTGTAGGAGAGATAACGGTAAATAACGATCACCCTAGCTCCTCATCATGTTGTGGCACAGAAAGGAGGAGAGGAGAACACATACATGAAGAGGGAGGTGGAAGACACCAGGGAGTTCAGCTCCTTCTGTATGAAGAAACAGTGCTGTGTTTAGAGACCTTAATGATGTTTGACCATGTTTACATGCTAATCAATTTAACCTACCCTACCTTGAGTAGTGAATATGCAGTCATTTGAAGAATGTTTTCCCACGACTCTATGCACTTCTGTGAAAAACAGCCTGCGATTCGATAGCTTATAAAAAGATCTTTAGCAACAATAACGTAAAAAACTTGAAGTCATCACAACTGTGCTATCATGAACTTTGACATGCTAGCTACGGTCTGTAGGGTCTGACATGTAGCTCCTGTGTTTTTTGTAGTTTCTTAGCATTGCTAAGTCTGCACTTGCTGAGGATTTTCTGGGCTGTTTCCACTGCTGGAAAATTGTGAGGGGTCTTTCTCATGCCTACAGATTGTAGAGCTGATTGAATATCTGAGCTGCTGTAGTCATCAAAGTGCTTCATTAATTTTTATTTAGCACAGCTGACTGCTGTGTAATTGGAAAATGCTGCCTACTTGGCAAAGTGTCTCCAGTATGGCAGCAACAAACTGCAGTAATACTGAAAAATGGATGAAAATGAACTCCAGACTTCATCTGAAGAACAAAATAATTAATTGGACTATTCATTTCCTCTTAATGAGTTTGACAAGCCTGTTCTATTGTCTGTTTTCAGAAGTTACTGCACAGACTTTGCATACTGTTGTTTAGAGGACAAAGGCTGTAAAGAGTGGAAATTAACTTTTTCTGCACCGTACAATACACGGAGCAGATTACACTTACAACCTTGGTAACTGTGTCCATCCTCATTCTCCTGCTTACTGACTAGCTCAGGAAAGTAGTGCTGACAGATATGATTTAAATGTTAATAAACTCAAGTATCTGTTTAATAATTTTAGTTTGTATTGTCCTTACAGGTTTTTATCTATTTGTTTCATAAGTTTTCTAATTAACTTGTTATGCATTAAAAAGTTTTCAATTTCCTGTCTTCTCCTCATCTCCAGGCCAGAGGAAGCCCGAGACATTTCATCTCAGATGATTGGTCGAAAGCTGTACACCAAGCAGACCGGGGAGGCGGGTCGTATCTGCAACCAGGTGTTCATCTGCGAGCGCAGGTACCCACGCAGAGAATACTACTTTGCCATCACCATGGAGAGGTCCTTTCAGGTGAGGGAACACAGGCGCACCCACAAGAAGCCAAATGATGTGTTTGCTCAGCTGAGAACGATGCTTTCACGGGAAATGAATTTCCTTAAAAAACAACAACAACAAAGGTGGAAAAGTTCAAAAGGAGTGCTCTTAATGCCCATTTCTTTGTGTTTTGTAAATCATGCATTAACCTTTCAAACAAACCTTTAGAGGAGATGATAAATTTTTTATGTTGAATGGTGTTCAGGCTTTGCTCCTCCCCTAAATGGTCCCAAAAAATCACAGATTTAGTGTTACTAATAACCCATCAGTCTCTGTGTAGAGCCCTGAGCCCTGGCTGAATGACTTGACACGAGCTGTCAGGCGCGACTGCCATCGAACTGAGCGCAAGTGGAAAAAGGACAAACTACAAGTGTCATTCCAGATGCTGAAGGACTGTTGGCGTCAATATCAAAGAACTGTAAAAGATGCCAAAAGAAAACACTTATCTGACATTATTTTGTCAAACTGCCACAACCCGCGTATTTTATTTAAAACTATTAACTCTGTTCTTAATGCACCGTATACTGACTGTATTGAGCCCTCATCAGAAGCCTGTCAAAATTTTTTACACTTTTTTATTGAGAAGGTCTCCTCCACAAGGGATCAGATCTCTCCTTGTGGTCATGACCTCTCACTCTCTGTTTCCTGCTCTGCTGTCTTTGACAGGTTTGAGCCTGTGACTCTGTCCTTTTTAAAGGAGACTGTTGGTCATCTTAAGCCTGCAGGGTCTCCAAATGATGCTGTCCCTCCTCGACTTTTAAAAGAGGTGTTACCTACAGTTGGTCCTTTGGTTCTTGAGCTGGTAAACCATAGTCTGATGTCAGGTGTTGTCCCTAAAGATTTTAAACATGCAGTAGTCAAACCCCTGATTAAAAAACCTGCTCTTGATCCTACGGTTCTTGCAAATTACAGGCCTATCTCCAAACTACCTTTTCTTTCCAAAATTCTTGAAAAGGTAGTTTACAGCCAAATAATGGCCTTCCTGGAAAAGCAAAATGTTTTAGAGGTTTTCCAATCTGGTTTTAAACCCTTTCATAGCACTGAATCAGCCCTTTTAAAAGTTTTTAATGACATATTTTTAGCGACTGATGCTGGGGACTGTGTTGTTCTTGTGCTTTTAGATTTGACAGCTGCGTTTGATACCGTGGATCATGCCATTTTATTCTCTCGTTTGGAGCACTGGGTGGGCATTAGGGGCACAGCACTGGAGTGGTTCAGGTCCTACTTGACGGGGCGAACTTTTTGTGTCAGCCTTGGTGACTATGTGTCGTCCTCCGCTCCCCTCTTGTGTGGTGTCCCACAGGGCTCAGTTCTAGGCCCCCTCCTCTTCTCTTTATATCTGCTTCCTCTTGGTTCTGTACTGAGAAAGCACGGCATTCCTTTCCACTTTTATGCTGATGACTGTCAGATCTATGTCCCTCTAAAGAAAAAAGGCAGATACCTTACACAGCCATTACTTCAGTGTCTCGATGACATTAAGGCTTGGATGTCTGTTAACTTTTTAAAATTCAATGATAAAAAGACAGAGGTGATGGTTTTTGGTAGCTCCACTGAGACCCCCAATGTGTATGTAGATTCCCTGGCACAGTATGTTAAGCCAACTGTCACAAACCTGGGGGTCAAAGTGGACTGTGATCTGAAGTTTGATAATCAAATTAAGGCAGTGGTAAAATCTAGCTTCTTTCACCTCAGGCAGCTGGCAAAAATAAAGCCAATTCTTTCACGGCAGCACTTTGAGACAGTGATCCACGCCTTTGTTAGCACTCGGCTGGATTACTGTAATGCACTTTATATTGGGCTCAGTGCATTATATATTAGTCATCTACAGAGGGTGCAAAATGCCGCAGCTCGTCTTTTAACAGGCACTTGAAAGTTTGAGCACATTTCCCCTGTTTTAGCTTCACTTCACTGGCTGCCCATTTCTTTTAGGATTCATTTTAAAATTCTTTTATTTACTTTTAAAGCTCTCCATGGCCTAGCTCCATCTTATCTCTCTGAGCTGCTACAGCCTTATACACCCACCCGCTCTCTCAGGTCAGCTGATCAGCTGCTCCTGAAGATACCCAGGACTGGGCGTAAACTTAGAGGAGATCGTGCTTTTGCTGTAGCAGCTCCAAAACTGTGGAACGAGCTTCCTTTAGAGATTAGACAGGCCAGTTCTTTATCTGTTTTTAAGTCACTCTTGAAAACCCACCTCTTTACCCTGGCCTTTGACACCACGTGAGATGTTGGTTTTTTATTTTAGTTGTTTTTAGGTGATTCGATGCTGTTTTATCTTGTTTTTGTTTTAACATAGGGCTGTTTTTAATTTTATGTTTTATGTGTTTTATTTATTTATTTCGCTGTTTTTTGTTATTCTATTGTTTTAACTTATTTTCTGTACAGCACTTTGTTCCTGTGCTGGGTATTTTAAAGTGCTTTATAAATAAAATTGGATTGGATTTGTTAGAGGTGATTAGTATTAGTCTAAGTGTTAGGGAAGGTACACTTACACTACAGTAATCTCATGATGTTTTTGCGTGGCATTGAATGAGCTCTAGATCATTTTAGTTGAGCTGTTGACAGTCTGCAAGCCTAGTGTGAAAAGCTCAAGCTGCTGCTGTTTGTTTACTTAAACACATTAAACACATTACTCATTCATTTAAATTAAGATCTGTATCATAAGAAAAGTCAGCTCTGAAAAAATTAGAGGCAATTTATAAACTACAAAAATTAGATGTGAAATTAAAGATTTAGATGAGATTAACTGTTGTTTTTGTAATGTAACTGTACATCGCACCTCCCCTCCACATCTTTTCATTCAGATGACTAAATTAAGCAAAGCACACACAGATTCATCTGTCAGTGCTTAAATGCATCTTGACTCATCTTCATTGAACTCATAAAAAAACAAAGTTGTGATTCAGTTAACAGATTTTGTCCACTAGATGGCAGCACAATACTGAAGATAAAGTCAGTGTTTTTACATGTGTTAAGAATTTTAACACTTTCACTGGATCTTTTTCAGGGTTCAGTGAGTCTGTATGCTTGACTGGATGTTCAGGTTTTTATTCATAATTAGGCAAAGCTGCTAACATTTGAGTCGATTGTGTCTATAACTTGATTATAGATCATGAACTATGCGGTGAGCAAGAATTTTATGTGTTTAAAACGTTTTCACACTGTTGTATATAGTATATAAAATTCTTATTGTAATGTATTCCACATGTTCTTACTGTATGGAGAAAGGGATAAAGATGCTGCTCACCACAGAAATTCCTTCTTAGTATTTTGCCGTCATCACAGCAGAAATAAGGAGGTCTCAGCTCAGGAGTCTTTGGAACAAAACCTTGTATTAAACAGGGTTTGTGATCTGAGGAGCCTCCTTAGGATGTGCAGTCATGAAGACTTGTGTGGATAACATTTTTATTTTTTTCTCTCTATGCAGCTGTGTTTATGAAGCTGCTGCAAGCAATCAGCGCGCTCAGTGATTAGCCTATTGACAATCAGATGAATGTGAAATTAATAAGTATTTTCATATTTTATAAACTATTTAGTGTTGCTTTTCTAACAACAATGAAAATTACTTATTCCGGTCTGAGAGTTTCTTCTTTTTCCTGTTTTACACGACTTTAAATAGAAAATCTGAGGGTTTGAGAAAATAATCTGAAGATAAATGACATGATTATAAAATTGTTTATTGTTGTCTTTTGCATTTTATTATGAGGATGGTGATTTTACTGTGCAGGCACAGACTACTTTGTTGCTTTTGTTATGAGAGGTTTGAGGTTTTTTTTTTCATGGCAATAGCATCTTTTAGTTTTTACACAGAAAAATAGGAAGTCTGAAGGATGTGGCTTCAGATTTGATTTAAATTACAGGAAGAGCAGCCAGGTCAGTAAAAAAACAGAAGGTAATTTTGATTGTAATTATTGGGAGAGGATAGTCAAAACCTCCTTGCATAAAATCACTCTTATTAAATCACCCGTTTTCTTTGTAAAGGTGTCTATCCGGGGCTTAGGTTTCACAGATTTCGAAACAAAAATGTTGCAGTAACTCTAAGATTTTAAATCCCCATCCCTCCCACTTGTGTCCCACAGGGCCCTGTGCTGATTGGCAGCTCACAGGGTGGCGTGAACATCGAAGATGTTGCAGCGGAAAATCCAGATGCCATTGTGAAGGAACCCATCGACATCGTGGAGGGTATTAAGATGGAGCAGGCTGTCAAGGTGCGATCAATGGTAGATGTAATAAGTCACGAAACAGACTTGAGGTGCACCCACTTTGTAGTTTGGGCTGCAGGAAGACTTGGAGGAAGAGAAAGGGGAGTGTGTTTGTGTGCGTTCATGCTGCAGTGAGTGCCAAAATGTCTAAATCAGAAGGGGCTCTTTGCTGTTTAAAGAAGGTTAACTCTTATCTAAACAAGGTCATTGGTTGGAGAAATTGTTGCATTCTTCTTAGCGTGTTTTTGCACCTATTTTTGATATAATTAAGGTTTTTCGAATTTTTAGTTTGTTATCCGTTAATGACAAATTTCCGCCCATCATCCCAAATTTTCCTCTGAGCCTAAGTTATAATCATTTTCCAGGGCTTATAGAAAACAACTGATATTTTCTCATGTTTACAGTATGAAATTGGTGCCTGGTTTAGAATAATCATACTTTTTTTTATTTTTCAGTCTGATGTTTGCCTTTAAAATAATCTGTTAGAGGGAAAAAAAACCCTTATCCTGTTTTAGATGATGTGCCAAGCAAGATAAATAATGCTCCATGTTGTGCTTTATTTACAAAGATGACTCTACAAACATTCAGCTGGAGCTTTTTACAGAATCAGATTTTCACATGAGATGTACAAACAATAACGGCGATGAAGAAAGAAATGTTATCAGTTAATTTTAAAATAGTCTCAATAAGACACTGGCTCTAGTCCTTATGAAGGAGTAAGCTTGTTTTTTAAGGACAACAGGTTGTGTAGGTAGGGTTGGGTATTCCTGCGGTGCATCAGGATAATATCCCCAGTGTTTCACTTTTGTCAAATTACAGCCTTATTCCAAAATAGATTACATTCATTTTCTACCTCAGAATTCTATTCACAATACCCTATAATGACAAAGTGAAAAACATTTTCTTGCAATTCTTGCAAGTTTATTAATAATATAACATGTACAGAATTTTTCACAGTCTTTGCTGTGACACACAAAATTGAGCTCAGGTGCATTTCCCTCGGGATGAATAAAGTATTCTGATTCTGACTATGTTTCCACTGATCGCCTGTCGGGTGTTTGTACAACATTACTAGAGTCCACCTGTGGTAAATTCTGTTGACTGGACGTTGTTTGGAAAAGCACACAGCTGTCTATATAAGGTCCGACAGCTAAAGGTGCATATCAGAGCACAAACCAAGGAATTGTCTGTAGACCTCTGAGACAGGATTGTATTGAGGTACAGATCTGAGGAAGGGTGCAGAAAACAGCATTGAAGGTCCCAGTGAGCACAGCGGCCTCCATCATCTGTAAGTGGAAGAAGCACTAGGACTCTTCCTAGAGCTGGCCGCCTGACTAATCTGAGCCATCAGGGTAGATGGGCCTTAGTCAGGGAGCTGACCAATAACCTGATGGTTTCTCTAACAAAGCTCCAGCATTTTTCTGTGAAGCGAGGAGAACCTTCCAGAAGGACAGTCATTTCTGAGGACTACACCAATCAGTGCTGCATGGTAGAGTGGCCAGACAGAAGCCACTCCTCAGTAAAAGCCACATGACAGCCCCCCTGGAGTTTGCCAAAAGTCACCTGAAAGATTCAGACCACGAGAAGCAAAATCGTCTGGTCTGAGGAAACAAAGATCAAATGCTCATCACTGCCCATCACCTGGCCAATACCATCCCTACAGTGACGCATGGTGGTGACAGCATCATGCTGGGATGTTTTTCAGCAGCAGGAACTGAGAGATTAGTCAAAGTCGAGGGAAAGATGAATGTAGCAATGTACAGACACATCCAGCGCTCAGCTCTGCGACAAGGTTCATCTTCCAACAGGACAATGACCCTAAGCACACAGACAAGATAACAAAGGAGTGGCATCAGGAGCACTCTGTGAATATCCTCAAGTGGCCCAGCCAGAACCCAGAGTTGAACCCAATTCAACATCTTGGAGAGATCTGAAAAGGGCTGCCAACCAACGCTCTGCATAAAGTCTGATAGAGCCTGAGACGTTCTGCAAAGAAGCAGATCATATTAAAAAAAAGCGCGCGCACACACACGCACACACACACACACACACACACACACACACACACACACAAATGACTTGAGGCTGTAATTGTGTCATTATGTTTGTTTCATCATCACTATTGCTGTCATTATGGGCCAATGTGGAAGAAGTGAAGCGCTGCAAATACTTTCTGATGCACTGTGGTCTACCTTTTGTCAACAAGATGATGCTGCAGTGTTTGTAATGTAGCTGCTGTACTTTACAGCTACTTGAGCAGCTACTTGTGAGAGAGTGAGAATGTTCCTGCTACATGTACCGAACAAGTAAAAAGCACTAGGGGGAAAATTCAGCACTCTTGAGCTGAGCGCTCAGGTGTGTTCACTCAATCACACTTGGATCATGAACTCCATTAACTGTAGTTTATTTCCAGATCACCTGAACAAACTCAAAACATTACAGCTTTCACAAAACTATCATGTTTAATAATCATTATCACGGCATCTGCACGTTGCAAAAGCTTCTTCTTGACCGATCTTAAAAAAAAATGCGCTTAACACAGAAACATGATCTTAATAATAATTTCAATTAAAAAAAAAAAAAAACTACAAAGATGAAGTGATCGCCCTGTAGCCATGACACGTTATGTCTGCTTGTTTCCTGACATAAATCAACTTGGAATTCATAATTACAGAAGGCTTCATCAGGTTCTCCCTCTGTTTCTTCTTACATCAGCAGGAGTGCTTTCACAGTTGCAAGCTGTATCTGGACGGCTCTTGTTGGGTTTTCTCACGGAAGCTGCCATCAGTCTTTTACCACTGTAAATATGTACTGCTCAAAATAAAATGAAGGGAACACTTGATCATCGCAGTCTTACACCAAGTCGGTTAAACCTCTGGACATCAGTCTGTCCAGTTAGGATGCACAACAGGACAGACCCAGTGTCACCTGCTTTGGTATAAATGAAAGTAACAATGGCTTCTTCCCCTCAGAAACATTAAGCACTGATTCTAGACTTGAGTTCTCTAAAAGCAAAGTTAGAGGAATTGTAGTAATAAGAAAATCATTCAAACAGAACACAGTTCATGAAGAAATTATTCTAATCACCTTTAAAAGAAACATGAATTTCGTTATTTTTCGATCAGCTGACTTTCAGAAGCTAATGCTGGAGTTCTTTCTTGTTTTTGGTGGACTTGATTTATTTTGTTTACAGATGTACTCATTTCTCCACCCTGTCTCACTTCTGACTGTCTTTCTTTTCCTTTCCACTTTATTCCTGTTCCCCTGTTGCTGCACATCTCTTTGGCTCTGAATATTGAATATGTTGATTGTCATAGTGAAAGCAGAGACTCAATATATTTGACAGAGAGAAGAGGTGTTGATTGCAGGGCTCTCAAACTAGATGGAGCGGCATTGATATTCCTTCGCTGCATTTATTTTTGTCCGCCAAGACCACATTTTTCAAACAACGTGATGTTCTTACAGACCCAGCAGGCTTTCCGTGCTTCTAATGAGACCTGTCGAAGCTACTGTTTCTGTTTGAAATTTCACTTTTGTCTTAATGTCGACAGGATTAAGCTCTGTGGGAGCAGTGAATGAGACAAAGTGCTACATATGTGACCAAGAAAACCAAAACAATGAGCTGAAAGATGTTAAAGATATCAGGACAGTTAGAGGAGATGCTTAAATCAAGCTATAATTCTTATGCCATTGTTGATAATGATCAGAACTCCCTTTCTCTCAGTGTACAGAAGTTTTACTACACATTTAATTCCTGACAAATCTTAATGTAAGTAAACCACACAAGCTCAGTGTTTCTACGTGATAAAGAAACGCTGCAGTGGTAAGTAAATCTGTCAGCAAGACTTTTTCGGCAATGACCTACCAGAACTTTTTCTGTAGCTGTACACTTTAATTTAAGCTGCTTCGTAGTTATAAAACAGAAGATATTTGATCATTCAAAAAAATATGAAAATACTGAAAGTTTATTTCTTTCTAATTACTTAATTACTTTGTAGCGAATGCTGTGAACCTAAAAGTATAAAATTCCTCCTTCACATTCTCCAAAGCCGGAGTACAGTCTTTTCTCAAGCCGATTTTGGCCCCTGGGCTTTATGTTTGACCCCCTGATCGCGGCTATAAACATGTATTCTTTGGGCATTTCTCTGCCATTTGTTTGAAAATAGCTCGCTGCTGATTTTTTATTTTTATTTTTTTTGACAAAGTACATCTGTCTGCAGGTTGCTCAGAAGATGGGCTTCCCTCCAGCGTTGATGAATGAGGCAGCTGAGACCATGGTCAAACTGTACAATCTGTTCATTAAGTATGACGCGTCAATGGTCGAGATCAATCCCATGGTGGAAGACTCCTCTGGCATTGGTAGGCGCACACACATGCACCTGTCTGTTTCTGTCCTTGTAGGGTGGTGCTGGGTCTTGTCTAGCCTTTTCCCCTAACCTAACCCAGCTGTTTGGAGTGATGTATAGCCTGATCATGTGGGCAAACAAATGTGTTTACAGTTGTTTTGAGCACATTTTAAGCTTTCAGTAGCAGGAAACTGTTAAAATCCATCAGAGATGCAACCTGAGTTAGAACAGACTAATCTTTCCCTTCTGAGTCATAACATCACTGTTCCACTCTCTATCACACACATTCTGTCTCATTGAATTTTTAATCATGTGGTCTGGAGAACAAAAAAGAAAACATCCTCTTTGAACACAGAGATGAAGTCAGAGTCACTGTTAGGTTAGGAAATACAACTTGAAAAAGGAATATAATGGCATTATTTTATGGTATTTTAATAAATGTAAAAACTAGGGGTGCAACGATACACAAAATTCACGGTTCGGTTCGGTTCGATACTTTGGTGTCACGGTTCGATATTTTTTCGATACAAAAAAAATGTTCATGCCTTTTTAATTTGTCATTTATTAAAATTATAAATATATATTTTAACTCAAAAGTACAGTTTTTAAATTTAACCCTAACCCTTGTGCGCGTTTTTTATTTTGACAGCGAATACGCACCTGCGGACCACTTATGTGCAGCCCTGGTTATTTAGCTCGTCATATTGCAGCCACAGAAATTCTTTTGTCCATGAAACCATAAAGCTGCACTTTCTTTTTGCCTTATAGTCTGATTTGTCATAACTTCTCCGTTTTGTGGTAAGCTTTTCTTTGGCTGTCACTTCTTCACCCTGACCTGTCTTATTTGGCTCAGCAGAACTGAAATGCTTTTACACGCTCACTCACATAAGCTCAGCGATTCTCTGCGCGACCAACCTCTCACATGTTTAAGCTGCGGGAGATTTCACTTGTCATGTTTGCATAGTAAGCTAACGATTAATAAGACGATGTCAGAGGAATTGGTGCACAAATTATCATCACTCACAGATCAGTGCTGTCGCTCTCTATACACAGTTCGCACGATTGCAAAGTGAAAGCAAAAAAACAAGCGCAAATTCAAACGCGACTTCAATATGTCACATATTGACAGTGGCTCATCGATGCCAATGACATAATTACCCAGCTACATTTCTGAAAGAATGCAAAAGCATTGACATATATTTTTCCTACAATAGCCCGACGGGCAGGGAAGAGATAGATTTTGGTAGCTCGACTGAAAAAATCGCTAGCTCCGGGACATCGGGCTAGCGATATTGCGAGCCCTGTATCTGATTGAGGAATCACTCATCTTTGGAAAAGAGAGTTTATTACAGAGAAATGGCTCTTTCCAAAATAAAAGCTATACTATCCGCTTCTTCTGGGCTATATTCTCAGCAGCATAAGGAGAATCATGTGCTAACAGCTGTCTAAATGACTCGGCTAAAGTTAGTAGCATGCTTGTTGTTTTTGTCTTTGCACTACGATGATGTCGGCGTAAATGTGCAGTCATATTCGTTGTGTTCCCACTAGTGCTTTCAGGTTAATCTCGTTGAAATGACCTTAACGCCACAACACGGCAAATCTCCATTAACGAGCTACCGCCGATCGCCCCGTGCATGGGGCTAGACGGCCAACACGTTAACGAGCTAACTGCGCTAACACACTAGTTCCCACCCATGTAATTGAGCATTGCGTGGCACATCCAACATACTGTTTTACTTTAGTTCATGACTCGCTTACCTTCAGGGTCATACGTCACATGAAAACCAAAATAATTCCAAACGCCAGATCTGAATGAGGGTGGGGGAGGTCCATGTTAAAAGGAGAGCTTAACTTCTGTCTTGCTAGCTTGCCCTGCGCTCTTCCTTCTGACTATGCTGTCTGTGTGGAGCGCTCAGTGGATCTGCGCTCGACAGTGCAGCCTAGGCGGAGTAGTCGAACGCAGATTCACTGAGCGCTCCACACAGACAGCATCGTCAGAAGGAAAATTGATAAAATAAATTACAAATGTTGTATTGTTCGATACATATGCGTACCGAACCGAAAGCACTGTATCGAACGGTTCAATATCGATACGAATATCGTTGCACCCCTAGTAAAAACCAGTTTGGTCTTACCGAACAGTTCAGCATGTATTCAAATGAAAAGCATGCAGGTGCCCAAATTTAGTTTTGGAATTTTTTTTTTTTTTAAGGATTTGTAAATCTGGTAATCTAAAAAAATGGCCATTCATTTCATTGATGGCATTTCGTAAAAATTAATTACATTTTTTTTATGTCTTAATCCAAAAATAATATTATTAAGGAAAACAGTGGTGAGAGGCTGCTGCAAAACCACATTTATTGCAATGAAGTAGCATATGATGATTACCTTGGACATGGTTGCTTTGAAGATGAGGATCAGACCTGTGACCGGTCACAGTTGGCTGTCACATTAAAGACCTTTGGTGATAAAACTGAATCAAGACACTGCTATCAGTTTGCAACTGAATGGGGTTGTTTTGTGATAGTATGCCATTTAACTGTGATAAATCCCTGGGAATCACAGACCTGTGGTCATTTCCATGCACAGAAATCACCTTTAATAATTAGTGATATAGTTGCTTCAGGACGACTGTTTAGTTGGGAAGTGACTTGGTGCTTGGTAACCTTAATATAACCAGAATACAAGCTGCCCGGTGACCAGTTGAGTCTCCTACTGCAAAGAGACTCATCAGCGAGTTCAGCTCATTGGCAGACTGACCAAATCTTTTGGCAAATGTTTGCAACCCTTCTTTAAAGTAAAATATTCAATGCAATCACTGGGCAACCACCATTTTTTGTTTATTTGTTTTTTTTGCACAGGTGGATTGATCATAAAAGCTCTGCTAGCTTTTGTTTTACCAGGAAATGCTTTCATGGTGATTATAGTAACAAGCGCTGTTGCTGTGAATGCTACACAGCAAAGAGAGGCTTTACTTCCACATTAAACTACAACTCTTCACTGCTGTTGTGTTATCAGTCATGTTGTTCAGAAAAATATGTACTTGGACTGAATTGTGTAATCATTTTTGTCGACATGAATGTGCCTAGGCTCTCTTTTTTTACTAAATATAAGTGAGAAGCAGCATCAGCTTCTTGCTGCATTTTTCACTCTTTCACTCTTTTCCAAATCTTCCGGAAGATTGGTTGGAGTTGCACTTTTTTTCAGCTGCACAGTCATGTTGCTCAAGAGGGTTGACCCTGACAGACATTAACCATACACGACTTGTCAGTTTAATTGTTAGTTGGGGAATTTACCACTTGACAAATATCAGGATTCTTTAATTTCCCAGGCCTAGTTGACATTAAAGAAAAATGGAGCCATGCTAGTCTTGCCCAGGTTTGCAGTCTTGCTGACTGAGATGTGGTTGGTATGCTTGTGCAGCTCTTGGCCTCTAAAGGTCATTTTCATTTTGCGGAACAGACTAATTTAGCTGGACTTATGGGTCTCTGGCAAGGAGGAATGCACTGGGGTTTGTCCATGAAAGCATCCTGGAGATGATGAGGAGATTGATTTCAGTCTGAGGTGTGCGTGTTGTTCTGTCAGTGAGTCAGAGTTAATGGCTTTGCCTGATGCACAGTGATGAGCTCCTCAGGCATGAATCACAGCTCTCAAACACAGTTGTGAGGAAAGGAGACCGCTGACCTTTGTGCCAAACACTATGCTGAGCGCCTGATGAGCTGTTAGGTCCTCCTTCTGCATGATCTCATATATATATATATATATATATATATATATATATATATATATATATATATATATATATATATATATATATATATATATATATATATATATATATATATATATATATATATATATATATATATATAAGCTCCTTAGCTTCCTTCACTGTAGTTTGAGTGAAGCTCAGAGTGTTTCTTTTTCCTTGTACTCATAATCAAAGGCAGACATTTTAACAAAGTGTAGCCAGAAATAAGTTGTCCTCCTGAATTATTCTTTAATAAGCAAAACTCTTTCCTCAACATATTCAATTATTTGATCATTTCTGAGGTGATATGCATTTAGAAAAAAAGAACTCAGCTGCACATTTACATTCCTGGTGCCAGTGCTGGAAACACTCTGTGACACCCCCCCCCCCCCCCCCCCCCCCATGGCATGGCTCTCTGGCAGATGGAGAGATGAGCTGACATTGATCTTCTTCTAATGTCAAAATCTTATGTGTCTCCTTGTCAACAGTAATGTGCATGGATGCCAAGATCAACTTTGACTCCAACGCAGCGTACCGCCAGCAGAAAGTGTTCGAACTGCGGGACTGGACTCAAGAGGACCCGCGGGACCGGCAGGCCGCCACGGCTGACCTCAACTATATCGGTCTTGATGGAACCATCGGCTGTCTGGGTCAGTCCAAGCGAAATGTCAGAAAAGCTATTTAGTAGTTTCATTTTTTGTGTTTATTATAGCTTTTGAACCTATTTGGTGGTCATTTTGAGATATGTTCTCAGTTGTAATCCTGATTGGGTACTGCATTTCCCATAATGCTCGGTTATGCCAGACAGAAAATGAACGTTATAGGTTATAATGGTAACCCAGAGATATTAATATGACCAAACTGGACAAGATATGAATATCTATAGATTAAAAAAAGGAGCTTGCTAATTTGTCTGCGATATCCTGCAGTCTGTCAGTCTCCTGTTTACTGTCTTTTTCTCCCTCAACTTTCTAGCCACCTCAACTCCATACACGGCATCCCACAACATAAAGCCACCAAATAAGAAACCTTGTGGCCTTTTAGTGGAACTGTTTGTTTTTCTTGACTTACTTTAAACAATGTCTCAGAAACAGTTCACAGGTCAAGCTGAGCTGCTGTGTTGTGTCCAGTGCTGTGCTAGCTTATCTGACACAATTCTGTCTCTTAACAATGAAAAGCAGATCATACACTGTGTTTTTTCCCCTCTTTCTTATGTCTTTAAAAATATCCAAACTCAGTAGCTTGTTGTTGGCTCTAACACTTTCTACTGGCTCAAAGTGCGAGGGACTCATAAATACAATGGGGTGGTATTTTACAGCACAGTGGCACCCAAGTCTTGTTTCCATGTGTAAAAACTATTTTTAGTGAGAGTCTGTAATGTTTTGTCATCATTTAAAGATTTCAAAATGGATATTAAACCATTTCCAACCACTTTCACATAACATAAGGAAGAAGTACAGTTAGTTTCAGACCTAGAAGTACACACCTGAGCTGCTTTAGTTCAAAGTGGTGCATCAGTATCAGCCATTAAAACCTACCAGCCTATCACCAATTGGCTTTTTATAACGACTATCAGACCAGACTTTGAGTGTAAAGACAGCACTGTCGTAGTAGGAGCTCTTTTAGTTGTGATTTAAATGTAATGCGTTTCCATTTAATGTCAGTCTTATTATCAATGAGTGTTTTTTTTTTTTTTTTTTTTTTCCAGTACATATTCAGTGCAAAAGAAGAAAATCCTCTGCCTGAATCATTTGACCAGTGGCTTTGTCTGTTTTAGTAAATGGAGCAGGTCTGGCCATGGCTACCATGGACATCATCAAGCTCCATGGCGGCACACCAGCCAACTTCCTGGATGTAGGAGGAGGAGCCACAGCTCATCAGGTGACGGAGGCCTTCAAACTCATCACCTCTGACAGGAGGGTAAGAAGATGCCAGCTTCCAAAGGCTGTTCATGGTTTTAAACAGGAAACTGTTGAAGCCCGATGTAGCTCACCCCTCTGAGCTCGTCAACATTCAGTTTTTGATGAAGTTGTTTCTTTTTTCTTTTTTTCCTCAGGTTCAGGCTATCCTGGTCAATATCTTCGGAGGAATTATGAGGTGTGACGTCATCGCCCAGGGTATCATCATGGCTGTAAGAGACTTGGACCTCAAGATACCCATCGTTGTGCGGTTACAAGGTGAGGAACAAACTGCTATTTTTTTTTTTTTAATTTTCTTAAAAGGATTTAAAATGTGGCATTGTATTCATTAACTTGTTAAATTGAAGCTTTGACTTTATCCTTATTTGAATTTTTACTGTTGTTAAATAATTTCCCATGAATTTGATGGGGGATTGATGCCTCCCTCCTTCTGAATGTTGAACGAAAGGATGACGACCTCAGACATCTGGTAGCAGCCAGTTGAAGTGATTTGGGAAAAGGATCAGAGATTATATATATATCTCATCTGCACTAGGAGCCCCTCAGGATCCCTCCATGAGAAGATCTTGCTGAATTCAGGGATGTCTGATCTTAGTGAGCTATGGAATGCAAGGAAATCCCGACAACTCTCCAGCACAGTATCTCAGATTGAAAACAAGTACAGATATTTGTAACGCAGATTTCATTACCAACCTGACCAACAGCCTAAACCTTGTTTTAAAAGGAAATGGAAATAGACAGGGGTTTGGGCCCAAACACAGTGTTGTAATGTTCTGGATCAACCACAGCCACAGGCTCCCCCTCCAGTGGAAACACACACTCTCCCCCACCTTGTCAGGCGGGTTAACACGCAGCAGCTGGCAGTGCTGAGGGGGGGGGGGGGACTCGTGTCCGTTTCATTTGATGCTTCCTACTTCAAAGTCTGGCTCCTGGAAACGCGCAGAAAACGACAAACACAAATGAGCTGTGAATTATTGTGATATCGTGTGATATATGCATATGTACATTCATACTCTATATTATCAAAGGAGGCCAAGTGTTGAATACAAAGACTTGCTGGTCCTTTGTGGCCTTCCAGAGAGCTGAATCCCTCACTGGGTGAAATTCCTCTGCCAATTTGGTTTTCTCATCTTTATTCATTCGTCAGTGCAAGGCAGTGAAATTTGCAAGCACAAAGAAATGGTGCATGCTTGTATTTGGAGCCTAAACAGAGCTGACATTTCTCAGTTTTCCTCAGGGTAACATTTTCTGCTCCTGTTTTCTATTTTGGAAACGAGAGGATGTCACCTCAAAATGCTGCTGCTGAGGTTTGCGTTCCAGCGCCAAGACTGTAACTGCACTGCAGCTTTAGACACGTTACGTGAATTAAACAGGAGCGCTGCCTTCTGTTTACATGTTTAATCAGTTTTTTAAAAGTTATTCTTTACACATTTTATAATCTAAGATGTAGAAGCGCTTCTGAAGTTGGATTGGAGTCATTAGGTAGTTCTGTCTTGTATCTCAATTAGCACCTCTGTGGTCTTGTCTGCAAGTGTAAATGCACTGGTGACGAACAGGGCAGGTAGTTTTGGTGTTTTTTTTTTGTTTTTTTTTTAATTTTAGGGAAGCTTTGCATGTTGAGTTTTGACTGAGTATATGTCAAAGACATGGTTTGATCACCATTATAATAGTTTCTGGGTAGCTGCATAGTCAGAGACCCAGGCCCTTGCTAACTTCTGATGCACACCCATTCATTTTGTTCTATAAGCCTGAAATATGACAGAAATGACTCAGTTCTGAAAAGCTTCAATTGTTACTGCTGATTGGCTTTCAAAGGTTAAAAAGTTAATGCCACCCTCCTTTTCTTTTGATTGGCTGCTCCTTGCATGCTGTATTTTTTTTTATTTTTTATAGGATGTTATGATCAGCAGTGTCACAAGGCTTTGGATGATGACTCCTTGTTGGAGTCACCTGAACAGAGATGGACTTGGGCTGCTTTAAGGTCACTTTGTATAAAATCTGTTTCAAAGAGAAAATAAGATATGGGTGAAAGGTTCAACAACAGAGGAAGTTGCCTTCTTTAGCAGAGTACATCCTAGTTCATGGTTTGCAGCAGATGTTTTCAGTTCCTTTGTAGTGATGTGTGCTTCTTTAGAGGTTTGGACATACTTAACATACTTGCACAATTAAAAAATTGCTCATTAATATTGGCCATAGCAGAAACTTTGTGTATTTTATATTTTCTTCAGGGAGTATTTTCACACACAAAGTTTTTGGACATGGTTGAATGTAACTGAGATTTTGTTGATAACCTATAGCGATGTGATTAAATACTGTGGTTTGTTTTTCTACCTTCAAAATGAAGTTAATTGACTGAGTGCGGTTGATACTGTAAGGCTTCAGAGTACTCAGTCATTCAGTCATCTGAAACTAAATACTCTGCTGTTAGTCTAAAACTCTGAAGACTATTTGAATTTTAACACCCTGCAGTACAGGGTAAGATGGACTGCAGCAGATGCATTTGATTCATTTGGCAAGAATTCCTTCATGTATGCTTCATCTGCTTTTATCTTCTAAAGTTAGTGGTAAAGGGTAAAAGAAAGTAGTTGGAATAACTTTCCAAAGCTATTAAATTCTGTCTTGTAACCTCTTAAACATCTGCTGTGTTTTTAACTTTGATAAACTTTAAGCATCACACTGATGAGCTTGAAACTCAAATGCTTCATGGATTTTAAGTCAGAGCTACAAGTAGCACCTCTGTAAGGCTCTACATCAGCACAAAGACGCTTTTCCTGTGAGCCAATCCACAAATGTGCGTGTGACCAAATGACTTGTTAATCGGGGCCGGACTCGGATACATCAGATGGGTCACAGCTCCTAATTCGACTCTGGAAACTTGACTGGACCACGTTCTCCTTTCAAAACAGGAACATGCTCTTTTTTAAAATTTTAATGTTTTTTTTTTTTAAATAATAAATATACTGTGTGTGTCTGTCTACACACTGACAAGTTACTTTGGTATGTTTATACATGCTCTTTCGTGTCTAAGACTGCTTCCTGGTTTATCCTGGATTCATGGGTTTGTGTATTTGTGTCAGTGGCTAATTCTGTAATGTGTCTGCTTTGCTCTGTTTGTAATTCTTTTCTGGGTTGTGAGGTCTGTCTGTATAATCAGGCATTAAAGCAGATGTTGTTGATCTCCATTGATTTGTAAAATAAGCCTCCGTTACCATTTTTCCCCTATGGTTGTATCTGTGGTTGCCATGGCTGCACACCAGCCACAGAGGCAAGCTGAAAAAAGTTGAACCATGAAGTGTGAAGGCATCCACCAAACAAAGGAGGAGGCAACGGCTTGTTGTGTGACAGCAGCTTTAATAAAAACTGTCTGCTGGGAGGTTATAGGGCAGTTTTAGGGAAATTGAGTTTTCACTTTGGTCCGGCGAACATTTTCTTTTTCATCAAAGAAACTTCATCAGCTCTCCAAACTTCTGGAAAGACCTTTTAGACATTCAGCTTTGTTTTTCCCGAGTGCAAATGGAAACTGTGGTCTGAGGGTGGACAGTACAGGAGGCACAGGTATCCACAGAAAACCACAAGGAGGTTATTAGCTTCCTCGAGGTTCAAAAACATTCAACAGCATCCAAATGAATGTTTGCCGTATCAAGAAACTCTCAGTTCTGACAGTGACACAGCTGTAGGGTGGCCAAAGGTACTGCTGTTTTGAAAAACTGACTTTTTTTCATTTATTTTTTTTGTTTGTTTGTTCTCAGGAACAAGAGTGGACGACGCCAAAGCTCTGATTGCTGCCAGTCCGCTGAAAATCCTGGCCTGCGACGACCTGGACGAAGCTGCAAAAATGGTACGCACAAAGACCCACGTTCAACTCAAATGCTCACGTCATAAATGGGGAGAGCAGGGCTGACATGTACCTGCCTTTAGATGTGTCGCTGTATGCGAGGAGGCGGAGGGTGTGTGTGTGTGTGTGTGTGTGTGTGTGTGAGAGAACCAATGTGAGGAAAAACGTCACTTTACATTTATAGCACAAAGTAACCAGAAAGCAGCAACAGTGTGAAAGCGTATGTGAGAACAGGGTTGGGGAGCAGGTGTGCCGGGAGGCAGTTTGATAACATTTTATTAAATCTTACTCTGTTCTAAACACTTTTCACATCCAATTAAGCTGCTTGATTAATTGCTTAAAAGTGGACTGATTCCAGCTTTCATGTAATGATTATATATGTGGAAAATGGTTGTATTTGATCTAAAAACAGGATATTAGTGATGAGCAGGATCAGCTTTGTTAGATATGTGAGTTAGCGAGGAAATGAAAGCCTTTGTTCTGTTCTTCTGGAGTTAGAATACAAAAGATTTTCAGGAAAGATGAGAAAGAATGAAAACCCTTTAGATTGTTGTGAGTGGAGAGTCCTTGTTGTTAGATTAGGAAAAGAAACGTGTATCAGTCACCTGTATTAGTAGTTGTCGTGTTTGGTATTTTTGTTCTGCCAAAATAACTAAAAAAAATTTTTTTTAAACTTTAGAATTAATATGATTTTGGAGAAAATTACTAGACAAGTATGACATGATATGGCATGAAACTGCAGCGTGTGTCTCAGTGCACAAACCACAAGAACAAGACTGCACATGTGCAATCAGCTGATTAACATGTGCAGCTGCTCTGTGACTGTTCAAGTAGAGTTTGAGGTGTGCGTGTGTCGAGAGAAAAATATGCGTCTTCTAGATGACACTTGGGCGGCCCACTCCCACGGTAAAAGTTCTAGAAAAAGTTTTAGAAACGTAGAGCGTCAGCGGCTAAGTTGGTAGTAATGATGTGAAGTGAAGCATGACTGCTGTGAGTGATGGGGATGTCAGCTGTCAAACCTGAAGTGCACTATGTCTCAATCCTAAATTGAAAGCAGAATACCTGCATAACACCTGAATTTCAGACTTTTCAAGCACAGTCAGGAGGAGGATTGGGATCCCATTGAAACAGTTGCATGACTTCAGAGACCTGTATCATTTGTGTCATCTGTTCTGTATTGACTGTCTTAAAAAAAAGGTCTCCTTTTTAAAAACACGGGTTTGTTGGTTAAATAAAGGTCAATTGTAAAAGTATGTTATGTTAAATTTTATTTCATGAGCCCACTCTGCTCTGTCCACAGGTTGTAAAGCTTTCTGAAATCGTCTCCCTTGCAAAGGAAGCTCAAGTGGACATCACTTTCCAGCTGCCCATCTAAGAAACTCAACCTTTCAGATCTCTTCCTCCAAGCACTTCCTCTCTCACACCCCTGGGTCAGCCTATCAACAACACGCCACTCCACTACCCAATCAAACAGCAACATGAGCTAGAGAGAAGACACATTAGGTTAGCCCTTTGTTGAACCTGTTTCTGGCTCTGTGGCACAATGACACGACTCTGAACAGCCCCCCCCCCTTTACTCAAAGTCTCAAACCCAGAGAATACCCTTAAGTTGCACTTGAGTCGATACGCACAAACCTCCTCCTCCTCCTCGTTCTTTTTCGCTCTCTTCCACCCTGAGAGGGAGACTCGCGGTGAGCCTTTCTGTCTTCTTTGGTACTTGTTGCGAACACTTCCTTTGACCTACTTTGAAACAATAATAGAATAAAAACAGTAGCTTTGTCTTGTTACTCGGTGTTCAGGTTGGGGCTCTTTTGAGTCGGATCATTTCCTGTTTCCAGCTGAATGCTTGTGAGTTGGGACCCACTAGTGCTGTCCATTACACGGTTTAGCACGAGTGCCTTTCAATCTCTAAATAGGAATGTATTCCTCCATTCACGATTTTCTTTGTGTGTGAGTGAAGAGCTACAAACACACAAACAACTTGCTGGCAAGCTTGACACTGGCATGAGGAAACAACCTCAGTTTTCTCCTTAATGGAGAATCAGCAGCATTGATTTAATATTGGTGGGGTTTATTTTCCATGCAGGCCTCAGTGTTATTTCTGTACCTCCTGTAGGCATGAGTTCCTCAGCCTCCTTCATTACTCCTGACACAGCAGATGTTTCCTCCTTTCAAAACTGCACACTCGGCACGGACGGTCTTCGGGTTCATCTCTGACTTTACCTGAAGGTTTGAACGGCTCAATCCGGTTTAACCCGGGTTTGAACGAGTCGCATTTGTTTGCCTGAATTATTAGACACCAGACCTGCGGGCGTATCGATCGACGTCAGGATCTGAGCGAGTATTGATGAGCGGGCCTGGCGTTTGGGCTGTGCCCCAGCTGTGGTGGAGCTCGTGTGTGGGTATGTTGAACACAGGTGATACATCACATAAATGTGTTGGGCACCTCAAGTTTTGCCAGGAAGGAACATGGAGATCAAAAGTTGAATGATCTCAAAGTAAATCAAGAGAGCTTGGTGTACGTTCCTGTTCCCATGGAAACTGCTCCTGCTTACCTGCCAGGTTTCAACCAGATGGAGTTCACATCTTGTGACCATCTGAAAATCAAAAAGGCCGTTGTTTTGATGTCTTTCATGACAATACTTTTAAGATCTTTGTTTTGAGCTGCTAATTAATCCAAATAAGGAATTTGAAGTATTCCCGGGCAGTGTGAAAATAATTAAACAGAAAATGCAAAAAGTTCTCAGTTGCAGTCTTCGTGTTTTAATATTGAGATTATTTTCCAAATTGAAACTGCACAAAACAGGAGGACGCAAGCACTTCCACTGTCATCCAAACAGTACTTGCTTATACTGTCTAAAGGGGGCAGCCAGGAAGTCTGAAGGTTGACGTTCACAAGTCACAAGTTTTTCCGGTTGAGCTCAAACTGAAGAGGACAGAAAAGTCACTGGTTCCGATTGCAGGTTTATCACCGTGTTCAAAGTGGTCATTGTAGGCAACTTTCTTGTTAAATGAACTACTGCCATAATTCCCCCCCCCTGGAGCATGAAAGTCACCAGAAATGGACTGATGACTGCTGAAGACACTGGAATTTTGTGTCGTTCTTTATTTATCTGCTTTGTTCTCTCTATGGAATAATTCACTGGTTTAGACCTCTGCAGTTGCTGCTCCCGTGTGTTCAGTCGTGCCATCGCGCCACAGTCTATTAGCTCCTTTTTTTGTTTCTGTTTGTGAAGTCAGAGTCGAGGTTGGGGTACTCCAAGTCAAACTGTAAAACGGCTGTAGGTTTTTTTTCCTCCTTCCCTTTACTCCTCCTCCTCCAGCTCTCCAAACACAAGCCGACATTGTGAGTTGTACGTCATTTATTTTATCTTGTAAATAACCAGACTGATGTTCTCGCTCTGTAAAATATTTATGCTCCTCACAAAGAGCACAGCAAAGGAAGAAAAAGAAAAGAATAAATACAGAGAACACCAACTTTTCCCTGGTTGAATTTCTTGTCTCCGGTGTGTTTTGTCTTGGACACTGTACAAAGCTGAGCATTTATTTTGGTTTAATCTTCTTACCAAAAAATGCCTAATTGGTGCTGAATGTAGTGGCACCATAAAGCCTCAGAAGCCTTTATTTAGTTTCCTGTTAAAGAGCAACTGTTTAATGTTTTGTATGAGTTTGAAATCGAGAACCTGCAATAGTCTTGTGAGATAGTGGAGAATACTATTCATACATCCAGGCCTCCACCCATTTCTTCTGCTTATCCGGGGCATGGGTCACAGAGACAGCAGCCTAAGCAGAGAGGCCCAGACTTCCCTCTCACCAGCCACCACCTCTAGCTTAGTTTGGCAGGAGGTCCTCGGTGTGCCAGGGACACCTACAGCCGGAGGCATTCTACTAGGCTGGCTCCTTTCGATGTGGAGAGGCTCTATTCTGAGCCCTACTCAGATGAGTGAACTCACCACTTTCTCTAAGGGAGAGTCCAGCCACCTTTTGAAGAAAGCTTGCTTCTGCTGATATCTGCCATCTCGTACTTTCAGTCACTACATAAGCTCATGACCATCGGTGAGGGTAGGGTTGTAGATGGACCGGTAAATGGTGAGCTTCTCTTTTATGCTCAGCTCTGTCTACCATGACGGACTGGAACACAATCCACATCACTGCAGGCATGGCTGCAAAGTGTCTGTTAATCTCCCCTCCCCCCTCACTCGTGAAGAAGACCCCGAGATATTTCAACTCCTCCACATGGGGCAGCAACGTGTTCCTGACCCGGAGTGGGCACTCCACCCTTTTTCAGCTGAGGACCATGGCCTCAGGTTTGGAGGTCCCAATTCTTGTTCCTGCCGCCTCACATTCTGCTGCAAACTGCTTCAGTGCTCGCTGGAGGCCACCACCTGAACAAACCAGCAGGACAACTGCAAAACGCAGAGATGACATTCTAGATGAGTGTTGGTTTGATCAAGCGGTTTGGAGAGGTAAAACCTGTTCCCTTGTTAGTCTTTGTTGAACTGATTCCAAGTATACCAAAAAGAGTGGCCAAATCAGTGTTGGATAGGATGAATGCACTGGTGAGTTTAGCAACATCAAAAGGTCTGGAAGACCAATGAATTGGACGATTGCAGAATTCTTTCCTGGGTTAAGATAAAACCTTCCACGACAAACAGCCCAGTCAACAGCTGTCGCAACTGCAGGTGGCTCATTGTCAAGAGACACCTTCATGAGTGGAAATGCAGAGGGTTTACAACAAGGTGCAAACCACTGGTTACAAAGGATACCAGAGGATTAGACTTTGCCAGAAAAAATAAAAAAGATTCTGCACTGCTCTGGAAAACAGAGGACAAATGACACCAAGTAAGTCACAGTTACAGAAAACAACTAATATTCACTCTAAATTTATCGAATTACCCACGCTGTACAGCCTCTATTCATGAATATACAGATTACTGTCAGTAGGAAAAAAAGACTTTTTTACTTGTTTGTTTTTTTTTTGTTTTAATGTTACGTAGAAAGCAGTTTGTGAAATTAAATGATGGTTGCTCCTTATGTATGGACATTGCTTGTGGTGTACCCCAAGGGTCAGTTTTGGGTCCAAAATTCTTCAACTTGTACATTAACGACATCTGTAAAGTGTCCAAAGTATTAAAAATGGTTCTCTTTGCTGACGATACAAACATTTTTTGCTCTGGTGATGATCTGCAGAATTTATTGGAGGGTATGACTAATGAAATAAGTAAAGTGAAGTTCTGGCTTGATAAAAACAAATTATCATTAAATTTGAATAAATCTAAACTGATGTTATTTGGAAATAGTAGTTTAAATACAAATGCAAAGATTCAAATAAATGGTGTTGATATTGAAAGAGTCAGTGAAAATAAATTTCTGGGGGTAATAATAGATGAAAAACTTAACTGGAGAGCTCACGTAAGATATATTCATTCCAAAGTATCACGAAGCATTGCAGTACTAAACAAGGCAAAACAGGTATTCGACAGAACATCACTTCATATTCTCTACTGTTCACTGGTTTCACCATACTTAAGCTATTGTGCAGAGGTCTGGGGCAATAACTATAAAACCACATTACATTCACTTTTTACTCTTCAAAAAAAAAGCAATTCGAATCATCCACAATGCAGGTTATAGGGAACATACAAACTCACTATTTTTGCAGTCTGAAATATTGAAAATTGACGATATAGTGAAATTCCAAACAGCACAAATTCTATTCAAAGCAAAAAATAAAGAACTGCCAGGTAATATTCAGAGTATGTTTTTTTTGAAAGAAGGAAGTTATAATTTAAGGGGTTTTTGTAACTTCAAAACAATGAAGGTACGTACTACAAGAAAAGGCTTTTGTGTTTCTGTTCATGGAGTGAAACTATGGAACAAACTGAATATGGAGTTAAAGCAATGTCCAAACATAAAACAGTTCAAAAAGAGTTATAAAAATATGATCTTCTCGAACTATAAAGAAAAGGAAAATATTTAAATTAAGTGAATGTCTCTATTTAAAAACAAACAAACAAAAAATTCATGATGTGATATTATAGTATATAGTATATCAGAAATCTGTTCACTATTTTTATTACAAATTATATCAGTAAGGAAGCTGACTAAATATTCACTGATAATTTATGGGACAGGGGTGGGATTAAATAAGTGTATACTTCTTCCCACTCCCTTTCAACATGTAAATTAATCAGAATGTTTTTTTTGTATGTAATTTGTATAGTATATTTTTTTTCTCTCATTTCTTTTCTAAATGTACTTGTATATTGTTCACATGTTGAAATAAATTACCAATCAATCAATCAATCAATCAAACCCTTTTCTGTAATTTTGCTGAGGTTAAAAATGTTCTCAGAATGAGTTAAACTATCACAAACAACAGGGAATATGTTTTCTAATGTTTACCTGTGTAATCTCAGTCCCATCTGAATGGTGTTTTAAACTATGGTCTTTGTTTGATGCTATTTTCTAACAATTCTGCTCGGTATGTAGCAGGATCATTTTGGTGTTTAAATAATAATAATTTTGTAAGCATATTTCCATTTGTGTTGGGCCTGTAACGACTGAGCGAGCGCTCTCTGATTGCAGGTTCTGTCAGAGTCACCCACGCTGGCTGTAATGGCAGGTTGATTACCTGAGTGGGTGTTTCTTGACAGCAGGTTAAAATGCTTTTGACTATGTTGATGGAAAACAACACATGATGATTCAAACTCTGGTCAAGTAAAAAAAAACAAAAAACTGGAGGAACATTCACACATGGTTAACATTTGAAGATTACCCTGTTTTAGTTTTTTAACAAGGTAGAAGTTTTCCAAATGCATTTAAAAAGAAAAGACGTTTAATGTGGGCACTTTGTCGTCTTTCAGCTACCCTGCTCTGAAGTTGAGAAAATCAAACATCAGTCAGGTCAGAGGACAGAGACCAGTTGAGATTGTAGAAGGACACGAAACGGATAAGGAGTTAGATATTTCACACACTCACACTGAGTTGGTCAAGACCCAAAATGGAACTAAAAAAGAAAGAGTGTGTCCTATAGTCAAAGCTTGACCAATCAACTGTTGAATAGGTTTACAATAACATGCCAGATGATACAAGTTTAAATCATAGATGGTATAGAAGATGGATGAAGTTTATGGGTCTGAAAACTGAAGCCAACATGGAAAAGCCTTAAACTTGCATTCTTCCTAATGACCAGCAGTGGGTTGCAGAAAGCCTTCCAGTTTTATAGAAGTCTACGACCCTCAGCTTCCTTGTTCTCTTATCCCAGTAAACTATGCCGGCTCATTGGCTAATGGCTTGCCAATCACAAGTCGAAACACTCAGCTTGAGGCTTTATAATGGGACTTCAAACCATCCTGTGTTTTGTGCCGCCCATGTTTAAGATCAACAAATCTATTTATTTAATGATAGTTATGTAAGTTCATGCTTATTGTATCCATAGCAACTAAGTAACAGCCAGGTGCTAATAATCAAATGCTCTTCATTAATTCATTATCAGTGAGCGTGTTCACCTCTGAAATTTTGACAGCTTTTAGCTTTGCACAGCAGCATCTGAATAAATCAGACTTCTAGAAAGACTTAGGACAGATGTGGCCAAAGTAGTGCTGTTTAGCTATGGTGCACAGCACCGTGTTTGATGAAAACCAAACGCAGTATATCAGCACAAGCACCTCATACCAACTGCAATGCATGGTGGTGGAAGGGTGATGATTTGGGCTTGTTTTGAAGCCACAGGCCCTGGTGACCTTGCAGTCATTTATTTGACCCAAATTAGGTCGTGCAGCACAGATCGTAGACATACATCACAGTTGAAAAGGGAAAGAATCAAGGTTTTACAATATATTAATCAAAGTTCAGACCTCAACTCAATTGAGAATTGAAATGCTGTAGTGTGACCTGTGCAGAAAGAAATGTTTGTAAAAGAACTGAAGCAATGATGTAAAGAAGAGTGGGCCAGCAATTATTTCAGGGTACTACTGCTCAACGAGGATCTGCAAGATACTGAATCATAAGGTGTAGTTAGTTTTTCGCAGGACTGCATAGAGTTTGGTGAAAACATTCTTTCTTACATGACTATTGTTCCTTTGCAATTCATATAAACTAGCGTCAAAGGTTTTGGACTACTGACACCAGATCTTCAATCAGCAAATTTGGACAACCTCTGTTATATTTTTATGAACACATATTTAAAAAACAAGGGTAGTAATATCTTCCAATCAGTCGATACAACAAGAATAACCGCAATAACTACAAGCAAGAGTTTGTACTGTCACATTGTGAGTTCATTTTCCTGTGTGCATGTATGTGTCTGAGTGTGTTCTGGCTGGTAACAAATCTAAATAAAACCTCTACAGGAACACACCAGTTAATCTGTGAAAGATGCCAAAACAAGCAAAAAATATAAAATCACTTCTTAAAGAATGACACACTGATTCATAATGTGCAGTGTGAAGTCATTTACTATACAGTTGGTCAGACAGCTGCTAAAATGCAGGTGCTTGACGTTCACAAGCAGCAGATCTACCAATCAGTCAATCTGCACACAGCCACACGTGCCCTCTTCCAGTTCAGGCAACAAGCTCTAGCAGTTCTTTGCTGCTGAAATCCACAAGGGCAGCACTGTTTTAATATGGACGGTGAGATGAAGTCACTGCTTTAAAGCTGAATGTGGATATGGCCTTTGAGCGCTGGAAGGCCGTGTCACTGTAGAAGAGATGAAAAGCTGGGTTAAGTCATCAGAGGACTCCCTGCTGAGTTCACATCTTCACTCAAATTAAACCTTGCCAACACAACACACACTCACACTGAGCTTTGAAGTCAAGTTCAAGTTCAAGTTCAACTTTATTGTCACTTCAACCATATACAGTTTAAAAATACACAGTGAGGCAAAACAACGTTCCTCCAGGAACCAAGGTGCTACAAGACAAGTTAGTGCAAAAAAATAAATAATATATAATATATCTAGTAATAATATTGTGCAAAAGAGCATTTACAGGTTGGTGTGTGCGATGGTTTGGTGGTGTAGGTCAGTGTGTTTGCGCTTTGTGTTGTGAAGTCTTTGCTCCAGCCTCTTTTTCTACGATTTCCTTGGCTGTAGCACCAGGCTCAAATCTCCACCCTGTGGGTAGAAGAGATGATTTTGATTGTACACAAGACATTTCATTATATCTCTCCCTGCCATGTTTCTCCAGAGATGAAAAGTCTGCGGAGGCCAAAAATCTTGTGATAAATGGACCTTTTTTTATTTCTAAAACTAATTAAGAGGGAAAGGAGGGGTAAGCTGGGCTCTGATTTGTCATGGATGCACTGTATGCAATATGGAACTAAAATATGAAACTCGATGACACATTTTTAATTTTCTAAATGTGTGTTTGTGGGTGGCAGGCACAGCGTCTGTGCTGGAGCCGGGACAAACTGCACTGAATCTGTGTCATGAGTAATTTTAGCTGTAATGGAAAAATGTAGCAGTACCTTACTAAAATCACTTGTGCAGTGTTTAATAAACTTACGGCGGGTGGTCAAAGTAAAACAAATGCTCTCTACGATCTAAGTCTAGCTTTGTTCATCTCAAAACCAAACCAACACTTTTAATCTGGTGTTGTTTTTCCTTTTTTGTGTATGTGTGTGGGTTATTGCTAAGTCATTCAGTTCAACCAGGAGAAGGTTGGTTTTTTTTTTAACTCTGTGCATAATTTATATTTGTCTTTGGTATGGAGAACAGACCCCAGCAGAACATGGAGCAGGCATCTGTGGCTTGAGGTGGGTTCCAAAGTGGCCTGCAGATGTACAGCAACTTTTAACAAACTAAACGCAAGGATTACCAAAGTCTCTAAGAGTAATATTGTAGGTTTGAAACACATTACATATATGAATTGCAACATAATCAGTGAGACCAAACGGTAGAAAAGGTGGGTTATGAGGAAAAGCTCATTCACATGAGAAAAAAACTGGGGCAGTAACTTCCTTGTGACAGGGAAGACACAATTATGGCATTTCGTTTCAGTTTTTTGCTTTCAGTGACAGATTGAAAGTGTTGAGAGGGGTGGGAAGTCCCCCAGCTTATCTTTCATTACATCTGAGAGAGGATCAAAGGACTTAATATCCAGCTTTTTTATTTAAAGTGATACAAAGTGCTACAGCATTTTATCTGTATGTGATTATGCTAATAATGAATCATGCTTAAATCTGCTCAGAAACAAAAATAGATCTAATCAAAATCTAATCAGATGAATGAGAATATAATCATCAGAATGAAATGTTTCTAATACCTGAGTTCTTGAGTTTGGTGTGAGTTTGTACTGTGCTGACATGGATATTTCAATGGAGAAGTTAAACACGGTGTAGCCCAGATCTTGTCTGAGGGGGAGAAGCTTTAAGTGCTCGGTCAGAATGATTAAGGAATGTCTGACTTTACCATGTATCATTTATGAATTTATTTTTGCTGTATAATTACAAACTCTGTGTAAAGCATCTTGGTATGAAAATAAAGCAAACACTTGCGAGACCTAATCATAGGTGTAACCATCACACATGTATCAAAGTAGCTGAGTATAGAACACAGAAAAACATGAAGGATTTTTTTTTCTAATTCTTCATAGTTCCTGGCATGAGCAGAAAACATCATCTGAATCCAGCCCTGGGAGATCACAGTTAGAAATTACAGCAAGAAATGCCAGAGAAAAACCCCTGCATGAACCACAAACTCATTTTATATTTTCTGGCTTTTTCTCTGTGAGATTATAACCTTTGAGAGTTTGTCTGTTTCCTGCTGGATTACATTGCATTCAAAAATTCTAAATTGTTGCCTTTATCTTTTTAAATTATTGTGAAACAAAAAAGTTAAAACCCTGTGTTTTATTAAAATAACATCACCCAAAGGGTTGCATACATCTCCTGGTGGAGATGGAGATGTGTCTTCAAACAATTGCTGCAGTCACTCTCACACAGACTGGTACTTGCGGACTATTCTGTTAACATAGACAAGTTGCCAACATGTTGTAATTTGTCTGTTTGCTATGGGGGACGACTTAACTGTTTGCCAATGGGTCATATTCCTATAAAAAAGCAATGTTTCTAAGTGCTTATGCCATTTTCCTGTCAACTAACCATCCTGTGGCAACAACATCAGTATTGTACATCAGTGTCTAGACTTTGGATGTAAGTAGCACATGTTAATTTAATTTATTTATTATATAATGTGATTTTCTGTGTACATAGACAACTCCTGGAAGAACTGGACTACCTGTACAACCTGTAAAACCATTCCTGTTTTAGGGATTGTGCCATTGTTGTCCCTTTAGTGCACCTGTTGCTATAGTTTCATCAACATTTTCATTAACAACCCCTCTGCTACTTAACCCAATATCAATATCCCACAAGTTTACTTGACTTGATTCCGTACTCTGATTAAAAAGTGTTCCTGTAATTGTTTTGAATTTCTGTGTATGAAGAGTGCAACAGATTTATGACTTTCGAGGATTTTTTTTTACAGTCAATAAGCAATTTGACCCCATTAATTGAAAACAGCCACCAACCCTTTGGAGTCCATGTTGATTTTTAATCTATCCTTGATCTTGCATGCATGTATCCTATGTAAGCTAAATCACAGCGTGATAGCAGACTGATCAGGTGTCTTATTGCTGTTTTAACACTCATTTTGCTGTAACAAGACAAGACACTTTGAAGACAGCAGCTGAGTGCAACTGGCTGCAGACTCGCTCCATGTAGTGGTAAGACTACACACCTTTGGAGCAGGAATCACAAGTTCGATTCCCACCTGGTATCCAGTAAGGGTCCTGGCTCGACCCCCATGCTAAAAAAAAAAAAAAAAAAAACAAGCCCTGGAATTGTGCGGCTATGTCTGCAGCTCGGACACAAGCGTTTCACTACATGTTATACTTTGTATAATTGTGTACGTGACAAATAAAGGTTGTTTGTTTGTTTGTTTTGAACAAACCACGTGAAAAGCAACAAGAACTTCACTGCACATGGCTGCAGTAAAAATCTCCAACCACTGTTTTCCATAGAGTGACTGCGGGACGAATTTGCTATTCATTGACTTTCATTACTCTTCTCTCCAGAGCATACCTCCACCTCTCCAGGCTCTTTCCCACCTGCTTCCTACTCTCACTACAGAACTCACCATCATCTGCAAACCTCATAGTCATTCAGGGTGGACAATCCCGCCACTTCTCAACATGTGCTGCACCAGCTTCACATACTTCTCTGACACCTGACTTCCTTATACAAAACCACACTTCCTCTATTAACAGGTCTATAGCTAGATCTTCAAGAATGAATGTGGGTCATATGATCTACAGATGATAGCTTGGCTATCTATGCTTAAACTAGTTTTATTAATTATTTTTTCACCAAAACCAACTGTTTCTTCCCTCCTACAGTGGCTGTGACTTCAATCACATCCCAGTTGTTCTATTTAAAATCTACTGTGGTTGTGTACAGAAAAAAAACACTGTCACTGTCCCCAAACCTACAGGCCTAAGTGTATTAAAATACTATAAAACCGGCACCGACATGATGCATTTTACTGACGAAATTTGTGAAAATCTTAATTCTTACAATGGGTTATTTTTACACATTATGCCATGGCCTAAAATAAAAGGCTTCTCCACCACTGATATTTGAAGTGTCAGCACGGATCACATCAGGGACTCCCACTCTCTCAGCAGAGGCGACCGTGCTGCTGCTCACACGTGAATCCTGACGCCTCTGGCTGGTCATTGCTCACTTTGTTGCAGCAGAAGTGAGGGAAGAGCAGCAGGAAGGAACCCTTTAGAGTCCGGGTTGATTTTTAATGTGTCCTTAATCTTGCATGCATGTACCGTGTGTAAACTAAAACAGAGCCTGATGAAAGTTTGTAAATTAAAGAATAAAAACAATAAACCTTATTATACAACTAGATTGTAAAATAATGCTGTGAAAGATTTAAAAAACTATAAAAAACCCCACGTCTGCTTCCTTCATGCTGGACATATATATATATATATATATATGTATATATATATATATATATATATATATATATATATGTATATATATATATATATATATATATATTTATCAATGAAGGTTTTAGCTTTGTCTTTGATCAGGGAAATGTGTGTTTGTTGACCAAATCTATTGGAAAAAGTGAATTTTACATATTTTTTTCATTTTACAAAAGAACTTCAGTGATTATCACAGACTATATTTCATAACTTTATGTCATCTTCTATCCTGTCCTCCTTCTCTCACCCCAACCGGTCGGAGCAGATGGCCCCGCCCCTCCTTGAGCCTGGTTCTGCCGGAGGTTTCTTCCTGTTAAAAGGGAGTTTTTCCTTCCCACTGTTGCCAAAGTGCTTGCTCATAGGGGGTCATGTGATTGCTGAGTTTTCCTCCGTATGCATTATTGTAGGGTCTACCTTACAATATAAAGCGCCTCGAGGTGACTGTTGTTGTGATAAATAAAACTGAATTGAAATTGTTATAGTGGGATAGCGAAATGTGGAGGCTAGTCAGTGGTGCTGAAACAATGTTTATCTATTCCCATGTCAGAATCCTAGAACTCACATGCTGTTATATTAGTGTGTGATTGCCTGTTGGACCAATGGAGGACGCAGCTACGTAAGCTAAGTTATCATAATTATTATTTAATGGTATTTTCATGGTTTATACACTTGCACTACTGTTTGCAGACCTATATGAGTTGTTTTCAACTAACTGTTCCAATTTTAGCAAATTTGTAAAAATTTTGTTAAGGTATTTTATTTAGGAAATTCATTGGTTTGACAGCTTTACAGCATAAATAATGGGTCTCTTAACTGTTACAGTAAAAATGGTTGACATAAACTACACAGTGATATTAATCTTGACTTTTTAGTGTTCTGGTAAACAAAACAGCCTGAAAAAACCCCCCACAGGTTTACAGTATTTGTGTAGAAGCACAAAAACAAAAAGTGTGCCGATCTGGCCTATCTCTTTTATTCAGAAGCTGTCGAATTTGAGTGCATTTATGTGTATAAACCTGACACCTCTACAGCAATCTGAGAAATCCATCTTCTCAACTTTCAATTTTCAGTCAAATCCAAACACATGTTTTCAAAGACCTCTTGCTGGGTGGGAAACCTGTTATTTTCATCCAAAGATATCACTTTCAGTACCATTAGTTCAAGTGGGTTTTTTTCTCTTTACATATTATCTATTACCGGTAGATGATTGCTTTCTGCCCCAGTTGTCACATAAGTGTATCTGAGACATATAGGGTTCATAACGGTCCAACCTCTTATTTCAGCCACAAATCCACTTCTAGTCTGTCACTGTTTCCAACATTAGCTAGTATTTTGATGGTCAATCTGCCACTGACGTCACTGCTAAAAGCTGAAACAGAAATTGTTTTGCACCACATGTTTACTTAAAGTCTTATTTCAGTGAATGCTGTAAAGCATGATAAGACTTTGGTTGACTGGTTTGTCACTCTGGGCAGCAGTTATTTATTATTGCCTGATACTGATCGCTGTGTGCAAAATACACAGTATTCCACTTCCAAAATACCAGAAAAACTTTGCATCACCTTTGTACTCTATTGTTAAATTCAAAATTAAAATAAAAAACTTACAGACTCCTGTAGGGCTCAGTGATGGGGAGACCCTTATATCAGGAGAGGAAAGTCATAATAAAAGTGTCACTCATTCAGCATGCATAAGCCATAAATGATGAAGAAAAGGGTCTTTTAATTAGAAATGAGAGAGAATGGAGAAAGAAGGCTGACTGCTCAGGTGAACCCTCACTGCTTTAAGACGCCCGTTAATAAATAACTGGCATTATGGGATATCTATGTAGGGCTAGACATGAGGGAAGTGATAGCTGGCCACTTTTTGAGGTTTCCTCTTGGTAAAAAAACCTACATTTTAAAGAAAATTGATCATTATTTTACAATAAGGTTTAAATTTCATATACTTAGATAGGAACACAACTTACTTGTGGACACTGGACAGTTGAATAAGAGTAGACACAAACATAACCTTGATTTCAATGAATGATTTAATTGGATAATGAAAAGTCAATCACACTACAATGCAGGAAAAAAACCATTTTTGCCTTCGCCTTTTTTTAAGCTGTTAATTTTTCTATTTTGAACACACAGATTTCATGATGCAGATGATTATCGTGCATTGCATTACAGAGCGGCTGTGACTGTGGGCAACATTTTGTAACGTTTTATTATAACTTCCTACTATAAAGTGGAATCCAAAGCAATTTGCTTGATTTTGCTCTGATTATATGTTTATTTGTGTTGATACATGTGTATTATTTTTCCAGTGAATTTGAAATGTACTTCTTCTAAGTCTCACACACACACACACACACACACACACACACACACACACACACACACACACACACACTCCACTGTCGATTTCTCTTTTTGGCTTAGTCTGGAAACTTGGTGAAATATACTCATTTTCATCACAGAACGACAGCGTGTTTTTTTTTATGAATGGACTAAATTGACCAACAACTGCCTGCCACCTCCATCCCACCCAGCTTGCTGCAGCTGACTGGCCTTATCACAAGTTAAGTAAATGAACTGGCAGCAGCAGCAGCACAACTTCTGTAAACTCTGAACCTTATCAGAGCACGCCAGCTGAGAGCAAGCAGCCAGGGAGCCAAGCCACCTGTATTCACACTGCTGGAACTCCATCACTGTCTGCACCCAGTGAGGAGATAGCAGGGAGAGAGAAGGAAGTGAGCAAGATGACGAGAGGAGGATGAAGCACAGATGGAAAGAAAACTGTTTATCTGAGTTTTTGTGACCTAATAAAACTATCAAATTCAAGCGAGGCTCATCATTTTCAGCCGGAATCAGTTGAGATGTTAAAGTGAAAACTGTTTTACATCAGAACATTTGCTGCAGACAAAGGACACAGTTCATTTTAGTTCACAGTACACGGCCTCACTGATGACGAAAGCCCTGAATACTGACACACAGTCAGAAAATACAAGCTGATACACAAAAAACCTCAAACAACCCGAGGCACGTCTTGATTCATGCTCAATCATCAAGGTATGTAAATCTCAAAAGGTTGATTCTGTTCATCTGGACGTAGCATTTTCAGTGGAAGATATGTTTTGTCACTCATCCAAGTGACTTCTTCAGTCTCACTGAAGACCTCACAGACTAAAGAAACTACTGAAAACGCTACGTCCAGATGAACAGAATCAACCTTCTGGGAGCCCGAGGCACATTTACAACATAAAAGTTGCACATTAGCACAGCTATGCAACCCAGTTTTAATTGGAAACAGGCTTTTTTTTTTAAACAGCAAGGAGATAAATAATCAGATCTGGTGCCTCTCTCTCGCTCTCTCTCTCTCTCTCTCTCTCTCTCTCTCTCTCTATACATATATATATATATATATATATATATATATATATATATATATATAACTATATATTTCAATGCAAGTGACTTCTGATTAATATCATAATATAATATCATCTGTACAGCACATGACCTTTGATTTGGAGGAATAACTCTTAAAGAATCTTTATATTGGGGATAATTGTAATAATAATAATAATAATAATAAAGATTTATAATAATAATAATAATCAAGATTTCTTTGGGATGGGCTAAAGATGACTTTACGCAGTGGTCTGACTCTCCCATCACCCAGACTTTTGTAAAAAATTCATGTAATGTCTGGATGGATTTAAAAGTTGTGACCTTGCATAAATTTACCAAAATATCATCAAAGATAAAGCCAGTCTTATGAAATACTGCAGGATGTTAAGCAGCACCCATTTTGGCTTTAATGTTCTACACTGGGAGCTTGTCCTCACATGTCAGTGTGGGCTGGTTAAGCATGAAGTCAGTGAGCCACCTACTGAGGCATGTGCCCCTGCCTGCCTGAGCCCACTTCCTCTGTTTCACCTTCTTCAGGATGAAGCATCCTTGGCAGTGCTGTTCCTCCTTAGTGCAGCAGCCCAGCAACCCTGCACACAAGCCTAGTCTGAGCTGCCTGAAGCCTGTCCCAGCACCCCTTTATCTCTACTGCTGAGGACAACTGATGCCAGGTCCACGTCTATTCCTCTGCCTGGGTCAGCCAGGGCTGGGTCTAAATTCTTAAATTCTTCCCCACTCTGAGGAGGAAGGTCACTAGGGCCCAGACTGTTCCTGCACCTAGTATTAATACCCTCTAAGAGACTGGCTTGCCTGAGCCCCCATGCTTACTGTGCCAGCTTTCTAGCTGACTGTTTTTCTTGAGCTCCCTGAGTATCCTGAGCCCCCAAGTATCTCTGAACTGAAAAAGCTACAGAGATCCAGGAGCTCCTGAACTTGCCGAGCTCGAGTGACTAGAGACAAAGAGCCTTGATCCTTTTGAGCAATGTGAGCTGGGTCATTACATCCAATACTGACCAGACAGGATCGGATTGTGGATATGGTGAACTTTTGGTAGCTCTGCTATTTTTGCTGCTGTTAGCCTCGGTTAGCTGCTGTTGGCCTATGTTAGCCGCTGTTAGCGTTAGTGAAATTGTCTTTGAAGTGGATGTGACATAGCTGAACTCTGATGCTTAGTTAATAAACTCTCATATGATGCAAGAATGCAAACAAACTGTTATCAGAGGGAAATTGGGATTTTTAGGCTAATGTTAGCTTATAACCTCCTTTTGTTGTTGTTTGCTTGGCTCTTGTCAGCTGTCCGGAGGTGGGAGGGTCACATGTATAATCTACTGATGAGACATAATTGTGACAACATTGGAAATAAATGAACATATTTAAGCAATTTTTTCTGTTAGAGCTATGACTTTAATCCAGGACATTAGGCTTGAGGAGTGGAGGAAGAGTTTTATGAAGATGTCAGTGGCGTTGTCACTTTTCTTCATGTTTTTGCTTCTTAGTTCAAGGAGACCTACATATCTTGAGGTTGAAGGTTCGGGCATTCATTTAAATGCCCCTCCAGTGCCAACACGTTCTCATCCCAAAGCGTAACATTTTACGCTAGGTGACAAATCGTCAACATATTACGTTTTCGGGCACCCAACACGTTCCTACATGACGACATCGGAAAACTGAGGACCTATGACAACCGTTTGGACTCAATCTACACATGTTTACTCTTCTCCTTCAAATCGCTTGGGAAAACACTATTTAACGTCATTAAAGTGGTGGTTAAGCTTAGGAACAAGGTTATGGTTAGGGTTAGGGAGAAGGTTAGGTTTAGGGCTGGAATACAGGGCTGGAACGTCTATTACCGCGGGACCGTCATTCCACTGGATTTCTGCCATAACCCGGCGCGTACCATAAGAACGCGGAAGGTCACCTTTCGCGTTCCTCAGGAACGCCGCGGGACGTGACAAAACGTCGGGATGTTACGCCTCGGGAGTGAGAACAGTCTGCCAGTGCACATGAATGCCTACAGCTTCTCTTCCATCTTTGTTGTGACCATCTGTTGCTGGCCTCTAGCCATGTGTTTAAATTGCTATTAATCTGAAGGGAGATGTCCTTCACGGCCACTGTATTAAAATATGGGGAAGGCTCTCAAAAATTGCAAACCCGTTCCTATATATTTTTATAAATTAGTTATAAACTTATGAAAATGCATCTGTTTGTTATAAAATGTATATATATATATATCATATATGAAAATTGTATATATATTTATTAGTCATTTTCCTATTAAATAACCTCAAAAGATCATTTTAAATTTGTTTACAGTCTGATAGTTGATTTTTGGATGAGCAAGAGCTGGATACGACCTTCTGGCTGTGCCATGATTACAACAGTCAAGATGAGACAAGGTGAAAGCATGTTAGCATGAGGTAAAAATAAATGATAACCACGTGGTCCTTTTGAAGTGATTTTGGGTTGTAGGAAGCATTAATGTGTTACCTTGGTAAGTAAGTCCAGAATTTACAATAATATGAGCAGAGACCTGATTAAAATCTGTCAAGGATGCTATTAGTGGGGCATCCAGATTTCTCTTTTTCAGGAGTGGCCTGCAGTTTTTAATGATGCTGGAGAGATGCCTGTGAGAAATGAGCAGTTTATAATTTGCAAGAAAACCACTGCCGCAGAGCAAAACAGCTTTTCAAAAGCTTGTAGGCAGGGTGCCTAATGAGCAAGTAAATGTTTAACATGCCAAAATATTTCTTAGAAATTTCTATTAATTACACCAAATTCAGAAATGACCATAGTTTTTGCACATGTTTGATGCCATCCCTGCTCGACTGAGTGGATATAATATTAAGTTTCAGCAAAGTCCGCTGACTTGGTTCAGCATTACTTGGCAACAGGGAAAGTGAGGCAGGTTGTACTGGTGCATTTGTGACAGCTACACATGAAATGCCTTCATACATGCCATGTCCATGAACTGACAGATTTCCTTGCTGAGCTCAAAAACTCTATTGAGAATTTTTATCCCAACTCAGCCAACGGACCTCTGTATGATAAGGAATGTTGGCAAACTGAATCTATTTCCCACATAAAAGACTGAAATTGACGGTGATTTAACTTTTAGCTCAGATAAAATTTCGTTTGTGTTACGGTGATCATTACATGCTCCATTTTTAGGACTTTACCACCAGAGATGGGCTGTAACGCGTTACTGTAATCTGATTACTTTTTTCAGGTAACGAGTAAAGTAAGGGATTACTATTGCAAAAACGGTAATTAGATTACCGTTACTTTCCCGTAGGAACGCTGCGTTACTGCGTTACTAAAACCTGATTTTTTGCGAGAATGTCTCATGACAGTGACGTAAGCGAGTGCGCCGTTTGTAACAACAGCTGTGTGCAGATCAACAATGGATCATATATCGATTGTGGGAGAGAGTATGAGCGTGCAGCGTTTAAAGCGTGGAAGTACTGACCTTACTTTGAGTTTGATTCCATAAAAAGTGACAAAAACATTAGCGTCCATCGTGCGTGGGAAGAAAACTTCTTTTTACAGTGAAAAAAACCCCTAAACTTCCAAGCAAGCACCGAGTGTGCTATGACGTAATGGGAAACTCACAGAGAAACTCGCGGATTCTTCAACTGACCGCTGCGGCACACCTGCACCAGGGTAAACCTCTGCCTACCCAACTCCTGCTTTACAGGTGAAAATAGAGCAACAGGACCGCTGAGTCTTTGATGTTATTTATTTTCTGCTGTGTTTTACTTGCATCTATTTGAAAGATTGAGTGTAAACACAAAATATATATATATATTTTATATGCTGGAATGTGCAGAAAATAGGTTTAAATGTTAAATAAATTTCTTCCAGTCAGAGAATGGTGCATATAATTTAATTTTTGCTTCATGCATAAAGTCAAAAGATTAAAACTAATAAAACAAGTTTTAAAAAGGGACTTTTCCATTTGATTACATTTTGTATGATGGATTATGCAGAAAAAATAGAATTGGGCTGAAAGATCTATCACTTTATCACCTATTCAGGTTGTAAATCGTGTTTTTAAAAAGTAACTAAGTAACTATGTAATTAATTACTTTTGAAAATAAGTAATCAGTAAAGTAACAGGATTGCCTTTTTGGGGAAGTAATCAGTAATTAGTTACTGATTACTTTTTTCAAGTAACTTGACCAACACTGTTTACCACACAGCCTTTCCTGGTGTATGATGCACTGATATACTGTTAACTCACCGGTACAGTTCTCCTCCTGCATCTTTACTCGCATCCTGCTGACTAGTCTGCTTTTTTCACCGCATAACACTGGCGCTCCATCTGTTGTAAGTCCAACAAGTTTGTCCCAGGGCAGTTTTTATGTCAGTTACACTTTGACATACGTTTTTAAAAAATGTCTTTTCCTATCGTTGTCCCGTGCATCGATTTAATGTTCAATATTTCCTCTCCACGGATGAAGATGGCCAGCTGTGCAATGTCCATCATGTCTATACTTTCAGCAGCAAGAGAGTATGCAATAAAGTTTTTGCTTCTTTCACACAACTGTGTTCTTAAATCAGTGGCCATCTCACAAACCCGATCAGCAATCGTATTTCTCCTCAGGCTCACATTTGCCAAAATCTGCGTTTTGTCTGGACACAAGACGTCGCACAGCTTCATCATGCAGCTCTTCAGAGTGGCTGATTTGGCTCCTCTGCTACAGTAAAACTTGCTTTCACAACAGCTTCACGTTGTGATTTTGCTCTGGTGAAAAAAAGTCTGCTGAAATGTTAGATTCTTCCTTAGCTCTTCTACTTTCTGTAGTTTCTGCTCTGCATTTAGGTTTTTCAGCTTATGCTGACCAGAGGTGGGTAGTAACGAGTTACATTTTTCTTTGCCCCCCAAAAAGGTATGTACAAAGCGAAGGAGAACAATGCCGGTCCGTACAAAGACAGACTTGATGAAAAGTCAAAGAAAAGATACGAGGAAAAAATCAAACCAGTGAAAGGGTCAGACCCTTACGAGCACACAGAGAGACAAAATACGTTAGCGTGCTGCCCAACTTCACCACGCTCATATTTATAATTTTACGGTTCTTGGAGTGAGGGCATACACTCGTGAAGTTTAGTAACTTCAGGTCACTGCAACAAGCCCCAGTTTACCGACGGATGGGTACAGGACCTTGAAAGGCACCGTGTAGAACGAAAGACCATCATATGTATCATAAGTTTACCAGTCTCACAAGTCGTCTTCATGAATACACATTCGTTAACCGTTTATTAATAGGACCTTTGAGCTCAACGGTAATTAATTAGTAGTGGAAATAATTTCTGGTAGCATCACAGAAATGTAGCAGTGACAATAATATTGTATGTTGTAATCGTACTGGGCAATTAGTGATACAAAAAACCTGTTTTATCCTGTGAATAAAAGTATATGTTTTTGTCAATGTACCATGGTTATAAAAGAAGCGAAACACAATATTGTGTCAGGACAATTCACTATTTATGCACAATAAACAAAGGAGCATAGCGCGACAATTTCTTTTCAGCGCCAGACTTGCTTGTAACCTATATCACCAATTATGTTAAGAAAAATGACGCATTAACTACAACAGCAGACTGACCTTTGTGGAAATGCTTGGAGCAGACTAACCTGTGAGCTGGAGTGTTCTGGGATGTTATATTTTGTCTTTGAATGGCTGCAATCCAGGCCACCCGTCACCTCTTTGTTACTTCGGAAACATGGCTCGAACAATTTCTCTTCAACGACGTAATCCGATAACAACCGATCTCTTTACCCGTCGGCTTCCCGTGGCTGTCATGCGACCGGCTATTGCAGTTAATAATACAACAGCTTCTTGCCATTTTTTGGGTTTCTTTTTATCGCTGTATAACTGATTTCAATTGAAAGCCTGCGTGCACTAGTACCTCTTGCCACGAGTTCCCAGAATTCTTTGCGGTTTTACCCCTGAATGACGTCACATTTTCAATCTCTATATGCAGCTGAAGATCGCCTCGACCAGCCGCGAAAGCTGGAGTAAAACGATAGTCCAAAAAGGGGCTTAGCGTGAGACCCAAAGCCCCCAGGGGCGAGGCGAGGCCAGCAGCAGGAACAAAACTGGACGGCCAACAGATCGGAACACAAGATAAAACAGGGCAAGACAAGACAGCAGCTAGGCAGGTGTCTCGACTCTTTGCTTAAAATCAGGCAGTTGGTCCCTGAGAAGGTGCGGCAGCAATCAAACCCTACAAACAAAAAAGGCAAAGATAACCTTAATCGTCTCTAATTTACAAATACTAGCAGCTATAATATAAGCGGCTTACTCCAAGACTGGAGGCGCTGTACTGTACGGTGAACGCAACTCACGCGTCTCTCCACCACAGCTGGAGTAAAGAAAAGAGAAACAGCCGCGCTGTAGCGGGCCGGAGAATTATGACTACTATGGACAATGGACAATGCCAGGCATCCTCTGCACACGGCCATTAACAACCAGAAGAGTCTGTTCAGTGACAGGTTGCTTCTCCCAAAGACAAGAACTAACAGACTTAAAAACTCCTTTGTCCCACACGCCATCAGACTGTTTAACTCCTCTCTGGAGGGGAGAGGGAGGGGAAACAGGAGGACAAAGGAGGGGGGAACAACTAAGCTGTAGTGCCTCTTCACCTCACTGTACAATACCTTGTGCAATACTTTTGTAAATAGTCAACAGTGCAATAGACCTCAATACCTGAAATGTGCAATTCACTTGTATTTTTATTTTTTATTCCTATTTATTCTATTTATCCCCTTCGTATATTTTATTTATATTGTCTCTGTATCTATATATATGTGTGTGTGTGTGTGTGTGTGTGTGTGTGTGTGTGTGTGTATATATATATATATATATATATATAATATTCTGTAACTCTGTAACTTCTGTCGGTGCTGTGCTTTTTTGGAAATCAAATTTCCCAGAGGAACCCACCCGAGGGATTAATAAAGTTCTATCTAATCTAATCTAATCTAATCTACTAGTTACCGACTTTTGAGACAAATCAGAGGTCGAAAGGAGGCCTACCTGTAGCAGTCACACAATCCGATCGTATCGGTAAATTAACCAATAGGCCAGCATTTACTGCTGTATCGCACCAGAAGCTCGGGAGGAATGATCCAACAAAAAAACCGGCTTCCCTTTATACAGGTAAACACCACCCTGTAATCAATATGCAGGTGGGTTCCTAATTAACCATACAAGGATACAAGGAGCGAGTGCAGCGGAAAGAGAACGAGGGTGGTAGAGCGAGCGAGAAAGAGAGAAAAAGAAGGGCGAGTAGCCCATCCGGCTACATCCACATCAGGTAGATGTAATTTAACTCCAAGCAATGCTTCGGGGCTAATATAATGAGATGATCTGAGGACGATCTTTTAACTGCTCGCTGGTTAGCTAGCGTGAGCTATAAGCTAACAGCTAGCATGGTTAATGACGCTAGAGTTCCACGCACATGCAAACAGCTCGTCTCTACTGCTTTAACTGTTAAAACACAAGGCAATACTGCGGGTGACAGGGTTTGTTATGTGAAACAGCAGCTTGTTTAGTTTAAACAGTCTGCATTAAGCTGGGCAAACACTGTGCGATTTTTTTCAGTCACGTTATTCAGCTCCTGCTCAAACTGTACAATTGAATCTCAGGGGTTAGAAGCTCATAGGTCACGATGCAGGGTCTCACACGGCCTGATGCTCTGATGCGACCTGAGTGCTCAAACTGTGCATTCATAACATGAAGCTTATCATACAAAATCTGTCTCTCGCTCTCCCTCTCTCTGTCTTACAGACACACACACACCACCACCGTCAACTTTGCCAAATTACTAATGGAAAACATTGACCAGGCAGCTGTGATTGAGCAACAATGTCCATCCAACTCTTTTCATGGTTGCTGTAGTCATCATAATTTTGTGAGGCCACATTGAAAAGCCTTGGATACGGAAGCGTAGTACGGAAGCATAGAGCTGCCACCCAGGCAAAAGATAAATAGAAAAGTGAAAAGTATATTGTTCTAACAATATACCTTTCACGTTTGAACAATATAATATCACGTTATTACAATATACAGAATTATCACGTTCGTACAATATAAATATTATATAGGCTACATCACAGCTCCAGTCACGCTTCCATCACCGTCTTTCTTGTCTTTTCACAGAGTAACAGCCAAACAGGAGGATCTATTGGCTAGCACTGCTTAGCCTTGCACACATTCTTATTTTAAACTTAATCTGGAATTCATTGCAAACTGTTTGTGCGGGATATGAATGACAAGATTTTGTTTTTCTACAAGAGTTAGTAAAAAATATCTCCAGTGTGATCAAATCTTCTTGCCAAACATCCGCAGCTTTGCAGTGTATACAGCACTATAATGACCAGACCTAATTCTTTTGAAAACCTTACATCTTTCCACAGGTCTCCACTTTATCAGACATCACCTAGACACAGAGCTGGATGAGGCCAGCGCAAACAGCGGCCTAACCAACTAAGATGATGGATCCATGGGGTCAGGAAAGCCAGAAGCAAGGGAGCTGGAGAGGTACCTTTCATGTCCATTCACTGGAGGTGTGGATCTATTGCATGGCGTTCCTCATATCAAGAAGCTGTCCATCACAATCAATAGCTCTTCCTGCATCTGGAGCTTGTGAAGGACTTCTCAGTCATGCAGGACTCCTGTTCACTGCTAAACAGTTACAGCTGTTGTAAAAAATGTTGTAAAATTCTTGAAATTAGAATTGTTGTGCCTTATTTTGTTGATCTTTTTACATATATTCCTTTTGAAAATACTCAAATTTGTATATTTATTTATTTTTGTTTGTCTGATAGCATTTATTTATAAAATAAATCGGACATTTCAAACAGTTACTCGCTACTTGAGTAGTCTTTTCACCAAGTACTTTTTTACTCTTACTCGAGTAACTTTTTTGAAGACTACTTTTCACTTTTACTTGAGTAATAATATTTTAAAATAATGCTACTCTTACTTGAGTACAATTTTTGGGTGCTCGACCCACCTCTGATCCTGACGTTTTGTCTGGTAGATTAAATTCCTTAATTACAGCCACATAAGCTCCACTAATAAGACACATGGTTTACCAGCAATGTCTGTAAACATATATTCAGTCACCCACTGGCGCTGAAAGGTTCTTTTTTCAGAATCAACTTTTCTCTCCACCATTGTGAGCAGCTAGCTTCCTAATAACAGAAGTTTGACTTGATTGACGCGGGACTGTTCCAAGTTTGCCTAGCGTTCAGTAAGGAGGCTGCAGCACTGCATTATGGGATCTGTAGTTTGTATATTATTAGCAGTGTTGGGTAAGTTACTTTAAAATAGTAACTTAGTTACATTACTAGTTACTTCTCTCAAAAGTAACTCAGTTACTTCAAGTTACTCGTTACTTTCTTTTTTTTTTTTTTTTTTTTTGGAAGTGACATCAGAAACAGCAGCATGTGACATCACGTGATGGCGGAGCTTCAGTTCATCCTTTGTCATCCTTTTTTTTTTTTTTTTTTTTTTAATAGGACAGGGGGAAAGAATGAAAGAAAGAGGGGGAGAGGAAGAAAGAAAACCAAAGGGGAGAAGAGACGGTGAGAAGGGGGGGAAGAGAGAAAAAAAAAAAAAAAACAAACAAAAAAAAAAACAAAAAACTCCTGGGTCACCTGTATGGAGAGAAAGAAAAACAAAAAAAAACAGGGGAGACAGCAAACAACAAAGAGCAACATAATAATAAAAAAAAAAAAAAGCACCATCACAATAAACTAGCTAGTCATAGATATCAATAGTTACTAAATAATAAACGATATTGTGCAGCACGCAAGATAGACAGCGCACAGTGTGCTTTGAGGCAGCAGCCAAGAAAGCTGTAGTCCGCATCTGTGAATACCCATGTGTACACCTGTGTGCATACCTGTGTGGATCAGCATGCTTGCATTCCAAAGGTTTCTCCATGTAATGATCTGCTAGAGAGTGTGGGGAGCCACAGCCCTGTCCTCTATGGTATCAAGCAGGTATGGAGGAGATCAAAACTCCAGACATCCAGAGGCCCCCAGAACCCAAGAGACCAAGGAAGACCCACAGAGGGGCAGCCGCGCCACTGTCCCAGTAAGAGCTAAGGAGAGTCCCAGATGAGAGCTCATTCAGCAGCCGCGGAGCAGAGGCCAGGGGGAGTTGCAGTGACGCGCCCGTGAGCTCCGCCGGCAGCCAGCTGTGCCTGAGTGACCGAGCCCCAGGCCGAGAGGCCGGGGGCACCCCACCTCCAAAGTGGCCCGAGCGAGCCCCAATAAGCGGCCGCCAAGGAGTGAGCCGGTGTGTACCCGGACGCCCACCCCCAGACACAAAGAACCACCAACGCACCGATACCTGAGGGAGTCCGCCACCGGCAGGGGAAGTGGTGGTGGGTGGAGATAGGCCTCCAAACCTTGGAGGGCCCGAGATGTCCCCAGAGAGGTGGCGTCTGATACCCAACCTGACATATAGACACAGACATACAGGCACACACAGACACAAACATCCATTCCCACCCTCATGCTCTCATATGCACTTACTCCACACTCAACCGACGTGGAGACAGACATAAAGGGACGCTGTATACACGATCACACTCCCCAAGCGTACTCTACTAACCGGGTCTAGGTTACTCGTTACTTTCAAAGTAACTAGTTACTAGGGAAAGTAACTTTGGTTTTACTCAGAATTCTCTTGTTAATGTGTTTCTTCCATAACTTTGCCAGTCTTCTAGCTTGCTTACTTGCCACAAGTGCACTGTGCCACCTACCAATAGAAAGGAAAAGATAATGTGCATATTTCCACGAGAGAAATCCCACGCCTGGACCGTCATTGACTGCTGCCATGATTCTAGCCTACGTCACAGTGTCATGTGCGTCTTTTACATCCAACACAAAAACTGCAGTCGTGGTGCTTTCGATTGTACTCAGAACTCGGAAATTCTGCCTTCTGAATAGGAAGATATAGGTAACACCAGACTGCAGATGAGCTGCATACAGAGCTGGACTGGGACAGAAAATCGTCCCGGGCATTTTGACTAGAGACCGGCCCACCATTATAGGAAAAATCATAAAGCCTTTGAATGAAAACAAACGCTGTTGTGACAGTGATGTGCACTGTTTTGATGGTATATATGCATCAATCTATCAATCGTTTGTTGTAAGATTCAGATAATTATTTTTTAAAAGCGAGACATTTTAAATGAGAATAAGAAAGAAAAGTATTTCTTTGTGCCCCCCTTTCCCTGTTAATGCCCTACATGCCCCCCTGGCAACACTTTGCTAGATCCGCACCTGCACAGTTACCAGCTGTCAGCTACCTAAAAAAGGATCCTGGGGTTATTTGTCTCTCAGAAACAGTTCATAACTTCCCTTCAACTCATTCATGTCACCTAAAAGGTAAACCTGTTTCTCCATCACCTGTTCAGCTCTGATGATTCAGTAAGGACATCTCCTGGTTTCATCTTCATGTTTCCCTCTCACCACATATCCAAACCGACATCCTGACCAGCAGCTTTTTTGCAGCTGTGGCTCCAGCAAACATCAGCTGATACTAGAAATTAATATTAAATAAATTCTAACAATAGCTGATCAAGCTTAAACGTGCTGCTGTTGTTTAGCGCGACATCCGCTGGTTTCCTCTTTCGGCGCAAAGTGAGCGATAAACAAACAAGAGAGAAAAGCCGATCAGCTGATCATTGATCAGTTTAATGATTGAAGTAGAAACAGGAGAGGGAGGGGGAGAGAATGAGAGAAGAAGAGGCAGCTGTGCAGCGTAAACACAGAATAACTCCAGCTTTGTGCCTTTTCCATTGTAGCTGAATTACGGGACAAACTGTTCCTTTTCACCTCAATAAGAAACGCGTAATATTTTCTCTGAATACCAGACGGGACGGTTGGCAACTCTAATAACTTATGAACAAAATAAAGTTCAACATCATTAACTTCATAGCACCACCCAGCTGTATAGAAACTCCGTCATGCTAGCTAGCACGCAGTACGGAAAAAGTCAGAATAACGAAAATAAACTCCACCTAAACTTGGTTCATATCTGACCCAGAGAGACTGCAGGTCATAACTTCTTACCTGAAGTTCAGTTCACACTTGGACCGGCGGCTGCCTCGGGTCTCTTTTCCTTCTGTGTCCCTTTTCCTTCATCCACCTGCTGGCTTCCACCACTTGCTAATGTTACTGAATCTGTGGAAGCTCCGCGATAGCCACCACACGAAGTAACGAGTAACGACCCTATCTAAATCCCAGTAACGAGTAACGCGTTCCTGGTTTTGGCATAATAACTAGTTACCGTGCTCGTTACCACAATAATAACGTAGTTACCGTAACGCGTTACTTATTAACGCGTTAGTCCCAACACTGATTATTAGCGCCTCATATCGCCGGGCCATGCATAACAATATTAGTACATCTATATAAAATGATCTCGGGGCCGAATATAAATGTACGCCGGGCCGGATGTGGCCCGCGGGCCTTGACTTTGACACATGTGGTTTATAGCATCCTGCCATGCGATTGCATTTGTCCCTAACCATTGGGAACCCTCACGTTAACTTTTATCAAATGGTAAAAAGTTAGCATCCTTCCACTGTGTTTATGTTATGCTAACATAGCTGTGTCGCTAGCGATCACGTAGCACATCATTATATACCAGCTAGCCCAACTTCAGTAACCCTACAAACGTCACTGCTGTTTAGTTTTCTGTCTTCATTCATGTTGAAAGTGATAGCAGAGCTGCACATTTTAATTTTTTCAGAAATCTCTCAGTCAGAACATGCTATAGGTGGAAACTAGCGAGCTAACTTCCTGCTAACTTTTAACTCTGTTAAATTTAATAAGTTCTATTTTAATGGATGATTGGATGTTTTAACTTAATTGTTACACCTGGTAAAGCAGCAACACTGATTATTTTATTAAGGATGAAAGAATTTAGACAGTTTTTAACTCTCAGTGATGCTGCAGTGTTTGTTTAACTTTGGGACCTGAAGTTGACAGTGTTTTGGACCCAGATTACTCCGTGAGGCTCCTGACTACAGTAGCCATAATGCTCCGACAATCCATCAAGCTGTGCGGCTTTGTATCTTAACAAAGTCATACTAAAACATTGTTTGACAGATTTTTGAGCGCCGCGTACCACATAAAATCGTTTCGAGGTCAGTAAGCACAACCAGAATTCATACATTATAAGGCGCACTGTCGATTTTTGAGAAAATTAAACGTTTTTAAGTGCGCCTTATAATGCGGAAAATACATTAAATACATTTAACCACAAAGGTGTCAGCAGTGATTATCAAAAGTATGAAGTAAGGCTGGAAGTTCTCCAGCCAAGACATCATTGATCTTGTACAGTGTGTTTGATCAGCTGTTTAAGACCTGTGACATTTAAAGGGCTTTGTGATGTCATTCATACATACCCGAGTAATGATTTGTGCAGGTATTTTTTAAATTCATCTTCCATATACAACTACACATGTTTCTTTTCCAAATATTTATTTATAAGTGACTTATGTATGTATGTATGTATATATATGTATATATTGTACTATTCTTAGTTAGCGTATTGTCTGTCTTGTCTTAATGTTGGTTTAAAATGGAGCACTGTAACAAAAAATAATTTCCCCCAGGGATCAATAAAGTATTCTGATTCTGATTCTGATTCATATGTGTCACAGTGTTCCTGTACATATTATACATATGTCTGGTGTGTTTTTATTACAGATAAGTCAGTAATTTGTTGATCAAAGACACTTTCCCCCCCTAGTTTTGCCTGTCTACACCACCACTGGTGATTTGGTGGATAAATTAAATAGTCAAGTTGTGATTGATGTTCAGACTTTCAGCTTTAATTCAAGGGCTTTAATAAAAGTATTGTGTTGATTGTTTAGGAATTAGAGTCATTTTTATCCATAGTCCCTGATCTTTAGAGGCTCAAAGTTATTTGAGTTTTTTCACTGTTATTTTAAATATGTGTCCTAAAGAGATGCTTGTGAAAGGGAGGGAGACGGCATTAGGCTGGAACCCCCCCCCCCAACACCACACATGAGGGAGAGAGAGTAAAAATTCCAGGAGTGGCCAAATAAACAAACTAGTGCATTTAGAAACAGAGTGAAAGCATAGCCCAGCTTAGCAACACCGAAACACCCGTCGCGCCGTCGCGCCAGTACTGCTGAGCGGGCTGCACCTGTGGGAGAGAGTGACTGTGCGTCACACTCGCAGCCCAAGTTTTCTGATCCCAGACTTCATGACCTATGCACTACTGTGAGTAACTCTGTTTTGCCCGCCATTGTGTTACCTGACTCGGATAATTCCGTCACCTTATGTTTGGACTCCAGAGACACTGTACAGCGAGGCACCTCAGTGTCAGATCATTCACCGGTTGCTCTCGCTAGTAGCCTTTGTGTTTTTGAGCCCTCTGATTCTGGTAATGCTCACAGTATTTTCTTTGATTTAGCTGATATGAATGTGTCACCTGCAGATAGGGTTGCCAACTCCCTGAAAAATAAATAAGGGACACCTCGTGGCCAGGGCTGGGCGACCCAGTTGTCTTCACCCTTCCCAGTGTGGTGAATTTTCTAGCTCTTTTTTTGTGTGTGAAATTATTTTTTTAACCATTTGACTTGAAGTTGATTCAAGTAGATGCATATTCTATTCTTTGTGATATGAACACATGTGAAACAAATGATCATTTAGCCATTTATTTTTAGCTCAAAATTACAACATTAACACAATAAAACAGGTCTCTTTCTTAAACAGAAGCCTGTCATGCTTAACTTTTGAGAATATAAGTAAATCTTTCTTTAAAAGAACTCTGTCCTGCTTAACTTAAAATAATAGAAAACAATAGAAAGAAAAATATTCTTGTAACAGTGCACATTTAGTGCATTTAGTACAATTGGCTTCAGTTGAGGTATTATTTCAGCTTTTCTAATGCTAATCAGCTGCTCCTGTTTGAAAACCCGCTTGTTCCCATGATTACGCATCTTAACTCATCATCATTATTCATCTATGTATTACTTTTATGTATTAGTCATCAATTTGTTGTAATCATCTATCCTTGCAGTTGTTTATTACACAAAATAAGTTATATTATCTTCTGGCCACATAGCGCTGATATTCACTGCACATGCCCATACTAACTTTTTCCAGCCAGGTGTTTTCCTTTTCCCATTCTTCCCTTTCTCTGAGGGGAACAAACATTGCTGCTCTAATGCTGGGCTCACACTGTGCGATTTTAGGCCCATTTTGAGCCGATTTTTGAGTGATCGGACCGATTTTGGCCTTCATCGTGCGTCGTGTAGTATACGTGGGGTAACGAGAAGTGATTAACACCTCACGACCAGCTCCCGATCATCAATCGCTCGTGAGGGTGTCACCGCAGGCGCTCACACTGCTCACGCGCAAACACGTAAACGTCCGTGAAAAAGACGTTGCAGCACGGCTGTGGAGCGTGTGATCTGGACACAAGCGATGGAGGCACAACTTGGAAAACTTTGGAAAGCTCATCCGAGCCTTTTCGATGTGGCATCACAAAATTATCACGACCACAACAACCGTGAAAATAGTTGGATTTACATTGCTGCTCAATCACAGCTGCCTGAACAATGTTTTTCATTAGCAATTTAGCAAAGTTGATGGTGGTGGTGTGTCTGTATGAGTGAAAGACAGAGAGAGAGAGAGCGACAGAATTTCTGTTATAACCTTCATTTTATGGAGACACAGTGTGAGCACTCAGGTCGCATCAGAGCATCGGGCGGTATAGTGTGAGACCCTGCATCGTGACCTACCAACTTCTAACCCCTGCGAGTCAATCGTGCAGTTTGAGCAGGAGCTGAATAACGTGACTGAAAAAAAATCGCACAGTGTCTGCCCAGCATTAGGTGTACTGACATCCGAGACTTGCACCGCAGTGTCGGCGTTTATTACCCTGTTGGCCATGCTTCTTGTTGTGGTCATCTGTTGTCTTCCGGTATTTTCTCCGCAAGCGACCTTTCCTCGACCAATGAGATGAGCGGTAATCTGAATTGTCATACTCGAATTGTCATAAGTGTGCTGTCAGCTCATTGGTCACAAGCAACACGGACTTTCAACTCCCGCCACAGATTTTCTATGGGGTTGAGGTCTGGAGACTGGCTAGGCCACTCCAGGACTTTCAAATGCTTCTTATGGAGCCACTCCTTTGTTGCCCGGGCGGTGTGTTTTGGATCATTGTCATGTTGGAAGACCCAGCCTCGTTTCATCTTCAAAGTTCTCACTGATGGAAGGAGGTTTTGGCTCAAAATCTCACGATACATGGCCCCATTCATTCTGTCCTTAACACGGATCAGTCGTCCTGTCCCCTTGGCAGAAAAACAGCCCCATAACATGATGTTTCCACCCCCATGCTTCACAGTAGGTATGGTGTTCTTGGGATGCAACTCAGTATTCTTCTTCCTCCAAACACGACGAGTTGAGTTTATACCAAAAAGTTCTACTTTGGTTTCATCTGACCACATGACATTCTCCCAATCCTCTGCTGTATCATCCATGTGCTCTCTGGCAAACTTCAGACGGGCCTGGACATGCACTGGCTTCAGCAGCGGAACACGTCTGGCACTGCGGGATTTGATTCCCTGCCGTTGTAGTGTGTTACTGATGGTGACCTTTGTTACTTTGGTCCCAGCTCTCTGCAGGTCATTCACCAGGTCCCCCCGTGTGGTTCTGGGATCTTTGCTCACCGTTCTCATGATCATTTTGACCCCACGGGATGAGATCTTGCGTGGAGCCCCAGATCGAGGGAGATTATCAGTGGTCTTGTATGTCTTCCATTTTCTGATGATTGCTCCCACAGTTGATTTTTTTCACACCAAGCTGCTTGCCTATTGTAGATTCACTCTTCCCAGTCTGGTGCAGGTCTACAATACTTTTCCTGGTGTCCTTTGAAAGCTCTGTGGTCTTGGCCATGGTGGAGTTTGGAGTCTGACTGTTTGAGGCTGTGGACAGGTGTCTTTTATACAGATGATGAGTTCAAACATGTGCCATTCATACAGGTAACGAGTGGGGGACAGAAAAGCTTCTTACAGAAGACGTTACAGGTCTGTGAGAGCCAGAGATTTTCCTTGTTTGAGGTGACCAAATACTTATTTTCCACCCTGATTTACGAATAAATTCTTTACAAATCCTACCATGTGAATTCATGGATTTTTTTTTCACATTCTGTCTCTCACAGTTGAAGTGTACCTCTGGTGCAAATTACTGTCCTCTGTCATCATTTTAAGTGGGGGAACTTGCACAATCGGTGGCTGACTAAATACTTTTTTGCCCCACTGTACATACTGCTACTAGCACTGTAGCCCCGCAGAACTGTTTTACTCAGCCTTTGGATTCTGAGGTTTCCCAGTCTGAGCTCAGCCACACACCACCAGTATCATCAGCTCTAGATGTAACAGTGCATGCTGAGAAACACATACCCCCTGAAACCGTGTGTTCTATAGCTAATGCTCCTCCTAGTGACTGTTTCATGTTCCAGCCTATTTTGTCTTTAGACATTCCTGGTATTTCTCAGCCAACTCCTCAACCAGCCATTGCTTTCGCAGCTCCTCAAAGAGTTACTGAGAATGAGACCTGTGTTGCTGAGCCAGCCAACTTAAAGTCTACGCCTAGCGTTCTGCCTGAGCCAGGTGACACAGAGACTATTAGCCATTCCTCTGCTATGAACAGTTTACTCTTTAAACCAGCTCTTGTATCTGTGACTCCCAGTGTTGTTCCTTCAGTTTCTCAGGCTGTGGTTTTTTCTGTGCCACAACTTGAAAGTGCTAACTCGGACGCTACCTGTGTAACCTCACCTTCTCTCGTGCCTGCTAAGCAGGAGACTGCTTCTGTTTTTCCTCGTGGACTCCTTGAAACTGTGTATTCAATGCCTGCTAAGGTTAAGAGCCGCAAGGTTTCATCTGCTATACATAGACTGGCAAAGGATTTTAGTTTGAGCACTGCAGAGCTGGTTGCACAGGTTAACTTTTCTGTTCCCTGGTCATGTCAGTTTGACTCTGTGCGCCAAGTTCCATGGACTCTGTGTGTGCTACATCTCGGACTACATTCTGTACAACTGTGTGTAGTGTTGTTTCACATCCAGGTTATCCAGATGCTGCTTGTGTGAGTTCTCCAGTACCTGTGACTGCTCCTAAACTCACTCTTTCTAAGGCTGCTAATCATGACATGGACAACTTAAGTACAGCAGAGTTGCTAGAACCAGCCCACCATAAGTCTCTGTTTGCTAAAACTGTGTTTGGCTCCACTAACTTGATTTTCCCAGTGTCTGTTACTGCTCCCGAACTCCGCTCTCCGCCTCCAGTTCCTGTAACCAGGGCAGCGCGGGCCTGGCTTTCCCTTGCTCCCGTATCAGTTCCTCGGGTGAGGGTGGCTGAGGTCCCGCTGGTCCCTGCTTCTGTCCCTAGCCTGGCAGAGGCGCCGTTCATCCCGGCACCCGTACCTGCCCCTCGGGTGGGGTTGATGGACGCCCAGCCTATGCCTGCGCCAGTTCCGGTTCCCTGGGCGAGGTCCACTGTGACCCTGCCGACTCCTGCACCCGTCTCAGTCCCTCGGGCGGGAGCAGCAGAGGTCCAGCTAGCTCCTGCACCTACACCGGCCCCCAGGGTAAAGGCAGCCAGAGCCCATCTCGTCCCTGCACCGTATCTGTTTCTCGGGTGGGGATGACTGGTGTTCGGCCAGGCCCAGCACCCGTTCCTGTTCCTCGGAGGAGAGCAGCCAAGAGTCAGTCACCTGTTCAGTCACCGGTTCAACTACCTGCTGTCCCACCATCACTACAACCACAACTACAACTTGCACTTCAATCGATAGCACAGTCATCAGCTCAGTTCATTGCTCAGCAACCCATTCAGACACTGACCACCTCAGCTGGAAGCTTTGGTGAGCTTTCTCCGCCAGCTGGGGACTGCGTGGTGCTGACACACTTTGGACAGACTGTTTGCCCTGCACAGCCCCAGCCGTTGCATCCTAAGCCGACTGCGTGCCCTGTGCCGCCACAGTTAGCGTCCGCTGAGCCAGAGGTCCCCGCACCTGCTGGTTCTGCATCCGTTTCCGCTGGGGGTTCAGGAGAAGCTCTCCAGCCTTTCCTCGTCTCCGCTGGTGGCTCTGGTCAGCCCGGCCAGCACCTCCTCGTCTCCGCTGGAGGGTCCGAGGGGCCCGTTCAGCCTCCTGTCTCCGCTGGAAGGTCCGAGGGGCCCGTTCAGCCTCCTGTCTCCGCTGGGGGGTCCGAGGGGCCCGTTCAGCCCCACGCCACGTCAGCTGGAGGGCCCGAGGAGCCCGTCCAGCTGCCACCTGCGGCGGCCTCGCCGTCGCCTGGTCCAGCCTCTGCAGCTCCGCCTGGTCCGGCCGCCGCCGGGTCTTCGTCTTCGCCTGGTCCGGCCCCGTCTTCGCCTGGTCCGGCCCCGTCTTCGCCTGGTCCAGCTTCATCAGAGTTTGCATCCTCGCCTGGTCCGGCCTCCGCCTCAGCTTCGCCTGGTCCAGCTCCAGCATCTGCTTCAGCCTCGTCTTCGCCTGGTCCAGCTCCAGCATCTGCTTCCGCTTCGCCTGGTCCGGTCCCCGCTTCGCCTGGTCCGGCCCCCGCTTCGCCTGGTCCGGCCCCCGCTTCGCCTGTGGCTGCCACGCCACCGCCTGGTCCCGCCTCGTCTGGTCCGTCTGGTCCTGCCTCGTCTGGTCCTGCCTCGTCTGGTCCTGCCTCGACTGGTCCTGTGCCCACCGGGCCTCGGCCAGTACGCCTGACACTGGAGAGCCCCCTGAACTGCTCCGTCGTCTCCTTCGCTGCCGCCGCTGTCTTCCACGCCCCCTGAACTGCTCCGTCGTCTCCTTCGCCGCCGCTGTCTTCCACGCGGCCGGCCTCCAGACCCGCTCTACAGCCGCCGCAGTCTTCCCCGCGGCCGGCCTCCGGACCTGCTCTGCTGCCACTGCCACTTTACACGTGGCCGGCCCCCGGAACAGCCGAACTGAACTGTTGCGCTGTCACCTCCCGGGTTGACCTTCTGACCTCTTTGGACATTTGCTTCCCTGTTTTGCCCTGTTTTGTGTATTTGTGGACTCAGTTTTGTTCTCGTGCTCCTTGTCTTTTGTTTGGTTTCGTTCCCTCCATCCTGGTCCCCCGCCTCCCGCCCTGGGTGGGTTGTTCCTCTTTTTTCTTATCTTTCGGTTCTCGGGTTTGGGCTGTCGGGGGCCAGCCCTTGAGGGGGGGGGGGGGGGGGGGGGGGGTGATGTCATGGTCCTGGGCCATGTTGGCCCAGTATTCTTAGTTCTCATGTATTTTTGTATTTTGTTCCTTATTTAGGCCATGTTTCCTGAGTTGCCCTGGTGTGTTGTTCCCCAAGTGTTTTCCCTTCATGACTCTTACCCCCTGTGTGCCCCTCTGCACTGTAAAAACGATAACTAGCAATTGTTGATTTCACTAAAGTTTTTAAATTAAACTGACTTAGAAATAAAACTTTCCATTTACAACCTAAAAAAGCTTGTCTACCCAACAAATTTCTTTCATTGTTGTCCTAACTAAGATTTTCTAGACAGCATAACAAAGATTATCAACTTTTGAGCAGAGTTTCTGAGTCAAGTTGGGAACCAGTGGGAAACCCCGTAGATGACTGGCACATGTGGTCTGAACAAGTTTGAACTAAACCAAACGAACTTTCAACTGAGCCTGAGCAGACCTGAGCTGTGTGATAGTGGTTTACCATGTGTTCTAGACTAAAAACCTCCTAAGAAAATTTGAACCATCGTGGCTAGATTTGGATGTAAATTGCAATTTTTCGACCGTTGAGGATTTTCACTTCTGCAGTTGGAGTGTATAATTCTTTTGGACAGGTGCTGGAGCTCCGACCATTTACCCTAGCAGGTAAGCTAACTACATGTGTTATTAAGATTTTCTACAAGCTCCTAGGCTGCATCCTCCTGAGGACCCGGGAGGATGGAACTAGTAAAACACTGAAAAAGGCCAACAATAGCATTTTTAAGTTATCTAAGTGACTTAATTGATTTCCCCCCGGCTAGCTATCGAGCTGGTGGGTAACAGACGTCTCCGAAAACGTCGGAGCGCTTTTGCAAGCATATGTTGTCTTAATAAACTGAACAGATATTAGCAATTTACACAGCTACATTAACGCCTGAAAATATCTTAAAAGTTTATTTTGTGACCCAGAAAGAGTAATATTAAAACTAATTCCACAGGTAGAATTTGCACATGCGCAATAAGGATCGGGGAGTCCGATCCGTACTTTTTTTTTCTCGTTTTTTTTCTACATTATATTGAAATGTTTCAATATTGCAAACATTTTAAGTGATGCTTATTGTAAGGAGGACGTATTTCTCGGACACATTTAGAGGAGTCCACTATGAATTTGGGCAGCCTTCGTGGCGCCACTGTGTCGTAATCGGGCTACAAGCAGCCTCTGAAGGTTTTAGCTCAGAGTAGTGGCCCAGCGCAAAAAGTAATGTTTAATGTTAAACACTCTGATATTTAGACAGACATCACTAAATGACGGTATCTCACACTGGCTTTTTACAGCACTTCTGCCATGGTAAAACTTATTAGCTTATTACCCGTTTTGTAACCAGTTTCAATGTTATCTTTGCATGAAAACGTTATGTTAACCTTGACAACAAACTGGGCCAAGCACGCGTTGTCATGGAGACGCGTTCATGGGTCGGTGTAGGATATGTGCGCCAATTATATGACAGTGATATAAGTAACTTGCATATTGTCTAATATTGTTTTTTCACTTTTTCAATAGCACTGTTACTTTAAAGTAATGTTTAAAGCTGACTTGACAGTTTGTCAGCTGGTGTAAGATTGCCTAATGTACTGTAAGTTAATTGTCACACGCAAATTAAAGTTGTACTTCATGCTCTATATTATAAGATTGCTACATTTTCAGAGCTTTTTACATAATGGGGAAGGAGACAATATTTAAGGAATGATTGTGTGTTGTTGATGTATATTGTGTTACAGATAGTATTATTTTTTCTAGAGTTATTGCATTTTTTTTAACATAGTAACAAAACAAATGTTTGAATTCAAGCTTGCATTTATGTTACATGTCATGTATGTTATCAATCATATACTTGATATAGTAGACAAGTGGTTATATGTAAGTTAATATGATTCCTTACATATTTTTTTCATGATGTGTCTGGTTTTGGCTTGTTGATGTATTCAGCTCCTGCATCTATGGATTCCTTCTGTGTGTTAGATATGGATGTTTTATCCCATTGCAAAAGTGCTTTTGGCAAAATTGACTATGTCTCTTGTGTTTCAGGGGTGGATTTCATGCAATGCCGATTTTGCAAATTCACAAGCTCCAATCAAGAGACTCTTTTGAAACATTTCCGCCTTCATCACGGACAAGGTGCACATTGGCCATGCATTCACACAGACTGTGTATGTGTATTTAAAACACCTGGAGCATTACGATCACACCTCTCAAGGTCACACTCAATAGTAAAAATCCACAAAAATTCCACATTTCAGTGTGAACATAATATGTATTTGCATATTGATACTGTTTTTTGTGGAGGGTGTTTCTATTCCTGTGAAAAATGTGTATTCATGAGAGATTTTTGAAGTAGATTTTGCGGTTGATAACACAGTCAGGCATACAACATGGTGCAGACTGTACAAGGCAGCTACCCAGAAATTTTCTGTGCTGAATAAATGGCAATATTTTGGTTATTGTCTTGTTTAGATATCTGAAGAATTTCATCGGATCACAAGCAAAGACCTCCTGGGGACGTTCAATGCATCCCTCGACAAATTTGTGCCTGGCCTGCTGAAACTATACCGGTCTAAGAAGGGAGCTCTTGGTGAGGACATGGAAGACATCTTGGATAAACTTGATGAACAGGTAAGTGCTCCTTTACCTGACATTTTTAGAAGAGAGTATACCTTGGTCATAACAGAAAAAAATGTTGGCTTCAGCCAAAACACATCAATGGAAATGAATGTCATCAGTCATTACTTTGTTTTTATTTGGCGGTATTTTATTTAATTTGTAAAAAGAAAGTAAAATCGTTAAAATGGTGTTTTGTTTTTTTAAGTTTTACATGTTGCTGGGCCTGATCTGTATTTTATTTTCATTACTATAAGAGTTCTGATTTTGCATTGTGTGTAGGTACACCATGTTACTATACTAATTTAAATGCTTGTTTTCCACTGAATACTCTTTAGATATCTGACATTGTGTCCCACCGAAAGACAGCAGCACTGAGAGGCCTGCCCATTTTCCTCGGAGAGGATGCAACACAGGTTTTCCTGAAGTGCTTAGTAAGTACAAAAAAGTAATGCAAGCAAAACTAATTGCTATGAGATGTTTTTAAAAGATGATTTAATCCAAAATGGAAATGTCCACTTCCTCAGTGCAGTCCAGATAATTTTATGGTGAGGATTGCAGTTGTCATAACTCTCGCTGCTTTTTTTTCTGCTGAGGAGCACCTGGGCATTTTTAGTGGGAGTTCAACAGCAGAAAATATTTTTGTACAAAACTCATCACAAGCACAAGGTTGGTTGGTGAAAGATATTGTGCCGTTAATTAAAGGAAAATAAGCTTTTTCTTTTTAAAACCTCCATGAGTCAAATGAGCATCATGGTATAGAGGTTAAAGTTAAGATCTTTAGAAATGTACTTTGTCTTTAATTTTTCTTAGCTTTCAATAATTCATATTTTACTTTTCTTCTCTTCAGGACACTGACATTTTGGAACCAGTGTTGAACGGTGCATCAGTTGCCATCCTGACCATCCTGCAAGATGATGATGCCAATACTTCTGTTTGAGAACAGGCTGTTGTGTTGGAAGGGGACATCGTGCTACATAACATTCCAGACCTCTCTACTGCCTTGGCATACCTCTTTGGCCTTCTGTATGCCCTCAACATTGATTATCCAAAGCAGATGAGTTTACCTTTGAAGCAATTCAGGGCATCTTTTTTGAACTCGGTGGCTCTCGATGCTCACAGCGCATAAGGTCTCTAAAAACAAAGCTTTTGCTGTGTCTGTTAATGGGGAAGCCAGACATGAGTTTAACTTGTTCTTAAACATGTTCAAGTGCATTGTAGAGTCATGTAAAAAAACAAACAAACAAAAAAAAAACAGTAGTTCAACGCCTTTCCCTCTATATAATCGTTCACCTGTTACAAAGAGTTGCATATTTAGTGTTTGAACTGTTAAAATTAATTAGGAATAAGTGAAGGAAAGAGGGAGGAAAGGAAGAAGGGAGAAAAGAAGGAACAGTCAAAACAGAATGGTTCATTTTGACCTGGTCGGTCAATATGAAGGTGAAGTGAATAAGTGATTATTTGAAATGTAAATATTAGTCAGATGAATCTGTATTATTGAGAATCTATGGTGAAATTTTGTCTTGTAGGATTTTAAAAGATTTGTTATAGTGTTTTTCACTCCACCTGAAGCATGGAACTGGTATTTTACCTGATAGTTCGCTGTTCATTGATGGTAACATTTCTAATGACTTTTGACTTCTGTAGTTCATCATCGTAAGCCCATGTAAAATGTCAATGTCTGGGTACATAGGCAATTGTTTGTTGCACTACCCTATTTAGTGTGCAATAGTTAAGTTAAGCTTTTACAGGACAGTCAGGGTGTGAACGTGAATGACTAAGCTGCTGGACACTTTTCTTTTTTTCTGGACTCTGGAATTTTAATGTCTCTGCTGGGGTGCTCAAAGCACCCTAAAGAAACTGGCAACACGTTTTTTTCTGTTTGTTTGCTTTTTTACAGAAATTCACCCCACTGCCCATGACCTTCTGAAATATACTGAAAGCACTGTTGAAAAAAATAAATACGTTTTTACATAACATTCAGTTGTGCTTTGTTTTATTCTATATCTGTTTGAGTGTTTTTTCAAGTACGATAACAGCATACATTTTTCTTTATTAATATTGGTAAATTTTCAACTCACTGGAGTAAGAATTGTATGATTATTCAACAAGAATATCTGTGTTTGGTGAATTTAGGAATACATGGCCTTGGAGGGAATAATTGTATGTTAATTCAACAGGAATATCTTTGTTTGGTGAAGGCAGAAATACATGGCATTAAAACCAGAATTTCTTTGTTAGACTTACAGGATTATCCTAATTAGGTGAACAAGTAGATCCAAGTTGGCAGAACATGAAAATATTAGTTAAGTCAACTACAGTTGGCAGAAGTTGAGAAAACTCAAAAATCTCTTGCATCATGTTGCCTTGAAATTTAAAGTTTTCTCAACTTTTTCTTTTTTACAGTGTGGGTATTCATGAGCCCTCGTCTCTCTTTGTGTTTATTCTATGTTTTTCCCCAGCCCGTTATGGGAGAGAGAGCGCAGGGAGAACACAGGTTCTCCCTGCGCTCTCTCTCCTCCTGTCTGAACCTCTGTACTTCCTGTTTTACTTCGCCCGTCTCCCGTCAGTGTTGTGTTCACTCCTGCCATGTCTCGTTATGATTATCAGTGTCACCTGTGTTCCCCATGTGCTCCTACTTCCCTCGTTAACCCTCTGTGTATTTATGTCTGCGTCTCCCTCAGTTCTGGGTCGCGTTCTCCCTCATGTTATGTGTGATTCCCCTGTGTTCCTTGGTGAGCTTTATGTTAGTTTTTCCCAGTTTAGTTTTGTATTTCCGGTCATCTTTTGTCAGCAATAAAGCTGCTTTTTGAGTTCATCCCCTGAGTCTGTGAGTTTTGCGATTGGGTCCTCATCCTGCCTGCCACACAGCAATCCATGACAGACCACACAAAACAACAAAGTGTATGATTACATTATTTCCATGGTTGTGAGAAAAACTTGTAATAAAACCAAGCTACACATATCTACAGTCTATAGTCTACGTTCAAAAGACATCTTCATGAATGAATTGGGTTACAAGATTCAAGAACAAGAAGAGCAGACTGGTAGAAAACATCTAAACAACCCTGTTGTGACAAAGAAGTGTTAGGACAGATCAAACCCAGGAAAAAAGTAAAAAGTACAGAAGAGAGGAACAGCTGAAAAAAGTGGCAAACAAACTGAAAGTCTGAACTTCTATTGGATCTAATTGTATAATGATTTAAACTCGCAGAGTATGAGCTACAGTTTTCCCCGTTTTGGAGGAGGTTGTAGCTCAGGAGGTAGAGCATGTCACCTACTAATCAGAAGGTTGGTGGTTTGATCCTTGGCTGCTCCAGGCTGTGTGCCAAATATCCTTGGGCAAAAAATTGCTCTCTGTTGCATCCATCGGAGCGTGACTGATAAATAGAAAGCACTAGTTCTACTTTTCTATTTAGAATTAATACACAGGTGGATTTTTGTTGTTGCATTTCAGACGTGCAGGATTTTGGCCGACGGTTGACCAGCTACCATGATGACTCCATCTCATGCTAGCATCTCTGCTCACGCAGATGCCATGGCTCGCGTGACTCTGTTTCATCTTCTCATCAGCTCTCTGCCAACATTCAGACAGTGATCGGTGGGATGAGAAAGCAGACACTGCGCCAGATGTTTCCTCGCTGATGGGATTGTAAAACCATCTGTTTAACATCGCCTCATCAGACGGTGCCTCATTAAATCATATTTAATAGTGTCACATTGGTTTGAATTTATTAAAGACGGTGAAAGACAGTGAGATGAAGAAGATCAGTAATGAAGATGCCTACGTTATGTATGAAATGCAATTACAGGTAAACCATCACTCACTAATTAAAAAAAGAAATGTCTAAAAAAATGTAGACATGCAGAATTTGGAGACAAAAATGCATTAAAATTTTAAATATACCTGCTTTTTCGGTTATATGAAGTGGCAGTAAGTGTATTTTTGGCTGATTTTGTTCATTTTAGAGTAGATCCTGGATAGACTGTCTACTGTCCACTAGAGATGGCACGATACCACTTTTTTATGTCCGATACCGATACCGATATCATAAATTTGGATATTTGCCGATACCAATATGAATCCGATATAGTGTTTTTTAATCAACAAAACAGTTTTTTTAAATATCTTGTTCATACTCAAGTTTAAAACAACAACTACACTAAAGCTATTCTGTTATACCTGTATGCAAAAAAAAATATTTCATAGTTCAGCAATACTGATCAATCTAATAAACTTAAACCTACACCATCCTCACTATTCTGGTATTTTAAAGAGTACTTAGCATAAATATTAAGCAACCTAACTAATAGGGTTCCAACTCCCAGCAACAACAAAAATAAATAAATAAAAAATAGGGAACCACCCCTCACGCTCCACCTCATGATGCTTAATCGACGTAATCAACCTTAATTTGATGCAGTGTGGAAAAAAATGCACAGAAATCAATTCTTTTTCAAGAAATATTAAATAGATTCAACATCTTTCTTCAACAAAATTGCAGACTGCACAGATGGTACCTTCCCAAAGGAAAAAGTACTATAGCTTACTAGGGTATATTAGACTTAACAGTTACTATATGCAGTAATGGACTTCTATACATTTTACATCAGATTAAAACTTTAGGTGTAAGATTCAGATAAATATTAAATAATTAAAAGCGAGACATTTTAAATGAGAATAAGAAAGAAAAGTATGTCTTTGTGCCCCCTTTTCCCTGTTAATGCCCTATCGGCCCCCCTGGCTAAACGTTGCTAGATCCGCCCCTGCACAGTTACCAGCGTCAGCTACGTAGAAAAAGATCCTCGAGTAGAAAGTAATATTAAATACATTCTAACAACAGCTGATCAAGCTTAAACGTGCTGCTGTTGTTCAGCCGCTGGTTTCCTCTTTCTGGTGCAAAGTGGGCCAAAAACAAACAAGAGACACGGACTCGCGACAGAAAAGCCGATCAGCTGATCATTAAGCAGTTTCATGATTGAAGTAGCAGCCGAGGAGCGAGAGGCAGTCGCTCATTAAGCTTAACGCAGGAATGCTTTACAAACATTCAGAGATGGACTTACACACTTGCTTTACTTCTCTCGGGATAACTTTGTCGGAGATGAAATGCCGGGTTGCTAGCGAAGCTCCACATGCTATCCAGACCACCGACAGGTCCCGCATGCCACAGCCGCTCTATCACGTGATGCATACTGCTCCGACGTGCTAACGTTCTGAGGTGAGTTACAGCGTGTTGCAAGTTTTGTGAGGTGCTTTCGTGATATTTAATGGATCGGATTACATTTTTAATTTTTCTCCGATATGCGATCCAGTAATTTAGGTCAGTATCGGACCGATACTGATACGTAATATCGGATCGGTCCATCTCTACTGTCTACCTCAAAGTGTGTGGAGAGGTCAGTGGCTGTCACATAAGGAGGCTCTTGGTTCCCCTGGGTTATTGCATCCAGACTTTCTAAACTCCTTTAATTTAAAAAGGCTGTATTGAATAATTTATAATAATCCAGGCTCCAGTAATGTGCTGTATACCTAAAAACATAATTTTAGATCATGGACCTGTAGGAGTTTGAATGCATCAGTGCTTTGATTTTTCTTTATTTTTAGAAGAAAAGGACATTTTGGAGAATGGCGCACAAGAGTGGTGTGGGGAAGTAGAAGCAACACACACACACACACACACACACATTCAGCTATCTTAGTGAGGTCCTTCATTGTCATAATGCTTTCCCTAGCCCCTTAACCTAACCATTAAAAATGAATGCCTAACCCTAACCGTAACCTAATTGTAACCCTGACATTAAAACCACATTTTGAGCCTCAAAAAGCCCTTAAGATTTGTGAGGACCGGTGTGTGTGTCCTCACAAGTGACTGTTGGTTCTCACAAGTATAGTAGAATGCAAATTTTCGTCCTCACAAAGATAGCTAGACAGGAACACACACACACACACACACACACACACACACACACACACACACACACACACACACACACACACACACAGGATGAAAATCAGAGCATCTGCAAATACATCAGAAAGACGGCCCCTGAGATGAGCTGCTTTAAGAATACCGAAGGCTGCTGAAGACAGACTGTGATGAGGAACAGGTGGAGGAACCTCTAATGGGCAACCAAGTCCCTACATAGGATCTTCCATTGACAGCTAGAGAAAGTGGCTGACATAAAGAAATCCTACAAGTGGCTAAAAAAGGGTGGCTTAGAGGACAGTACAGGCTCTGATCATGACAACATAAGAACAGGCCTCAAGCACCAGAGCCATAGAGGAACGAGTCTGCCACAGCCGACAGGACCCAAATTGCAGACTATGAAAAGCTACACCGGAGACTATCCGGCACATAGTAGCAGAATATAAGATGGGACATTGTACAGTGAAAGTCACAACCAAATGGTTGGACTAATGTACAGAAATATCTTCGGCACGTATGGACTCGAAGTCTCCAAGTCCTGATGGGGAATCCCACAAAAGATGGTTAAGAATAGCAGGGCTAAATCCTGTGGAAGTTCCAGACAGACAATCAGCTGCTGGTTAATCAACCAGACATAGTGGTGGCTGACATGGAGCAGAAGACCGCATTTGACAGGCAGACCTAGAAACAGCTAAAATACTTTGACAAACCCTCAAACTCCCAGGGCTCTGCTAGAAGACCAGATGGACTGGAGGTTCTGAAGTTTCCATTTAGTTTTGCATTTACACTTCTATAAATAAACAATTTTCCACAAACTGCAGACAATTTTTTTGTTTCCTTGCCAGCTTTAGTCAGGCATTGGAAAAATCTCATTAAATACATTTTTGTTTAATCTACCAAGATTTAAAAAAAAAATCTTCTTCTTCTAACTTCGCTACATTTATCTACAATAGTCGATCTTATTGGAAACTATACAGATCAAGTTGCAAAACATACAATGACCTAAAAAAACCACAATGCCAAAACGATATCACAGTAATATTTCATCCAATTAACTTTTGTGTGAAATGCATTTTTAGCGTGTCTATTTATTTGTCTTAAAACGTGATAACGCCACAGTGACCTTGACCTTTAACAACTTTAACAACTTTAACAGCTGTCCTCAAATCATCTTTGTCATCCAATGAATGTCTTTGCCAAATCTGAACAAATTCCCTCAAGACTTTTAAAACATAGCACATCCACAAGCGTGGGACAGATAACCAATCCGAAAAGACCCTAATGATTCTGTCCACAGCACAGGAACATAAAACTCAAAGGATCGATAAAGTCATTAGATATACCCTGAGGCCACACAAAATATTTCTGCACTCTGGCCTGTGAGACGAGTAGCTGCTTTCCAACCTGGACGCTCACTGAAAGCAACAAAAGGAGGCTGTTCAATATCATAATTCAGTGTGTCTCTGGCCAATAAAGGTTCAAGTATTTGATCGTAATGTGATTCGTGATAAGCTGTCATCCTCAACAACAGCAAGCCGTTTTCTTCAATGAAAAAGCCATTACACGCTGTCCTTCACTGGTCATCAGGGAAGCTTGTTCATCCTCTCTGGATCTCTGCAGGTGGAGGAGTGTGTGATGAGTCATTGCACTGTTTTTCTCTCAGCTTCAGTGTAAGAGAGAAGAAAGGGGTGACCGGACCCTGCCTTCATAAATATAGATAAATGAGGCTGCCTGCTGATAGAGCTGTCTCTCACACACACACATGTGCACACATACACACACACACATACACATGGGTGTGCACATGTCCTTCTTTCAGGACTATGCTGACTTTCAAACCAAAGTTAACAAGAAGGACTGCCTTATGTCTCTGTGCGATCTCCATGGCCAAAACTCATGTGATCATAATACTCTTAATTTACCTCATTAATATTCAAATGTGTGCTTAATATGGTTTTAATTACCTTCTATGCATTGTTCCTGAGTTATCATTAGTGAAACAAAAATGGGGCCTAAGGAAGAAACGAAACACACCTGAAGGTAAAGTAATATTCAAGCACTGAAACTTTCATCGCCCGGGAGCGGTTTTGGCAAACAAGACAGGAAGGTGCTGAGGATAGAGCAAAGTCCAAAAACAGTACAAGAGCTCGCACACAAGGAGATAACTTTGAATGAACAAATACACATGAGGAAACCTAAAAACAAACAAACAATAAATAACAAAGAACACCAACTAGCAAAACAAACATGAGGAATACACACATGCTAGGAAGGAAAAGACAAATGCAAGCAAAGAAAGCATGGCAGTTATACAAATGAGCAAAGAATACAAGCTGGAAAACAAAGGACTATGCAGTCCTGTGAAAAATGAAGCATACCCTTACTGCCTCAACAGGAATTAGGAGAGTTAATAGCAGCCAGGCATTGCTAATCAAATGCACTTGGCTGCTCTTGACATGCCAGGAAACTCACAGCACGCTCAGACCATGAAAACTGATCAGTGAAATTGCAAAAAACTCAAGAGCTACATGTGAGACACTACAGGCCTTCGTTAGCATGTTAAATGTTAGTTCATGACAGAACAAGAAAATTATACAAGTTTGGAAGAGCGACCAGGAGAAATCGTCCTTGATAAGAACACGGCAGCACAACCTAGCTTTGGAAAGTTACATCTGAACAAACCACAAGACTTCTGGAACAATGTGTGTTGGACAGATGAGACCAAAGTGGAGATGTTGGACCACAATACACAACACCATGATTAAAGAAAACAAAACACGGCATATCAGGACAAATACTGTACACCATCAAACATGGTGGTGGAGGCGTGATGATTTGGGTTTGCTTTACAGCCACAGGAACTCGACACCTTGCTGCCAATGAGCTGATTACAGTATTCTAGAGCTAAATGTGAAGCCGTCTGTCTGACAGCTAAAGCCATGCAACCGCACAATGATCCAAAGCACGGCAGCATCTGCAACCGTCATTGAACTGAAGCAACATTGTAAAGAGAAGTGGACTAAAATTCCTATATGAGTGACCAGTGTTGGGAAGGTTACTTTTAAAATGTATTCCATTACAGATTACAGATTACATGCCCCAAAATGTATTCTGTAACGTATTCCGTTACGTTACTCAATGAGAGTATTGCTGTGATTTATGACTGTTACTGAAGGTCCGCGGCTCCAAACCATATTAAAGGGACCTCTGGCTAATATGTCGGGCTCAGAGTTCGTAGCCGAAAAATAGCTTTACTTCGTTGTCTGGGTCAACTTTGCTAGCGAGAAACAGAGAGAGGCGTTGAAAGGCTGCTTCAATGGAACTTATTGTTTTGGAGGAAAACACGAACACAGCGTACAGTCGAGTCTTAATAGCTTACTTACAACTGGGCTCGTCAGGCACTCTTCTTGGCTGCAGTGGTTATTATTATATTTACATGCTTCCAGCTCACTGGTGTCAAGCCAGCCTCCAATTCGAGACTTGCAGTCAAGCCAGCCTCCAGTTTGTTTTACGTTCCCTGTGTATTCAAAGTATTACGGGAATGGATGTGGAAACCGGATTTCAAAATAAAAGCCAACTTCGAGTGAATTAACAGATATGTTAAGAACATAATAACATATAATTTAGGCTTTTTTTTTTTTTTACAAACTCTAATGTTAGATCTATATGACACAGCCTTGTACCCTAATTGTGCCCTGTCACTATCAAGGCCATCTTATTTTGGATTTCAAAGTAAAAGCCCTGTGAATCTTCATTTTTGAACTACTCTTTCAATGACTTAATAATGCTCTTAAAAGCAAAAGTCGTATTTCCAAATACTATTTGAACTTTATATCAACACTTTCCAACCACAGTCATTTTACAGTGATACCATATCAATATCAAGTCAGTCTGATTTTGCCTTTCATAGTAATGGCCCTTTGAAATTGTCCATAATTGACTTAATCTTCTAACGATTCAAAATGCTCTAAAATGAAAAATTCTTGTTTCCACAGGGTAATTCCACCTTAGATCAACAGTATACAGCCCCACAGTGATACCATATCAATATCAAGTCATTCTGATTATGCCTTCCAAAATAAAAGCCTTTTTAAATTGTCCATAATTGACCTAACTTTCAGTGATTTCAAAATGTTTTAAAATGGAAATTTCCTGTTTCCACAGGGTAATTCCACTCCAGATCAACAGTATACAACCTCACGATGTTACCATATCAATATCAAAACATTCTGATATTGCTTTAAAAAATAAAAGCATTTTCAAACTGCCCATATCTGAGTTGCTCCTGGAACAATTTCAAAATGCTCTAAAATGGCACATTCCTGTTTCCAGAGGGTAATTCCACTTTAGATCAACAGTATACAGCCCCACAGTGATACCATATTAATATCAAGTCATTCTGATTTTGCCTTCCAAAGTAAAAGCCTTTTCAAATTGTCCACAATTGACCTAACTTTCAGTGATTTCAAAATGCTCTAAAATGGAAATTTCGTGTTTCCACAGGATAATTCTACTCCAGATCAACAGTATACAGCCCCACAGTGATACCATATTAATATCAAGTCATTCTGATTTTGCCTTCCAAAATAAAAGACTTTTCAAATTGCCAAGATACGACCTACTCTTTTAAAGATTTCAAAATGCTCTAAAAGTGAAAATTGCTGTTTCCACAGGATAATTTCACTTTAGGTCAACAGTATACAACCTCACGATGTTACCATATCAATTTCAAGTAATTCTGATTATGCCTTCCAAAATAATGGCCTGTTGAAAATGCCCATAATTTACCTAACTTTCAGTGATTTCAGAATGCTCTAAAAAGGAAGATTTCAGTTTCCACAGGGTAATTCCACTTTAGATCAACAGTATACAACCTCACGATGTTACCATGTCAATTTCAAGTCAGTCTGATTTTGCTTTTCAAAATAAAAGCTTTTTCAATTTGCCCATATATGACTTACTCTTGGAGCGAATTCAAAATGCTCTAAGATGGAAAATTGCTGTTTCCACAGCATAATTCCACTTTAGATCAATAGTATCCAACCCCACCGTGATACCATATCAATATCAAATCAGTCTGATGTTGCCTTCCAAAATAAAAGACTTTTCAAATTGTCCACAATTGACCTAACTTTCAGTGATTTCAAAATGCTCTAAAATGGAAATTTCGTGTTTCCACAGGATAATTCTACTCCAGATCAACAGTATACAGCCCCACAGTGATACCATATTAATATCAAGTCATTCTGATTTTGCCTTCCAAAATAAAAGACTTTTCAAATTGCCAAGATACGACCTACTCTTTTAAAGATTTCAAAATGCTCTAAAAGTGAAAATTGCTGTTTCCACAGAATAATTTCACTTTAAATCAACAGTATACAACCCCACAGAGATACGATGTTAAGATCAAGTCACTCTGATTTTGCCTTCCAAAATAAAAGTATTTTCAAATTGCCCGTAGACGACCTACTCGTTTAACGATTTCAAAATGCTCTTAAATTGAAAGATGCTGTTTCCACAGGATAATTCCACTTTAGATCAACAGTATCCAACCCGACAGTAAAACCATGTAAATTTCATGTTGGTCTGATTTCGCCTTTCAAATTAATGGCCCGTCGAATTTGTCCATATGTGATATACTCTTTCAATTATTTCAGAATGTTTTAAAAATGAAAATTGCTGTTTCAACACATATTGGGTTTTCATTTTGAAAAGCAAAATCAGACTCAATTGATTATGACAGAATTGAATCATAAAGATGATGTAAAAGGAAGCTGAAATTGCCACTAGGTTGTAATTGATAGTACGTTTATATTTTAAGTCTGTGGAAAGATGTCATTCTAAATAAAGAAATTACAAAACAGCTTGCAAACCAACCATGACATCTTTCCACAGACTTAAAATATAAACGTACTATCAATTACAACCTAGTGGCAATTTCAGCTTCCTTTTACATCATCTTTATGATTCAATTCTGTCATAATCAATTGAGTCTGATTTTGCTTTTCAAAATGAAAACCCAATATGTGTTGAAACAGCAATTTTCATTTTTAAAACATTCTGAAATAATTGAAAGAGTATATCACATATGGACAAATTCGACGGGCCATTAATTTGAAAGGCGAAATCAGACCAACATGAAATTTACATGGTTTTACTGTCGGGTTGGATACTGTTGATCTAAAGTGGAATTATCCTGTGGAAACAGCATCTTTCAATTTAAGAGCATTTTGAAATCGTTAAACGAGTAGGTCGTCTACGGGCAATTTGAAAATACTTTTATTTTGGAAGGCAAAATCAGAGTGACTTGATCTTAACATCGTATCTCTGTGGGGTTGTATACTGTTGATTTAAAGTGAAATTATTCTGTGGAAACAGAAAATTTCCTTTTTAGAGCATTCCGAAATCACTGAAAGTTAGGTAAGTTATTGGCATTTTCAACAGGCCATTATTTTGGAAGGCAAAATCAGAATGACTTGATATTGATATGGTAACATCGTGAGGTTGTATACTGTTGAACTAAAGTGAAATTATCCTGTGGAAACAGCAAAATTCTTTTTAAGAACATTTTGAAATCGTTAAAAAAGTAGGTCGTATATATGCTCAATTTGAAAGGGCATTTATTTTGGAAGGCATAATCAGAATGACTTGATATTGATATGGTATCACTGTGGGGCTGTATACTGTTGATCTAAGGTGGAATTACCCTGTGGAAACAAGAATATTTCATTTTAGAGCATTTTGAATCGTTAGAAGATTAAGTCAATTATGGACAATTTCAAAGGGCCATTACTATGAAAGGCAAAATCAGACTGACTTGATATTGATATGGTATCACTGTAAAAAGACTGTGGTTGGAAAGTGTTGATATAAAGTTCAAATAGTATTTGGAAATACGACTTTTGCTTTTAAGAGCATTATTAAGTCATTGAAAGAGTAGTTCAAAAATGAAGATTCACAGGGCTTTTACTTTGAAATCCAAAATAAGATGGCCTTGATAGTGACAGGGCACAATTAGGGTACAAGGCTGTGTCATATAGATCTAACATTGGAGTTTGTAAAAAAAAAGAAGCCTAAATTATATGTTATTATGTTCTTAACATATCTGTTAATTCACTCGAAGTTGGCTTTTATTTTGAAATCCGGTTTCCACATCCATTCCCGTAATACTTTGAATACACAGGGAACGTAAAACAAACTGGAGGCTGGCTTGACTGCAAGTCTCGAATTGGAGGCTGGCTTGACACAAGTTCCAGCTCCTGTTTCTGCTCAATGATAACTCCTAGTTTTCCACTGGCCGTTTTCTCCCTCCTCGCGCTCACAGACACATAACGGGTACGGCAGTCCATTCTCCCAGCAGCACGGACTACACTGCCCATGATGCTACATTCTGCATTCTGCCTATTAGCTTAGCACAACAACAAAAAGGCGCTCTCTCACCCAGGAAACCCGCAGAGAAAGAGCGTCACCCTGTAACCATGGCAACCGTAACGCTGCCACCTGGAACAACAGAACGTAGCTGTCAAACAACCCAAACAGTCCTGACCCGCCACAGTATAAAACAGGAAAGTACCGCCGTGTAATCCATTTATTTCAACAAAGTAACTGTTTTCTAAATACCACCTTTTTAAACGGTAACTGTAACGGAACGGCAGTACATGTATTCCGTTACTCCCCAACACTGTGAGTGACTCACACAGCCACACAGAAAATAAATACATCAAGTTATTGCTGCTAAAGGTGGTTCTACAAGCTACTGAGTCATGGACTACACAGAGTCCTGTGGAAACACGATTATCAAAATCAAAAATCAATCAAAATTTATTTATATAGCACATTTTTAAAGACCGAAGTACACCAAAGTGCTTTCCAGTAAAATCATGATACAGATAAAAATCACAATATAAAATATAAATTACAGATATAAATAAAAATAAAATAATTACATAATCTAAATGCAAAGCCAGATGTAAATTACCCTAATTCGCCTTGAATGCCAGGTTAAACAAATACGTTTTTAGACGTGATTTAAAAGACTGAATATGAAGAGGAAGAGTATTCCATAACCTGGGTGCAGCAACGGCAAAGGCACGGCCTCCTCTGGTCTTCAGCAGAGTTACTGATTTAAAAATTATATTTTTGAATTTTTAATTGCATGACAAACATACAATAGACTCTTGAGCATATTTATATAGCTAAATACACAATGGTATAACCGTGCTAAATAAAAGAGGCCCAAGTACCAAAGCACTCTAATGCAAGCCTCTAAACTGCATGTTGATAAGTACATGAAGCGTACCTCTACAGCTGAAAACAGATTGTATCCATACTTTGAGGATCTGCTGAATTGTTTTTAATGGCGCTTTTTTTTTTGATGAACTGCAGATGATGATGAATTCCTCTTTATTGTAGAAACAGTCCCTAAGCTGTTGTTGCTCATACTTACTGAGTTCCCTAGCTACTTCCTTACTATGTCAGTAAACTTTTTGAAAAGGAAGCTGCTGTAGATTTAAAGAAACACCTTAATTGAAGCAAAGGCAAAAAAATTGGAATGAATTTTATGTGACTGTAAAGCCAACAATAAGTGAAAATCCAAAAACGCCTCCAATCCTAATGATCTCCCCCCCCCCCCCCCCCCCCCTCTCTCTCTCTCTCTGTGTGTGTGTGTGTGTGTGTGTCCTCACAGAAGGAAGGTCACGACAGGAGCTTTTTTCAATCAGTTTTTTACAAGAAGTGTAGCTCATACAATGGTATAAATGTATTATTTGCGATACTTTATAAATATGAACCTCTAAAGATTTTGAGTTCGTGCACATTGTGAATCAAGAATCTAAATATTTGTATCACAATGATTTCTATAAAAGCATTTTGTTTATGGGGATAATGTGACAAATCTTTTGTGACCCTATTAATGATCAATGGTAATTGAAGAGGAACCCTGGCTCTGGACATTTTCATGACAAGTGACAGCGCAGACAACTACTAACGAGAGAACATGTTTTATCATCATAAACACGGTGATAAGACGCATCGTTAAAGTGTCACTTCAGTAATGTTGACTCATGTTTTTTAATAGATGACTTAAAACACTAAACTCTAATTTCTGTGGTTATTTTAAGTTTACAGAATATAACATGTGGTAAGACGACGAGTTTTACTTCTCATGTTATGTGTATCTATTTATCATGTATGCTACTTTGCTCTGTGGACTGTAAAATGTTTCATTGTGTTCATGAAATAAACCAGACTTTCACTGTCTGCATCTTTTACTGTTTTTCTGTTTTTGTTCACTCCAAGTTTGACAAAACCTACAGATATCCAGAGTTAACTCGCTAACAATGGGGAGCAATCTCAGTGTATTTAGCTGCTTTTCCCCTGAACACAACCAACCGAGAGAAACGCCTGTAGGCCTCACTTTGGTCATTTTGAACGCTGAAGGAGATTTGTTCAATAGACACCTTATACTAGTGTTTCCTGCACTTAATCCATCACTACTATGTTCTATATAAATCCAGATTCCTTTTATAGTTTGCAGTGAAATTTGTTAAACCGTTGCTTAATGGGACAGAAGTACAAGTCGCTCTTTACTAACACATTTGTAGATGAGTTTAATGCTGAACAACACAGCTAGCAGTCTCACACACTCTTTAGGTTTTTCAAGTTATGTGTGTGTGTAAGGGTTTAGTCTATCAAACCTTACCCTTTTCTCCCCAGTATCACAATAGTATGACTCCCAAAGTACGGCTCAGTAAACAACCTATGATTCTAAAGACAGAACAGAAAGATACAGTTGGAAGATGAATGATTGCGTTTTTATGATGTGTAGTAAAACGACCCCCTCTTCTTCTTCTCTGTGTTGTGTGTGTGTGTGTGTGTGTGTGTGTGTGTGTGTGTGTGTGTGTGTGTGTGTGTGTGTGTGTGTGTGTGTGTGTGTGTGTGTGTGTGTGTGTGCGTGCGTGCCTTAGAAGTCAAATAATACATTAGCCATACTTAAAAAAACATCTGAATTTCATTTAGAACTGAGATTCTAAGTTGTAAGGAGGAATCTTATGCACAGCCAGAAACATGTTTCCCCACTTTCACAATGCTGAGGTGCCAAATCCACAACCCCCAACAAATGGTTTATTACACGCAGGTGTGAAGGGCAAGCTTTACTTACACAGCCTCACACACAGTAGATTTTTAAAGTTTTTTTTTGGGTACAGGGGTTTAGCCACAGATGCAACATCCACTTTTGATAAAGATCACTCCACCTGTTTATTTCTTAAGAAATTAAGCATCTTTATTAAACTCTTATTTATACATGTCTACACATTAATAGACACCGTGTGCTCTGAGACATTATAGTCTTCTACTTCTGCTTCCATCGGTTTGCATTTTAAACTCCCAACCTTTCAGGTTGTTATGAACGGCTTATATTTCTAACATTTTGTGATGTAAAAGTGAACCATGCGACTTTTTTTATTTTCTGTTTGATGGAAGGACTTAAGACACGAGTTATTTAAACAATTCTAAATGACCGTGTGATGGCCATAGTACTTTATGTGGGCCAAATGTGTTAAGGATAATGTTTATCAATGTAAAATTGCAAAGAACCTTTGAATAGATTATAACATTTTGTAAACAGATACCTCAGAAGCTGTACTGGTAGATCTATGTATGTAAGGTAAAACTTTCCACAGTACTTCCACTTAAGTAACTAAACACATAAAGTCACCCTTACCAATAATCCACTGCTCCTTGAAAAAAAGTAGCACAAACAGACAACTGATTGAGCAATGATAAGTAGAGCTACCCGAGGCCGATACTCAAGCAGAAGAAAATTAAAAGTTGTTGTTTTTGTGGCTCGAAAAATTAAAGAATGTATGTTTAATAATTCAACAAGACCCGCACCTTCAACACATGTACATTCAAATTTTGGAACAGGCTCAACATTGCTGTTGTTCAATAGTTTTTATCCGTTTGAAAAAGTCATTTTACGGCTTTAATGTTTCCAGCTGATAAGGAGAATGAGTGCATTTCAAATGTGCGTCCAAAGGCTTTAAACATCTGCTTTGTCTGTAACGACAGTATCAAACTACAGAGCATTGTTTTTACTAAAATTCAACATTTTCCGATGAAAATTTGGCTACTTTTTTTTTTCTTTACTGTAACACGCACCTCAATGCCATTTTTAGGATATTCTTGGTGATCACATTTTTTCATATTTATGCTTTTGGCACTGAGGGTATCTAATACGCATGTTGTCACTGTGTTTGTACTACCAGCTGTGAGGGCTCTGCTTTTGCTTTGAGCAGTCTGTTTTTATTTTGTCTCGTGAGTGTGTGTGTTTTTCAAACGAGATCCTCGTCAGTTTGATTTTGTTACCACAAACTTTGTGTGAAGTTCACAACAGAGGTAAAGAGATTTAAACACCCCAGTTTAAGGAGGCAGGCAGGGGTTGAACCAGCTGCACAGGGCTGGTGAAGCAGAGAGTGTCGGGGGGGGGGAGATGTGCAACAGAAGCAGAGGGAACATTTTACAAGATGATAAATGGCAGATTTAGATGATTAAGGATTTGTTGACAAGATTAAAAGACACGTCTGTCAGAGTTCAACAACATTACAGTTTGATTAAATAAAAAAGTTTTTAGACTACACAAGGTTCATTTTCTCCTCTGATAGTAATCATATTAAACATGTCAAGAAAGAAAGAGTATAAAGAAAAATAGTAAATGTGTGTCTAATTAAACTCTTCCTGTGAGCCTTACATCATCCTTTAATATGTTTGGTGTTACAAACTTGAAGAAGCACGGAAAAGATCATCAGACATTAATCTAATCAGTTTGCAGCCTTCATTCGTATTGAAAAGTTGAAATCTTCCCTGCTAGACCCAAGTGCAGCGTTTAACACCGTCGGCCATAACATTTTATTACAGCTATTATTAAATGGAGAGTCCTCTTCACACACTGAGGTTAATTATGAAGCTCCACAGGCTTCTGTGCAAAGACCAGTTCTGTTTACATTATACGTGCTTTAGAAGACATAGCATACCACAGGTCAGCTCAGCAACATTTCGACTTTGGCTTGTTTTTTCTGGTTAACGTTAATTACGTAATTTAGAATTAAAGTTTAGTGTTTTTAGCATTTAGGATGGCCGTGGCGAGTAACTCAAGTGCTGTAAACATTTCATGAAACCTCATCAAAAGTTATCTGAGTTGGAAGGGTGGCTGTTAATAAGCCATTCTTAAGGAAGGAGAACAGAGAAAAATAAGACTGAGGTGTGCCAAATTACACAAGAAATTGACTGGAAAAAGAAATCAGCTGTAATATGTCTTATGGAGTAATGAATCCAAATTTGAAATATGCATGGAAGAGGTCCGAAGAGAGATACAACAGTGAATGTCTATAGCCGTCTTTAACACAGCGTGGATACTCTACCGTGCTTTGAGGCTGGATTTCAGCCAGTGTTGTTGGAGCTCTTATCCAAATTAATCAAATTATGAATGTAGAAAAGTTCCACCAGATTTTGATCGACCATGTAATACCACGTAGTGTCTGATTGGCTTCAACTTCATTTTTCAGTACGACAATGATCGCAAACATACTGCCAATGTAGTCAAAGTATGCCTGGATGAAACAACGCATCAGTCATGGATTGATCTCTCCAGGGTTCGAACCTCAAGATAATCGAAGCAGTGTGGGATCATCTTGACAGAAAACAAAACAAAAGGCAGCCAGCATCCAAAGAAGAGTCTCGGATGTCTTTCAAGAAGCCTGCAGAACTAAGAAATTACAAGAAAGCTTACCTATTAGAGTTTAAGCTGTGTTGAAGAATGAAAGGCAGCTTTAACTGAACAAAAGGGGAGAAAAAAATCCCACATTGACAGCTATCTCTGAGTGACGTGTCCCTGGCAGGCTGACTGTAATTTTCTGAACCATGGGTACAGTGGAGAATTATTAACAGGTAGGGATCTGGTTCCAAGGAAACTAATTATTGTAGACACAAAAGTCTTAAGATAGTAAGTTACATAAACAGCTGAAGTCCCACTACTATATTCAGAGTTTATCTATGCAAGCGTGTGTGTGTGTGTGTGTGCAGTCGGGAGAGTTGGAGGTATCCAATTTCCTTTTTTTTTTTTTTTTTTTTTTTTTGATTGCCTTCTTGCGAACGCCGTCTGTTTTCCACATTCTGCAACGGTAAAATACGACTTTGAGGCGGATATTTGTTTTACCAAATGGACAAAACCCGTCTCCTGTTGACAAAACTCTCCTCATGGTTTAAACTTGACTCTGAGAAAAAAAACTCTTTCCCACAGAGGGGGGTGCTTTAATAAACTTATTCGAATATGAGCTTTTTTCCACTAAGACTTATTTTATTGGGAGATGTACGAAATTATTTACCGGGTTACAAGCAATGATAATATCGGCTGTTGACTCCTCAGCATCATCATTTTCTGTCTATTGAGAAAACCCATTGTAAAAGTAATGAAGAAAAAAACTCTTCCGCCGTCTCATTCCTCCTTGACCCGCGGTGTGTGTGTGTGTGTGAAACAAGATCGCCTGTCACGGCAATTATGGTTTGTTTTTCAGTCTCTTGTAAAAAGGACTCTCAAAAGGAAAAGTAGTATTCACTAAGGGATATTTATTCAATTTTTTACACATACGGGGTAGGCAGCCTGTAGGTTACAAGTGGATAGAAAGTTCTTCTTTTCATCATAAGCTATGGTGTATCTTAAAGGTTTTTTACTGCGTCTGTATTATAGGAAAATAAAATTACTATTGAAAGAAACGGTTCTCTACAGGAAGTCATCTCACTCCTCTTTGACCCGCGGTGTGTGTGTGTGTGTGTGAAACAAGATCGCCTGTCGCTGCAATTATGGTTTGTTTTTCAGTCTCTCAAAAGGAAAAGTAGTATTCACTAAGGGATATTTATTCATTTTTTACACATAGGCAGCCTGTAGGTTACAAGCGGATAGAAAGTTCTTCTTTTCATCACAAGCTATGGTGTATCTTAAAGGTTTTTTACTGCGTCTGTATTATAGGAAAATAAAATTACTATTGAAATCTCTACAGGAAGTCACTCTTTATTTCCATTACAAACGCCGGTGCAGCTTAAGAAAGTAAAATTACATCCGCTCTGTCTCTCTATACAGCACAGAATCAGCTGCTGCATCACCGCTGTGCTTAGGGAACATGACGCATCAGGTCTGAAAATGACTAGACACTTCCGGAGTATTTCCGGTAGGGTCATAAGGTCCGGATCGAGGCCTTCCATAGTAAATATGCTGTATTTGAATATGTCATATTCAAAGCCTTCTTCTTTGGGAGAGCAGATCTCATCGGACACAGGAACGCTGCTGGGCTGCAGAAGGAAATCCATCTTGCGTCTGTGCCTTAGAAATTGTGACGGACTCCACCTCTCTGCTTTTTTATTCTCCTCCCCCGCTGCGCTCCCTCCCTCTAAAAACTTTTTTTCCCCAACAACAGATGGTGCTCTTCCGGAGGTTTCCCCCCTCCCTTCTCAGGATGCAATTCGACACGCTTAGCAACAGATGGCGCGCTTCCGGGGTTCACCCCCCCTTCTCCGGATGCAATTCGTCACGCTCATTACACACTTCCGGGGGGGGAGGGGGGAGGTCAAAAGGTCATGATTAGGGCCATCAATCACTTCGGATTAAATTTTGTCATAAGCTGTATGGGAGTATCTCTCTGACATCCCTCAGACAATCAAACAGAGGATGTAGTGAAGATGATCCCCAGTCAGGTGGAGGTAGATTTGAATATCATCAGCATAGCAGTGAAAAGAGACATTATGTTTTTCAAAAATGGAGCCCAAGGGCAACATGTACAGAGAAAACAACACAGGACCCAGTACCGAGCCCTGGGGCACACCACAGCGAAAAAGGGCAGAAGAAGAGGAATATTTTCCCATCATGACAGATTATATGTTGCAGATACATGATTATATTATATTTCATGTTTATACTATTTTATGCTGCACACTGCTACCACAGTAATCACATGCCTGTGGTTATCACAACATGACATAGGCTACTTCAACAGAAAACACATACAGTGGGGCAAAAAAGTATTTAGTCAGCCACCGATTGTGCAAGTTCCCCCACCTAAAATGATGACAGAGGTCAGTAATTTGCACCAGAGGTACACTTCAACTGTGAGAGACAGAATGTGAAAAAAAAAATCCATGAATCCACATGGTAGGATTTGTAAAGAATTTATTCGTAAATTAGGGTGGAAAATAAGTATTTGGTCAATAACAAAAATACAACTCAATACTTTGTAACATAACCTTTGTTGGCAATAACAGAGGTCAAACGTTTACTATAGGTCTTTACCAGGTTTGCACACACAGTAGCTGGTATTTTGGCCCATTCCTCCATGCAGATCTTCTCGAGAGCAGTGATGTTTTGGGGCTGTCGCCGAGCAACACGGACTTTCAACTCCCGCCACAGATTTTCTATGGGGTTGAGGTCTAGAGACTGGCTAGGCCAATCCAGGACTTTCAAATGCTTCTTACGGAGCCACTCCTTTGTTGCCCGGGCGGTGTGTTTTGGATCATTGTCATGTTGGAAGACCCAGCCTCGTTTCATCTTCAAAGTTCTCACTGATGGAAGGAGGTTTTGGCTCAAAATCTCACGATACATGGCCCCATTCATTCTGTCCTTAACACGGATCAGTCGTCCTGTCCCCTTGGCAGAAAAACAGCCCCATAGCATGATGTTTCCACCCCCATGCTTCACAGTAGGTATGGTGTTCTTGGGATGCAACTCAGTATTCTTCTTCCTCCAAACACGACGAGTTGAGTTTATACCAAAAAGTTCTACTTTGGTTTCATCTGACCACATGACATTCTCCCAATCCTCTGCTGTATCATCCATGTGCTCTCTGGCAAACTTCAGACGGGCCTGGACATGCACTGGCTTCAGCAGCGGAACACGTCTGGCACTGCGGGATTTGATTCCCTGCCGTTGTAGTGTGTTACTGATGGTGACCTTTGTTACTTTGGTCCCAGCTCTCTGCAGGTCATTCACCAGGTCCCCCCGTGTGGTTCTGGGATCTTTGCTCACCGTTCTCATGATCATTTTGACCCCACGGGATGAGATCTTGCGTGGAGCCCCAGATCGAGGGAGATCATCAGTGGTCTTGTATGTCTTCCATTTTCTGATGATTGCTCCCACAGTTGATTTTTTCACACCAAGCTGCTTGCCTATTGTAGATTCACTCTTCCCAGTCTGGTGCAGGTCTACAATACTTTTCCTGGTGTCCTTCGAAAGCTCTTTGGTCTTGGCCATGGCGGAGTTTGGAGTCTGACTGTTTGAGGCTGTGGACAGGTGTCTTTTATACAGATGATGAGTTCAAACAGGTGCCATTCATACAGGTAACGAGTGGGGGACAGAAAAGCTTCTTACAGAAGACGTTACAGGTCTGTGAGAGCCAGAGATTTTCCTTGTTTGAGGTGACCAAATACTTATTTTCCACCCTGATTTACGAATAAATTCTTTACAAATCCTACCATGTGAATTCATGGATTTTTTTTTCACATTCTGTCTCTCACAGTTGAAGTGTACCTCTGGTGCAAATTACTGACCTCTGTCATCATTTTAGGTGGGGGAACTTGCACAATCGGTGGCTGACTAAATACTTTTTTGCCCCACTGTACATTATGTACAGCAACAATAAAGATCAAGCCTGCACCTTCTGATTGAAATTTTAAAAAATGTTTTTGGAATAGATTAATGAATTAATAACCATTAGAAAATCATAAAATAAATAATAATCCCAAACTCCCCCAATTCAGGTTTATTTATACAGCACCAGTCACACAAACAGTCACCTCGAGGCAATTTATAGTTAAAGACCTGACAGTGTTCTGCAGAAAACTCCAACAATCAAACGACTCCCTGTGGGCAAGCACTTTGTGGCAATGGAAGGAAAAACTCCCTTTTAAAAGGAAGAAACCTCCAGCAGAACCAAGCTCAGGGAGGGACAGCCAGACTGTTTGAGGGTGACTGGGAAAAAAAAGGAAAATAGAGAATAGGAAGACAGGACAAACCACAGACTAAGGGAGATTGAAAGACATGCCTATAGCAACATAACTATGAAATCTTTCAGGGTCACTTGAAAAAGCCCTAACTATACATGTCACAAAAAGGAAAGTTTTAAGTTCAACCTTGAAAGTAGAGAGGCTGTCTGGCTATCAAGTCCAAACTGGGAATTGTTTCCACAGTAGAAGGGAAGAGCATTGGGAGGGGTACCTATGAGTGAATGATAAGTCATAAGTGTTGATACTGCTAGTAACAAAAAAAATATCCATGTCTGCAGTGGATATTTAGCAAATCACAGCCACCATTGAGGGGGCAGGTGGGAATGGAAAACAGACTGACAACTGGACAGACAGATGTTCTTACCTACATGTGGCATGGGAAACACTAGCTGTATACAGTGAGAGACACACACACACACACACACACACACATACACACACACACACAGGATACATTTTGAAATCCAGTTCAGATAGGTGAGTTCGGTGAAAATACTTGTAATTAATCCAACAGTTTGTGGTTATCAGAATATCAGTTGCAGGCTGCTGATATCTCTGTACTCTGTACTGAGACTCAAACACAAATCTGATGATGTAAATACCTGTTTAACTTGTTAAATGGTAATTTAAGAGACATTGCTGAGGATGGGGCCATCCCAGGGATTAAACAATGCTAACTTCTTATGTTAAATCATGCTAATGTAACTTCTCTGTCTTACAGGAAGCTGACTTGATCTTCATTTTTTTAAAATATCAGGAATATTACTAAGTTAAGTTGTGTTATCTCCAAGGTGGAATTAGCACCTATTTGAAGATGGTAACGTCTTTAAATTGGGCAAAGTCTCCAACATGCAGCTGCACATCTCCTAACTTTTTCCAGTAAAGATGTCACATCTCTCCAGTTTTAAAATCCCCAGAAGTCAGTTTTAAAATTCTTGCTTTAACTTTTAAAGCCGATCACTTAGATCTTCCTGAGCAGAGATCAGTACTGGTGCCACTCATTTTAAAACACATGGAGATCAGGTCTTTGGAGTTGTAGTTCCAAATCTCTGGAATTAATTGCCCTAATTGCCATTTTTCATTGGAAAAGGTGATGAGAAAAGGCTTCATAAAAACAGTTAAAGGCAGAATAGGGGTGTAATTTTTATTAGAACTTGGTTAATTTTTTTCCTGACCTTGTGTTGTTCGCAAATCTGTTTTATTATTTAGCTTCTATTTAATTGTTTTTCTTTTGGTTTGACCAGTTGAAACCCTGTTATTGAATCTCAAATTCACATATACACGTAAACCTTTTTCTACCATTTTTCTATGGTCAGTTTCAATACAACTCAGATCATTTCAATTTATTGATATAACTTACAACAGTCATGTTATTTTATTTTATTTGTAAGGTGGAGAGAACCCCCCCAAAAGTCCCCTATAATGGGGTAAAACACAAAGAAACCTTTAGCTGAACAAATCTCAGGGCTGGAGTGAAGGGACCGGGTAAAGATCAGAATAGAGAAACAACATATCCCACAGGTCCTGTGTTATTCCCATTGGTGACTTTTAGGAGGAGAAAAAAATGGAAGGAAAGAAAAATAATCTTTCTAAGGCATGACTCAGCCCATGGCTTCCAGAAATAGTCTTTCTATATCAGTGCCCATCACTCAAACGGCTGTGAGCTTTGTGAGTTTTGTGGTCGCAGTCGCTTCCCCGCTCCACGCTGTGTCTCTGTCACAGCTCCTCAGCAGGGCAGTGCAGCCCCTGCTCATTTTGGACCATTTTAAATTCTTGCCATTTTGGGGAGAGTTAAAATTAGCTCACCGGCACCCAGCAGCCCTTCATTCAGAAGTTATTACACCCTGAAGCAGCTCTGCTCACCAAGTCGACAGGAAAGACAGAAAGTCCTTTTGTATAACGCAGACGCCGGGGAATAAAGATGACATAGAGGATTTGTCAAAGACCTGCTTGGAATAAAAATGTCATAAAAATCTGATACATACGTGGATTTGTGTGTTTTGTAAGTCAGAGCTGCTCTCAGACTCTGATAAGGTATTTGCCTTTCTAGATTTAGAAGCACAAACTCTTACAGCAGCTGAATGCATCTTGAGCTCAGTGAGGGCGATGTGAAGATGATCCGTGAGGGTGACACTCTGCTGATATGAACCGGCACATAGAAGCTTAGATCTCAGTTATGATCACTTCTTATGCAAAATGAGGCTTGAATCAGGCTTATTTGTGATCTGCACAAACTCTGATCCATTTGTCCAAACAGTTTGCAGATCTAGAGAAGACTGATAACTTTCTGGCAGTCATGGCCACTAGGAAAGAATTAGTAATGCCTGACTGATTTACAAAGGATTTCTGAAGGCTGCTTACTATCACTATGAGAAACTGATCACTGCTGTAGCCCCCTGTAGTTTATATGGAAGACACCTACATGTCTTTAAACACTTGCAAACTACCTGATAAGGAGTTGAGAAGTTGTAAAGAGTGAGATTAAAAGAAACAGTGCGTTTGCTTTCAGAGGCTTTTAAAAAGAACTCCTTTTAAAACATGTTGTTTGGTTGAAGCTGTGAGGTGCAGCTTTCACTTTGAAAGCAAACAATCTCCATTTCTGCTTTCAGTCACACTCTTCGCAGTTTCACAGCTGCTTAGTGAGTATGTGAGTGTTTGATGAAAACTCCAGGAGCCAATGTGTAGTGTGCTTTTGGTACAGGACGTTTTGTAGCCAATTTCAAGTCGAGTCAAGTGGCTTTATTGACATTTCAACCATGTGCAGTGGTACAGTACACAGTACACAAACCATTCACTCATCACAGGCAGACGAACACACACACTTCACAATTTAAGTCACTCTGAATGTCCTCCTTTTTATATCTAAGCTACACTAACACAGGAGATAATGATGAATCTATATTTTATCAGCCTCAAACAGGCACACTTTCTAATAGCCAGCAGAGGGTGATTTCAGTAATTGCAAAAAGAAGTGCTTCCTATAGCACTCTATAAGAAAATGGCTCTGCTGCTGACCTCAGTAAATGCTCAGTGACAGGTCTCAGTCACAGTGAAGGTAATGTCTGTCTGTGTCTGTGTTAGCCTCTCGATGGACTGCCAACTTTTTGCTACAACAGTTTAAAACGGCTGCAGAGCTCCTGTGACACCGAGTTACGTGGACGGATGACCTTTATGTAAATTACGGTCTTGGAGTTGTGTGTAGTGTATTTTACTGTATATATGTCACGGTCCTGGGTCGGTGACCCAGTGTTTTGAGTTTCTTGTGTCTCTGAGTTTTTGTATTATGATCTTAGTTCTCTTTGTTGCCCCAGTTTATTCTTTAGCTTAGTGTCTTAGTTTGGCTTTATTGTATTCTCTTTAGTTTTCTGAGTATTTAGTTAGCCGCCCTCTGTGTCTCCCTGTTATTGTTCTGTGTTTCTTAGTTGCTCTGTCTCTCCTAGTCAAGTCTGCGTCTGTTACATTTCCTGTTTTACTTTGAAGGTCTGTGTCCTATGTGAATGTATTGAGTTTCGCTTCACTTCTGTCTTACGTCTGATTTCTCCCAGCTGTGCTCCCCTTCTGTGTCTCATTCCCCTCGTTATTTCCCAGTGTATTTAAGCCCTGTGTTTCTCTGTGTCAGTGTTGCGCTCTCCCTCCTGCTGTGTGTGATTCTGCCTGTGTCTCCTGGTGTACATTATAATTAGCTTTTCCCAGTTTAGTTTTGTATTGTCTGTGATCTGTTTTCCAGCAATAAATCTGTGCTTTTGAGTTCAAGTTCTGTCCCTGTGAGTTTGCGTTTGGGTCCAGTTCCTGCCTGCTACACAGCCAAAACATGACAATATAACGTCTGGACTTCTTTAAGTTGCTTGAAGACGTTTCACCTCTCATCCGAGAAGCTTCTTCAGTTCTAAGGTCAAATGGTGGAGAGTCCCAGATATAAACCTAGTGGGAGTTTCCCCCCACAGAGGGACAAAAGGACCCCTGATGATCCTCTAATCGCCTGAGCCAAGGTGTGAAACTGGGCGTGGGTCCCAATCAGCCAGAGTTTCGGGTGAGTTCATTGTGAAACCTGGCCCCACCTTATCATGCGAATTCCTGAGGTCAGATGGCCCAGGATGTGAGTGGGCGTTAAGGCGTCTGGGAAGGGATCTCAAAACTGGATTATAGATGGCAGAGAGTTGGTGTCGTAAACCCCCGCCTCTGTTCAAAGATGGTCGCTCACAGTGGACATAGATGGCTTCTTTCACTCCTCTTTCAAACCATCTGTCCTCTCTGTCCAAAATGTGAACATTGGCATCCTCGAAAGAGTGTCCTTTATCCTTAAGATGCAGATGGACTGCTGAGTCTTGTCCTGTGGAGGTGGCGCTTCTGTGTTGTGCCATGCGCTTGTGAAGTGGCTGTTTGGTCTCTCCAATGTAGAGGTCTGGGCATTCCTCGCTGCACTGTACAGCATACACCACATTGTTAAGTCTGTGTTTTGGCGTTTTGTCTTTCGGGTGAACCAGTTTCTGTCTGAGCGTGTTGCTGGGTCTGAAATACACTGGGATGTCTGTTAGACCTCTGCCTCACCACTACATATTTCAAGTACAACGAAGGCTTTTACAGACAAAAACATGGCTGTGCCATGGGCTCCCCCGTGTCACCTATTGTAGCCAACCTTTACATGGAGGAAGTGGAAAGGAAGGCTCTTGGCTCTTTCAAAGGAAGAGTACCCAGCCACTGGTACAGATATGTGGACGACACCTGGGTCAAAATCAAGACACAAGCTTTATACAAATCATTCTTGTATGGTATTTTCTTTCTACTAATTTGTTTTTCCTTCCTGACCCTTGTCCTGATGTTAATTTCCCCAGTGTGGGATTAATAAAGTCTATTTTTCTTCTGTGGGATTTTATTTCAAATTTTGAGTCATTTAATAAGAACGTGTGGGAAATGCAAACAGTCATCTGTGAAAGAAGAATAAACACACACACTGAATGTAAATGTAGGACATAATCCATCTCACAATGCTGCTTACTTAAAGTCACTAATAAAACTCAAACAGGCAAAACATTTACCTGGAGTCGAGTGTTTGTATAATGTGGTGGACCTAAGATGAAGGGGAGGGGGAATGGACTGTGTCTTCTTGTGGAGCTGACTTGTATGTGTGTGTACAAATCATTTATCTTCCTGATGGCGTGTCTTCCTTGCTGTATCTGGACTCTTTGCTCTGTTTCCCCATCTGAGGCTCTTATCTTCCCTCCCTTCTCTATCTCCTCTCAATGAGACGCATCACAAATGTAATAGTGCTGTGTCTATTCTCGGGGTGTGCGTCTCTGACATGAGATATTGGACTGTAATAACCTACGGCACTCTGCCCATCTTTGATTTCATGTTTCAGCTTCCTGTTCCTCTCAGCAGATTGGCTGCTGATGTTTCGGATGTCAGGATCAGACGTTGTTTATTGGGTCAAAAGCTTTGCTGCCTGGAAGTGTTTGGGAGGCTGTTACAGATCCCGAGAGGGACTCAAAAGCTGAACACTCAGTGGGTAAGAAAGAGATGAACTGTTGTCCACACTTGTTTTTAAATGTAATTAATATTACATTTGAATTTCAATTAGAAATTATACACTCATCTTACAACAACCTATTCCACTCGAATTCTCTCTGGGACTAATACAATGCTGGCCTTTGTGATTGTAGTTCTCATCTGGCCCAAGGCTTTCTACATGTTCTTTATTTGTATTTGAAAAAATAAACAGAAAATGAATGAGTCACAGGGCTCAAGCAGATAACCACGTTCACATTGCAGCAATAAAAAGTGACTAGTTCTTGTCAAACTGCTGCAAAGAAAAGCCTAATTCTCTTCCTGTCATGAAACGCTGTGTGGCAGGCAGGAGATGAGGACTCAAAGTGCAGGACTCAGACTCAGGGGCTGAACTCAAAACCACAGCTTTATTTGCTGGTCACAGAAAAACGAGCATACAAAGTAAACTAAGCTAAACTGGGAAATAATGAACTAAAACTCACAGGGAGATCCACACAGCATGAGGGACGACGCGACACTGACTCAGAGAAACACAGGGTTTAAATACACTGGGGAGTAACGAGGGGAATGAGACAGGAGGAGGGCACAGCTGGGAGAAATCAGGACTGACGAGACAAGCAAAGCAGGACACATTCAAATAAGACACGGACCTTCAAGGTAAAACAGGAATTAGCACAGATACAAACTAGACTAGAGGAGACAGCAACTAAGAAACACAGAGGGCAGCTACTCAATACTCAGAGAACTAAACAGAATACAAGAACACCAAACTAAGACACTACACTAAAGAACAAGCTAGGACAACAACGAGAACTAAGAACATAATACAGAAAACTCAGAGGCACAAGAAACTCAAAACACTGGGTCACTGACCCAGGACCGTGACACTTCCAGATTTGTCAGCTTCCTGCCTTACCTCAGGTGGAAGTACTGAGTAGAGAACACAGGAAGCATGGGGCAAAGGAGCACGTACACATGGGTGTAGTCCCAGAACTCACTGATGCTGCTGTATAACCCCATCACAAAAGCTTTGTGTTTGCGATCGTGAGATGAGGTTTTGGAGTTAGCCAAAGCTTAGACTACTTTCTTTCATTTCTGTGTTGTAGGGCCTTTCAGCCGTTCAGTGCCCATGCTGAGAAATCCAAATTGGATGTATGTAATCCATATTTATTTAATTATTATTATTATTATTATTATTATTATTATTATTATTATTATTATTATTTATTTTATTTTTTTAAATGACAACCTGGTGACACTGTTGCCTCACAGCAAGAAGGTCCTGGGTTTAAGTCCACCATCTGGCCAGGGCCTTTCTTCTCTGGAAACTCTGGCTTCCTACCACAGTCCACAAACACACAGTGGGGCTAGGTTAAATCGGGAATCCAAATTGACAGTAGGTGTGAGTGACTGAATCGTCAAACAACAAGCCTACATAGACAGCATCATGAAGGTAAAAAGATATCGACATGGAATCACTAAACAAAAATTACTCTCTATGTACAGAAATCAAGAGGATCCACAGAGGTGCTGCTCCTCCCATGTCAGCAAGCCTCCACAACAAAACTCACTCTCCCAGCATTCCCTGGAGTCCTTATTAGGCGACATCAAGCTTACTTTCTGTGCACATTCTGCCCTTTGGTGACCTTTTACTTCTTTTTCCAACTTAAACTTACTTAATCTTGGTCGATATGTGAGTTTGTAAAACTGAGAAAGACTTTCTATGTAGGTAGAATTTTTTATTTTATTTTCCATTTGACATTTATTCACAGACATTTTTCTAGCTGTAATTCTGCGACTTCCCTCAGAACAAAGGTCACTCATGAATGTAAATATCTGGTAGCTGGTAGCAAATCAAGAGGAGATTGCGCTTCTCCGGCTGATTTTAAAATCTGTGATAACATCCAGGAATTTTTTCTAAATGCTCTGTAAACTCATGTGTGTTAATTTAACGAGTATTGCAGAACAGCCTGCTCTACATTTACCTCTGCCTGTAATCATTGTTTTAATGGCATCTCTTATACCACATAATAGCAAAACTAACATAGTATATGCTTGTGACAGCAGACAGGGCTGGACTGGGACAAAAAATCGTCCCGGGCATTTTGACTAGAGACCGGCCCACCAAAAATGTGACGTCATTCAGGGGTAAAACCGCAAAGGATTCTGGGAACTTGTGGCAAGAGGTACTAGCGCATGCAGGCTTTCGATTGACTATGTGCACGTTAGCATATGCTACTTCCGGTGCGGAAACTCCTGTGGGGAGCTTTGTTTCCGGTGTCCTATTCGCACCTGGTTTATGGTCCAAAACAAGTTAAGCAAATGAATCAAGTGGCGATTTACATTTCTATAGATGTCTTGGGCATTTATCCAATATATCTGTAAATGATGTTCATCAACTTGTCAATATTTTTCCCCCGCGCCTCAGAGCAAAAGAGAAAAGGGATTCAAATGTTATATTTCTCAGCTGTCCCTCGTTTATCGCGGGTGTTATGTTCTAAAAATAACCAGCGATCGGTGAAATCAAGTAGCCAAATTTATTTTTTGACGGTGCAAAACGTTTGGTGGACATCGTGGACATACAGCACTGCACTTCAGAGTCACACTGCTAACGATCGATGCAGCGATTCTGTACTGTCACGTCACGGAGGAGATCGTCTGCAGCGATCAGGACGCAGGACACAATGTGACGTAAAAAAAAAGCATGCAAACTTGCACTAAAAAATCCGGGAAACAGCGAGGGGAAAGGTGAACCGTGTTATAGCGAGGGACCGCTGTAATTTTGAAGGTAAGTCACAACATACCCTTCGTAAATACTAATGCATAGAAACCGTTACCAGCAATCATTCATTTTTTGTGTGGCTTTTTTCACGGTTTGTTAACATGCTGTGTAGGTGTGTACTTGACTAGCTGATCTCGACATAACGGGGGAAACATCTGGTTTGACTATTCTTCACCTGTAGTTTGAATGCTGAACATTTGCCTGTTTAAATCATAAGACCAGTCACTATACAGAGATGTGCTTCTGAATGTGGACGATGTGTCTTCTGCTGCAGTAATGCAGTTCTGCTTATGTTGAGTGATGTAAACAACTGATCGATTTAAACGCTTTAAACGTCAAAATTGATCATTAGATTTTTTATGACACAACAGCGGTGAGTGTTCCCACCTTCTGCGCTTTGTAACTTAACGCAATCTTTCCGTTTTCGAGTTTTGGACATGATTTTGGAGTATACAGTATATACCATCAAAACAGTGTACATCACTGTCACAACAGCGTTTGTTTTCATTCAAAGGCTTTATTATTTTTCCTATAATGGTGGGCCGGTCTCTAGTCAAAATGCCCGGGCCAATTTTCTGTCCCAGTCCAGCCCTGTATGCAGCTCATCTGCAGTCTGGTGTTACCTACATCTTCTTATTCAGAAGACAGAATTTCCGAGTTCTGAGTACAATCGAAAACACCACGACTGCAGTTTTTGTGTTGGATGTAAAAGGCGCACATGACGCTGTGACGTAGGCTAGAATCATGGCAGCAGTCAATGACGGTCCAGGCGTGGGATTTCTCTTGTGGAAATATGCACATTATCTTTTCCTTTCTATTGGTAGGTGGCACAGTGCACTTGTGGCAAGTAAGCAAGCTAGAAGACTGGCAAAGTTATGGAAGAAACACATTAACAAGAGAATTCTGAGTAAAACCAAAGTTAATTTCCCTAGTAACTAGTTACTCTGAAAGTAACGAGTAACTTGAAGTAACTGAGTTACTTTTGATAGAAGTAACTAGTAATGTAACTAAGTTACTATTTTAAAGTAACTTACCCAACACTGGTGGTTATTATTATATTTACATGCTTTCTGCTCCCGTTTTTGCTCGATGACAGCTCGTACTTTTCCACTCGCCTTTTTCTCCCTCAGCAGCTCTGCCTCCTTTTCGACTACCGGGACATTTAAACAATGGATAATCAGTTTACAAACAAATTCAAGCTTTTCTCCTCAACAGAGAGCGTCCCCCGATTGAACAACAGCGCTGTAAAATAAGAAGAATGGCGCCTAATTACAGAGTTAATAATACAGACTTTGTAATATCTCACGTGTAGATTCATCAGCCAGATTAAGTGTTTACTGACAATTGACAGTGATAGCGGACATCATCATCACTATTCCAATCAATCTTCTCCGCACAGACAAGCATAAACACACTCGACTATCACTAAATCAAATTTAACACACGTTTGTAATGACGCTAATTCAGTTTACAATAGGGTTCAGTCGCTCAGTCAGCAGGTGGCAGTATCCTCTTATACTGGGGAGTAAACTGCCATTAAACGAACAGAAGAAGAAGAAAACCCCTGCACATGCGCGGTACGGATTGGGTAGACCCGATTTGTACGGTCCGACTTTGCACATGCGCAGTAAGGATCGGGAGTTCTGATCTGTCACTATCTTTTTATTTTTTTGTTTTTCTCTACATTATATTAAATGTTTCATTATCGGAAACATTTTAAGAGATACTTGTTATTCTTAACATCTTAACAGATACTCTGACATGTAACTATCGTAAAATGCTTCGACCGGAAGTAGACATCTTTCGCGCATGCGGGGTACCGATCGGGTTTCCGGTACGGATCGGGTAGTGACAGCGCTCTCTCACCCAAGAAACACGCAGAGAGAGAGAGAGAGTCACCCTGTAACCATGGCAACCGTAACGCTGCCGCCTGGAACAACAGAACGCAGCTGTCAAACAAAACCTAAACAGTCCTGACCCGCCACAATATGAAACAGGAAAGTACCGCCGTGTAATCCATTTATTTCAACAAAGTAACTGTATTCTGAATACCACCTTTTAAAACGGTAACTGTAACGGAATACAGTTACTCATATTTTGTATTTTAAATACGTAATGGCAGTACATGTATTCCGTTACTCCCCAACACTGCATATATGTTTCAGCTGTATGTTTAAGTCTTTCTGCTTCAAACAGAGGTTTTAAAATTTAGCTTCCTGCGTCTGCAATGTTAAATTGTAGCTTAGTTTCAACGTGATTGTAAAAATATAAGATTATTAAAAAACTGTGATGTCAGCTGGTCATTGAGGGTCAGTATTGGTGAGTAAAATTTGCAAGACAGCGTTCAGATGTGATGACTGTGAAATAACATTAAGCAGCTCCTGTGTATTTACAGTTAAGGATTTTTAGACCAGCAAGTCTTAGTGGTGCTCCAAGCTTCTCTGATCTACTGAATCTAAGACTGGGTGGGGTGGGTTATTCTTCCACTTTCACTTGTTTGTGTCTTAAGGAGTCAATGCAGTGGTAACCAGAGAGTAACGCATTACTGTAATCCGATTACTTTTTCAAGTAACGAGTAAAGTAAGGGATTACTATTGCAAAAACGGTAATTAGATTACAGTTACTTTCCCGTAGGAACGCTGCGTTACTGCGTTACTAACACCGTGATTTTTTTGCGAGAATGTCTCATGACAGTGACGTAAGTGAGCGCAACGTTCGTGACAACAGCTGTGTGCAGATCAACAATGGATAATATATCGAGTGCCGGAGAGAGTATGAGCGTGCAGCGTTTAAAGCGTGGAAGTACTGACCTTACTTTATGTTTGATTCCATAAAAAGTGACAAAAACATTCGCGTCTGCTGTTCACTGCGTGGGAAGAAAATTTCTTTTTACAGTGAAAAAAACCCCCTAAACTTCCGAGCAAGCACCGAGTGCGCTATGACGTAATGGGAAGCTCACAGAGAAACTCGTGGATTCTTCAACTGACCGCTGCAGCACACCTGCACCAGGGTAAACCTCCGCCTACGCCACTCCTGCTTTACAGGTGAAAATAGAGCAACAGGACCGCTGAGTCTTTGACTTTATTTATGTTCTGCTGTGTTTTACTTGCATCTATTTGAAAGAGTGAGTGTAAACACAAAAAATATTTTATGTTATGTGCTGGAATGTGCAGAAAATAGGTTTAAATGTTAAACTAATTTCTTCCAGTCAGAGAATGTTGCATATAATTAAATTTTTGCTTGATGCATAAAGTTAAAAGATTAAAACTAATAAAACAAGTTTTAAAAAGAGACTTTTCCATTTGATTACATTTTGTATGATGGATTATGCAGAAAAAGTAGAATTGGGCTGAAAGATCTATCGCTTTATCACCTATTCAGGTTGTAAATCGTGTTTTTAAAAAGTAACTAAGTAACTAAGTAATTAATTACTTTTAAAAATAAGTAATCAGTAAAGTAATGGGATTACTTTTTTGGGGAAGTAATCAGTAATTAGTTACTGATTACTTTTTCAAGTAACTTGACCAACACTGGTGGTAACACAGATTAGAATAACAAAATGACTCAATTAAAGCTAAGAATGATATCATGTTCCTCCTGTCCATCAAGGAAGTCTAGCAGCTCTAATTCCTCTCCTCCTTTCTTATGTTTATTCAGGTGACACAGCAGTCATTGTGGTTATGATGCAGCACACAAAAAACTACTACTCAACATGTGGTGATAACTGGTGTGCAGTCTTTCAGAACATTGTCCTAAATGTCCATGTTTTCTACCATAAAAGTGTGAAAGAACTACTGCCAAATTTAAAAAACAGTGAGGCAATCCAAGAAATAGAATGACAAGCTGCTGCAGTACAGCAGCAGCAGCAGTGTCAGAAATGACCAGGGGACCCACGATAAGAGCCACTCCTCAAGAAGAACCCCAAACAAGCCCATGGAGATATGTTCAGCCCTGGAGACAACAAAAAGAAAGTAAAGCTTTCAACTTTAAAATCTGGGGGCAAGACAGCTTGATGCTCACAGTGACAGTGCTGATGTTTATGTGAGAGTAACTTCTTGGAGATTAACAAAGGATGAGTGTCTATACTAAAAATTATATTAAAAAACAATAAAGCTAAAGAGCATATATATAATCAGAATGATCATGACCATATTCCTTATTAAAATGATCTTTCATATTTTTTGGCTAAAAATGAGCCAGCACAGGACATGACATCACATAGAAGTCCCTTGAGCAAAAAGTGGTGCTTTCACCAATCTGTTTAACTGCAATAAGTCTGAGTCAGACTGAGGCAGCTCACCTCCCACAGGGTGATCTACACAATCGCCCTGTGACCTCAGTGATCTCCCAGAGGTTGAGGGTGCTGTATGTTCGGCCCACCCGTTGCCATCTTATTTTTACTCTAGTGTGACTGAGCTCTTGGAAGTCTAAACTACAGGTGTCTGTTGCTTATGATTTAATATGTGCACAGGATCGGTCATTTTTGTTCTTTTCCTTGAATATTCACCGTTTCCCATTGCCATTTCTTTCCTCTTCTAATTCACTTATTGTAATAAATATATACATTTTGTGATGAAATAGTCTAATAATATTTTTCCTAATGATATCAAACTGTGAGAGGAAAAATCCAAGTCATTAGGTGTTACTATTAATGTAGGACTTTAATGTTTGTTTATGTTTGTTTGGTTGTTTGTTTGTTTTTGCAGTTTATTGCTCAAAATGTTTTGTACAAGATATTTATGTTTTTCTTCAGGAAAAAAATCACACTGATATAAAGTCTCAAAAACTTACAATAACTCACAAAAACTCACGTATCAAATGTAACACACTAGACATTAAGGACTTAATTTACTTGACTGTGTTTAATATAGCCACCTCTTGGAAGCCACATGAGATTCAATTCAATTCAATTTTATTTATATAGCGCCAAATCACAACATAAGTCGCCTCAAGGCGCTTCATAGATACAGAGAAAAACCCAACAATCATATGACCCCCTATGAGCAAGCACTTTGGCAACAGTGGGAAGGAAAAACTCCCTTTTAACAGGAAGAAACCTCCAGTAGAACCAGGCTCAGGGAGGGGCGGCCATCTGCTGCGACCGGTTGGGGTGAGAGAAGGAAGACAGGATAAAAGACATGCTGTGGAAGAGAGACAGAGGTTAATAACAGATATGATTCAATGCAGAGAGGTCTGTTAATACATAGTGAGTGGGAAAGGTGACTGGAAAGGAAAAACTCAATGCATCATGGGAATCCCCCGGCAGCCTATGTCTATTGCAGCATAACTAAGGGAGGATTCAGGGTCACCTGGTCCAGCCCTAACTATATGCTTTAGCAAAAAGGAAAGTTTTAAGCCTAATCTTGAAAGTAGAGATAGATGATTTGGCTCTCCTTTTTGTCCTGTAGGGATGTAGAGTTTCGTCATGCAGCATCTATTTGCTCTCTGATGGCTGCCGGTCGAGGCAGAGAGCCTTTACCGTCAAACCAGCGACGAACAGCCTGACACTCTCACTGAAAGTCCCCTGTGGCCAAATGTCAGAATAATGACTCGTCACAGTAAAATGTATCTGGATCTGATGTACCGGGGTCTTGTTCACACCCCACACTGCAATGTTGTACACACACACACACACGCACGCACGCACGCACGCACGCACGCACACACACACATACACAGTGAGTTCAGGTTTGCTTTTCCTCCCCCCAAAAAGCAGCCTGTCACTTCATAGATCAGGAGATCTGTGGAGGATAAGTTATCATGGTGACACCTGCATGGTCTCCCTCTTCAGCGTCACACTCTCCAGCTTTCAAACAGATTGATTTCTGTCCCTTTACCGTGTATTGTCATGCAATATGAATTCAAGCTCACAGCTCTGTATAAACGTGTGAGGATATAAATAAACACAGAAACTCTGAGCTGATGCTCGCAGCACTCGTCAGCAAAGCTCCATGTACAGTCAGACCGTCTCTTACAAAGCAAGGACTATCAGTCGTGCTACAGCAAGAAAGAAAGCAATGCAATTCAGTTTTATTTATATAGCACCAAATCACAACAACAGTCACCTCAAGGCGCTTTATATCGTAAGGTAGACCCTACAATATTACATACAGAGAAAAACCCAACAATCATATGACCCCCTATGAGCAAGCACTTTGGCGACAGTGGGAAGGAAAAACTCCCTTTTAACAGGAAGAAACCTCCGGCAGAACCAGGCTCAGGGAGGGGCGGGGCCATCTGCTGCGACCAGTTGGGCGTACTTGTTTTGTTTTGTTTTGCACAATGACACACAACATTGACTCCATGTAAACGATACTATTACTGGACAATTGTTTTATAATTGAGTCCGAGGCTGGAAAGATGAATTTGAGTAGTTTTTGTAAAGGACTGAAACATTGTTACCCCTTATATGTTGAAAATGCGCTTGTGTTGTAATTTGTGTGTGTGTGTTTGTGTGCATGTGTACAAGATAGAGACATGTCTGGAAGGGAATTTTATAAATGAGGGTGCTTGTTATACGATGAACCATCCAGTCAGTCTGTGAGGACCTGTGGTTAATGGGCTTCTCTCTTTTGTTTCACGCTTGCAGACATCACATTATGTTATATAAAGGATGTTTTGAGCTTGTGGTGGCCAAGTTGGAGAAGGTGTTGTGAGTTTACAGCATAAGCTTATATAAATGCATCTGCTCCCCCAGCCTCTCGTCAAGGTTGCTGTCCATGGTGCTGATCAAAAGCTGGAATGATACTGTTGATACAATGGTTAATTGCTATGATTGTTTTGCACTTACATAGTGTGTGTGTGTGTGTGTGTGTGTGTGTGTGTGTGTGCGCGCACGCGTGCGTGCGTGCGTGTGTGTAAAAGAGTAAGAGAGAGTTATCTGGAGCAAACACTCATTAGCTGGTATAATGTTAGCTTGTAACCAGCTGTTTTTGTTTAGTTGGTTCGTTGTGAGCTGGCTGGGAGGGCTGCATGTCAATCAGTAACTGTGACAATATCAGAAATAAATAAACATGTTTATCCACATTTCTGTGAGAGATGAGGATGGAGATGAGGATGAGGAAAAGGTAATGGAGGAGACAGAGAAGTGGAGGAGGAGGTGAAAGACATAATGAGAAAGAGATAATGATAGTATCCATGTGCAAATTTTAAATGATCATTTATAGTTTGAACTGTTTGTAATCATCAAATTGAAAGTAACTAATAAGACGTACTACTGTATGTCTGTGTCGACCACTAGATTCAAGATGGCAGGATGGGTTAATTAAAGCTTATGTATGTATGTATGTATGTAACAAATCAATCAAAAATCAATCAAAATTGTTGGAAGATGTAATGTATATTATGAGTACAACTTTTTTTCATTAAATAACCCCCAAAAATGAATGCCGGTACCTTTAATACAATTCCTGGAAGAAACTTCACCAAACTAGGAAGTTCAAAAAGGAGACATACTCCATTAGGACTCTCCAGTACATCTCAATCCTTAATCCTGGGATTTCTTTGCTCACAGGATGTTGCTCTTTCCCTGGAAGGAAAAACCTTTGCCATGTTGAACTGCCTGAGTCACCTCAAAGTTTACATTTTGGTTAAATATGACAGTACATTCAGGAAATTATTATGTCTTCTTGGAGGCGTTGGTTAATTTCTAGGCCTGGCTGTCTGTACTTAGTGCCAGAAAACGTTGCTGGATCTCGAGCTGCCTGTGCGTGTTCTTCAGGCGTAGTGTTCAATCACATAGCTCAGTGATGTACAATCATATGATGAGCTCATCTCATATGCTGATTTACATCTACTCCACCTGCCTAAATCATTCACAGCAGAACACTCTGGTAAACAAACACTGGCTGTTTCTGAGACAGACGTCGTCTGAGGTGCTGGGAGCAGGGCGCTCTTAAGGTAAACAGAATAGCACAGGCCCCTCCTTGCTTCTGTTCCTTCTGACAGCTTGCTTGGCTTGTCTGTTCTGTTTGTGTTTCAGTGCTTAGTTACAAAGGCCATCAACACCAACACCTCTGTCTGCTGTGAGGAAAATATATTTTTCTTCTTTTGAAAAAATCTGCACTTTAATTATTGTTTTAGACCAAAAACAGGTGACTGAGAGGCATTCCAGTTTGACTTTAAGGCATCCATCCATGTGACCACTGGGCTGATCCAGATCAGGGTTGTGGGAGGACTTTAAAGGAGATCTGTCCTAAATGTCTTTTAAACTACAAATCCTAAACGTCCAGCCTGGTAGGTTACCACTGGGCACTGGACTGCTCAGCCAATAAAAAGAGGGAAGAGGCAGGCTAAATGCCTGGAGCCCAAACATGGGTCAGCCAGAAGCTCAAAGCTGAGCCAGTCATAGTGGGAGTCAGCTTTGAGGCTCTATAGCCCCAACAAATCTATCTGCAAGTGTAATTATGAAATAGTTTTTATCATTCTAATAATTAATATTTATAAAAATAATTTTTATCTTCATCTGCTGCCATAGCTGGACTGGCCATCGGGCATACCGGGCATTTGCCTGGTGGGCCGCTGGCGATTTTTTGTTTTTATGGGCCGATCGATTTTTTTATTTATTTATTTTTTTTGGAAGGGTATAAATAATGAAAGGTGTTGGATTGGCCAATTGGTCATGATCGACTCTGGGCTGGACCTATTACAGCCGAGGAGGTCGGATGCACCCTCCCCCTTGTTTAGCAATCTTATAGACGAACTAAAGAAAATGGAGAACAAAAAAAGGAAAGGAGGTGCAGAAAAAATTAGGGCCAAAAAGAAACAAGCCCTTCAGGCAGGTGCTGCCAAATGTGTAAAAATAACTGAATTGTTTGGCGGTAGCTATGGCATAGCTTCCACATATTTAGCAACATCAGCAAGTGGTGGAGGCCAGCAAGTGGATAAGGGAAAGGGGAGGCAAGAGGAGGAGAGACCCGAGGCAGCCGCCGGTCATAGTGGCAGAGGAACTAAGCTTCAGGTAAGAAGTTATGACCTGCTGTCTCTCTGTGTCAGATATAAACCAAGTTTAGTTGTAGTTTGTTTTCGTTGTGCTGACTTTTTACAGTTGCTTAGAATAACTGGTACTGCGTACTAGCTAGCATGACAGAGTTTATATACTGCTGGGCGGGTGCTATGAAGTTACTGATAGTAAATTTTATTTTATGCTTAAGGTTAGTTTCTCAAACTCCTCAAAATCTTAACAAATTGTGCCAATCCTTACATGTTGCACCAGGCTGATTTATCATCAAAAGTGGAGAAGTCTGTGACAGAGGAGACAGAAGAGCAGGAGAGAGAGATGGAGAGATGACTTTATGTCATCCATGAGGGATGCATTTGACATATGTTTCACATATTATAGCCCAACAAGTTACTTATAGCAATTTAAATACGAGCAATCAGTTTTTGGCAGACAATCACTTTTTGGCACAACACCGGCTATTGCAGTTAATAATCCAACAGCTTCTTGCCATTTTTTGTGTTTCTTTCTATCGCTATGTAACAGAGTTCAATTGACTATGTGCACGAGACAATGCTAACTTCCTGGTTTGAGACCGGATGTGGGGTTGTGCATTTCCGGTAGCTTTACTTTGCGGTCAATCGCTACTGCGAAGATACAGTATAAATAAATATTCAAACAAGTTTTAATATTAATACACACACACACACACACACACACACACACACACACACACACACACACACACACACACACACACTTCTAGCAGTGGGAAACCATACCATCCACTGCGATCACCATCATCATCCATGTAACTAATCCGAAACCTTCTGCACAACACAGTTAAAACCACGATGATGTACTTTTTTGCTGGATGCAGCAGGAGCATTGTCTGCTGACGTCACATGTCACAGAACAGACATGTACAATTAACACAGTTGAACTGTGTTACAATTTCAAGAAAACATAATTCTACATTATTTATTTTTTTGGATTTATGACCATGTTAGTACTCAGTCACAGCACTGTATATGTGTTTTACTCTGCAGCCCCCCCCCCCCCCAAATACAATATAAAATTTCAATAGAAACAAAAATCAAAGTATTGCATATCTTTTATATGAGTTGTAGCACCACCGCCCCCACAGCCCAAATCTCCCAGTACACTGAAAAAACGGACTACCATCCTCCTATCTTTATCTGGGTTGCAGGGGGGCTGGGGCATAACCCTGAAGTGATAGGCAGGGTACACGCTGGACAACTCACCAGTGTATCAGATAGAGACAAACAACCATTTGCACTCGCATTCACAGGTAATTTAGAATCACCAATTAACCTAACCTAACTCTAATGACTGCATGACTTTTAATTGTGGGAGCAAACCAGACTACCCAGAGAGAATCCACTGTAAACTAGCCAGATTGTGGATTTGAACCCAGGACCTTCTTGCTGCACATTGAATACATTTTATAAGTGGTCAGGAACTTGTAAATAACTCATGAAAGAATAAAGTTACATTGAAACCAAGCACACCATTGTTTTTCTTTTGACATTACCAATAAGTTTGATATGTCACATGGCCCTCTTCCTATTGAAAAAACAAAAGTTGTATCCAAGATGGCCGACTTCTAAATGGCCACCATGGTCACCACCCATCTTGAGAAGTTGAAATGCTCTGAGCTATACAGCCTGAAGTATTGGCCAAGGAGACAGGAGTAATCAGCAACAGGTGGCGTTGATCCGAGCAGGTGTGTGGCCAAAAGCGAGTGCCCAACAATGAACTCTGCCCAGGGAGGCAGGAGACAGCAAGGAAGAGAAACAGAGTCAGAACAATAGCAGAACCTGTACCCCAGAGTGAGCCAGCCGGAGAGAAACGAGGACCATGACAGATGGAGTGTTTATTTGTTCTTCCAATCTAAATACATTTACAGATACTCAAAAACTAAACTGTTTATTTTGTCTTTGTTTGAGTGCAGAGAACATGCTGCAAGTGGTTTAAAGAAGATCAAATTTTTAGTAATCCTAAAAATTTGACAAACTGGGCATAAGCAAGTTTTAGACATAATGGAAGAAAACACTAGTTTTTGAAATTCGGTATATGGAATAAAAAACAGGTGAGGCTAATAAATAAATGCACACTATGACCTTGGTGCTTCAGGTGTGAAGAACATTAAGTGTGTGTCCTAAAGGCAGTGTTTATGTCCAGAGCTGGTGTAGTTTATAGGGCGGAGTTCTTTAATGTCTTGGTGAAAGTCAGTGAATAGAAGATTTTTACAGTAAACACTATAAATCACATGAAACAAGAATGTAACATGACTATTTAATGAAATTTCTTTAACTAACAATATTATCTATGGAGATATCTTACATCAACAAATCAGTTTTGCTACATCTTTATATGCAGCCAAATGATAATACAAAGAAAACCCCAACAATCAGACAACCCATATAAGGAATAGGGATGGGTACCGGTATCCGGTGCCATAATGAATAACATAAAGAATAACTTTGGATTCTAGCCAATCATTTTACCTTTCCAAGGATAGTAGGCGGGCCCAGGTACGTACGTTCTTTTAGAGCAGAGCTACAGATTAAAAATGCTCAAGGTGAAGCGGTCGAAAGTCTGGCTGTACTTCACAGCAAAAGATGCAAACTCAGCAGCCTGCAACAAGTGCTTCAAGCTGATACTGTGCAAAGGAGGTAACACCTCGAATCTGATGAAACACCTGGCACCGTATTTGATAGCTTGCTGCAAGACCTCACACCGAGCACATCTACTGCGGGTGTGGTGCCTGTTATCGGTTAGCAACATCCCCCAAGAACCCGAAGAGGAGAGTCCTGGCCCCTAGCCTAAATTTTTGAGCTAGAAAGGTTGGAGATTGACCTATAATTAACTAAGACAGCTGGGCCAAGTGAAAGCTCAACCCAGATGACTGACTGTGTATGGGTAATATCCTTGCATGGGGTAAAGAGTACATATTATACCAAACAAGACTGTGGGAAGTAAGGGTACAGGCTTTGCTGCAGCGTGCTGTGTTGAATCTCTGAACCTGAACAAATTAAAAGCTGATTAGAAATAACTGATTTTTATACCTCCACACTGGTTATTTATTTAAGATTAGCAGATATGAAATCTATTTAAGCTCACTTTTGCAGGCTCTGCCACTATAATGTACCTCTAAATGTATGGAAAAGTGCACTGTCAGGTGTATGCTGATTATCTGATGCTTTTGCTTTTCTTGTGAAGCTGTGGATGGTCTTATCAAGATGTTTTGTAAATCCTTCTTTCCTAACAGCCAGTTCACACCTGCTGTTGCGTGCACTTTGTGTATGCTCAAAATCAGATCAAATCCTGGTGAAAAACAGTGTTGATGGGGATTGTTATAAAGAGTGAATCCTTGAAAGTATTATGTTGGCATCATGCACAGGCCTATGGCTTTCCTATGAGCCAGTGCCCAAATGCAAATTGTGTAGCTTTTGAGTTAATTTTAACTTCCACAGACAAATATTGCATTTTATTCGAGTATAATTATTCGAGTAAGTTATTTCATATATCGTGATTGTATATGAAATCACACATAGTCAATTCATATATAATAGTTTAATTCATATAGATTGTTTTATATTGGTGTTAAGAGTGGACATCAGAAATGGACATCAGAAAACAACAGATTTCATAAATACAAGGTATAGTAACTCCCTTTTCCCTGTAATTATAAAACCAAGTAGAATAACAATTGATACAGCTACATTGATAGATAATATATTCACAAATAAAATTGACCATGAAATAGTAGGTGGACTTCTTATAACTGATATAAGCGATCATCTTCCTGTTTTTGCAATTTTTCAAAATTATTTTGGGATTAAAACTAAACAAAAGAATCAAATATTTGATATGATACGACATAGAACAACAAGAGCCATTGCTGCCCTCCAGGTGGACTTAAAGGAACACAACTGGAATGAGGTTTTTGCAAATGAAGATTCAAATAGTGCGTATGATGCATTCTTATCAACTGTAATTTCACTATATGAAAAACACTGTCCTTTAATGAAAATCACTAGAAAGCATCACAGATCAAATAAGCCATGGATCACAAAGGGGATAGAAGATGCATGTAAAAAGAAAAATAATCTATATAAGAGATTCATAAAACAGAGGACAAAAGATGCTGAAATAAAGTACAAGTTATATAAAAATAGATTAGTAAATATTATAAGAACAAGTAAGAAAGAATATTACCACAAATTATTGGAGCAAAGTAGAAGTAACACACAAGAAACATGGAGGATATTAAACAGTATAATCAAAAAGGGCTCAAAAAATAAGAATTATCCAGATTATTTTAAAAAAGATAAAGATATTGTGCTTGATAAAACTAAAGACATTGCAAATGAATTTAATGATTTCTTTGTAAATGTTGGCTTTAATTTAGCAAAAGAAATTCCAGAGTCAAGAAATAATAATGACCTAAATAAACATATTACTCAGAATGTGTCCTCCATGTTTATTGGTGCTGTAACTCATAGAGAAATAATTAACATTGTGAAGACATTTAAAAATAAAAAGTCCACTGACTGTTTTGGTATTGACATGATATTAGTTAAAAGTATTATAGAATATATACTGCAACCTTTTGCATACATTTGTAATCTGTCCTTTCAAACTGGTGTGTTTCCCTCACAAATGAAAATAGCAAAAGTTATTCCAATCCATAAAAACGGAGAGAGATGTCAGTTTACCAATTACAGGCCAATATCACTACTCCCACAGTTCTCAAAAATTTTAGAAAAGTTATTTGTTAATAGACTTGATAAATATATTGAGAAGCATAATCTCCTAAGTGATAACCAATATGGCTTTAGAGTGAAAAGGTCCACTTCAATGGCAGTGATGGAACTTGTTGAAGGGATATCTAATGCAATAGATAATAAGGAATATACTGCTGGTGTTTTTATAGACTTAAAAAAGGCGTTTGATACAATTGATCATTCTATATTAATGAATAAACTAGAGAGATATGGCATAAGAGGGATAGCATACAAGTGGATGAAAAGTTACCTGGATGAAAGATATCAATATGTCGAATTCAATAATGTAAAATCTAAGCAGTTGAAGGTAACTTGTGGTGTTCCTCAGGGCTCTGTGCTGGGCCCTAAATTATTTATATTATATATAAATGACATATGTAGTGTTTCCAAACTGTTAAAATGTGTATTGTTTGCTGATGATACCACTCTGTACTGCTCAGGTAAAAACTTAGAACAGCTTCTGACTACAGCGGAAAAGGAGTTAAATATATTAAAAAACTGGTTTGATGTAAATAAGTTATCATTAAATATAAAGAAAACAAAATTGATTATTTTTGGCACTAGACAAATGAAAAATGTATCTAAAATCAGGGTTAATGGAATTGAAATTGAAAGAGTGTACGAAAATAAATTTCTTGGAGTGATAATTGATGATAAGCTGAGTTGGAAGTCTCATATAAACCATGTGAAAACAAAAATGTCAAAAACCATTGCTATTCTCTATAAAACAAAGCATGTCCTGAATAAAAAAATCATTATACACACTTTATTGTACTCTGTTGCTTCCATATATGACTTACTGTCTGGAGATATGAGGTAATGCATATAAAACGAACACTCTTCATATTTTCAAGTTACAAAAAAGAGCTATAAGAATTATAAACCAATCAAACTATATAGAACCAACTAACATTTTGTTTATTAATCTGAATACCCTGAAATTTTATGATTTAGTTGAATATAAAATGGCACAGATAATGTATAAAGCACAAAATAACTTGCTTTGCCCCAGTACTCAGAAGCTGTTCAAAGTCAGAGAGAGTCAATATGACTTAAGGGGAACAGATTTCTTTAAAAAAAAAACAAGATAAGGACAAATATAAAGCAGAGATGTGTTTCTGTTAGAGGAGTCAACCTGTGGAATAGTTATGACAGTGATTTAAAAAGGTGTAGTTCATTTTCCTTGTTTAAAAACATGTTTAAAAATAGAGTAATAGAAAAATATAGAAATCAAGAATGAAAAGAGCAAAAAGGAGAAAAAAAAAAACAACCTCTTGATTCTTTTGCTTTGATGTAGTTACTTATCTAAGGTGGAAAGTTTTTTTTTTCTTTGTTTTTTTTTTTGTTTGTTTGTTTGTTTGGTTTTTGCTTTGTTTTATTATTTTCTTCAAGCCCTGTGTACAGGAGCTGCATACAAAAAGATATTTTGTGAAAAGGGTTGGCGTAATAAGCAAATGCTTCAGCCAATACCTTTTGATTAGCCTTGTCTCATGCTTTCTTTCTTTATGGTAGATTTTTGTTCTGTTTTCACTGTTTGTTTGGTTTTTTTTTTGTTTTTTTTCACTGTTTTCACTGAGATTTGAATTTGAATGTTAATCAATAAATCAATAAATCAAAAAAAAAAAAGAGTGCAACTTCCTGCATTGCATCGTCCACACAGCAATGACATGAAACGTGTTTCTTTGCTGATAGCAAACATCTGTGTTTCTTCATCTCCAGAATTCACAGCTGTCAAGAGCCACTGAACTTCTGCGTGTTCATCTTCTTTGCCAAGCTAGCTGACCTTTTAACAAACACAAGATGCAGACATGATAAAAAAAACAACAACTATTTGGTTGAAGACAACAGAAAAAAACGTGAATAATATAACATACCATGACACAACAGGGAGATGTATGTGGGTTCAGCAGCTCTGCTGGCTTCTTTAATTGACTTGCCTGGCAAAGGACAAGCCATGAAAATATGGTTAGCTTTGTCTAAATTGTCACTGTCATCTAATCAATGTGACCGTTTAAAGGTCGTCTGACATATTATTCTGAGTGCCTGCTCAAACACAACTCAAATACAGACAGCTGACATCTAGAATGAGTCAGCCCAGTGGGAGCAAAAGCTCAGCAGCTTCACTGCTCATCAAGTGCTCATTTCTGAATGAGCAACACTTAAAACAAGTGATTTTACTAGCAGGTTTTGTTCCCTGTCATCACTCTTATTGGACTGTTTCATAATTGTTTTCAAAGGAAAAGCCTCAAGAAGCCTTTGACTTCTACCAAACAGCAGACACATAGTTGCCACGTTCCTGTGTTCTCCTGCTGTGTTGTTTCTTGTAGTCTTTTCTTCCTGTGTATGTATTGTTTTTATTTGCTAGCATCCCTCAGTGTTTCGTTCTCTCTGTCTTACCTTTTAAACTTTGTCGCCCTTGGTTCTACTTCCTGTTTTATTTTGGTAGTTGCTTTCCTGTGTGTCTCTCACTGACTTTTACTTCCTGTCTTTATTTTCCTTTCCCTGTGACTGTTTGCCCCAGGCTTATTAGCAGAGGTGGCAAAAGTACAGACATTCTGTACTTCAGTAGAATTACAGATACTAGTGTTAAAAATACTCCAGTAAAAGTACAGATTCAACTTCTTTACTCAAGTAAAAGTGAAAAAATACAGGCTCTGAAATGTATTCAAAGTAAGAAAGTAAAAGATGCTCCTAGAAAAAAAATTCTACCAACTATTTTTATGCTAAGGTTACTGAAACTTGTGCTATATTGATGTAATAATTAAAAATAATGGCTTGCGTTTGTTTTTTGGGTTCTGAGTCATCTAATAAACCTCACCAACAAATGATTGTTAGTATAGCAGGGAATTTACCAGAGCCCTATCCTACGACGTGATACCCAGGGTATCTGCACAAGTCTTGTCTCTGCTCAGCTGGTTTGATTGCATTCTGATTATATAAAAGCAAGATTGTCACCAATTTATTACAGTTAATCGCTGCATTAACATACAGTTTGAATGTAATCACCATATTTAATGGCAAACTGATAGCACACTTACACTGCCTTATCAGTGTTTTATTGCTGTCTCGATACACCAAGTTGCTTTGAAGTCAGCAAGTTCAATGCACATGACTGCAGGAATCTTTGTTGGGCAGCAGTCTCCAATCTTTTCCAACTTCAGTGAAAATAAGTTCTCTGTATATCCGGGTGTTTAAAACAAATCCATGAGATCACTCCGAGACTGTTCATGTTATGCATTTAGTAAATGGGACTATCAGCCTACACAGCAAAAAAATTAAGTACTGTGATAGTGTTAACTTCAAAAATGCATGCTATGAGCAACCCACTGACTCCAAACCAAATCAAATCATTTAAGCCAAACTGTGCTCATACGTCTTTTAATATACATTGAAGTTTGTGTGACCCTGACCCTACAATCCCCTTGAAAAGGCACCAGGCATCAAAATCAAGACAGAAGCAGAGAAAAATGCCCCCAACATAAGCATCTGCAAACTACACAGCAGTCCTCATTGTGGGCCATGTCTGCTTCCCTTGACCTTTATTGAATGTCAGATCATCTCCATGTCTGACTGTGAACTGGCTGCTGATGCTAACTCTACTAGAATTAATGTTTCAAGATTCCAGTAATATAAAGTACTGTGTAAAGCTCCAGTTTTGATCTTCACTCACCATCAGATCATCAGCCCACCTATGTGTTGTATAGTCTAAATACTCAGTTTCATACCTAGAATTTCTTTGTTCAGTCTAGTCTGCTGTGCCGTTCTAACATTTTCCTGTCCTCATTCCTCACAGTTACTCCCCCAAGCACCAACCACAGCCTCCAGCCCTGGACTCCCAGTGTAGCCCCTCTACCCTGGCTGCTTAGTCTCACGCATTATGGACCATGCTAAAACCCAATTTTTCCCTGAACCATTCAGCACTCACCTGCTCAGTCACAGGAATTCGATGATCCCTGTGGACCTGTGGACTCCCTGTAGACCAGCTCTCTCACTGCCTTTACACAACCTTGCAGTACCATGTTGAAATTATTTTTTGGAATAAAACTCGAAAACCTTTCAAATGAATCAAGTGTTTGGACGAGTTAGAGCACTTTGCAGATTAACTATATTATTTTCTACATGTACGAGTTGATCACTAGTTATAGATGGAAATGATGTACTCGCTGCACCCTACATTTATATGGCAGATATAAATGTAGATGTTTTTAGTCTGAAGGCAAAGACTTTATTCAAAGCTTTTAACCACAACAAATATGAGTTTTCCTCATTATCTCTGTTCTAATGTCTGGTAAAAAGCTGTGTGTAGCCAGGGTTAATGAATTGTTAACAGTTCCATTACAGAGCAATTTTTCACTTTATGAAGCTCTTCAAATGGTTTTATTTTAATAAATATTCAAATGATATAACATTTAACCTCTTTTAAAAATGTACTCTAAAGGAAGAAGCAGCCAAAAAGTTCAGCCCAATCAGCATCCACACCAGTGTTCACAGACCTAATGAAAGGTCATAGTAATCACAAAGATGTTTTTCTTTTTTTTTCTCCCAATGTCACTGAGTAATTCATTCATAGTTGTCAGCACATAGTAAATCGGCTCATCTTAGACGTAAATTGGCATAGTTGATATATTAAAATGTAAATAAACATGCACAAAAAACAAAAATCATCCAAACATCCAGTCAGTGTCATCTGTCCTAAAATGCTGCATTGTACTCCAAACTACTGTCACTAAAAATGTTTAGTTTCAGTTCAGGTGACATTCCTGTAACAGTTTAGCTAGAAGCAATCTTTTGTTTTCCATGTGTCACCATCAAGCTCAACATGTCCGGGATATTTTTCTGATATCTGACTTCACTTACCCTGACACTGGCAATCAGGATAAGCAATCACATAAGGATGGCTATCAACTCAGTAATTCAATATACGATATGACTGGATATTCTGTGTTGATCACTGAAATGCACATATATATTCCAAGGTGTCTTTCAGTTTGGTTGGTGAAAACAGGACCTGCTTCTATAGGAACTTTGGTACTTTTAGAAGTCATCAGTCTGAATCTAAGGTTCAGCCATTTATAACCCCAGATTGCCAGTAAAACTGCATCATCATTAAGGCACAGAAACATGTATTATTGCAAGAATGTATTCTATGTAATTCATGTGTTGCTTAGATGTATTCTTATGGGGTGTGAAGCAGATTTTGCTTTATTTTTCCAGCTGCACCCCTGGTGACAGTTGACAGCCGTACAGTACGTCCAGTCAAAACTACAAATACCGCTCTAGATGATTAAAACTAAACTCAAACACTTCAGTGCTGAAGGGTAATGTTCACTGATTACCCATCTCTCAACTAAGAAGTAACTGCTTGTAAATTCATTTTCCTTCTTGAAATGTAGCAATCAAGGTGACATTGACATTACTAATTTAGACGTCTAAGGAGCTTGGAAAAAAAAGCGTATGGTCTTCTTCAGGTTTCTTGAAGATGTTTCACCTCTCATCGAGAAGTTTCTTCAGTTCGAAGAGCAATTGATGGAGAGTCCTAGATTTTAAGCTCGGCACACGATTCAGGTGTTCATCTGTATAGGTCACTCTTTCGAATGCCAATGTTCCCATTTTGGACAGAGAAGACAGATGGTTTGAAAGAGGTGTGGTTTGAGAGATGTGTAAGAAGCCATCTATGCCCACTGTGTGTCTTACGACACCAACTGTATGCCATCTATAATCCAGTTTTGAGATTCATTCCCAGACTCCTTAACTCCCACTCACATCCTGGGTCATCTGACTTCAGTAAATCACATGATAGGGTGGGGCTAGGTTTCACAGTGGGCTCACCTGAAACCTTGGCTGACCCACACCCCCGTTTTCACACCTTGGCTTGTGTGATTAGGTAGAGGATCAGTAGGGGGTCCATGACCCTTTTGGGGACACTTTCATAGGGCTTAAAATCTGGGACTTTCCACCAATTGCTCTTAGAATTGAAGAAGCTCCTTGGATGAGAGGTGAAATGTCTTCAAGAAAACTTAAAGAAGTCCAGACGCTTTTCTTTTGAGCTCCTTAGACGACAATGACCTGGATGACTGACAACCTTCACAGAAATAGTAGTGTGGACATATTGTTCTTTTAGTAGTTTTTACAGCAATCGTGAACCCTTTTCTCTTCACGTCAAAGCTTTTATGTGTACAATACTGCTTCCAGGTGTAAAGGTGTGTCTGAATACAAAATAGTGCTGAAAAGAAGCATTGCTAGTCTGTCAGCTTTTCTCTGGAAAGCAAGCACCAAAAATCATAATGTGGAAAGAGTATTGTGAAGAAAAGCAAACTGTCTGTTTCAAATGTAGCACACATTGTTTCCTCGCATTTCCTGCAACAACCATGTGTCAGCTTGTCATATTTCTTGTGTATTAGGGTTAAGAAGATGATTTTATATCGCCTTTCCAAGTTTTTTTTGTGGGTCACTGCAGGAGTGAATTGGCAAACACATTCATCAACTGTGGAAATGGACACAGATGTGAAAACAGTCTGCAGCATGCATTCAGTCACATTCCCACAGCTCTGGATGATACACTGTGCTTGAAAATCGCAGCAAACACTTTCTGTTTAGGAACACGAATCACTTTTACCTCCACCCACCCAACTAACACGTCTTTCTTTGAACTCCTAAACGTGTTTCATCCACTGGCTGTTTGTGATGTGATGTAGATGCTTTCTAAAAGTATATCATTTAATTCAATTTAGCCACATTCTTAAAAAAGATAATATAGCAAAGTCTGCTCTGAAATCACTTTAGAAGTACAAATACCTCTTTAAATAACCAAAGTCATTAATTAATTTGAATATACAAGACTAATCAAATTTTCCTCTGTGGGTTTTCAGTTTAGTGAAACAGCCTCATGGAGGAAACCTTTGAACCTGTAACATGGACAGAGATGAATCAGTGTAGCAGCAGCTTACTGTTAAGAATTAACACTTAGCTGCCAGGCAATAATGCAATCTTCATGATTAATCATGCCCCAGTGCCATCTTTCCATCTTGCATTCTCTCTCAACCTCAGCCCCAGCTGGATTTATTAAGAAGATCTGGCTCGGCAAATTCTTGAAATCTGAATTAGCATCTTTAGACAATAAGCTGCAAGTTAAATTCAAGAAACGCTGTGTGTGCAAATAAGTTTGACTTTTTTCTACCTTTTAGAGATCTTTTGAAGCTTTTCTCTGTGCCATACTGGAGCTAAAACATTTTCATAGGCAGTATTGAAGCCATACTTTTGATGTGTCTTCATTATGGTGGTCCAACTCAATTCTTGGAGTCAAGCGTATGTTATTTATCCACATAATATATGTGGTGCTCATGATTAACTGATGAGAGAAGCTTACGTCTCCAGATTTAGTGGTGCTTTTGTTACCAGCTAAGAGAAATCTGTGTGGCAGAGCCACTGTGTATGGTTATTTTCAAATCAAATTGAAATCCCACAAACACAAGTTATTTAAGTAAATTGATTTATTTCAGATTTCTGTAGCAGTACCATTTAACAGGAGTGACTATGACAAAATACGTAAACGTTTAAAGCTACATTGACACAGGAAGTGATTTGCAGAGATACCTACTACAAAAAGATATTCCTCAACAGAACTATGGGCAAACACATCTCTGGTGACATGAAGTGGGCAGATCTCGAGATAAACCTCTCTGAACTTTGAGCTGGACAAGGCTGGACCAGTTGACCCTGAATCCTTCTCTCACCCCAACCGGTCACAGCAGATGGCCGCCCCTCCCTGAGCCTGGTTCTGCTGGAGGTTTCTTCCTGTTAAAAGGGAGTTTTTCCTTCCCACTGTCGCCAAAGTGCTTGCTCATAGGGGGTCATATGATTGTTGGGTTTTTCTCTGTATCTATTATTGTACAATCTGCTGTACAATATAAAGCGCCTTGAGGCGACTGTTGTTGTGATTTGGCGCTATATAAATAAAATAAATTGAAATTGAATGTTTAGACCTTTACTAGCTCCCTAGCTTATTCTAATTTTGAACAACTGTAATCCTAAAACCCGTGTTTGTTAAACCAGGTTGAACAGTCAGTCTTACCATTTAGAAACTTTTAACCTTCAATCATGCTTCAGTGCTTGTTGATGGAGGTGAGGTGACATTGTTAATTAAGGTCTGACAGTGTGATCTCCACATGTGGAAATTCCATAATTCCATATCTTCATAACAAGGTGCAGACTTTGTAATGCCAAAGTAATTTGCTTATCATCATTTTCTGTGTTTGTCAAAAAACAATATGAGTCTGTAACAGCTGCACAGGCCATTAAACTCGCTGTTTGTTTCTTTATCTTGCAGCTCAAGGATTATAATGCTTTTTCCCCTCATGTTAATTTGTCACTGGAAGAGAAGTTTGGTGTCTGTGCCATATTAAAGTCAGACCCTCTGGCATCCAGAGCCCAGGTAGAGCACCGTGAAAAATAACATTGGAGGAAAATGGAGTGTGACAGCACTGTACTATCAACCAGGAAGGCGGCACATTTGCCTTTTAATATTATAAAAGAAGTAAAAAAGCTACACTTATATTATATTAATAATATTTATAATATTCTATAAAATAAAAAAGAAAAGATATACATTTTCTGTTTTCTCTCTCTCTACCACACCAAATTCACTTACACAACAATTACAACAACAATAGTTTCAGGCAAGTTTATATTATAGGGTAAAGACCCTAAACTCATCTGTTTCCACTCTCATCAGCTGTCATGATGTGTGCGATGTGGCAGGCAGGAGATTGCACCCAAAGACTCGCAGAACGCAGAGAGATGAATTTAAAACGGCAGCTTCATTGCTGGAAAAACTTGTCATCAGAAATAAACTTTAAAAAATGAACCAAAACCTCAACACGACAACGAGAAAGTAAACTGTATACTGGAAGCTAGAAAGTAGGAGACACAAGCAAGAGAAGCGAGGGGAACACAGGACAACACGACACAGAGCACGGACAGTGCTTAAATCCACACTGGAGTAATCAGGGAATGGGAGACAAACAATCACAAAATAGCAGTAATAATAATAATAATAATAATAATAATAATAATAATAATAATAATAATAATAATAATAATAACAACAATAATAATAACAACAATAACAATAATAATAATAATAATAATACAGAAAACACTGGGTCACTGACCCAGGACCACAAGTACATCAGCTTTCCAGAGAGACTCTTTGCTAGTCTATCTTAGCATCTTCAATCAAGTTCCATTTTTATTTGAGCTTGTGCTGCTTTGTGCTGATTTAGCTTTACATTGATTTATATTGGCCATTTGATTTTGTTTATATGCCAACCGACCAACCACACTGCCTATATGCAAAGAGTGAGTGCTTTCAGGGGTGTGCCATTAAAACAGCGCTGACCAAAATGTTGTATGTCCAAAATATTTTACAGACCATATAAATAGCAATGTTGTTTCCCCCTGTGATGGTTTAGAAAAATAAATCAGAAAACCATTTTGTCACACAAGGAATTACAACTAGAAAATAAGCCTGGTATTCAAATGAACATAAAAATTGGACCAATAATTTGAAATAATGTATTTAGACCACAATACTGATGCCTACCGTTGGCAGTAGAAACAAATGCTACCATCAAAAAACAGAGATTTTGATGTTACACCGTGACACTTGGAGTAGGTGTAAAATGGATTTGGTTGCTGTTTTAACTGAGCCTAAATGTTGTTTTCAGCTCCTTTTCTGCTGGACTTATGATGTTATCAGGGCACACTAACGCTGGAGAAAAACATTTATAGATATTTACCAAATGTTTTACTCACATGAGCTATAAAGACTTGTAACTTCTAACTATACTTAGGAGATGAGATTAAATGTACTGTTTTATTGTATAGTTATTGTACATAGGCAGTGTTGGATATAACACATTCCAAAGTAGTAAGTCACTGTAATCACATTACATTTACATGTGTTTGTGGCGGGGCGTGGCCTGCGGTGCCGTGCAGGTGCGTCCGACTTCCCTGCACGGCACCGCAGGCCCCGCCCCGCCACAGTGCTATTGCACTAAATTCAACCTGCTGGGCAGACAGAAGGGAAAGGAAAACATAAAACAAACACACTTTGTTCTTCCTGTACCTTACAGTCATCTGATTCATGTGCTGGAGGAGAAAATGTTGATCTAGAGCATAGGTGTCAAACTCTGGCCCGCAGGCCAAATTTGGCCCGCAGCCTAATTACATTTGGCCCGCGAAGCCATACCAAATTACTATTAGAGCTGGCCTACTGGTATTATACAGCTAATATATATATTGTTTAGTATTAAGCTTTGCTTGTTCCATATTCAGTTTTTCAGCAAAACGTGTCCATAAGAAAAGATTCATTCTTATATCTGGAGTAAATATATAAATATATATCAATAAATATTAATGTTAGCCCGCGACTTTGTTTTAGTTTTGAATTTTGGCCCACTGTGTATTTGAGTTTGACACCCCTGATCTAGAGCTTTTCAGGAGTGATAATATGGACGTTACTTTCTCAGTGGTAAACTGCAAACTGCTTCCATGAGAAAAACACAACTTTGAGTCTTTGCAAGCATCCGCACAGACAGCATGCTAACATAAGGCTAGCCAAGAACCCAGAGGGCTGTTCTTGGTAAAATACAAACTCAGTGTTTTTATATAAAAACTAGTGCTGTCAGCATTAATCTTGTTAGCGTCAACGCTTTAACGAGCTAACCGCGCCATGCAAGGGGCGATCCGCAGTATCTCGCTAATGGAGATTTGCCGCGTTAATGTGGTTATGGCGTTAACATCATTTTAACAAGATTAACGCTGACAGCACCAATAAAAACAATAAAATAATCCAGTGCATTTTGACCCCAGCCGAGCAGCCAAAGCCTTCAATAAGTAACAAAGGCAGTGATACTCAGGGTTGTAGCATTGTAACCTTCATTTCTACCTGTACATATTTCTATAGTAGAATCACCTGAACGTGTTGAAGTAGCTTTGGACAAATGTGTTTTTTATTATTGATTTTATGTTCATTCAGTTACCTTGAGATGCTATATATTGTAAGGTAAGGTAATGATCCTGCAATATACTGCATTACTTTCTCAGATGTGTATTTAAGTAGCTTACTGCATTACTTTTAATAAATGCAAGAAATAATTTTGAATTCATAACATTTTTTGGAGTGAAGATGCCAATGCTACACAAAAGTACATAAAAATTTATCTTATTTCTGTGGTAGGAGGGGAGGATGGACCATCACTTTCGCACTTTTTGTGTTCATAACCTTTTGCTCTTTAGGTCTTACTTTCAATTTCTTTTCCTAGAAGTGAAAGGTGTTATACCAATATAATTTATTTATAATATTGTGTTGTGAAACCTTCAATGTTTTCAGTAATGTCCACACTTGCACAGGTGTTTTTATATGAAACTATCATGATGTCATGAGCATGCCAGAGCAACAGGTGACAATGTAACCCACATTGTAAAGAAATACTGGCCAATTAACAGTAACATGATGCAAACAAAGACATGAAAGTGCACACCTTTGCCATTGCAGAACAAAATCTCTGGTTTCCTTATCTGTACGTAAAAACAATGTTTCTTATAATCTTAATCCTGTCAGAAATTTTCTAAAAAGTTAGTTTTCGGTGATACTAAACTACTCTGCATGTGTGGCTGTAGCCTTATATGATATGTTTTTCTTTGTTTTGTCCGTGTAAGGAAAAGTTCAAGGGCAGAAAGAAGATTGACAGAACTCTTGTTCAGATGCTCACAATGAGTGAGCAATAACCCTGAAAGAACAGTGGTGTGCCTTTGATAAAAATTAAGCCTAATATTATGTGAAGCTCACATGGTAAAGGAACATAATCATGTTTTGTGTGGAGGTGAAAACGTCAGTGTGCAACTTATAAAGTTTCACCCTGAGATCAAAGTGCTGTCAAATGCAGGACTGTGAAGTGTCACCTTAAAGTGAGGCAGATGTCTTTCTGCGGATGGAGGAAAGAGATACAGCCTAATTGGCTTGTATCAAAGACCTGCTGCACATACCACATGATATAACATGTACTCAGATCTCACAACATTAAGCAACAACTTCATCTGTCATTGCTGCAAGACGGCTGTGGATTCCAGTCTTTTTGTCATGGCGAGTGCTGTGTGGCAGGCAGGATGAAGGACTCAAATGCAGAAAGTTAAACTTAGGGCACAGCTTTATTGCTGGGAAAAACTCTACATAAAAATGAACTTCACAAAAGCAAACCAAAATGTCAAACATGAAAACTAGAAAGTAGGAATCATGAGCTAGGAAATCCTCTGAACACGAAGGGATATTAACACATTACGGGAGGGAATGTGAAGGTTAATGACATGACCACAAGTAGGGGAAGACTGAGGACTAAAATACACAGGTGGGATCACGAGAGGATTGGGAATGGGAAGAAACACAGCTGGGACAAATAAGAAATAATCAGATGAGGGAAGGCAAAACTACACTGACGTAGGAGACAGACTATCAAAATAAAACAGGAAATACGACACGTAGGCGCAGACACTGACTCAGAGACATGAGCTTAACACTACGACATAACTGACATGGTAATAGGACTGACTAGACAAGAGACATGGGACCAGGACAGGCACAGAGAAAACGTGGGGACAGAGACTGAACACAGAACAGGGACCATCAAAATAAAACAGGAAGCACACGACAGGTACAGAGACACGGATTTGATAGGGAACAGAGGGAACGCGGAGTACAGGGACAGGAGTGACACGAGAGAGACATGAGACACGACTGACTGAGGAACAAGCGAATAAACACGAGGACAGAACTAAACCTAAAAATGCAAAATCACAAACCCAGAGGAACTGGAGTGCTAGAAATACAAAACAGAAACCAAAACCCAAGTAGCCACAAACCAAGATGAAACCAAAGATCAATAATGATAATACAAAAATCAAAACACTGGATCACCAACCCAGGACCGTGACACTTTTACCTTTTACAACTTTTTCATTTAGAAAAAGAATTAGATTTTATATGAAACCCTAAACCTAAACCTACATAAGCAACAAGAACCATTGATTTAGAAATGTGTTTGTGATGATGTCATCTCTTTCTGTTTGTTTTACTCCTAACAGCAATGTTTACATGTCTGTGACCTATTTGTCTGCAAATTATAGAAAAATTAATTGTGGAGTTCCATTAACAAGTCAGGTATTCAAAATGTTTGAGTTTGATGATATTTCTAACCAAATAGCGCTCATTACATAACAGAGTAAGAGTAGCCTTCCCCCCAAAAGGCCCTGAGGTCTCATGCAAGATAATAGTGTTTTACATCTGACATTACAAGATATTACAAAAGAAACTATCGCTCAGGAGTAATTACAACTTAATCTTGAATTACATGGTGACCTCATGTAAATCTCAGCACAGTGTTGTAAAGCTCCAAACAGAGATGCTTAATTGGCAACATACTGTAGCTGTAGTGTTGATATTTTTGTTTTTTGATTAAATTTGTCAATTAATTTTAGTAGTTTTTCACTAGAAATAGTTAAAAAAATGCCAGAAAACTGCCTGCATGTTTTCCTAGTTTGTTATAGCTGTTTTGTTGCTGCTTTACATGCAGTTCTCACTGGACTGTAGATGGTTTTTGTTCACCAATCTCTTTCTTAACATTGCGTAACACATTATGGTTACTAGCCCAGTCGGCTTTTTTCACAGTGGAATGGGACGCTGTATTTATCTCCTGAAAGATTAATGGCTTTCTCACGAGCGCTACAGTGTGCGATTCTTCTGACTTAAATGAGTAATGTTACTAAACCAGATGCACAACAGCAGTTAGTAATAAAGTGAAATATGGGCAGATTGAGTTTATTTCTCAATGAAAACTGTTATACAAACTTAAGTGATCTTGGATTCGAAGAAACAGCCATGCAGTTCTGCTTTTACAGGGAGTGCAGAATTATTAGGCAAGTTGTATTTTTGAGGAATAATTTTATTATTGAACAACAACCATGTTCTCAATGAACCCAAAAAACTCATTAATATCAAAGCTGAATGTTTTTGGAAGTAGTTTTTAGTTTGTTTTTAGTTTTAGCTATTTTAGGGGGATATCTGTGTGTGCAGGTGACTATTACTGTGCACAATTATTAGGCAACTTAACAAAAAACAAATATATACCCATTTCAATTATTTATTTTTACCAGTGACACCAATATAACATCTCCACATTCACAAATATACATTTCTGACATTCAAAAACAAAACAAAAACAAATCAGCGACCAATATAGCCACCTTTCTTTGCAAGGACACTCAAAAGCCTGCCATCCATGGATTCTGTCAGTGTTTTGATCTGTTCACCATCAACATTGCGTGCAGCAGCAACCACAGCCTCCCAGACACTGTTCAGAGAGGTGTACTGTTTTCCCTCCTTGTAAATCTCACATTTGATGATGGACCACAGGTTCTCAATGGGGTTCAGATCAGGTGAACAAGGTGGCCATGTCATTAGTTTTTCTTCTTTTATACCCTTTCTTGCCAGCCACGCTGTGGAGTACTTGGACGCGTGTGATGGAGCATTGTCCTGCATGAAAATCATGTTTTTCTTGAAGGATGCAGACTTCTTCCTGTACCACTGCTTGAAGAAGGTGTCTTCCAGAAACTGGCAGTAGGACTGGGAGTTGAGCTTGACTCCATCCTCAACCCGAAAAAGGCCCCACAAGCTCATCTTTGATGATACCAGCCCAAACCAGTACTCCACCTCCACCTTGCTGGCGTCTGAGTCGGACTGGAGCTCTCTGCCCTTTACCAATCCAGCCACGGGCCCATCCATCTGGCCCATCAAGACTCACTCTCATTTCATCAGTCCATAAAACCTTAGAAAAATCAGTCTTGAGATATTTCTTGGCCCAGTCTTGACGTTTCAGCTTGTGTGTCTTGTTCAGTGGTGGTCGTCTTTCAGCCTTTCTTACCTTGGCCATGTCTCTGAGTATTGCACACCTTGTGCTTTTGGGCACTCCAGTGATGTTGCAGCTCTGAAATATGGCCAAACTGGTGGCAAGTGGCATCTTGGCAGCTGCACGCTTGACTTTTCTCAGTTCATGGGCAGTTATTTTGTGCCTTGGTTTTTCCACACGCTTCTTGCGACCCTGTTGACTATTTTGAATGAAACGCTTGATTGTTCGATGATCACGCTTCAGAAGCTTTGCAATTTTGAGACTGCTGCATCCCTCTGCAAGATATCTCACTATTTTTGACTTTTCTGAGCCTGTCAAGTCCTTCTTTTGACCCATTTTGCCAAAGGAAAGGACATTGCCTAATAATTATGCACACCTGATATAGGGTGTTGATGTCATTAGACCACACCCCTTCTCATTACAGAGATGCACATCACCTAATATGCTTAATTGGTAGTAGTAAGGTAGTAGGTAGTAGTAAGACAACATGCATGAAGAGGATGATGTGGACAAAATACTCATTTGCCTAATAATTCTGCACTCCCTGTATATCATAGATTTTTGGCAGCCTGTTGCTGTCATAATCCCTACACATCTGTGGCCTAAGTGTTAAAACATTGATATTGTTAATATCTCCATTGAGGTGGTATGTATTCATTTGCATTGTGTTTTAAGACACAACTACATCATTCTGTCTGGTTTGATCATTACCTAACATGTTACCGCTGCTATCATGTTAGCATTACAGCATTAACATTCTTAAACAGGTCACATGAAAATGTGAGGTAAGGTCTCACAATTGTTTCACCTGAAATCTCTGGTGACACCTTTTTTTTTTTTTTTTTTACACATTGGCTCATGTGATGCGGCACATGACCAATAGTGGGTCAACAACCCTCTTATGGGGCAACTCCCACTAGGAGTTAAATGCCTGGGACTCTCCACTATTTGGTTTTAGAAATGAGGAAGCTTCTTGGATGAGAGGTGAAACGTACCAAATCAACTAGCTCTGGAAGAAAACACGTAGAAGATGATCATGCTCAAGGTTGCAGAGTGTGTTATTGTGTTAGTGTAGTACTATGAAGTCGCACAGATCCTGACATCCTGCCAGAAATGTTTTATTCTGTTCATACAAACAAACTATTTTTTCAGCAACTCAGCAAAAACTGACACCTTCATTAGTATTTTACCTGTATGCAGCCCTTTTTCCTGACATAAAGCTTCCTTGATCAGTTCCAGTTTGTCCAGCTCTCCTAGAGTAACAGTCTGTCTTCTGGAATCTCCTTCATGCTATTGATTCTGTGCTGCAAGACACAGCAAACCTTTTGGCAATGGCAGATTTTGAAGTTCCACCCTGGAGGAATTCAAGTACCTGTGGAACGTTTTTAGGGTCCTGGTATCGGCTCATGCTGCCAGCTGTCAGAAAAGATGATGAGGGAACCTCCGTCTGCAAAACTATTGATGTTTTGGGGGTTGTCTCACTGCTGTCACTCTAGTGCACCTATTTTTAAAAACTTATCAATAATCCCCTCTGCTACTTAATTGACCAGACCAATATCCCAGAGGTTTAACTGACTCAATGATGTATTCTGATTAAAAAGTGTTTCTTTCTTTCTTTCTTTCTTTCTTGAGCACATCCCTCTGAAATTTAGTGGAGTAGAAATATAAAGTAGTACAAAGTGGAAATACTCTGCGATGTCAGTGAATCAGCCAGTGGATGATGCAGCATCAATTTGTACGCAAACACACTACATGGACTTTTGATCTTGATAAAGATGCCATGTCTTTGTATTATTTACTTTTTTACTGCCTTATCTCCTGGTGCCCTCTTCATGCTCTTTTGGCTTTGATTTTCTATTCAGACTCTTTATGCATTAATCTTATCTGCATCTAAATCTGTTGCTGCTGAAGATTTCCACACTTTCACATTTTCCCCACAAACGTAGAATCTGATGTCTCTCCTCACACTGCATCTATTATTATGGAAATCTGGGCACCCAGAAAGTAAGCCAAGCTTGATTTATGTGATCCTGATCATCATGAAGAATTGTATGAGTTAAGAGGATCTGACTGAAACACAATTTTGCTTCTCTAGAAGTTTCGTAGCATCTCCACAAGGCCTCAGTAACCAGGAAAATCATCTTTTCCCTCGCTTCATCACAGCTTCTTCTTCTTCTTCTTTTTTTTTTTAAATGCAGCTTTTAAAATTTTTTATTTTTTCATCCACCTCTTTGGTCCAGATGGGAATGAAGTCCTGCTGATCGACTGACACATTTTGCGCAGTCGTTGATTCCTACAGTATAAATGACTTTTATTCATGTTGACCATGATGTTGACAAATGTGGTTTTAATATTTTCATTAGGGCTAGCAGTATGGCATCATGTTCATAACTGTACTACAGATTTTCAGACTCTTTTTGAGTTTGCACATAAAAATGCAATATCAGACACGATCACACACTAATACTTATTTTTAGATGTCATTTCGATAAATGTCAAATTTGGTCCAGTCTTCCTCATGTCAGCTGCTGGTATGTCTAACCCATTTTTAATGTCACGGTCCGGGGCAGCGGCCGTGGGGAGAGTGGAAGGAGGACTCAAAACGCAGCACTTATTCAGGTGTGAGGGTGATTTATTGATAATATCAAATATAAAGTGGGGATGGTAAAACAGAACTAAGGATGAACTAACTGGGAGAAACTACACGAAGAAATAGCAAACCTGAGCATGAAGGGAGAACAGCAGGGAGAGCACGCAGGGGATTACACCAGGTATGAACACAGACGACGCGACGAGGAGCAGAGGAAATCACACACTATAAATACACAAGGAGACACTGGGAAATCACACACAGGTGGGGGAAACAGCTGGACCTGATTAACCTGACGAGACAGGGGAACACTAACACCAGGGACCAACAGAGGGAGCACAAACCCAGAACCCAGTGTCTAAAATCCCAAACACAAACCATCCCAAAACAGCCCACGAATAATAATGAAAGTAATAACAATAAAGAACATAAACATAAAGTCACTGAGTCATGGTCGCAGGACCATGACATTTAACCTACTGGAAACCTGGATGTAGTGATTTTTTGATGATCTGATCAGTTACAGTAGGGCAAAAAAGTATTTAGTCAGCCACCGATTGTGCAAGTTCCCCCACCTAAAATGATGACAGAGGTCAGTAATTTGCACCAGAGGTACACTTCAACTGTGAGAGACAGAATGTGAAAAAAAAAATCCAGGAATTCACATGGTAGGATTTGTAAAGAATTTATTCGTAAATCAGGGTGGAAAATAAGTATTTGGTCAACAACAAAAATACAACTCAATACTTTGTAACATAACCTTTGTTGGCAATAACAGAGGTCAAACGTTTACTATAGGTCTTTACCAGGTTTGCACACACAGTAGCTGGTATTTTGGCCCATTCCTCCATGCAGATCTTCTCGAGAGCAGTGATGTTTTGGGGCTGTCGCCGAGCAACACGGACTTTCAACTCCCGCCACAGATTTTCTATGGGGTTGAGGTCTGGAGACTGGCTAGGCCACTCCAGGACTTTCAAATGCTTCTTACGGAGCCACTCCTTTGTTGCCCGGGCGGTGTGTTTTGGATCATTGTCGTGTTGGAAGACCCAGCCTCGTTTCATCTTCAAAGTTCTCACTGATGGAAGGAGGTTTTGGCTCAAAATCTCACGATACATGGCCCCATTCATTCTGTCCTTAACACGGATCAGTCGTCCTGTCCCCTTGGCAGAAAAACAGCCCCATAACATGATGTTTCCACCCCCATGCTTCACAGTAGGTATGGTGTTCTTGGGATGCAACTCAGTATGCTTCTTCCTCCAAACACGACGAGTTGAGTTTATACCAAAAAGTTCTACTTTGGTTTCATCTGACCACATGACATTCTCCCAATCCTCTGCTGTATCATCCATGTGCTCTCTGGCAAACTTCAGACGGGCCTGGACATGCACTGGCTTCAGCAGCGGAACACGTCTGGCACTGCGGGATTTGATTCCCTGCTGTTGTAGTGTGTTACTGATGGTGACCTTTGTTACTTTGGTCCCAGCTCTCTGCAGGTCATTCACCAGGTCCCCCCGTGTGGTTCTGGGATCTTTGCTCACCGTTCTCATGATCATTTTGACCCCACGGGATGAGATCTTGCGTGGAGCCCCAGATCGAGGGAGATTATCAGTGGTCTTGTATGTCTTCCATTTTCTGATGATTGCTCCCACAGTTGATTTTTTACACGCCAAGCTGCTTGCCTATTGTAGATTCACTCTTCCCAGTCTGGTGCAGGTCTACAATACTTTTCCTGGTGTCCTTCGAAAGCTCTTTGGTCTTGGCCATGGCGGAGTTTGGAGTCTGACTGTTTGAGGCTGTGGACAGGTGCCTTTTATACAGATGATGAGTTCAAACAGGTGCCATTCATACAGGTAACGAGTGGGGGACAGAAAAGCTTCTTACAGAAGACGTTACAGGTCTGTGAGAGCCAGAGATTTTCCTTGTTTGAGGTGACCAAATACTTATTTTCCACCCTAATTTACGAATAAATTCTTTACAAATCCTACCATGTGAATTCATGGATTTTTTTTTCACATTCTGTCTCTCACAGTTGAAGTGTACCTCTGGTGCAAATTACTGACCTCTGTCATCATTTTAAGTGGGGGAACTTGCACAATCGGTGGCTGACTAAATACTTTTTTGCCCCACTGTATACTTTGGATACATTAGTGACACTAGCTGTAATTTTTTACAATAAATGCCTATTAAGAAATTAATTGTTTTTATCCCTTAAATAAGCTACTGTCGTCACCACACCATGCAGGCAGGCAGCACAGATACCCAACGTCTTGAACACAATAACTCAAGAACAAGGTGTTGTAAGGTTTTTAAACTGATACCGTGGTTCAGGGAGTTGGGAAGCTCATCTTGGAACCACAACGTTGCTGGTTCAATCCCCAGCTCTGTCTGTCTTGGTCGTTGTGTCCTTGGGCAAGACACTTCACCTACTGGTGTTGGCCAGAGGGGCCGATGGTGTGATATGGCAGCCTTGCTTTTGTCAGTCTGCCCCAGGGCAGCTGTGGCTACAACTGTAGCTTGCCTCCACCAGTGTGTGAATGAATAGTGAAATTGTAAAGCACTTTGAGGGTCTCGACGAGCGCTATATAAATGCAATCCATTATTATTATTATAGGTGCTATTAGAAATCTCAGATGAGGTCAAATCTCAGTGACCATGAGGTCAATGTCAGAGGACAAGTTTTTCTGAAAATCTTGTGAATGATAACTGAAGAAGAAAATCACTTTGGATGTTCAAACTTAAACCATAGGTGCTTCTACTAGGGAGGCTGAGGGGTAGCACTGGTGGCCACCAGTAACAAGGCAGGAAGCTCGTATCTGATGCCAAAAACAATGAGTTTAATTAGCTTAAATGTAGTTGGAACTAATCATTTGTACCAAATACTTTTATACTTATCAAAAATAATTAATTAGAAAATGCCAATTATCTTCAATACTTGAGGAAAGTAAAGGCAAGTCACCATAAGCTGAAATAAAGCGGTGCAGGCGCTGGTTCTGAGGAGGGATATAATTATTTTACTCCCTGGTGTGGTGCTACAGGCCACATTAAGAGTACATGAAGTCTGAATGAATATGTCACGTGAGGAAGCATACAGCAAATGATGGTTAAAAGGGTCCATGCCCACACAGTGTTAATTTTCCCTTTTTACAAGCTTATTAGTGTGGCCCCCTACCTCACTGTCAGATTCTCAAGTGGCCCTTTTAATGTTTGGTCCACTGTTGGTTGTTGCTGTCACCATCCTTTGCAGCTGTTCATCTCTCCACATCTTCACCTCAGCTGCTCTGCCTTCCAGCATCACTGCACTGCTCAAGTGTGATGGAATACACAGTTCCTGTTACCTGTCAGTCTGAAAAATTAGGCTCCCCTCTGTCAGAGTCCAGTTACAGCGCCTCTCGCTTGTATCTGTCATTCATTTGCCCTCTGTGTTCTCCCCTCATGTTCCTCATGCTTCTCACACTTTGTTTTCCCCATTTTTTCTTTGCTTTTCTTTACTTTTTTGGATTTTTGGTTTCTTGTTTTGTGAATGCAACAGCCAAATCAATGTTCACTTCATGTTCACTGTGCCTACCTCTGTGTCTTTTCTCTTCTTTAACTCTAGATACATAGGTAGATGTTAAGATGCCGCGGCCACGTCCAGACGCCTTCCTGACCTCTCCGCACAGACTATGCACCTTTTTAGTTGTTTACTTATTTATTGCTTTGTCAGACACTCCAAAATCTTTTAGTTTTATTTAATTTAATTTATATAATGTATATAATATTACTGCTCATAATGTCCTCTTTGTATATATTGACTCACTGAATATAATGTTCTCTCTCTTTATGCACAGTTGAGGAGCATATCAGGTCACATTTCACTGCGTGTTGTACTTGTATAACTATGCACGTGACAAATAAACAATCTTGAATCTTGAATCTTGCTGCCAGTGACCCGTTCAACAACAAAACTTTGAAAGTCATCTTTAACCGGCTTTACAAAGGATTTAATGAAATTCCTCCTATCACCCCCAAATACCCTTGTGGAAAAAATGTAATGATACAAATCGACAGTATTTCCATTATTTAATGATTCTGTAATTTTCATGAAATGCTGGTACTCTTTAAAATAGTTCAGCTCAAGGGCAAAATGCTGACTTTGTAGTAGAAAAGGGTAGGGAAAAACATAACACTCATCACCTTACTTATCATTTCCAGCCAGAGGAGAGGATCTTTGCCAAACTGAGAAGTTCTTAATGCTGTCCTGAATGCAGGACACAACAGATGCAGACTGGCAAGGAGTAAATCCAAGCGAGTGTAACAAACACACAGAAGTTGCATTAAGGACTTTGTTGTAATTTAAAGACCTTACAATAATGCAGAGAAAACCTGAATAATCAGATGACCCCATATGAGCAAATATTTGGCGACAGTGGGAAGGAAAAACTCACTTTTAACAGGAAGAAACCAGGCTCAGAGAGGAGTTGCTGCAACCAACTGGGGGTGATACGAAAAGAAGAGAGTAGAGGGAGACTGAGAAAAAAAATGTTACCAATGTCTTAGCTTCAGATAACTCTAAAGTAAAATACTTTGATGCTAAATATAATAACAGATAAAACTGTTACGAAGAAAGGTGGAAGGCACAACAACAATTTTGCTCTGGCTCATTACTGAGCCTCCTTTTGGTTTGAGTGTTCAGTAATGTGCAAATGAGCAACTGATTAATGACACAGGCCAGGCCAGGAAGGCAGAATCAGATGGGAACACAGGTAAAAAAGGCAGCAAGAAATGACTAACCACAGTCATAGCACACAGTCTGGCACAGCAGTGAGCGTCCCTCTGTAGTAGAATACTGATTGCTGATGACAGCAGCTGGGTCAGCAGGTCATTGGGTCAGCTGTAGTTAATGGGAACATCTCAGTTCTCATAACAGCACCTACTTTCCCTCTCTTTTGTCTTTTTGTTTTAGTCTTAACCCCAATTTGCATGAGATTTATTTCTCTAGAGGGTATTTTAACATGACCTTTTTATGTCAGTGGTTATAATCCAGTCTGGAGTGCATGTTATTTTTCACCTTCTCTCCAGTAATTACTAAAGTGGGGATTTTCAGCAAACTTGCTGGTCCTGCAATTTAAATTGATCCCTCAGAGCCACGTCCTCCAGCCAGCATACAGAAAAGACCTTTTTAGGAATCGTCACTCAGCATCATGAGCTCATGTCCTGTTATGTCAGCATTACATTGGTACTGTTGTCTCTGTGGTCTGTTTTTGTCCTCGTGTGATTTTTTTTTCCAGCCATGTTAGCTTGATTATCTTCATGGTAAAAATGTGGTCACAAAACAGTACAGCATCCACGAATGCCTTGAAACATTTCATCAGCCAATGTGGCTCCACTCACTTGAGAAAGGAGCTTAGAAAGTGCTCCCAAATTGTTGAAGGCGGTGTGAGCATTGCATAGCAGGGCTGAGGGTGACAGTCGTAGGGTACAGGCCTGGTGTGAGTACACCAACAGAAAAACAACTGGTGTGATAAATCTTTATATGTTGGGTGGTGGTTGTCTTATTTTGTGTTGTAAACTAGTGCTGGTATGCACAAATGCACCAAGCTTGAACTTTTATTAACACTGGCAGTCATTACAGCAAAATCTTGGGCAGTGCCTAGCTTTCCCTGAGACATATCCCATAGTGCACCAGGGTGAGATCATCAGGACCAATCCGACTTTCCTTAAAGCAATGAGCTGCGTTCAGGAACAACATGTTAAATATATTACAGTTGTGTCCAGCCCTGAAGACATATCCAGGTTCTTTGGAATAGTTCAAAAACTATTATAAAGGAATTACTGTAAGACACAAAGCTTCATTTGGAGACATAAACAATTAAAAAGAAAATGAAATTTGTGACTTCTTTGTTGATATAAAAAAACATATTACTGCGGCGTTTTTTTATCTTACACAATATCGCAGATATTTTATATAGAAAAAGAGACTGGGTCTAAAAATAAGACCACTTTCAACGGTACTTAATTAATATGATTCTATTTATATTTTTCACGTAATGTTTTTTTTTATACACAAGTACAATTTGAAACGTTAAGTATAACGTAATGTACTCAGATTAAATTTACTGGAGTGGTAAACCTTTGGATCCTATATTTCAGTTGCATTTTACTCATAATTGCTGCTATATGTTTATGAAGTCAAAGAATCATTATTTAGGCATATTAGTTTTGGGGAATTATTTTTATAATACTCAAATCCTTAATAGTTATATATATTATGTGTAGTAGTTAACCTCAAAATGAATGGTAACATGTGGATTCCTGCGTTTCTGTGAATTGTCCTATTATAAATATTATGTGTAACAGCTGAAATCAAAACAAACCACAGCATTGCACCTAGGTTACATGTAGGTTCATATTATGTGTACATGTTTCTTGTTTATAAGTACATTTGACTAAACAGTCTATTGATAGTTTTCACTTGTGGTCAGAATACTGGGACACCTGGTGGAGTTTTTTGCCCTGCATCCATCTTTTCAACGTCTTCGAGTTTAACTTGGACGCATTAATCAGCATTTATTCGATACTAATGCAACCCAGGCTGTCAACAGTGGCTCATTTAAATTGTAGGAATTATTTACCTGACACTGGAAAAATACTCAGCTTCACTGTTATGGTGAGACATTAATGTGACAAACTAATACTACAGGAACTTTTCTGGCTCTACACTGTCAAAGTCCAAGTCAGAAAAATTTAAGATTTACATGTTTGTAATTAGTTTGCGCTAGCTATGTAGCACTAACCTTTAAGGATGAACAATTTCTTGTTCTTCACCACATTCAGAGATTTAAATAAAGCTGCTGAGGTAGAATATGGATCAGAATTCCCCCAAATCCATACTTTCTCTTTATATCTTTGTTTTTCCACCATGACAGATGATCCAAGTACCGTATTTCCCGGACTACAAAGCTTTAATCTACAATCCGGCAACAAATAAATTGCACTGCGAACAAAGTCTATCAACAAAGAAAACATTTTTGTTTCATACTTTTCCGTTATATTCCCTTACAAAGCTAGCTTTAACGCTTCGAGGGTTCCTTTGTTCTTGCCGTCGCCTCGACGCTTGACCCAGACTTTCGCTCTGTAGTTGCTTTTTAGCATAGTACTACAAAAAATTGTAAATTTGATTGATAAACGTAAAGGTAACTGTATAAATGTGTTCAATGACTTTGTTACTTTTAATGATTGGAGCACCCGCTTCGATTTGCACTCAATTCAAACTTTACGTTGCACGCTCACCTACCTTGCGTTTGCACCTTTTGTCCACAGGTAAACTGCGTTTTTGTTAACTGAAAACTGAGATTATTAAAGACGCCTGCCAGGGCGGATATTTTCGAAAACTCCGTTTTAGTATTTACGTGTGGACGAGGAAGACAGAGAAAACGCAGCGTCAAAGGTGTGCGCCTATTTTGACGCCACACTGTGCGCCAAGTTTTTGTCTCGGTGCCATGAATTCCTACAATGGCAGACTTAGACAAAATACAGTTAATTTTATTATCTTCAGTGTTTAAATGCTTACATATACACACGCAGTTGTATGTAAAAAAAAAAAAAAAAAAGAGTATGTTTTATCGGGTTTGCTTGTAATTGTTGCCTATATACATTTTAAGCTATTATTTATTATTTAGTTCAATCAATAGATCAAGTTTTGTAGTGACTATGAAATATATTGTAATTATCTGTTTCCTGTTTATCCTAGACAGGGCAAAAAAGGACTCCAAATTTAAAAAAAAGATAAAAATGAAAGACTGGTGCATTGTGCAGTTTAACACTGGTGGTACAGAAATAGTCCCTAGTTCATGGATAAATGGGGAGAAATTGTCATGGCCTCCATATCCTCCATGAGACACATTCAGGATCCACGCCGCAGTAAAGAGGAGAGTTCATCCTGGTGCAACATGGCTCACCTATGCACCAGTCCGACTTCTAATAAGCCATGGTGGGTATCATCTGGATTGGTGTTGTATAAATGTAACAATAACAAGTTTTTCGTGTCCTAATTTATGTCTGGCCATACATTGTGTTTGTACTTCCAGACACATTTCACGAAGCAGAACGCAGTCTTCAGAAATATCTAAGTGAACACTGTGATACGTCTGACCTTCAGTCCGAAGCTGAAACTCAGACCAGTCATAAAAGAAAGCACAAGTAAAACTTTTTTTATTTCATAAACATATCTTTGATTGCTAAGAATTTATGATCTTGTCTTTTATACATATCTGTGGTGCTTGCATACTGCAATATCACCACATAATATAGTCCAAAAAGTGGAAGCTTGTAAACTTTTTTATAAATGCAAAGCCGTGTACACTTGTGCACTTCAAAAATTCCTTGTATACTGTACCTTCTTGCACATCTCCGTTTCCTGTGTGTGTTGTTATAAATCAAACTGTAACTTTAGGAAATAATATTCCAAAAGCACATTTGTAATTACTTATGACCATTTTCAACTTTTTTTCTTTAGACCAAATCCCCTGTACACATATAGTGACTCAGAGGATGAACAGCCCACCAAAAAACGGTTTCCCCAGGCCCCTCGAGTGAAAATACCAGGTAATAAAATACTGTCTAGTGTCTTTGTACATATCTGTGTGTGACACAAGGAAACTTTTGACAAGTTGTCTGTATTCTTAAATACTTAAAAAAAATTATCTTTTTCTGTCAGACCTGACGAGAGCTGTTAACGAACTCCGTGAGGAGGTCAGAGCCATCCGCAATACCGGCTGCAATGAATAGGTAGATGCTGGGGTACTGCCTCTGGATTTGCCCTTGCACAACATTGAGGAGCTAAACAATGCAGAGGCAGCTCTTCAATCACAAGAGGCAAATAAGGCAATGGTAAGTATATAAAGGTTATGTACACTTTGTAACTATAAAGTGTAATAGCTGTCAGATGTGATTTAAATGTGTAAATGCCATTACAAACGAGCTGGCCTCGGTACTTGGGCAGGGAAAAAAACCAAGGACCAGACAAAGCAAAAAAGAGCATTTAAAGCTACAGCGCTCTGCAAATACATATTTGGTAAGTTTTACTGTTTTTTTTGCTATATTACTTTGTCTTTCTTAATAACAAGACTTTCATGTCCGGTTAATCTGGAGATGGAGTCTTTGGTCTTTGGCTTGTTTAGTCAAAGACCAATGTTTATTTTGTTTTAAAGGATACATGGCACACCATGCTAAGACTTATCACTTTTTCCGCTCATAGCTCTTTGGGAATCAAATGCGGCAGTTTGCAGATTTACGCCTCTTGACTTTCATGTTTATCAGCCTAGGAGTTTACATACTTTCTCCCCGCTGAAGACAGTTAACAAGAGCTTATTCATGTGCTCTAATTCACTTTTTTTGTTTGTGTGTGTGTGTGTGTGTATTTTTGTCCTAGATGGCCTGCAGCAGTTAGGGGCAAACTCTATGTCTGAGTTAGTCTTTGCACAAGCAGTGCAGAAATGGCTCCGATACGCCCCAGATCGTTTGGGTGGTGCAGGACACACATCATGCATCCCCATCCCAGAGTAAAAAATTACAAACTTCTGTGAAACATATAAATGTAAATAGGAAACTGTCTTTTAATAAAGTATTTAGCAAACGAAACATGCCTATTGACCTTTTTTTTCTCTGTTACATCACATGCAATGCTTTCTTATTTTAGGATATTAATATTGACATGATACATTGTGAGACATTTGTTTTGTGTTTGTTTTTATAAAGGGTGTCCAATTTGAGGAAAAAGTACAATTATGTGTTTAGGTGGTTTAAGTATTGATGGAAACATGCAGTAGTTTAGTATTGGTTAAAATACCTATAAAGAAAGGTAGATTTCCAGTCATGATTTAACTGTTTTAATAAAAAGCAACTGTGCGAAAGAGGTGGAAAATCAACACCATAGCTCAACAGTGTTTCAATATCAGAATCTGACAGTGTTTCAATGTCAACAGTATTAGAAAATATAACGTTGAAGCAATGTCAGGTTTCAACATTGATTCAACATCAAAACCTGACGTTGTTTCAATGTTAAAAAAGGGTGCAAGAGTGACGTTAGGTCAACGTCACACTTCGACGTTGATTCAATGACATCGCCTGATATTGACTCAACATTGTTTCAATGTTTCCTTGCTATCTGGGAATCGTCTTACGATATGACAAAAATCATGGACAATCCATAGAAAAGCCGCACCTGACTAAAAGCCGCAGGGTTCAAAGCTTGTGCAAAAAGTAGCGGCTTATAGCCCGACAATTACGGTAGTCTTGGTTTGAAACAGGTGAAAACAACAACAAATTCAAATTCAACAACAAATTCAAATTTTATTTGTCACGTACACAGTCATACACAGTACGATATGTAGTGAAAAGCTTGGACAACTGCTCGTGACCTAAAGAAAACAAAAAAGGAAAAGGCTATGAATAAGATAGGAAATAAATATGAAAAATTAAAAAGGGTAAATTTAACTAGGAAGGAATAAAATATAAATTAAGGTTAAAAATGAAATAACTGTACAACACAAATTAGACAACAACACTGTTTTCCTGTACTACTAACCGTACACTATTGGCTATTTGTAAAACTGTACTACTGTTTTGTACATTTTATAAGAAGCATTTGTAATGGTGAAACTTATTTGTCTTATTTGTATTTTCTATAGATATGATGATATATTGTAACCTTTTATAGGACAACAATAAAGCGATGAAGCCATGATATAGTGATAGCTACAGTTCCTAGCATTGGAAATGTCCATGTAAACATTTCTAAAATGTTGGAGTAAGTCACTTCAAAAGTAATTACAGTATCTATGGCCACTGGGTCAGTTGGTAAAGGTTCAGGGAAGAAATTGAAAGAAATAACAAAGAAAAGATCATAGTTAGGGTTAATAGAAACTTTATACAATGTACATGCTATAAAAAAACATTTTCTTATTTATCAGGGTGTAGAATAAATCTCAGTCTAAAGGTGGTGTCACCAGCGTGCCACCATTTAAATTGAAAGTGGCTCACTACAGCACACAAGTATGTTCGTTAAACCAAATCATTTATACGAGCACCCAGCCCTCATTTTTCCACCACTTTTTGACCTGTTTGTATGCGTGTCTGCTCTAAATTCTCACCTGATTCATTGTTTTGATTCCCTTTTATTTATGATCCAATTATCTCTGCATCTCCAAGCAGCACACTGAGATACTGAACAAAGAGTCACCATGGCAACCTCTCTCTCTCTTCTATGAGAGTATGACATCAGCATTTACATATACAAAGTTTATATTATTTCAGTATTAAGATTTTGCTTAATGGTTTTCCTGCTTTTTGAGTTGTTTGTCATCTGATTGAACTTTTCTTTCATTCTTTGTATATCGAAAATTACAGCACATTGTGTCTGTGAGCGTGAGACATTGTTACGCTTTGTCAGTCAGCATGGGGGCCTGTTGGATTCTGCAGGGCGGTATTCACGTGGACAGTGCTGAAAAGGCACGCAGTAATGCTATGAATTGTGGGTAAATAGGGAGTAATGATGGTTGGATTAATGTAATCGGTGGTAAGTCACAGCAGGGGCTCGGCAGGCAAGAAAGAAAGAGACTCAGTATGCCTCCGGACAGTGAAGTGAAAACCCAGCAGGAATCTAAAGAGACTGAAGGCCATTTAAATCAGGAGCTGCATTTTTTACTAAACAGAGGCCGATGATGGTGAAGGAGGCAGCTTGGTTGTTTGGTCAACAATTTGTCATCAATAGGAACTTTAAAAGTAACAATATTAAAATAACCAGATTTTATCAGTGGCTGTTTTCACGTGTAAATGTACTTGCAGTAACACACCAACTGTTCCTTTAGTATTAGTGGCTGAAGATGAACTATGTCAGTCCACCAAAGTGAGACTAGCACTGATCAAAACAGTCTGGACTAAGGAGTCCAGAAATTGGCAGGCTTTGACACTGAATCTGCATTATGTGTTAGCTATGTGGGTAAAAGGGGGAGAAAAGCATGCAAAACAAAGACAGAAGTACTGACCGCACCTCCTCATCTTTGAATTTGGGTTTTTTCCACTCCTATTACCACAGGAGTGGTAATCAAACCAAATATATACATACACTCACTTAAACCTTTTAAAGTCAAATGCTTCAAAATGCTTTTGAATGCGTAATATGACAGTGGTATGGCTTATTACCTTGTTGTTAATGACGATGCCTGACTACAACTGGTAGTGTCTCTTTGTCAGCAGGTTATTTTGACACACTGACCAATACTCAGAACAGTGGAAAAGTTCAAGGAATTCAGTCAAGATCTAAGGAGAATTGAAGATTTACACAAGTTGGGAAGGTCTCTTGGAGCCATTTCACAACAACTGCAGATTCCAAGATCATCAGTTTGATCAACTGTACATAAGTACAAGTTAATTGGATGTGTCATTGCTTTACTGAGACCTGAAAGAAGACCCAGACTGTCACTGTCAGATTAGAAGAACCTGGTTAGGATGTTCAAGAACAACCCAGGAACCACCAAGGCCCTATCCTGTCATGTACTAGAAACTGGAATCTGTGTCACTGCCCACAGTGAAGCGAGTTTTACATGGACTGAGTGGGTCCATGAAAGAGTGCTGACCAAGAAAGAATCCCCAACACCTTCAAGCGTGACTGAAATTTGCAGTTGTTCTCATAGACAAGAGGGGTATAGGGCAGTCCATGGCTTGGAGGGTCAGGACTGTTTTGACAGCAAAAGGGGGACCAGCACAATATTAGGCAGGCAGTCATAATGTTATGCCTCATTGGTTTTTCTACTTATGCACACACGTACCTGATACATGAAAGTCAGGTTTGGTCAAATTAGTACTAATTTGTTTTCTGCTACTGAAATGAAAACTGTCATAGAAGATACTTGAGCAGGTGAGCTATTATGTTGATTCAGGGACTAAATCAGTCTCTGAATGTTTAATGTTGTAAAGCTGGAACTCTGCGTTCATTTGATTTAAACATAAATGACGTTATAATTACATCCATAAAGTCTAAAGCCTATACATTGTGGATCAAAAATCTTTACCAGCTGTGGCAATAAAGAAACAGAAATGTTCTTGCACTGCTGGGTAGAGCTGAAATCAAAGTCAGCTAAAAGAAAATGACTAAAATGTCCTTATTTTTAGGGACACAGACACACATACACACACATACAGAGTTTGTGTTTGCCTGTGGGTTTGTGGATGTGGGCGTGAGAGATTCAGTTTAGCGAAGCAAGTTCTTTCTTTTTTCTTCTCGTGTTTATGAGTTGTTTTATTAAAGCACATGTCAGTCTGTCCTTCTCCTCCTCCTTCTCCTCCCACCTCGTCCTGCTCGGCGTTCTCTCTCCTCGGATAATAAAAAGTTGGGCTGTGTGAAGAGGAGGTCTCTCCGGGGAAGCGTGTTCAAATGAAGAGATGTTCTGATATAAAAATGTGATAATCAACACTTTAAAATGTCCTTGGGCTCCTTCCATCACTGTTCATGGTACACCATGTTTCAATTTTGATTCTGATATTAAAAATTTTAAATGAGTGTGTGTTGAAATAATGGAATTTCTAACAATAGTCTGGAGGCTCCACATGTACCTCAGATGCTAATGATTTTTATTTAACAGGTCGTTTAAAAGCAGGACAGGAATGATCAGAAAAACAGGTGTCATAGCCTCCAAAAACAGATTGAAGCTCAAAACCTTTTTTAGTTTGCTGAGAACCACTTTAGCTGAAGAACTTGTGGGAAAACAGTGGTGATGCCTGAACCATCAATTGATGTGTGGCCATGGAAGAAGGGAGCAGTGTGCACTGCGTGGCTGCAGTAGCCATGAGCAGATTATTGTGATTAATGAGCTGACTGATATAACTCATTAATCAGTACAGCAGACTGTTTGCAAGATAAGACAGGATGAACACAAAATGCTAAATATTAGTCTGCACTAAGAAACATTCAGACAAGGAAAAAACTGGCACCTACAAGTAGGAGAGTTTTACATGCGATGATTAGTTTCGACTTGTGCAATGCCAAATGTCTACAAAAATGTCTAAATTAACAATGCAGTTATAAAATTTGTTACATTTTGTTAAATTTTTGTGTCATAATATGCTGCATGTTTTCAGTAGGTAACAGAACTAATCTGCAGGCTGGTCAGTTGAGCACCTGAGCCCTAACTGCAGAGCTGTTCTGTTGGAATATATGTTGAATTTGTTTTAGCATGGTCTTGCTGAAATAAGAGCCTCTAACCTGGATAGCATCTAATGTTACTTAATAGTACATTGTGGCCAGAGGTTTGGATACACTCAGCATGTGTGCATGAATGTCATGGTAATTATTAGCTTTTAATCATTTCTTTGAATGAATGTTTTTCAAGGCTGGAATGATTGTACAACATGCATCTTAAAGTGTACATGAAATACCACATGTGGAAAATATTACTTATATATTACACAATGGAGCCCTACTCTAAAACCTGTCATAGATTTAACATTGTGAAGCTGAATTTAAGAAATAAGTGCTTATGGTTAAAATTCTAAGAACATGTGTTGTGATATCTTGTACCAGTGCACATTGTGACATCACTGCTAATAAACAGGACCAATAACAAAATGGAAAACAAAGACTCTAAAACTGAAAAGCCAAGGGGGTGACTTTTTTGCTGCCCCTGGCTATAATAATGAGTTTAATGCTATAAAACCAAAGATTTACTCTTTACTTTTGCCGTTTCCAATGGTTCCCCATTGTTTGGCTAGCTGCACTACAACTGGAAAATCCATTTGTTAGCGGTAATTTTCAGGTTTGTAGACTAAGCGATGCAATCAGCTGGCAGAGCGGGTGTTCACAAGATGCGATCAGCACTACTTTATGGAACCCCCAGTGATCTTGGGGTTAAGTATTTCTTTTCAGAATCACACCCAAACAGTTTACAATATGCTGCATATAGTTTAAAACTTGCAACAGGTTGCTATCTGCACATCACAGCACAAAAATACTGACATTTCTTCCCAAAGCATGAAAGGGAATCCTACCATCCATCAGCATCTCTGCAGGTAAACACAAATCGGCACATTAAAGCAGTGGTCCTAGCCTGTTTTGGCGCACTAACATAAAAATGTTGTCGGAACCATACTGAATTTCGCCAGAGAAACACACACACACACACACACACACACACACACACACACACACACACACACACACACACACACACACATACAGTGGGGCAAAAAAGTATTTAGTCAGCCACCGATTGTGCAAGTTCCCCCACTTAAAATGATGACAGAGGTCAGTAATTTGCACCAGAGGTACACTTCAACTGTGAGAGACAGAATGTGAAAAAAAAATCCATGAATTCACATGGTAGGATTTGTAAAGAATTTATTCGTAAATTAGGGTGGAAATTAAGTATTTGGTCACCTCAAACAAGGAAAATCCCTGGCTCTCACAGACCTGTAACGTCTTCTGTAAGAAGCTTTTCTGTCCCCCACTCGTTACCTGTATGAATGGCACCTGTTTGAACTCATCATCTGTGTAAAAGACTCCTGTCCACAGCCTCAAACAGTCAGACTCCAAACTCCGCCATGGCCAAGACCAAAGAGCTTTCGAAGGACACCAGGAAAAGTATTGTAGACCTGCACCAGACTGGGAAGAGTGAATCTACAATAGGCAAGCAGCTTGGCGTGTAAAAAATCAACTGTGGGAGCAATCATCAGAAAATGGAAGACATACAAGACCACTGATAATCTCCCTCGATCTGGGGCTCCACGCAAGATCTCATCCCGTGGGGTCAAAATGATCATGAGAACGGTGAGCAAAGATCGCAGAACCACACGGGGGGACCTGGTGAATGACCTGCAGAGAGCTGGGACCAAAGTAACAAAGGTCACCATCAGTAACACACTACAACGGCAGGGAATCAAATCCCGCAGTGCCAGACGTGTTCCGCTGCTGAAGCCAGTGCATGTCCAGGCCCGTCTGAAGTTTGCCAGAGAGCACATGGATGATACAGCAGAGGATTGGGAGAATGTCATGTGGTCAGATGAAACCAAAGTAGAACTTTTTGGTATAAACTCAACTCGACGTGTTTGGAGGAAGAAGCATACTGAGTTGCATCCCAAGAACACCATACCTACTGTGAAGCATGGGGGTGGAAACATCATGCTATGGGGCTGTTTTTCTGCCAAGGGGACAGGACGACTGATCCGTGTTAAGGACAGAATGAATGGGGCCATGTATCGTGAGATTTTGAGCCAAAACCTCCTTCCATCAGTGAGAACTTTGAAGATGAAACGAGGCTGGGTCTTCCAACATGACAATGATCCAAAACACACCGCCCGGGCAACAAAGGAGTGGCTCCGTAAGAAGCATTTGAAAGTCCTGGAGTGGCCTAACCAGTCTCCAGACCTCAACCCCATAGAAAATCTGTGGCGGGAGTTGAAAGTCCGTGTTGCTCGGCGACAGCCCCAAAACATCACTGCTCTCGAGAAGATCTGCATGGAGGAATGGGCCAAAATACCAGCTACTGTGTGTGCAAACCTGGTAAAGACCTATAGTAAACGTTTGACCTCTGTTATTGCCAACAAAGGTTATGTTACAAAGTATTGAGTTGTATTTTTGGTATTGACCAAATACTTATTTTCCACCCTGATTTACGAATAAATTCTTTACAAATCCTACCATGTGGATTCATGGATTTTTCTTTCACATTCTGTCTCTCACAGTTGAAGTGTACCTCTGGTGCAAATTACTGACCTCTGTCATCATTTTAGGTGGGGGAACTTGCACAATCGGTGACTGAATAAATACTTTTTTGCCCCACTGTATGGAGAGAGAGTATGCATTGTATGCAAACCGATAATTAATATTAAAATCTGTAACATAATGTATTGTTTGGAGTTTAGTCTGTTACTGTTACTACTTTTACCATTTCTTCTTGGAGCAACTGTAACGCACATAATTTCCTTAGGGAATAAAGTATTCTGATTCTGACTCTGATTGTTTCAGGATGACCTGCCATCTGCTTACCTGTATCTTTTGCTCGTTTCTCTTCCTCTTCTTTTCTATTTTTTCTAAACTGAGGACCTGATGGCTTTGAACTTTTCTTGTCCATCTTACATTGGTTTTAATTTTGCACTCCAGTATGAACACAAATCCCCCAACCCGAGGATCACCACAACATAACCTAATAGACCTACACCATAGTTCAAAGATTCACTTTGTCTAGGGTTTATTTCTGGGATTTCACACAACCCAGGATTCAAATCATGAATACATAATGGACTTGGATTTACATCATTATGAATGAAATGTGCTCTATTTGGAAGCAGCCGGCCCCCCTCCCCTTTCGACGGCTTGTGTGTGAGACTTTAAATCATCAAACTGTAAATTATAAATTTTAAATTGTTATTGATCCCTTTATCCCTGGTCCTAAAGTGTATATTTATTTTCTTACTCTTCTTATATTTATTGTTTGTTTACTTGCACTGCTGTAACTGGAGCCTCGTCGTCTCGTCTCTCTATATACTGGACTGTATGTAGCGGAGATGACAATAAAGTTTACTTTGACTTCAGCATGTCCCCTTTTCGGGCTGTGCCCGGCCGTTCCCGGCCGGGCCCCATGGGCTAAGGCCCAGCCACCAGACGCTTGGTGCAGGGCCCCGGTAACCCTATAAACTGTTCCCTCAATGTTTTCCTCATAAGGGTCTTCTGAATCGCTCTTTGTCTGGTCCCTCACCCCGGACCAATTTACCAGGGGGCAAAAGCCCCCGGACAACAAACCCCTCCACCACGATAAGGTAACGATTCACGGAAAAGTCTATGCCAGGGTGCTGGAAAGGAAAGGAAAATTTGTCCACTAGTTGAACCTCGGATACAGGAGGAACAATGTGGTTTTCGTCCTGGTCGCGGAACACTGGACCAGCTCTTTATCCTCTCCAGGATACTTGAGGGCGCATGGGAGTTTGCCCAACCAGTCTACATGTGTTTTGTGGACTTGGAGAAGGCATTCGACCGTGTCCCTTGGGGTGTCCCGTGGGAGGTGCTACAGGAGTATGGGGTGTCTGGCCCATTGCTACGGGCCATTCATTCCCTATACAACCGTTGCAAGAGCTTGGTTCGCATTGCCGGCAATAAGTTGGACTTGTTCCCGGTGGGTGATGGGCTCGGCCAGGGCTGCCCTTTGTCACAGGTTCTGTTCATAATTTTTATGGATAGGATTTCTAGGCGCAGCCAAGTGGCGGAGGGCTTTCACTTCGGTGGCCTCAGAATCTCATCTCTGCTTTTCGCAGATGATGTGGTTCTGTTGGCTTCATCGGGTGATGGCCTCCAGCTTGCACTGGAACGGTTCCACACTTGGCTGTGTGAAGCAGTGGGAATGAGGATCAGCACCTCCGAATCTGAGGCCATGGTTATCAGCCGGAAAAGGTTGGAGTGCATACTCCGGGTCGGGGATGAGTTCCTGCCCCAAGCATTTCACTACATATCGTACTGTGTATGACTGTGTACGTGACAAATAAAATTTGAATTTGAATTTGAAGTGGAGGAGTTCAAGTTTCTCGGCAGATCGACAGACGGATTGGTGCTGCGGCCGCAGTGATGTGGCGGCTGCACCGGTCCGTCATGATGAAGAGAGAGCTGAGCATAAAAGCGAAGCTCTCAATTTACCGGTCGATCTACGTCCCTATCCTCACCCATGGCCACGAGCTGTGGGCAGTGACCGAAAGAGCGAGATCACGGATACAAGCAGCGGAAACGAGCTCCCTCCGAAGGGTGGCTGGCCTCTCCCTTAGAGATAAGGTGAGAAGTTCAGCCATCCGGGAGGGGCTCAGACATCAAAAGGAACCAGCTGAGGTGGTTTGGGTATCTGACAAGGATGCCTCCTGGGTGAGGTGTCCCACCGGGAGGAGGCCCCGGGGCAGACCCAGGACACGCTGGAGAGATTATATCTCTCGGCTGGCCTGGGAACGCCTTGGTGTTCCCCCGGATAAGATGGAGGAGGTGGCTGGGGAGAGGGAGGTCTGGGCTTCTCTGCTTAGGCTGCTGCCCCGACCCGGCCCCGGATAAAGCGGAAGAAGATGGATGGATGGAAAAGAAAGTCTTAACTATGATATAACTGGGGGTTAAACCAAGACACTGATGTCACATACTGTATTCAAAAGGTGGTTGCTACATATGGCCTAAAAAAAAAAAAGCCAGCTTTACAATAATGTTAAATCTGTGACATTTTTAGATTTTTTAAAGGCTCCATGGTGTAAATTAGCCATCATATATTTATTGTTTCATGCCCACTTCAGTGACTTCAGTGACTGCACTGGGAATTCAAAGATGAACTAGTGTTCCTGAGCCATGTTGCATTTCTAACTACAGAATGTATTTAATGCATTGGTGCTGGAGTGTTCAGCAATCACAGCTGTTCAGTGTTGGTTATCACCCTTTTGCCCTTTACATACAGAGATTTCTTAGGACTCTATGAATTCTTTAAAGTTATTTACTGTGGATGACCAAATTGCAAAATTCATTGCAATTTTATATTGAGAAATATTAAGTTCAACTATTTGATTTAAGTGATTGCTCACAAACAAAACTCTACATACATTCAAAAACTCTCTAACAAGCTCTTTTTGTATCCAGTCATCTTCATTAACTTGTCCATGTGTCCAAGGATTTTTTAAGTATTATACAGATTTCTGAGTCTTCTATTTACTACACTATAGGCTACATTCTGACTTACATATTTTACATATTTTATTAGACACACACAGCCTTTTTTCCATTTACCTGAAAATGTTGACCTTGTCACTTTTGATCTTACAAGTCTGACCAAACCTTTAATTTTTTACTTTTGTATTAATTTTTTTACTAATTTTGAGCCTTTAACATTTTGATTATAATTTTGACACCAAAGTTTTTTGTTTTTTTTAAACATTTTATTCAACTTTGACTTGAAATCTGACTGAACTGGAAATATTTTGTTCACTCATACCTAACTTCTCTTTTTGTTTCCTTTTCAGTTCAAAGTACGACCATCAGTGAATGAATTAATGACAGTCAGGGATCAATCTGCCTTCCTTTGTGAGCAATGAAGGAGCTCAATCTGTCAGCCAGATGATGAACAACCACTCAGGAAAAATACTTTAAATTGAATAAGAAAACTGCAGAGGAAAGTGGCTGCAGCATCTAAACACTGTGAAGAATTGAAGGAAACCACACATGCAGATGATGATGATCAATAAATCTGCAGGGCCTGAAGGCTGAGGCAGAGATAAACTATAATCCCTGTTAGATCTCCTTGGGGAAATGGCAGTGATGGAAGGATCAGGAGGCGGTAAATGAGTGAAATGTTTGGGATCAATTTTGTGGTATCTTCTCCTGCCAACATTCCCTCTGGTTTATTTTGATATCTGCTGCTCTTGTTATATTGTTTACTCTGAAATCGCGGCCTCGGGGGAATCTTTGAAAGTACGCGAAAGATCCTCAAAGTCAATATTTAACCTAAAAAAAAAGCTAGATAAAGTTATAATCCTAGGTACAATACTGACTTGTGTGTGTTCAGTGAAGTCAAATTCATGAATTTTATTTGACACCTGGGATTGAAATGGAAACAAAAGAGCAATAAGTGGTTCAAACTAATGTCATTGGTGCAAAAGCTGTTAAAGTGCTGTTTGATTTGTTTAGCAGGCTCTGAGAAAAGAGCTAAGACGAAGTTGCCTGAAATAAAGAAAACAAGATGTAAAATAGTGTGAGGGGAGGAAAAAAAAAGTAAATCGAAAGACTGTAATTATACACATTTGATTACCAACTGTGTGGTTTCAGGATGTAATAGAGGCCTGTCACAGAGCATAAGGAGAGGGGTAATCAGTGGACACAAAGTGCCACTGTGCCAGCGTTGGAAGAGTGACAGCAAAACTATGGATTTTAATGGGAGGGCCTCTAAACGTTGAAAGAATCAGGCCTTCCTAATGCATATTTTGTGTTTTACAGTTTCATTTGACATGTTTTTGCTGAAAACTACGATTTTCAGATAAAACAAGACGTCTGTCACTCCTTGAGTCATCAATCAGAAGTTTGTTATGAAATGTATCAAACCCCTCCTGGTTCCAACTTTTTGCCAATCCAAGTCCAGTTCTTTTCAAGTGTGACATCTTTTTAAAAACATGTCACACTTGTCTTTGGAACTTGTGTGCAGCATCTGCAAAGACTGATTGTCCTCATATGCTACAGGTGGAAGGGGAAAATAAAATTATTGAAGGTATAGTGTTGTTTGTTCTGTGTAGTCTTGTCATATTCTAATCATATTTCCTCATGGATAACGGTCTTCAACAGCTCAGTGAAGACCGCTTGGTGGGTGGCTTGGATGATAGACGGAGGAATGAAGGCCAATTTCAGTGTGGACTGAAGAGATTTATGCCAAGCGTTACACAGCCCCATTGCTGTCAAATGTTGTGAGTGAGATGAAACACATGCTAATATTAGTTCCCAAACACAGATTTTCATTGCCACTTGGACCGAATAAATCCTTGTGAATGTAGAACTAAGAGGGAAGTACACAGATGTGTGGATGTATGGTATGATCTTCTACCAACCTGATTTTTGACAGTCTGGGAGTAGACTCAAAGGGACTGACTATTCTCTTTGGACTTCACTTACATTCGCATAACCTCCTTGATTGAAAGTTTCAGTGAACTATTTTACAATAACCAGGAAAATTTGTTTTGTAATTTGTTGGATTAAGCAAAAAGACCTTATGAACTTTTAACAGTTCCCTTTTTGCTCTGTTCTGCTGGGTGCACTGACATCTATTCACTGGACTGCTTGGATACTCACAATGAAGTTCACATTGAGTTGATGAACAAAGGGAATCTTACCTAAGAGTCTTCTGATTGTTAAGATATTGTGTACAAATGTGTGGCATGGCGGTAGTGATTAGCTCTATCTGAGATTGAACCTTCGCTAGGCCTGTCTGTGTGGAGTTGGCATGTGACTTCCTGTTGAGCTCTCCCCTGACTATTCTCTTTTGCTTCCAGTTTTACATATATATGAATGTGTTACAAATTTTATATATTGTTGTTGTTATTAAGCAATTGGAAGCACCTGCTTAAAACGTATCAATGGACATTCAGACTTATCATCGTATAACTGAAGAAAACCTAAAAGTTCTGAAGTACTTCTTTCTTTCATTCATACTTCCTCTTTATTTGTCACGCAGAATGTCTATTACAGACCATATGCTATTATTTAACAGGCACCACAGTGAATATTTTATCTGATATGTAATCCTGTCTGACTGGGACTGAAAATATCTTTATTGTTACTATTATTATTTTTTATTAACTAAGATTTTGTTAAGAGACTAAAAAGCAAATGTTGAGAAATCATTTTCATCAGTCTCCTGCAGGGAAAGAATATTTACAGAAATGTTAACAGAAAAACAAACAAACAGAAAAAGCAAAAAACAGCTTGTTTGTGTCTCATCTCTGTCACAGTCTGTTCATCATGTGGGAGTGAGGAGGGATGGAACGACACGAGCATGAACGGGGGAAAAACGAGAAGATCGATTTGGTAAAAATGGAAAGAGGCAAAGCAACCCTCACTCCAAAATTTGTCTAATATTAACACAGTGTTGTTCTTTCCCACATCTCTTTCTTTCTGTCTTTGTTTGACTTTTTTCCTGTGCTCTCTTAATCATCTTTGCTTCTTTTTCTCACCTCCTACTACTTTGATTTTGTTCTGTCTCCTTTCCTCCTCTTCTGTTTGTTTTTTATGGGTGAAGTTTGCCTTTTTCCGAAACCTCTCTAGTTTCATCCATGCCTCATCTCTCTTCCTCCCTGCTCTGATTTGTAATTAATCCCCTCTTCTGCCTACGCCTATCTCCGGAGGGATTTGCGAGGAATCCTTTAATTACCCTGTGCTTACTAAAACCACTTAAAAACTAAACTTCTACAACCAATAACAACCTCTCCAATGGTGAACCTCAGAGGAAACGCCTAGAAGGACATTTAGATTTCTGCACTTTGGACACCAACTAGTACTTCTTCATCTCGATTAGCAGTCATTACTGTAGTTAATATTTGTAGGCTTCAAAGTTTGCCCAGGAAGTAAGGTATTACTTATGCTCTTAAAAATTCTTCTCTGTGGCTGACTCTGCCTCATCTCAGGGTTTTTGTAAGCCAGGGAGTGTTTGAATAATTTATGGCTCAACTGGAACAAGCCTAAAAAGAGGCTATAAGTATGTATTTAAAGGGTAATGATGTGTGTGCAGAACAGCAGGTGCACCAATCAGAGCAGTCATGCTGACTGACATTTCACGACTACTACTTGCACAAACAGAAGGGTGATAGATTGTGACCCTCCCAGAGGATTATGATATCACACCCTTTACAATCTCCTCAGCACTGATACACAACATCATTATCTGAGACTTCAGGGAAGCATGGCCTCGTGAGTGGGTGTTGGGGTGGAGATTGTGGGTAGCATATTAAAAAAAAATTGCCGTTGTAATTATTTCGTATAATTCATGTTGACTTTTGTGGATTTAAAAAAATCAATGATACGGACTTAATGGGATATCACTTTATTTTCTTTTTTCTATTCAGAGTTTGACCTCGCAGATGAGGTTCATTATTTTAGTGAGATGCCCACGACAGGGATTGAAGGTTCAAACAATCAATACATACAATTTCATAAATAAAATTATAATTGACTGATTATTTACACATGGCACGAAGATGAATCTGAAGATTTTTAAATAATCAAACAGCAAACAAGGAGATGTAATAAACTAAAAGCTTCACTTCATGGAGTGACTTCTGTGGTGCTTCCACCATCACCTACAGCCAAAGAAAATTTCAGCCCAAAAATCCTGACTTAAATCAGTGGTTGCGCCTCTAATTTCAGGCTTTTGCGTTTGTCTGTTAATTATTTAAAATGATTAAAAAAACAAAACAAAACCCTACAATACAGCTGATGTGAAGCAGACAACAATAAATAATGAATTTAAGGTCACACAAGTTAAAACATTCAGTATGATCTCATGGCTGTTTCTAATATCACCAATATTTCAAAATTGATCAATTTTAATATGATATTCGAAAAGTGCACAATTGGATGCATAAGAAGTACAATTTGAAAACATTTTAGTCTTTGGGCCCGTCAAAGTGAGATTTTTTTTCCCCCATTGAATATTCTTTGTATGAAATAGCAGAAGACGTTAGTCCATATTGTCCATGTTTGATATATCAAAAAACAAAAAACAAACCAAAATCAGAACAAAAATAAAAAAGTGTGTTTGTGCATTTTCTACAAACTAAGTGACAATGTAGCACAATTACACACATCTTGAGGCATTACTAATGTAACCATACTTTACATAATGTAATAATGTATCCTCTGAACTGAGAATCTGGGTCAATTATAGAGATCATCTTTCAGTAAATGATTACTACTGTGGACCTTTGCAACAACCTAAAGTGAAAAGTTAAAATTCAAACAAACACAGTTATTGTTTTCACGATACTTGAATTGTTTTAATGAAACAACACAAAGTTTCCACTTTCAAACCTCCTGTTTTTCTGTATGGGGTTTATGGTTTGTCTTTGTTCCCGGGTGGGATTCCTCCAGGTGCTTACGTTTCCTCCCACAGTCTAAAGACATGGTCATGGCTTAAGTGTTGAGTCTAAATTTTATTTTTTGTCTCGCCTTGTGTCAGACTGGTGACCTGTACAGGTTGTATCCTGTCTCTCGACTCAGGACATCTGGGACTGTTTGTTAGAAACTGAAAGTTTTAATTCCATTTTTCATGTGATTCATTTTGATTGATGTTGCAAACTGGGGAGAAAAAAGGAAAGCATTACAAAGAGCAGATTGTGTCATTCATGCTCGGATAGAAACACTTTTTAAAATTAGACGTACTTTGCCTGCATGTGTGTTTGAACTGCTCCTGGCTTGTACTATTTTAAACAGCAGAAGACAGATGGGGCAGAGATAAATTCTTCACAAAGACAAATTGGATGGTTGAACCGTACTTGCTGTGGGCGAATCAGATTAATACAATATGAGACACTCTCTCTCTCTCTCGCTCTCTCTCCGTTTGCAAATCAGAAGTTCCACCTTGCGCTCCAGTAGTGCTCCACATTTATTTCACTCTGAAATTGAATCATTAGTACTGAATCAAATGGAAGAGTAGCTTATTTTAGTAAAAGCATTGAAATTGAAGGAGTGGTGGAGCTCCCTCTGTGATCTCTGATTTGCCTGGCAGTAAAATGCTAAATTGGAAATGATCCTTTAATTTGAATAATGACTGCAGCTGTCTTAATTATAGTTGCAGCTGTTTGTACCATTTAAAAATTTATATGAAATCCAGAAAACAACAAATATAGAATTGATTCTTCATGTGTTTGGACAGTAATCAGCAACCAAGAAACTCCTATTGGCTCAAAAAGCACTGACTACAATTACAAAAGGCACATTTATGTGTAAACATGTGCTTTTATTTCTGAGCTGTAATGCCATCAGACAAAACCCCTTTTAAAACTATATATATATATAAAAACCTATATAAATGGGATCTGTAGAATCAGACATGCAAGAAGAGGACAAAATAATAATATGGCTGCAATACTTTATTTGGACAGGGTGTTACACAGCAGTGATCCCAAGCACAGAGAAACACTCAGAGGCAGATGAAAAGTTGAACAAAGTCTGTACAGCTGGCGAGGAAACCTGCTTGTCTCTGAGAGAGACAAGCAGAGCTTAGAGGCTGTTGAGTATGCTGGCTTGACAGAGGTATGCAGGTTTAGCTGACAGGTTGCAGAGGACTGAGGATCAGAAGCAGCGCCAACAAAGCTGCACAGGAGTTGGAGAAGACGTCTACTGGTGGGTAAGGAATGAGCAGAGTTACCCAAAGCTGCACAGAAATACTAAAATGCTAGAAACATTGCAGCAGTGAGCTTTTGTGGAGTGTAGATTACAGCGGCATGGTTGGGGCAGAACTGTGTGTTTGCAGAGAGTGTTGTTATTGAAATGTGGTGCAGTTGGCAGGCTAAGCCCAAGATCTGACACCACTGCTGTAGTCAGATAGACAATGAGACACACACATACACAGAGGAGGAGGAAACCACGGTTGAAAAGTCCATTTTGTTAAGAAAGTCTTTAACTGAGTGAAGTTACCTTGAAATATCTGGCAGCCATAATAAGACATTCAAATCCTCTAAACACTACGGAAAGGTGCTTCAGTGCTTCCTGTATCACATCCTTCTGCACAGAAAGCACTGAAGCAATGTTCATTAAAGTAAAGGAGATACTGCAAAAACAAACAGTTAATGCAAATAACAAATAATCAACAAAACTGACAATTAATCATTGTGTAACCTAGTGCTCAACAATATTTTATTTCTTCAACAAAAAAAAACATTAAAAAATGTTTTTATAGCTCAGGATTGTCAAACATATGTCCCAGGGGCCAGAATGTGTCCAGCAAAGACTCCAGTCCGGCCCACTGGACGGCCATTCATACATAATAATGGAGTGGATTTATATAGCGCTTTTCAAGGCACCCAAAGCGCTTTACAATGCCACTATTCATTCACTCTCACATTCACACACTGGTGGAGGCAGCTACGGTTGTAGCCACAGCTGCCCTGGGGCAGACTGGCCGAAGCGAGGCTGCCATATCGCGCCATCGGCCCCTCTGGCCAACACTAGGCGGTAGGGTAAAGTGTCTTGCCCAAGGACACAACGACCAGGACAGAGAGCCCAGGGATCAAACCGGTGACCTTCCGGTTACAGATACGCTTCCCAACCCCCTTAGCCACGGTCGCCCATACATTCACACACATTCGTTTAAACACTAAAGCAATTAGACAAAAAATAAACGTAAAAACAGTCCCTGTTTGTCCACTATCTACTATTAAAAGAGTTTAGAGGAGCGGTTCCCAACCCCTGGGCCACAGACCGGTACCAGTCTGTCAGTCGTTTGGTAGCGGGCCACGAGAGTTAAGGCTCGAGTGTGAAATTTATGTTTTTTTCAGGGTTTTTATAATTAAAAAAAAAATCTTTTTTATCGTTAACTCGTTTCCCTGGGTCTTTTCCTGTGTATTATGAATACATTTTCTTTTTTTGATACCGGTACTGGTTTTATTTTGTTGTATTTATCTGCATCTGTGCTGCAAAAAAGGTTGGGGACCGCTGGTTTAGAGAATCTAGAGCAGTTTCAGTGTTCTGGTCCGAGCCACTTAAGTTCAAAGTGGGCTGCTTGTGGACGATGATGTAAAATGACTTTCACGTCTCTGCTCTAGCTCAAACCATGGCAACTAACATACTTTAAAAAAAGAATTCACAAGAAGAGAAACCTGTGTGTTTTGAAATTTAGAAGACAAGTTCTTTTTTTATTTTGTTTTTTGTTAATTTTTTCGTGTGAGCATCTCTCTGAGCTCTTACTCAAATATTTTTATGGTTCTGCCAGACTCAGTGAAAGTGTTTTTGTAGCCTCTGGTATTTTTTTATTAAAACAGTTTACCTTGGCAGGAGTTATATATGTTCAGATTAACCAACAAAAGTCTGTTAAACTGAGGAGGGTATACAGTAGTTTGAACTCCAGATCTGCTGGCTCCAATCCTCTAATGGGATCTCAGTTTCCAAATCTTCTTTCCATGTATTTGGCTTATGATGGGAAATGTCTGGTTGAGTACAAACTGTAAAAATCTGATATGATGCTCCTTTTAAACCAATCCCTTGAGAAGATTATTTTGGTAAGTATTTGTCTGTCCATTCATTCTCTTCCATATATCCTTATCAGGGTCGCAGGGGGAGCCTGTCCCAGCTACCACTGGGTGGGATCCTGGCGGAAACCTGGACAGGTTGTCAATCTGACGCAGGGTGGTGTTTTGACTATAAATATTTTTATTTGAGGTTCTGCCAGCCTTTCAGCACTCTTTCCCATTCTTAATGTTGTATTTAGTGGTGAGTCAGACTAAGTTTCGTCCCAGATCCAAAATTTGGAGACAAAGCGATTACGTACGATTATGTACGATGAACATGACACGTGAAACAAGCACAAATGTAGAACATAATGTCCCATTTGGAGGGAAAAGATGAAATAGACAGGTCTTTTTCAAAAAGATATGGCTGTGAATAAGTGCGGTATGCATGATGCAAAGTTTCGTTCAGACAACTGAGGAAGCTTCGCCCCAGAAAGGCAGCAGGCCCAGACAAGGTGTGTCCAAGGATGCTAAAGGCGTGTGCTGCTGAACTTGGGGAGCCGCTACAACGAGTCTTCAACCTCAGTCTGCGACTGGGGAGAGTGCCCGCCCTATGGAAGACATCCTGCATCGTCCCGGTCCCCAAAAAGAACCGGCCCAATGAGCTGAATGACTTCCGACCGGTGGCACTGACGTCACATCTTATGAAGACTCTAGAGCGGCTCTTCCTCAACCTCCTCCGACCACAGGTACAACATGCCCAGGACCCACTGCAGTTTGCATACAAGGCGGGTGTCGGAGTGGAGGATGCCATCCTGTACCTCCTACACAGAGCCCACTCACACCTGGATGGGGGAAAAGGCACGGTCAGGATACTGTTTCTTGACTTTTCCAGTGCCTTTAATACCATCCGGCCCTGTATGCTTCAGGAAAAACTGAACAGGATGGAGGTGGACCCCTGCCTGGTCGCTTGGATCTCCGACTACCTCACCGACAGACCACAGTACGTCAGGCTGAAGGACATCACGTCTGACACTGTGGTCAGCAGCACAGGAGCACCACAGGGAACTGTGCTGTCCCCTCTTCTCTTCACCCTGTACACCTCTGACTTCTGCTACAACTCTGAATTATGCCACATTCAGAAGTTTGCAGACGACACAGCCATCATGGGGTGTATCTGGGATGATCAGGAAGAGGAGTACAGAAGTCTGGTGAGGAACTTTGTCGCATGGAGTCACACAAACCACCTGCAACTCAACACCTCAAAGACTAAGGAACTGGTTGTGGACTTCGGGAGGTCTAGAGCAGGTCCACTGCCGGTTCAGATAGAGGGGGAGGAGGTGGAGGTGGTCAACAAGTACAAGTACCTCGGGCTGTGGGTGGACAATAAACTGGACTGGTCATGCAACACAGAGCACCTGTATAAAAAAGCACAAAGCCGACTGTACTTCCTCAGGAGGCTGAGGTCTTTTAACATCTGCAGGAAGCTCCTGAGGATGTTTTACCAGTCAGTGGTTGCTGGAATACTTTTCTATGCTGTGGTGTGCTGGGGGAGCAGCACAGCAAAGAAGGACTCATCCAGACTGGAGAAACTGATCAGGAAGGCTAGCTCTGTGGTCGGCATGAAGCTGGACACTCTGGTGACAGTGGCAGAGAAAAGGACATTAAAGAAACTTATGGACATTATGGACAATGCCAGGCATCCTCTGCACACGGCCATAAACAATCAGAAGAGTCTGTTCAGTGACAGGTTGCTTCTCCCAAAGACAAGAACTAACAGACTTAAAAACTCCTTTGTCCCACACGCCATCAAACTGTTTAACTCCTCCCTGGAGGGGAGAGGGAGGGGAAACAGGAGGACAAAGGAGGGGGGAACAACTAAGCTGTAGTGCCTCTTCACCTCACTGTGCAATACCTTTTGTGCAATACTTTTATAAATAGTCAACAGTGCAATAGACTCAATACTTGTGAAATTCACTTGTATTTTTATTTTTTATTCCTATTTATTCTATTTATCCCCTTCGTATATTTTATTTATTGTCATGGTCTGGGTCTGATGACCCAGAGCTCATGTATTTCTTGTATATGTTTTTCCATATGTTATGGTGGTTTTCTCTCCCTTTTTGTCCTTTCTCCCTGGGTGCTCCCGGATGTTTTGGGGTCGCTGAGGGGACTGCGACCCGGAAGTGTTCCCGCACTGGGGACTGCCGCACCTGCCGCCCATTAGCCCTCACCAGCTGCAGCTGATGGCTTCATGAGGGGCGCCTTATTTAAGAAGGTGGCGGAGCCCCAGTCGGCGCGGGATTATACTAAGTCAAACCTGTTAAGTACCTCCGTAGATTAGTGTGTTGTGATCGGCTTCGCTACTAAAGGCTGCCTGCTGAGCTGTGTGTGTTTTTGTGTCACCAGGAGTCGGGAGTCAGGAACGTCGTCACGAGGGGAAATCACAGAGTGGAATCGGGTTTTTGGAGTTGTCACCTTTTCACTGCTATGGACACGTGCACTGTGTGGGATTCTTGGAGGAATCGCCACAGGAGTCACAGTGCTTGAATTGTATATAGTTGTCGTTTCTGTCCACTCGCCATAAATAAATCCACTGTCCTTCACTTGAGTCTCGCGTTTGGGCCCTACTTTCTCTACAACTCCACGGTTTGCCGTCGCAGCCCGTGACAGAATAATCCCGCCATTATGGGCCCAGCAGACTCAAGGACCGTCTCACAGGAGGGATCGCTCGCCCAGCTCTGGAATTACTGTCGGAGCATTATCCAGGCGGCAGATCCACATAAGAGACACATACAGGTCGTATTTTTTGATACTTTCCTGTCTTCAACCACCTTTTCTGTGAGCTTTTTGGACATTAAGAGATTAATTTTGATTATAACCGTACTGAGGGCAAGTTCCAGCTTTGAGCTTTTTGGTTTGGGCTGTCCGGGTGAGGAGGATGTGGCGACCTCCCTGGGAGCCCTTGCTGCCTGTTTCTTTTTTCATAGGCAAGTAGCTTCCCCACCGTCGCTTGCAGCTCACTTGTTGGACCCTCCATTGCGGGGGAAACGGTTCCCACGCTCTCTGCACCTCACCACATCTCCACTTACCCCCGCGGCATCTGTTGAGTCAGCAGACGAAGGACCGACAGCTCGAAACCACTGCCCGGTCGGCTGGTGGAACCTCAGTCGGACATGCCGGCCCCGGCATCGTTTGGAAAGTGACGTTCACACCGCCGGCGCGCCTCACCACCGCCAGGTTCCCTGACTTCTCCTCAGCCGATTGGGTCGGAGGTCGATACACCGGCTGGACCCACTCCACCAGCGTCCCATCAGTCTGCTATGAGCGCAGCTCTCTCGGCTTCACTGTCCACATCACCTACTTTACCATCATCTCCACCGCCTGCGGATGCCGTATTACCATCTACGCCACCGGCTCGACCATCCATAGCTGCAATGCAGCCGGAGGGGCTCGGCGAGCGAGAGGAGCCCTCGCCGCCTGCAGAGGAGCCTGCAGAGGAGCTCGGCGAGTGGGAGGAGCTCGCGCTGCCCGAGCCGGAGCTCAGCGAGCGGGAGGAGCTCGCGCTGCCCGAGCCGGAGCTCAGCGAGCGGAAGGAGCTCGCGCTGCCGGAGCTCGGCGAGCCTGCACCGCCGCTGAAGGAGGGACCTGCGCCGCCAGCTGTGGAGCTCAGCGAGCTAATGCTGGAGGAGCTCGGCATGCCGAAGGAGCACAGTGAGCCGGGGGAGCCCAGCGAGCTAATGCCGGAGGAGCACTGTGAGCCGGAGCAGCTCAGCGAGCCACCCACTGAGAAGCCCGCACCGCTGCTGGCGGACCTCAACGAGCCGGAGGGACCGGCGTTGCCAGCAGAGGAGCTCAGCGAGCCTGGTGAGCCCGCGCTGCCACCGGAGGAGCTCGGAGGTCCGGAGGGATCCGCTGAGCCAGAGCTGGAGGTCGGCGTGCCGGAGGGGCCGCCACGTCCTGCAGCCCGGCCGCCGTGTCCTGCAGCCCGGCCGCCACGTCCAGCAGCCCGGCCGGTACATCGGGAATTGTGGGTTGTGCTGAGGCGGGAGCAGCAACGCCGCCGTGGCCGCCCGCCGGAGCTGCAACGCCGTCGCCACCGGACCCGTGGCCGCCCGCTGGAGATGCAGCACCACCGGATCCGTGGCAGGCCACCTGACGTGCTCTGTTGCTGCCACTGGACCCGAGGTAGGCCGCCTGAACTATTTTTCCACCACTGCCTGACCCACAGCGGGCTTCGCCTGTTTTGCTGTCCACTGGGTCGGCCGCCAGAACTGTTGCTGCCACTAGGGAAGTGGTTGGACTATTGAACTTGGTTTTTTCTTTTTTGTTGGCTGGTTTTGACGGAGAGGTTTTGGGGCCCTCCGTCCTGGACCCCCGCCGCCCGCCCTGGGTTGGTTGTGCTGTGGCTTTTGTTTTTGGGTTTTTTTTGGGGTTTTTTGGGTCGTCGGGTGCCGACCCTTAGAGGGGGGGTACTGTCATGGTCTGGGTCTGATGACCCAGAGCTCATGTATTTCTTGTATATGTTTTTCCATATGTTATGGTGGTTTTCTCTCCCTTTTTGTCCTTTCTCCCTGGGTGCTCCCGGATGTTTTGGGGTTGCTGAGGGGACTGCGACCCGGAAGTGTTCCCGCACTGGGGACTGCCGCACCTGCCGCCCATTAGTCCTCACCAGCTGCAGCTGATGGCTTCATGAGGGGCGCCTTATTTAAGAAGGTGGCGGAGCCCCAGTCGGCGCGGGATTATACTAAGTCGAACCTGTTAAGTACCTCCGTAGATTAGTGTGTTGTGATCGGCTTCGCTACTAAAGGCTGCCTGCTGAGCTGTGTGTGTTTTTGTGTCACCAGGAGTCGGGAGTCCGGTTGGGGGCTCTGTTGGCTCTCAGGTGACTGTTTCCTCGCGGCTGCGTGCAGCGGGGCTAGGGGAGGGTCTGTGCTGATGGACGTGGGTTACTGACCTGGCAACCTGGCTACCCTGGGTGGGTCCGGGATGGGCGTGAGGTTCTGGGGGCGCTCCGTCTCTGGGCTGGGGGCCGGGCCTCGGGGGCTTGGGTCCTGGTTGGTGTGTTGCCGGGGTTGTGGGCGGGTGGGTGCATGGGGGCCCGGCCCTGGAGCAGGGTGCCGCCGGTGCGTCGAGCCGCCTGGGGGGCTCTTCAACTGGTGGGGGGGATGGTCACATCTTGCAGGAGCTTTCTTCTCTTCAGGAACTCTCTGCAGGAGGGGGAGATACAGGAGAGGTGGAGGAAGATCTCAGCCTGGGCGTTTACTGTCTTATGTAGTCTGGAAGATGTGTGGATGGTGGGGTGGGTGCAGTTTTCTCTGTGGTGGGGTTGGGTGGACTGTCCAGGGCTCTGTGGAGCCGGGGGGCGCTACTGCACTGGGCCCCGGTCTGATGGGCCTGGGCCCCCCTTCCCTGGCGGGTCGCGGAGGGTGGGAGTGCCTACTGGGGTCAGCGGGGGAGCTGGCCCCAGGGAGGGGTTACCTGCCCCTCCCTTCCTTCCCTCCCCATCTCCAGCTGCCTCCCTCTTCCCGCTCCTCCACAACCACCCACACATGCAGGGCCTTGGAGTGGGGGTATGTCACCAGGGTGCAGAGGAGGCTACCCCCCCCCCCCCCCCCCCTGTCCCCTTCTGGCTGCCTCTGCCTCAATTTTATCCCACAACTTAGACATTCACATTATTCACACTCTCATTACACATACATATAGGATCTTGGGGGTGGGCACAATCACGGAGTCCAAATTACCATCAGGGTGTATACCTCACCCCTGGCGTCGTTGCCCACCTCTCAATTTTAAATACACTTAGTCATTGAGGGCTAGCAGGAGGGACTATGCGCTTACCTGCTGCTCCTTGGCAGGTAGCTCCATGCCCTCCTGGGTTTTAATTGCACCTTAGAACACATATGCATCAACACTACAATGAGCGGGTGGAGGGAGGTTTGGAGTCTTCTCCCACCCCCATTCTCTGCGGCCTGCTGGAGCGGGAGGGCTAGTAGGAGGAGTTGGCCGTCCGACTGCGGTCTGGGGTGTGGGGCCTCCCTGCTGCTGCGGAGTCGGGGTGGTCTGCCTCTCCCCACCGCAGGGAAAAGGGTAACACCACCTGGGTCTGGGTGCAATTCCCCCCTCCAGGGGCAAGGGTACCTAGACCCGGTTTGTAGAGTACGCTTGGGGAGTGTGATTGTGTGTACAGCGTCTCTTTATGTCTGTCTCCACGTTGGTTGAGTGTGGAGTGAGTGCATATGAGAGCATGAGGGTGGGAATGGATGTTTGTGTCTGTGTGTGCCTGTATGTCTGTGTCTATATGTCAGGTTGGGTATCAGACGCCACCTCTCTGGGGACACCTCAGGCCCTCCAAGGTTTGGAGGCCTATCTCCACCCACCACCACTTCCCCTGCCGGTGGCGGACTCCCTCAGGTGTCGGTGTGTTGGTGGTTCTTTGTGTCTGGGGGTGGGCGTCCGGGTACACACCGGCTCACTCCTTGGCGGCCGCTTGTCGGGGCCTGGGGCCTGGGGCTCGCTCGGGCCCCTTTGGAGGTGGGGTGCCCCCGGCCTCTCGGCCTGGGGCTCGGTCACTCAGGCACAGCTGGGGGCCGGCGGAACTCACGGGCGCGTCACTGCAACTCCCCCTGACTTCTGCTCCGCAGCTGCTGGGCGAGCCCTCATCTGGGACTCTCCTCAGCTCTTACTGGAACAGTGGCGCGGCTGCCCCTCTGTTGGTCTTCCATGGTCTCTTGTGTTCTGGGGGCCTCTGGATGTCTGGAGTTTTGATCTCCTCCATACCCGCTTCACACCCTGGAGGACGGGGCTGTGGCCCCCCCACACTCCCTAGCAGATCATTACATGGAGAAACCTTTGGAATGCAAGCATGCTGATCCACACAGGTATGCACACATGGGTATTCACAGACGCGGACTAAAGCTTTCTTGGCTGCTGCCTCAAAGCACACTGTGCGCTGTCTATTTAGCGTGCTGCACAATATCGTTTATTATTTAGTAAATATTGATATCTATGACTAGCTAGTTTATTGTGATGGTGCTTTGTTTTCTCTATTATTATGTTGCTCTTTGTTGTTTGCTGTCTCCTCTGTTTGTTTTTTTTGTTTGTTTGTTTTTTTTTCTCCATACAGGTGACCCAGGAGTTCTTTTTTTTTTTCTCTCTCTTCCCCCCCCTTCTCACCGTCTCTTCTCCCCTTTGGTTTTCTTTCTTTCTCTCCCCCTCTTTCTCTCATTCATTCCCCCTGTCCTATTTATTTAAAAAAAAAAAAAAAAAATGACAAAGGATGAACTGAAGCTCTGCCATCACGTAATGTCGCATACTGCTGTTTCTGATGTCATTTAGAAAAAAAAAAAAAAAAAAAGAAGGTGGCGGAGCCCCAGTCGGCGCGGGATTATACTAAGTCGAACCTGTTAAGTACCTCCGTAGATTAGTGTGTTGTGATCGGCTTCGCTACTAAAGGCTGCCTGCTGAGCTGTGTGTGTTTTTGTGTCACCAGGAGTCGGGAGTCAGGAACGTCGTCACGAGGGGAAATCACAGAGTGGAATCGGGTTTTTGGAGTTGTCACCTTTTCACTGCTATGGACACGTGCACTGTGTGGGATTCTTGGAGGAATCGCCACAGGAGTCACAGTGCTTGAATTGTATATAGTTGTCGTTTCTGTCCACTCGCCATAAATAAATCCACTGTCCTTCACTTGAGTCTCGCGTTTGGGCCCTACTTTCTCTACAACTCCACGGTCTGCCGTCGCAGCCCGTGACATTTATATTGTCTCTGTATTTATATATATATGTGTGTGTGTGTGTGTGTGTGTGTGTGTATATATATATATAATATTCTGTAACTCTGTAACTTCTGTCGGTGCTGTGCTTTTTTGGAAATCGAATTTCCCAGAGGAACCCACCCGAGGGATTAATAAAGTTCTATCTTATCTTATCTTATCTTTGATTGCCCCACTCATTACGCAGAAAATAGGGTACATACAGACATCTATACATAAGATAAGAGATAACTCTTTATTGTCATTGCACAGTCATACATGGTACAGTAGTACAATGAAATTGGAAAACTGTCCTACGTCGGCACTACATATAACACAACACGACACGATATGACACATCACAACGCAACACAAACAACACAACACAGTATATTAACTTAGTATAAAAAAAGAAGAATAAGTGTATGTGTATTGCACACTAATTATTATTGCACCTTGTTATAAATATAAACATTGTTACCTCCCCCCTAAAAAAGTCCAGGTAGGTAGCCAGTCAGGTCAGCTATTTACATTGATCAGGGCTATTGCCCTGTTGTAAAAGCTGTCCTTGAGTCTATTTGTTCGGGACCTCAGCAGCCTGAACCTCCTGCCAGACGGCAGCAGCTTAAACACCTGGTGTCCTGGGTGTGTGCAGTCCCGTAGGATGCCCTCTTGAGACAGCGAGTGCTGTACAGGTCCTTCAGGGAGGGAAGAGGATGTCCAATGATTTTTTGGGCCATATTGATGACCCTCTGGAGTGCCTTTCTGTGTGCAGTGGTGCAGCTGGAGAACCACACACCGATGCAATATGTCAGCACACTTTCAATGGAGCAGCGGTAGAAGACGGTCAGCAGCTCCCTCTTCAGGTCCATTTTTCTGAGGATTCTCAGAAAGTGGAGACGCTGTTGGGCCTTCTTTAAGACCGCAGAGGTGTTAGAGCTCCATTGGAGGTCTGTGTCTATGTGCACACCCAGAAACTTGAAACTGGAGACCCTTTCCACGCACTCCCCGTTGATGCTGACAGGCTGCAGCTCGGACTTCCTCCTTCTGAAGTCAACTACCAGTTCTTTTGTCTTGGTGGTATTGAGGTCAAGGTTGTTATCTACACACCAATCTGACAGCCTCTGAACTTCAGCTCTGTACGCAGTCTCATCTCCCCCAGAGATGAGCCCCACCACGGTGGTATCATCTGCAAACTTGATGACTTTGTTGTCTGGGTGGGAACTAACACAGTCATGTGTGTACAGAGTGTACAGTAGGGGACTCAGTACACAGCCTTGTGGAGAGCCGGTGTTGAGGCTGAGGGCTGAGGAAAGATGAGGCCCCACTCTAACTCTCTGTACACGGTCTGAGAGGAAGTCTCTGATCCAGCGGCAGGTGGTAGAAGGAAGTCCGATTTCCAGCAGTTTAACTATTAGTCTGTCCGGGAGTATCGTATTGAAAGCAGAGCTAAAGTCAACAAAGAGCAGCCTGGCGTAACGGCCCTGCACTTCCAGGTGAGAGATGGTGGTGTGGAGCGTTGTAGCGATGGCATCTTCAGTTGATCTCTTAGCTCTGTATGCGAACTGGAGCGGGTCGAGTGTGGGTGGCAGGCAGGACATGATGTGACGTCGGACCAGTTTCTCAAAGCACTTCATTATAACAGGTGTTAGAGCAACTGGTCGGTAGTCGTTGAGGCTGCTAATGTTAGTACGCTTTGGCAGTGGGACAATTGTGGCTGACTTTAGGCACGGCGGGATGCAGGACTGGGACAGTGAAGTGTTGAAGATCTTAGTGAAGACCCCAGCCAGCTGGTTTGCACACTCTTTTAGGACCTTTGTGGTTACCCCATCTGGTCCGGCGGCCTTCCTGGGGTTCACTGCCCTCAGTGTGCGCCTCACCTCATTTTCCTGCACTATGAGGCTTGGGCTGCTGCTGCTGTCCGATGTTTTTGCTGCTGCTGCCTCTGGTCCCTTCACCTCAAAGCGTGCGAAGAAGTGGTTCAGCTCCTCCGCAAGCTCAGTCAACGTGGTATTGCAAGGTTTGTAGTTGGTTAAGTGCTGAACTCCCTACCATACCTGTCGTGAGCTGTTGGTGCTGAAGTGGTCTTCGATCCTTCTCTTGTACGCTGCCTTGGCCTCTCTGATGCCTCTTTTCAACTCAGATCTGGCTGCACTGTACTGCATACTATCACCGGATCTAAAAGAGGCGTCACGTTGCTTCAGCAGGACCTGGACCTCTTTAGTCATCCAGGGTTTCTGGTTGGAATACACCCGGAGACGTTTGTCCACAGTGACACTGTTGACACAGAAGTTAATATAGGAGAGCACTGATGTTGTGTGCTCTTCAAGGTCCTGATGTTCGAACACGCTCCAGCTGATGTGACGCACCTTCTGGCCAGGTTTTCACAGTTTTTGTGACTGGGGGGGCTCTTCTCCTAATGGGAGTGTATGCAGGGATCAGCAGCATGGACATGTGGTCTGACAAACCTAGATGTGGTAGAGGGGTTGCTCTGTAGCCTTTTTGGATGTTGCTGTAGGCTTTATCCAATGTGTTTTTCCCCCTCGTTGCACATTTAATATGCTGTTCAAATCTGGGGAATACTGACCTTAAATCAGCATGGTTGAAGTCCCCAGCTATAATGTGCACTGCGTTTGGATGGGAGTTCTGCTGGTTGCTTATTGTCTTGTGCAGCTCCTCCATGGCCGAGTTAGCATTAGCATCGGGTGGTACATACACGGCCGTTACCATGACAACAGTAAACTCGCGAGGTATGTAGATGGGTCTGCACTTCACAGTCAAATCCACACAATTCACATCCATACACTGTGATCATTATAATTAGGTGCTGAATTATATTATAATGAAGTCAAGGCAAGTGGATCTATTCAGAAGAAGCGATGTTCCAGCAGTGCAGATGACGGGTATTTGGTAAAATGAAACATCCTTGCTTTGCAGCCTTCATTTTGTTAGGAAGTCATTTAAATATGTGACACGGTTGCATTGTCTGGTCATTGTTATGTTACAGCCTGTTGCTTTATTTTATGATCTGAGATGCCATCAGACACAAATAGTGAAGACCAAAAAGTTTAATCACACAGATGATCAACTTAAATTACTAACAAAACCTGTTAATGCTAAGGAAGGATTATTTGTAGACTTTTGCTCAGGCCTGGTTTGTAAATTGGCAGTGTGCCCTAGCTCTTCTTGTAGGTCCAGGAGTCGCTAGTATCTGCTTGATTATAACTCCTCATCAAGCCTCCTCTGTCATCAATCTTCTTTCTTTTACAAGGGTTTTAGGAATTGAGGCTTAAAGGACACAGGAGACGAGGTGGCACCACAGAGAGAAATAAGGAAAACTATGATGTGAAGATACTGCTTTATTAGCGACCACACAATCCCAAAGACCTACATCGCACAAAAAGTGGCTTCCTACATGCCTTTAATTGTGGGAGTCACACTGAACACACTGCAGCATTGTAAATAGCCGCAGCTGCTTGGTTAACAGAAGAAGGACAGCAAAGAGCAGCGCTCTAAGGCTGCTACCGTACACAAGCAGCAGGACTCTGCTTACACTCAGCAAATATGAAAAGATTTCCTGGACAGATAGCTTAGCCTCAGCGGGAATACTGTTTACTGTTAACTAGAGGGCTCAAGTCACTGCTAAAGTTTGAGAATTGTTTTATGTAAAACCAGAGCTTGACTTTTTTGTGGTAAGATTGGGGTAACCACGGTTACAGCTGTTACAGGTCCTTCAATGAGAAATATTTCTGACTTTGTTTTGTTAGATCTCTAACTGATCTAATTTATCTTCTCCAACGAAGCTGAAATTTCTGAAGCTGTTTTCTAATTTTGACTTTTTTCGGTTCAGTCGCCCTCTGAAGATAGATGGGAGACCCATAATTAAGAGAAAATTCAATATTTTGTGCTATTAACTCATGCGGATCCCCCTAGGCTGTCCCTGCTACTAATAAAAACTGACATTGGAAAAAAAACGAAAAAGTTAGTTCTACTTCCTGTGAAATGGTAAAAATGGCCTGCATTTGTATAGTGCTTTACTCAGTCCCTAAGGACCCCAAAGCGCTTTACACTACATTCACACATTGGCAATGGCAAGCTACGTTGTAGCCACAGCTGACCTGGGGCGCACTGACAGAGGCGAGGCTGTCGGACACTGGCGCCACCGGGCCCTCTGACCACCACCAGTAGGCAAACATGGGGTTAGTATCTTGCCCAAGGATATTTGGCATGCAGCCTGGGATCGAACCACCGACCTTCTGATTAGTGGCTGACCTGCTCTGCCACCTGAGCTACAGCCAATGAAATGATTTTTTTGATCAATTACTCAGCTGTTGATTATGAATATGGCTATTCATATATTTCTGTTGCTCGTACAGCCACCAAATAACTGAGTTCCTTCCCCAACAGGAAGCTTTTTTCTGCTGGTCTTGTTCTTGCGGTCACCACCCACAGTTAGACCCACAATAGGCTGGTATGGATGCACATCACTGCAGAAGGCCCTCCCCTCTCACTTGGTCATGTATTGGTAAAGTCAGTTATTTCAAATTTGAACCATAAAAACAAAACCAAAAGTTTTTGTTTTTGTTTTTTTTAATGTTTGAATGACATTAAAGTTTTTCTCTCACCAAGCTGTCGATCCATCCAAGATACATAAAAAACAAACAAGAGAGATGAAAGAAAAATGGCTGATTTATGGCTGATGCATCATACATTATTAATAACCCGCAAATATACTAGTTTTAGTTTAAAAAAAGAAGTGAAGCATGGAGGTTTGCAGAGTATTCCCTTTCCTGGGTTTTTATAGTAATCATGTTCCAGCATCACATGTAAACATGGTTTTTATTTTTTTTTACCTTAGCCCCATTTCTTTCCTGACCCAGTTTATTCTGTGAATGTAAATGTGGAGCGTCTTTGGCTGTTGGTATGTGATGCTGTATCATATCGCAGCGAGCTGTGTCGGGGAGATGTGCTGTGAGGGTTTTTGGATTCAGAGTACAGGCAGCAAATGTTCAGAGGCACCAGGCTGTAGACCAGAACCAGGCCTCAGGACACCTGCTGCTTAAAGAAATAATCTTTATTAACTATTTCTGTGGTATTTATATGAAATACTTTTGTATTACTTCCTGTCAATGGCCACTGAGCCCGGGTGGGTCAAGCATAGGTAACAGATAGATGGATGGACTTGTTCCCACTTTATCTCACCCACTGAAGTCTTAAAGAAAAAAAATGACTCTCTGACATTATCTCCAATTATTCTCTTTACTTTGAATTAAAAACAAGAGCAAACAAACAAAATAGATCCATACAGTTGACATATTAAAGAAATGTGATTGTTACCGTCAAACATCGAATTCCAAAACTGACACTAGTTTATAAAACATAAAAACGTCTCAAAATCAGAGTTACATCTGGATCCAGGTTTGTCTGCATAAGTTTGTCGATGGTCTTTACATCACTGCAACAGTAACAGAATTACACAGACAGCAGCTACTTTAGTGACTCCAGATTTGAAAAAAGTCAAAACCAGGAGTGCTACCACAATGTGTAACACAACAGGCAAACAATATGGTCAAACCACAGAGTCCTTTACACACCATGGCTGCACTTACAAAAAATACAAAGACAGTTGATTCTGAAAACTTTGGCATTTTAGGAAAATTCTCTTTATATATATCCTGGCTTTTATTTTTGATACTTTTGTCCAAAATTCCTAAAACTTTATGAGGATTTTTGCAAAGTGAATGATCACAACATAGTCCAACAGCAGCCTGATCAATCTGACCAAATAAGTACGCAGAGAAAACTTTAATAACTATTATCACAAAATTAAATCCATTTTTTTTTATTTGGCCTGATAAAATAAATGACTGTTATATTCCACCTAGCCATCAACTCTGTGTATAGAGAGAGATGGACGATACGTGTTGCATGTATAAAACAATGAAATACAACAGAATACAAAATTATTCCTTCACATGAAATTAAAATGGAACAAAGAGAAAAGTTACTTAGTCAGTGGCTCTAGCCTTACTACACCTCTGCTTCGTTTCTTGTGCCTAAATCATCAACCAAACCTGCTAAACATAACCTAGTTAGAGATACTGTAGGAGGGACATAATTTTGTAAAATACTACCAAGTCTTTCCAAATTAAAATTACATTAAATCTTGTTAAAACAGGTTTTCACCAAAACAAAAGAAAAGAAAAGAAAATATTGAAATTATTACCCAACCTTTCTTTTTTAAACCATAATTAACATCTGAGTACCTACAGTTGATTTTGCACTCTAACCTTAGCAAATAAAAAGAAAACATAATTTCACAATGATTGGGATAGAATCCACAAAACAATTTAAATTAAGACCTGGGTTTAAAACAAACTGAATTTAGTCAGGAATTCATTGTTTCTGTATTATTGTTGGCTTAATTAGCCACTTAGCTATTCTCTCCCACGGGGCCCAAAACTGACAGTTCCAGAGCTCATACTTCTCTTATTTCATTACTGTTGTTTACAAGCAGCCTCGCTGCTCTGATCCTAAATCTTTTATCGGTTCTCTTACATCTGCTGTTGGAAAAACAGGTGAGGCAAACAGTAACTAACCCGGCTACATCCTTTAGTAGAAAAATCATTTCCCTCTTTCAAACAGCAGACCTGACAGTCACTCTGTGTGATATGTAGAGCAACAGCTATCACATCTTTAACCTTTTTTTCTTTCTCTGAGCTCCCTTTAACTTTCTTGGTGGATGTGAAGAATTCTACATCAGTATGATATTGCCAGTTCTTCAGAATGGAATGACTTAGAGAAGAAAATTTAAATGAACCAACCAACAAACAAAACGTATTAGCTTGTAAAATTACAAGCCAATACCATTTTGTAACTTTCTATTACAGTCCACTTACAAAAGCCAAGCTAATATTTGGAGGAACTATTAATATTAAACTTTAATAAGTTCAGATACATTCAGCTTTTACTCCCACCTCTGCTTCGGGTTGCCTTTGCTTTCCAGCACTCTTGTTAACCCTGTTCTGCAGCATCTCCTGTTATTTGATTGGTCTCAACAATTTGTCTACAAGGAAAAAAGTTGTTGCTTATGAATGCTGATAACATCAATGTCTCATACAGGTCCCACAACGCTGAGCATGTTTAGCCTAATAACAAATTTATTGTTTCACTGTGGCTTTGTACCACAGAAAAACATCATCCAACACCATATTTCATTTTATTACAACGAAGTGAATTGTACATCTGTGCAGGGGCTTCTAAAAAAATTCAATATCCTCTGTCTTTATAGAGATTTAGTAATCTTTAAAATTAAATTTCAACCACTGAGTATAATGATGCTGTTTTCATATGAGCAGGTATTGATGGTTTTCTAACACTTTAAAAATCACTGGCTGTTTAGTCACAATGCAGAGCAGAACCAGAGAAGCTGTCTGATGCAGAAGATCTGCTCCACAAAGGGGTTAAAATAATGCTTTTCATATGAGGCATAGATAGGTGTCCACAAAACACCTGACATGTTAAACTGCAACTGATTCATTACTTTGATGATGACTTCTCAACTCCAAGGACTTAATTTTTGTTAAACAGCTGTTTTTTCAACATCCTCTCAGTGTATAAAACCACTGAAACAGCAATGTGTTAAAAAAGGTGCATTCTTTTTGCTCTCATTATTCATTGAATCTTTGCCATGACGATGCCATCTGTTTCATCTAGTCTAATTTAAATTGTTGAGTAGGTGTGTGTTTTAACTGCATAACATATGCAACACCATTTATTTAGTCAATGGAGCTTGCAAAGAAAAGCGTCTGGACTTCTTTAAGTTGCTTGAAGACGTTTCACCTCTCATCCGAGAAGCTTCTTCAGTTCTAAGGTCAAATGGTGGAGAGTCCCAGATTTAAACCTAGTGGGAGTATCCCCCCGCAGAGGGACAAAAGGACCCCCTGATGATCCTCTAATCGCCTGAGCCAAGGTGTGAAACTGGGTGTGGGTCCTAATCAGTCAGGGTTTCGGGTGAGCTCATAGTGAAACCTGGCCCCACCTTATCATGCGAATTCCATTTATTTACTTTCCTTTTGTCCTTTCCTTACACTTGGTTAGTGACTTTTGGTGGGATGTTGGGTGCAGTATTAAAAGACAGTGACTTACTTAAAGGTACCCTGCAAAGATTTTGGCTCATGGTAAAGTAATACATAACTATGTAATACGACACTGATGGTCGTGCTATCAGTGGGAGTTCCCATATTCTAGGTTTTTAACCAGTAGGTGAAATTATTTAGCTCTCACAGTGACTGCTGCTGAGGCTCATTGGGACCTGCACTAACTGAAAAGTTGGGTTCTGCTAATACTGTGTCATTCTGGCCTCTTTGAAACAAGCTCATAAACAGAGTGGGTTTGGTAAGAACTGCTGAACATAACTGGTGTTTGTTTTAAACACAACTCCACAGGGCACCTTAAACTGATTCCTTACTCCTTACATAGTGATGCTTGGTCAGAAACTTCTTCTACTCTAATTCTAATAGTGGGTGCACCATCTTATCTTCATTTTCAGTTGGATTTAAATGGACTAAACACCACAGGATTACTTTTACCTTCAGGCTCATTATTGCCTGATCCATACATTGATGGACTCCGGGTAAACCGTACCAGGTGGCACTTTGCAAAAGCAACATTAAAGGGATATCCAGGGTGTCAAAATCGGAATCCATGTGGTCCAGACCAAACATCACTATGTGATGAGTTAAGGGTGAGACAAGGTTGGTGTGTGCATTCATAGTGCAGACAGTGATTTTTTACAATTTTAGACCAAGCCCATGCAAGTGTCAGGCACTGAGACTGAGTCTGAAACGCCGCTCCAAATATTTCCTGGCAATAAATCCATGGTGCAAGCTCACCTTCATGCACTGTTCCAGCTACTTTCCTCCTTTCACATCCTTCTCCTCATATTAGCAAAAACAGTAAAAAACAAAAAACAAAACACACTAGATAGTATATAAGCATTTTTTTTTTGTGGAAATGTCATCATAAAAATGCCAGTGTGCACGGATAGTTTGGCTTGAACATAATATAAACTATGACCTTTACAGTGGATACAACTGCACTTAAATACACTTTTTTCCTGCCAATCAAATGTCTCCTACTCTGCTGTACTCATCCTGCACCATGTCAGCTTCACTAATCATCCTCTCATTTGCATATAAAATCTATTTAACCTCAACAGTCATATACATTTATTCACAAATGTGCACAAAATACAAATATAGATTCATTTATGGATTCTCTCTAATTACTGAATGTCTGCCTCAGACATGTTCTTCCTTTTGTTGTTTTCAACATAAAATACAGAAGCAGCAGAAGTTTTTTTTTCATCCCCTTTTGACAGCTTCATCTGACCTCTGCAAGTGTCTGGAGTTCTGGTGTATTTAGGCTCGTCCTGGTTCTTCCTCCTCCCAACACTATCATCTGATAAGGTGGCAGGAAATCCAGTCTAATCCCCACTGATCCACCCAAAGGTATGATAGAAGGTAGACACCACATGACTGATGCCAGGGAGCTGGCAAAATGAAGGGGCAGCTGAGGTTAGAGCAGCTGAGCATCCATGGAAAATGTAGTTATGTGAACAATGTCTGACTTTTTCACCCTTGTTGTCCAAAGTGTTGTAACAAAATAGAACTGTTTTGTTGGGATGTGCCCAACTGTGTTTCACATCATCCACACGGACGGTACCGTCTTTTCATCTCTCTGATTTGGCTCTCAGACTGGAAGATAACGTTCAAAGATTGTTTGGTGAAAAAAAATTAATTGATATGTTTGTCAAGAGTAATTTTGTCTTTTGCGGCAGTGTACAAAAGATTCTGAAAGAGCAGCGAGCCTGAAGATGGGGATGATGATCTGTGATGCACATGCTTGTTTACAACATTTTTGAGGAGCAATCACAGACCTTGTTCACCTGATCTGTTGATGAAGCTGTGTGAATCTGAGGAAACTGTTGTGGAAATGTTGAGCATTTAAAGGCTTCTTCTGCTTTTTCAGTGACCTCTGTATTTCTGAACCCCTGACTTTGAGGCACATTGTCTTTGGCACTTAAAATCTCAGACCCTACACTGTAACCACAGAGGGGGGAAACTGAAATTGCTTGCACTGGATTGGCCTTTAACCAGGATTTTGTTTCAGTTTCTTACACACAGCTCTCGTCTTTGTCTCCCTGGCTTTTGTTCTGCCTGGATTTTTTCATCTCCTGCCCAGGAGAAGAGAACTCTTTTGCTCCACTGCTACAATGCGCCACTCCATTTCCTAACTTCCCGATGTCTCCCAAAGGTAGCTGGGTGGAGCTGTAAGCCAGTGGGGGGATGGTGTTCACCAGTATAAGCTGAAGAGGTTTCTTCTCTGGCTGGTACTGGCAGCGAACGTATCGCAGAAACGCGGCGCGGTACGTCTTATTGAATAACGTGTAGACCAGTGGGTTGACTGCAGAGGACAAGTAGCCTACCCAGACGAAAACATTCAGCAGACCTCCCATGACTCCCGGGTCACAAACGTCAGGTTCACACACCACCACCAGCACATTGGTGATGAAAAACGGGCACCACATAACCACAAAGAGAAAAAACACCACCCCAAGGACCTTTGAAGCCTTCTGCTCGTTGCTGATCGACTGCATGGTGCGGCGCCCAAAGAGAGAGCCAGATATGCTCCCGCGGGCACCACCCAGCCCGCCGGTGCTCCCTCTGCCTGTGGCGTCACGGCTTATCGATCGCCTGAGGAGTTTCTCGGAGGACAAAGATGTTTGTGGAAAGAAGCTCAAGGTGAAGGTAGTGCTCCATTTGGGCCGTGGGACCAGCTGGTCCAAGCAGAGGGTGGCTTCGTTCTGCAGGGCGTTGATGGTCAGGAAATAGGTGACGACCATGATGGTGAGGGGGATAAAGAAGGCCACGAAGGAGCCGACCAGCACGAAATTGTTATCTGTCAGCAGACAGCTGCCATCTTTGAAGACCTTGGAGTGGTCTCTGAGACCCAGCACAGGAATCGGCATTGAGATCCCTACAGAGAAAGACAACAGCAGAGACATGAGGAGAACATTACAATTAGATAACAACCTCTATGATTCATGTAGATATTAGTGTTTGTGTCTGTACCAGAGGAGATTAGGGTCGGCTGGTGAGAGGAAACCTGGCTTTGTGCAGCAGTGGATGGATTTTCACATGAGTTTAAGTTTTATAGTCATAAATCAAAACTATTATCGGAGCACACTGATTTGCAGGCTTTATCTGTGTAAACAAGCAAAATTTTTTGGCATAGAGACGCTGAAAAAAGTTCGTCCCACAGCCCACGGTTTCTATCACTCATTAACAATAAAACAAAGATCCAAGTTACTTAACCTCCTAAGACCCGAACTCTTTCATGGCATGCATTTTAATTTTTTCTTTGCTATTTGGGTTGATTGGGACCTGATGAATGTAAAAACAAAGAATTACCAGATTTTTTGTTTTATTACCTAATTTTTATTTCTGAGACAAATGAGATCCACATATGAGGACATTGGTTTTAAATCTTGATAGAACAGTGGCAGTATAATGTCCTGGTAAGTGGATATCAGGCCCTTGTAGAGAAAAATTAAGTATTTTCATCCAGACATCCAAAAATGTGATGTCCACATATGTGGACGCCAGGTCCTAGGAGGTTAAAGCTCAGCTTTTTTTTCCTTAAGAAAATGATATCCAACTTCACGTCATAGAACTACACCTGTGGTGGCTCCTTGTCTCACTCCAGGACCCTGCCCCACAGTTTGAAACCACTGATTTAGCAGAAGTACTGTATACACACAAACAGTGTGTACATATATTTCACATATATTAAATCAAAGGTTTATGTAGTCAAATAATTGTTTGTTAAGTAAAATATAGACTGAATGTATACCAATCAAACACACTTATTTGACCAGATTCCATTAACTTTAACATTTCACGTTGCAATTATGTAACAAAATTACATGGATTACATTTAAATGTAATCAAATTACTTTAAGTCAGATCTTTGAGCTTAAATATTTCTTTTGAGTGGAGCTCACCAGTCTGCTCTATTTCACCGCACGGACACAACAGTTGGACCGTATCTGTTCCCAAATAAAGGCGTCAAATTTTCCATTAAGTTTGCAGCTAAAACAATTTTTTCCATTTTTCTGTCTGTCACAGTGTGGGAGGAAAGTGCAGGTTTGCCTCCACCTTACTCCTGTGGGCTGAATCTGAGGTTTGACAGTGTTTCCTTCTCCCTCTGTGGCTGACAGTAGCAGTTCACCTTGCATACTTGCCCATTTTATTACCCGATATACATCGGCTTTAAAACGTTTAACGGTGAACTTCCTTTATTGTTTTGGGTTATTTGTTCTTTTTAATTGTCTGCAGGGGCTTTGGCAGTCACACGTTGTGATAAATGTAATAAGAAAATGTCTAAAAAAGGTTTTGGATGATACTAGCAGGAACTGGGTAGAAGGAGATAAACTGAGCAATCTCCCACACGCCATGTTCTCATTACCGGCTCATAACAAATAGAAGGAAAGTGACAGAAAGAGACAGAGATAGAGCGGGGAGAGGAGGAGGGCGAGATGGTTGGAGATGGATGGGCGCAGCGAAGGTAGACTGAAATTGTTGCTGCACATTAGGAGCAGGAGGGTCAAAGATGGATAATTCTCATTAAGTTTGGCTGGTTTGACAGAAAACTGGTTTCGGTGCTTCACTGTGAAGCTTTGCAGCCCTCATAAAAGAGATATTTACTCCCATCCCAGTCGGCCTTCGTCTTGCTTTATTCTCAAGAGAAAGATGGTGCAGAAATGATCAGCCAGTTAATCAGTTTATTGACAACAGTCATGAATGTATAATTTTGAAACGTGAAACAGAAACACCATGACAACAGTGTTTCTGGAACATAGAGGAACATACAGCTGCCTGCTTCAGGGAGCGTGGGTGGGTGGACTGTCATCCTTCTACTTTAAAAGTATCGATGGTATTGTATTTAAAGCTGCAAATGCTGTAGTACAGTTTCAGAAGGTGCTCTGCATTACAAAACACAACAATGACAACAGCAAAATCAGTAAGATACATCATCTGGGAATTGTATTAAAGCAGTTGTAGTAACTTTGAGCTGTTGCTGGCTCTGTTGGTCCTCTAGAAAGCACAAAGGACTGTAAAAGATTTGGTGACAGTCCAAAGAGCTGTACATATTTCATGAGTGTTTATGTTTTATTTGTGTAAAATCTGAAATGAAAAAAAAAATCTGTTTTTACAGCTGCTTCAGATACTAAAGTTTGTTTGTTTTTTGACTGAACAGCTAAGATCTTTGAAGAGTGTGCAGTCTAATAGGCAGCTTTAGAGGTTGTGATAACCTGAGCGTGATTATGATGATAATACAACAGGACGTTGTGCCTTTTTGCAGCCTTTTTGTCTCTTTCCACCTGGACTTTACTATGATGCTTTTGATTCCTTGTTTTGAACTTTTGAACTTGTTACAATGTAATGTTGAAATTCTTGCAACGTCACTAAAACAACACTAAAACACTAAAAACAAAAGCTGACCAGTTATTTGGAAATATACTGTGGTGTAGTATTATCATCAGTGACAACGATGAGGCCGCCTACAGGGAGGAGGTGGATCGTCTGGCTGAGTGGTGTGACAGAAACAACCTGCTGCTTAACACCGAGAAGACCAAGGAGCTCATCGTGGACTACAGGAGGAATGCTGACCCACATCCACCCATCCACATTAAGGGGACGGCTGTGGAGCGTGTGAGCAGCTTCAAGTTCCTGGGAGTCCACATCTCCGAGGATCTCACCTGGACGACCAACTGCTCCAAGCTGGTCAAGAAGGCTCACCAGCGCCTCTTCTTCTTGAGGACTCTGAGGAAGAACCACCTGTCCTCAGACATCCTGGAGAACTTCTATCGTTGCCATAGTGAGAGAGCATCCTGACCAACTGTATAACAGTCTGGTACGGGAACTGCTCTGCCTCGGACCGGAAGGCGTTGCAGAGGGTCGTGAAAACTGCCCAGCGCATCACCGGAGCACCACTTCCTGCCATAAAAGACATCTACAGGAAGCGGTGTCTGAAAAGGGCTGGGAAAATCATCAAAGACCCCAGTCACCCATCACATGGACTCTTCACCCTCCTGCCCTCTGGGAGGCGCCACAGGAGCCTCCGGACTAAGACCACCAGGTACCGGAACAGCTTCTTCCCCACAGCTGTCAGACTCCTGAACTCTGCCTCCTGACATCTGACCCACGTTAAACTCATGGACTGAACATACACACACACAATGGACAACTGTACCCTCAAACACACAATAATAACATGGACTGAACCACCACTCACAACCACTAGCACTTTATATAGCCTCTGTAGAAATTATCTACACCCTCACTTATCTTAACTGCACTACTGTATAGCTCTGTAATAATCATTCTGTACATATGATAATTTTTAACCCTACAACTGTTTACAACTTGCATAGTTCCCATTTCTGTATAACAGTATATCTCAGATTCTGTAAAGTTATTTATTTCATATTCTGTATAGTTTTTCATATTTATATCCTGTTCATAGCCTGTACATACCTATAGTTATAGAATATTCACAACATACTTCATACCGTGTACATTATAACATACCATAATAGACCCATTTCTGTAATATACTTACATATCTATATTATTGCTAATATATATTGTAATATACCTATATCACTAAAGCACTTCTGGATGGATGCAAACTGCATTTCGTTGCCCTGTACCTGTGCATGTGCAATGACAATAAAGTTGAATTCTATTCTATTCTATTCTATATAATCAAATAAAGTTACTCATGTCCAGGTATTAACAAATTAATACCCATTATCCATTGCCTACTCCCATAAAAGTTTGGTTAATGAAAGTAAAGTAAGTAAGTAAATCTTGCTTCCATTATCTCACTTTTACTTCTCTACAAACATCTTAAAGTACGTTTAAAAAGAATGAAGACTATCTATATAAAATATGATATTGTTCTCTTAAAAGGAGTTTTGGACTCTCGTCATGTCTTATTGTGGTTGATTTTGATCTCTTTGCCATTTAATCTCTTCATATAATTTTTATGTAGTTTAGGTTGAGTTTGTCAGAGTCTTTAACTTTTGGTCATTTCTGGCATGTCTTATTGCTTGATTAACCTTCTAATGAGAAACATTAAAGATGGATTTTACCCAGAGCCGCCCTGACACTTTGGGCCCAAGACTCGTACGTAGCAGGCCTGTCCCTCCGTGACAAATGCAAACTCAGACACGCTCACAATGTTTGATTGAGAGCTGAAGAGTGCTTTTAGACTCGAGGCTCACAGACAAGCATGATATGGCATCTGCTGTGCCGTTATTAAACTCCATGGTGATAACATTCGGGCTAAATGTCGATGTGCTATCAAGCTCCTCATTACAAAATTACGTTTTGTAGGTGAGTAGAGGCTGTCTGCTGTGGATATGTGGCTTTGTATGTTTTTAAAAAGCAGGTGATTAGGCACAGACGTATTTTTCATCATTACTGTGGAGCGGTTAGGCAGCTGACGGACTGAAGGTGTCAAAGAAAAAGAAACACTCAAAAACAGAGCTGGATTCAAAGAGAAAGGAAATATCATTAGTAACTTTAAATTGCTGTCTGCTTCATATCCAGCTGATCAAACGTTATTTGTTGAGGTGACGGTGATACAAGTCCCTGGATTAATTTTGTTCTTCAGATAAGTCCCTCAAGCATCCATCACACAGAATCACAGAAATCAAAAGCTAGTTGTTGTTTTTTGTGTTTTTTGGCCTCCTTCTCTTGTCCCTGATGGCAAACTCAACACTGAGGACATGAAACAAATCGGTCAGGAAATAATATATCAGAGGTGGAAAAGAAGATGAAAGACGATCAAGTGGGAGAAAACAGAGGGGAGGGAGACACAAAGGAGATGAAGAAGAAGAGAGAGATGATGGAGAATGCTTCAGTCTGGAAGTATAAATCAAGACATTTAGGAGAATCAGTGCAGCCTGAAATCTGATTGGAAAATGCTTCAAACAGCTGGTTTGTGCTTAGAACTCTGAAAGCAAAAAAACGATGACTATAAGCTTTTTATTGTACTGCATTCATCTGATAAAAGCAGTGATTGCTTTTAGTTCTCTGTACCTGCTTTAACTGCGAGGTGTGGAGGTGGAATGAGCTGTTAGATTAAGGAACAGGGGACTATTTTTCCTGCCAAGAAACAACTTTGCTTAGATGTGTATTAGAATTTATATGGGCCTACATAACTGATAAAAAGATTTTATAAGAAATTTGTCACTGGGGATTAGGAAACTGAGATCTGTAGAAATAGAAAGACACAAAGAAGCTTACAGGAAACTTGCTTGGGGCACTTTCTTACGTGTTGTTATATTGTATAATATCTGTTTGGTGCAAATACACACAAAAAAGGAAAAATCATCAATTTACCAACGAAGAAGAGGGATTTAGGAAGCAGCGTGAACAGACTGCAAATACAGAAAAGACAAAATAGCACAAAATTTAAAAAAAATTATTCCCATTAATAGCTGCTTACATAATATGAACATCATTATATGAATTAACAGATGCAGCCGCTTAAAATGGCTCATCCCTGACAGGACAATGATGGATGCCTGATGTAGTCCTGACCGATTACCGGCTGATAGATGAGCGTAATATCAATTTAAAAACCACCACTAAATAACAGGAAGGAAAACCTTAATATTTATGGAAGTCACATAGTAGTAGACTGCATTTATTGTAAACAACAATTTAGGCTCAATAAAAAATGAAGTTCTACCAGTCTCAGAAATAAACTCCACATCTGGTTTGGGATCTATGAGGAGGCTTGTGTGCAAGAATATTATTTTTCTGTATTTAATTTACTTTTAAATTGTATCTATGAATGAGGAACTGTTTACTGGAAATAGTTTTGGTGATTTGCAGAGTAAAATGGTAAATGGCCTGTATTTGTATAGCACTTTTCTAATCCCTAAGGACCCCGAAGCGCTTTACACAACCAGTCATCCACCCATTCACACACTGGTGATGGCAAGCTACATTGTAGCCACAGCCACCCTGGGGCGCACTGACAGAGGCGAGTAAATGTCTGAATGGTCAAACTAACTGTAAAGTTTTATCCATTTGATTTAAGGGTTTTTAAAAAAAAATATTTTAATGGGTGTAGAGGTTCACAATGAAAGCTACTGCAGAATGTGAAATTCATTTCAGTTTTATTTATATAGCATCAAACTGTGGCCTCAATGCTTTATGTTATTAGGCAAAGACACCGTACAATAATACAGAAAAAATCATCTATAGCTGACAATCCAAGTCAAAGGTTTTTTGAAGAATGCGGCATTTCTTGGTTACACTCTGCAGTTGAGTGAAAGGGGTGTGTTTATAGTGGAAAGCAGATACGCCCCAAGGAATGAAGGGGAGAATCCCTGTTGGCTGATTGTTGGCTAACCTCTGGTTAAAGCCGGCAACTTTGAATGGCAGTATCTATTGTTGATGAGACGTTAAAAGGACCACAGATGAAACTACAGGAATACTACAATCAGAACTGAAAGAGCTGAAGAAATGTAGCAGATTTACAACCATTTAATAGCTTGCATGCGTTTTATCTCTATTATTTGATACCAGATGTTCCACAAACTTGTGTTGTAGGATAATATATTTTTAATTATGATAGCATATTTATCTTCACTCAATGCTTGGGTAAATTTACAAGGATAAGCTCTAACTCCAGTCAACATGCAGCTGTTTTTGAAACACCTGCTTGTTCATCTAAGTAGGGAATCATAAGATAAGATAAGACTTTATTGATCCTACGATGTAGAAATTTTTGCATTGAAAAACAAATTAAGTGCAGTGCATACAATCCTGCAGATGCAGGTCAGGAGCTGCAGTCTATGTTCATATCATGAGAATGTAGAGAATGTGATCTGAGTGAACTCGGTGAATTTTCTACTGTTTTTGTGTGTTTACAAAGCAGTCCATAGAGCTGCAGTTCTACAGATGGAAAAAACTTTTGTTAGTTTTCTGTCTGGAGCTGAAAGAAAGGCTACTGTAGCACACATTCAGCCTCGAGGCAAATGGGCTACTAAGGAAGATATTGGGTTTCTCTTCTCTTGTGAAAATGATCAACCTTCAGAGAGCTGAATTCAAAGACACTCACACAACCTTTTTACTGCTGGTTTCTTTGATCTGTGAGTCTTGATTTGTTTGCCATAGAGGTTTGCAGATGTGTCGTCCGTTTGAGCTGTTTGTGTCTGTTTTTGGCTAAAGTGCTGCTATGAGATGATTCAAATGGAGAAAATCCAGTGCTCTGCTCTATCAGAGCCACTGAGGATATAGTGATGAATATGAAATCAGTGATTCATCACTGGTGATAGTCAAAGCCATGAGTAGTATCAGTAGTCATTACCACATGAGTACTCATGGGCCAGACCTCACCCATCTTTATACTTGACCTTAATTTTGGTCTGAAATACACAGTTAAAATAGATTTTGATCACACTATCCACAATAGAGTCAAAAGTACTTTAATGTGTAGTTTTACTGTAGGCATCTCATGAACATACACTCACACATTCAAATCAAAAGCACATGACATTTCTTTCCTTTGTTATTTTGGACTTCTTACGAAATTTTCTTCAGTTTGAGAAATTTAAAGAAAGTTGTGATCCTGAAGTTAACCCAGAACCAACTAGTTCAATAAATGCTGTTTCTGGGCCAAAGAAGAAGATCAGGTTCTCAATCATATAAAAGAGGAGTAGATAAAGTACAGTGGGGTAAAAAAGTATTTAGTCAGCCACCGATTGTGCAAGTTCCCCCACTTAAAATGATGACAGAGGTCAGTAATTTGCACCAGAGGTACACTTCAACTGTGAGAGACAGAATGTGAAAAAATAATCCATGAATCCACATGGTAGGATTTGTAAAGAATTTATTCGTAAATTAGGGTGGAAAATAAGTATTTGGTCAATAACAAAAAAACTACTCAATACTTTGTAACATAACCTTTGTTGGCAAGAACAGAGGTCAAACGTTTACTATAGGTCTTTACCAGGTTTGCACACACAGTAGCTGGTATTTTGGCCCATTCCTCCATGCAGATCTTCTCGAGAGCAGTGATGTTTTGGGGCTGTCGCCGAGCAACACGGACTTTCAACTCCCGCCACAGATTTTCTATGGGGTTGAGGTCTGGAGACTGGCTAGGCCACTCCAGGACTTTCAAATGCTTCTTACGGAGCCACTCCTTTGTTGCCCGGGCGGTGTGTTTTGGATCATTGTCATGTTGGAAGACCCAGCCTCGTTTCATCTTCAAAGTTCTCACTGATGGAAGGAGGTTTTGGCTCAAAATCTCACGATACATGGCCCCATTCATTCTGTCCTTAACACAGATCAGTCGTCCTGTCCCCTTGGCAGAAAAACAGCCCCATAGCATGATGTTTCCACCCCCATGCTTCACAGTAGGTATGGTGTTCTTGGGATGCAACTCAGTATTCTTCGTCCTCCAAACACGACGAGTTGAGTTTATACCAAAAAGTTCTACTTTGGTTTCATCTGACCACATGACATTCTCCCAATCCTCTGCTGTATCATCCATGTGCTCTCTGGCAAACTTCAGACGGGCCTGGACATGCACTGGCTTCAGCAGCGGAACACGTCTGGCACTGCGGGATTTGATTCCCTGCCGTTGTAGTGTGTTACTGATGGTGACCTTTGTTACTTTGGTCCCAGCTCTCTGCAGGTCATTCACCAGGTCCCCCCGTGTGGTTCTGGGATCTTTGCTCACCGTTCTCATGATCATTTTGACCCCACGGGATGAGATCTTGCGTGGAGCCCCAGATCGAGGGAGATTATCAGTGGTCTTGTATGTCTTCCATTTTCTGATGATTGCTCCCACAGTTGATTTTTTCACACCAAGCTGCTTGCCTATTGTAGATTCACTCTTCCCAGTCTGGTGCAGGTCTACAATACTTTTCCTGGTGTCCTTCGAAAGCTCTTTGGTCTTGGCCATGGCGGAGTTTGGAGTCTGACTGTTTGAGGCTGTGGACAGGTGTCTTTTATACAGATGATGAGTTCAAACAGGTGCCATTCATACAGGTAACGAGTGGGGGACAGAAAAGCTTCTTACAGAAGACGTTACAGGTCTGTGAGAGCCAGAGATTTTCCTTGTTTGAGGTGACCAAATACTTATTTTCCACCCTGATTTATGAATAAATTCTTTACAAATCCTACCAGGTGAATTCATGGATTTTTTTTTCACATTCTGTCTCTCACAGTTGAAGTGTACCTCTGGTGCAAATTACTGACCTCTGTCATCATTTTAAGTGGGGGAACTTGCACAATCGGTGGCTGACTAAATACTTTTTTGCCCCACTGTAGATTGTAAACCTATACAAATATAGATATTATCTTGAGACTGAAAAATAATGCAACCACAACCACATGAGGGGTTTTTTCTTCCTGCCAGCCGTCAGCTCTGTGTTGTAGCCAGCAGACTCTGTTAGTTAGATGAGGGTTTGTTCACATCACAGCAGCAGCTCTAGATGGATTAGAGTCTTATTTCCTGCTGTAAATATGTTGACATTCAGTACTGGAAGACACCAGGATGACAAGTGGCTACAAAATTGGCAAACATGTCGTGGTGACAAAGACTCTGGTCTTTGCTGTTGGCTTTAATTAGTCAATTTTTCACAAAGAGCTGGCAGCATCCAAGTCATGTTATTCTTCTGTTAAATCCATTTTAATTCTGACCTTTGAATGGGCCTGTTTTCTATCTTCATGCACGGGACTGTGCCATTCATGTCTCCAGACGTGAATGTTTATTTTGGATCTTTCTGCAGCGCCCTGGATCATAATCTCTTTTTAATGAAATAAATTTTACTATTGGTACAGTAAGCTGCAATATGACAAAGACAACAGTAAACTGCACTTAAAGGAAAAGTTGAAGGGTATGGAGGAAGTATACTGAGGCTTTTCCCTTTCAAACTGAGAATGAGATAAATGTCACTTATTTGAGCTTAGTGTAAGTCTAAGTTCTTGGGTAATGTTTTCATGAATGTTACAAAAACGAAAATTTGAAAATTCTATTGTTTTCTATTTAACAGATGAAAGGTTTTCAGGTTCTCCACAGTTCAGTGATTGCTTTGTCCCAGTTCTTTTGCAGCAGGTTTTGAAATTTGACAAAATTAACATGAGTAAAGCTCACTGATTAAACAAAGATGCATATGTCCTGTTTTGGTGAAATTATGCAAACTGTAGGCTCAGTTTTTTGTTCTTAGATAAAAAGAGAAGGACCCGGTGTGGTCTTCTGCTGTTGTGCATTGAGAGATGCTCTTCCAAACAACAAGTGGTTATTTGAATTACTTTTGCCTTCCTGTCAGCCCAAATTCTCCTCTGAGCTCTGGTAACAATAGGGCGTTTGTGCCAAGACAACTGCCTCTCACAGGATATTTTCTTTATTAGGCCAGTCTGTGTAAACCCTACGGATAATTGTGCAGGAAACTTTCAGTAGCTCAACAGTTTCTGAAACAATTTATGACATTCTTAAGTAACTCTGAATTCCACAATCAGAGTCACCTAAATCCCCTCCGTTCCCCTATTCTGATGCTCTGCCTGATCTTAACCATCTATATGCAATTAGTTTGTGCCAAGTTGCTGAGCACTTGGACACTAGCAACTGTTTATAAGTGATGTAAATGTTTTGCATTTAACTGTATGTTGTTTACTTGAAATGCAGTCTCTTCCGCTCACTCTGAAGCTTTCTGCCTCGTGATCATTTATTCACATAATATCAGGTAAGAGCCCCAGCAGGAGGTAAAGCAGCAAAAACAAAAGAAGACTTCAGTACTGAGTGACGCAGATGTCTTCTCTCTGACTTCACTGAGCGGAAAAGGGAAAACAAGCCTCTCAGGAAATGGTCTGTAATAAATGTGGTTTGTGTCAAAATATGTTTCCACCCCAGTGAATCAATATTTGTGGTGTTCATGCTTAACAGGCAATGCTAGAAATTCATGAGTCTTTAAAGTTGTTTGTCCCACACAAGCAGATGGAGTCTCACTTTTACGAATGTCTCACACATCAACTGCTGTTACAAGGAGATACATCTGGCCTGTTTCCAACATCCCTGTCTCACTTCTCATTTCTGTTTTGTCACCTAACACTTTTTTCTATACATTTCTCCTCTTTGATATAATCTCCACTTTCATTATAATAGCCATGTTACAGACTGTGGCACCTAAATTGTTTGTTATTGCACAAATCTTTTTGTAATTGCATTTTGTTAACTTTTGACTGTTTTTGTTTTATACCTTGTAAAGCACTTTGTGATCTTTTATCTAGAAATGTGCTATATAAATAAAATTTTACTTTTTACTTACTTACAAACAATGTGCTGATTGTTATGCAGTAGCTCATCTGCATAAGGTAACCTGCTTATACATCATATCAATACTCTTTCTATCCAGTTTTCAGGTGCATTTTGAGTTCAAACCCTGATGCTGAGATTCTGAAAGTATTTTCATTTCAAATTCTAATAATCTTTCAGGCTTGGTTAAATACAGTGTTTTGACAAAGTACAATGAAATCAGACTGAGTGAATATATTATGCTCGTGAACCATGTAAGTGACACATAAAGGGAAGCTTCCCCTTCTCCCTGGCAAGCTTAGCAGCTGACCTACATAGCCCATATTGCTTGGGTAGCCATTCACAGACAGAAAATGAAATGTTAGACAAACATAAATTAGAACACTAGGCACTTTGTTCTAAAAGGTTCTGATTCCACTTCAAGATACTCTCTGGTATAAATAGATAACTATGCACTCATAAAATAGAGCTTGAATAATTTTACCTTATATAAGGAATTTCCCAAGCAAAATATATGTAGCGCTGTACAAATGTTTTAAACCACCCCTGATTTAGGCCATGACTGAGTGTCCCACTGTGTGTTTTTCTAACCAGGTGATGCTTTTATTGGATTGGCAGCGCGTTTGGGATTATTGTCATGGTGAAAAATGAAGCCGATTCCAATCAGACACTTTGCAGACAGTATTGCATGGTGGATCTGGCAGTACTTCTCTGCACTTGTAATTCTATCAATTTTAACAAGATGTCCAACACCACTGGCTGAAAGTCAGTCCCAAATTATGACAGAGCTTCGAGGTGTTTTACAGATGGCTGTAGATGCTCAGTGTTGTACCTCTCTCCTCCCAGTGTTGGGAAGGTTACTTTTAAAATGTATTCCATTACAGATTACAGAATACATGCCCCAAAATGTATTCTGTAACGTATTCCGTTACGTTACTCGATGAGAGTAACGTAACGGAATACTTTGGATTACTTAATATATTATCATGCTTTTTACAACAACGTGAATGTACTATTGCTGTGATTTATTACTATTACTGAAGGTCCGCGGCTCCGAACTGTAGTAAAGGGACCTCTGACTAATACGGCGGGGTCCCTATCGGCTCGTAGCCGAAAACTAGCTTTACTTTGTTGTGTGGGTCAACTGTACTTGCGAGAGACAGACAGAGGCGTTGAAAGGCTGCTCCAACGGAACTTATTGTTTCGGAGGAAAACACGAACACAGCCTACAGTCGAGTCTTAATAGCTTACTTACAACTGGGCTCGTCAGGCACTCTTCTTGGCTGCAGTGGTTATTATTATATTTACATGCTTCCAGCTCCCGTTTCTGCTCGATGACAACTCGTACCTTTCCACTCTCCTTTTTCTCCCTCCTCGCGCTCACAGACATATAGCGGGTATGGCAGTCCATTCTCCCTGCAGCACGGACTACACTGCCCATGATGCTACATTCTTTAGAGCTATGCTTGTAGCATTCTGCCTGTTAGCTTAGCACAACAACAACAACAAGCCGCTCTCTCACCCAGGAAACACGCAGAGAGAGAGCGTCACCCAGTAACCATGGCAACCGTAACGCTGCCACCTGGAACAACAGAACGTAGCTGTCAAACAAAACCCAAACAGTCCTGACCCGCGACAAAATGAAACAGGAAAGTACCGCAGTGTAATCCATTTATTTCAACAAAGTAACTGTATTCTAAATACCACCTTTTTAAACGGTAACTGTAATGGAATACAGTTACTCATATTTTGTATTTTAAATACGTAATGCCGGTACATGTATTCCGTTACTCCCCAACACTGTCTCCTCCTCTCTCCTCTGTACATAATACTGATGCATTTATTATTAAGGTTTTTTATATCAAGGAGGAACGATTATGTGGTGATTCAGTTTTAACATTAACTCTTCAAAAAAACTGTTCATGCCCAATTCAATGGCTGCTCTCAGGATTAAGTCAGCACAGCGACTTCACCACATGCAGAGGTCTGCGTCAAAATAACACATCTAAAAAATTTAAAAATTCAGGTCCTCATTTTTATAACAATGGCAACATTTATCTACAAGTTCTTATGATGTTTTCAGAGAACACTTGAAGGATGTTTATAATTTTTAGTTTATCATTTGCCGCATTCTAAAATCCTTTTCAGGGTGCTTTTGAGGCCTGTGTGTGTGTGGTTTGTGAGTGCAGCGTAACGCATCTGTAAAGAAATACATGAACATTTCAGTTATGTAACTCTAGAGATGTTCTCACTATCTCACACACTCGCACATCATCAGCATGCATTCATGCATGTCAGTGTGAGCATCTACACCCTCCTATCCTCCTCTGTGCAGGAATCTGTAAGTCCTGATGCTAGGTCCAATCAGATCAGACTATAACCTCAGCTCACTGCAGTAGCTTGAGCAGGTGTGAGTTAACAACAACCACAACACTCTGACAAGGAAGCCACCGGGCTCCGCTCTCCTCCTTTCTCAGACAAACTCAATCCCTAGGAGGCGCCGAGGCGGGGTAGTGTGCCACTGAGGCGTGTTCGGGGTGCTCCAATGTGCCTGAAGGCAGGACTGGCTGCCTGCCCCACTGACATCGCATTATTCAACTCATCGTGATGTTGACTCTGTGGATCCTCCGCTTAGTTGGTAGGTTTTAGCCCTGAGGTTTTTGCATGCATAGTGTATTACACATAAAAGTTCTAAGCACTTACAGGAGGCTTTCAAATATACTGCAGGGAACAGTTTCTATTTATCAAATAATACTAATAATAATCTCTTTCCTCACATTTCCTCACATATGTTGGATTGCTGGCTGCACTTGTGTAATTAAACCGACTTGTTTAAACAATTTGTCTTGCATACTGCCTGCTAGTCACGTGTCTGTGGCTTTTAGAGCAAACTTAATGCAAAGGCCGATTGTTTCCCTGCATCTCGACATTTTCACATACTGACCGATTCATCAGCAAGCAGCTTCGTTTTAGTTAACAAACTGAAAAGTTCATTGAAGATCAGGGAGTTGAGTTCTTAACCCAGTGTCAGTGCAGTTTAAAATGTTAATTAGAAAAACCATGTTGAAGAAAGAGTCAGTGCAATGTCAATGCAATGTAGTAATGTTTTGAAAGAAAGACGAGAGTAACGAAGGAAGAAAATAAAACGAAAATGTCAGGTAGACTTGGGTCGGTCTCTTAAAAGGAACCAAGAACATCGAAACTGAGCGCTATTAAAGAGCACACTGCTGGTTTTATCCATTATATGCAGCGGTGCACTTTACCAGCACGTCACCACTCAGCAATTTAAAAAAATACCTTTAGCTTTTAGACTGATGTCGAACCTTCCAGTCAGCCAAATTTTTCAATATTTTTTCCCCTTTGTTTTACATTTTACAGTGTGGAAGAATAATGAAGACCAAAATAAGAAAAAAAAGAAATAACTCCAACACATCTGGAAAGTTTTTAACAACTTTGAAAGTTTAAAGTGCAGTTGCAAAGACCATCAAACACTGTGATGAAACTCTCACATGAGGATGGCCCCAAGAAAGAGCAAGAGTTCCCTCTGCTGCAGGGGATTAATGCTTCCCAGAGTCCCAGGAGCAGATTATATTAACTATTTAGAGACATTAACCTGTTAACATCCACGTTCTATGGACTTTCCAGGAACGTGTTCTAGCTCCTGTAATGATTCTTGATTAGCATGTGCTGAAAATGCAGCTTTGGCATAATTCCTCTTAGAGTGCTGTAGGTAACCTGATGGGTGTCCATTAATACTCTCAATTGCTTTGTCAACAAGGAGCGAAGGAGAGAGCCCTCCAACCACAGGGCAAACAAAGAGACGTAGAGCCACAAACTCTCCCATCTACACCCTTCAGGCTTGCTTTTGGACTGTTGGACTGTTGAGATAAACTTTGAATATACTATATTTATTGGAGATAATATATTGGAATTTCAGGAGCAGGACCACGCCTCCAAACACGCTCCTTCGGGTTGTCATCTAAATAGGTTCCCCCACCCTCCCTCCCTCCTTGTTCTCTATTCTTTAACTTCTTCACTTCTATTTAGTACACGGGGATCTGCCAGGCCCAGGAACCATCACCAGTCCCCTTCGATGCCGTCCCCAAACCGCAGCTCAATTCATGTCAAAGCATTCACTTTTAACTACTAAAACGCTGTCAAACCTAAAATGAGGACGTGGGCCCAGCTAGTGAAATTACACTCTGGTGCTACCAACACAATGGGTAGTTATTCCTGTTATACTTTGAGGTCTGCTGCCTGGGGTGCATGGCATATTGTAAGTCTTGTTTTGAGTCTGTGCATTCACAAAAAACAGGAAGGCACTCAAACGTTGGCGTGGACTCTTGCGCTCATGGTCTGATGATGAACTTTATGTTAGTTGGACCGAAGCAGACCTTAGCATGTGGACAAAAGTATAATTAAAGCTTTAGCCAGTGCACCTGGGGGGCACCAACACGGGAAAAGGAGAAAAGTCCACACAAAAAGACCCCGGGTGACCAGTAAATTTAACCCATGCAACAGTGCTAACCACCATCATGCTCACTGGTGGATGTTAAGATATTAAGTAAGAGGTAAACTGTTTTAGCCAGGAAATACAACTAATGGAAATAACCAGCGGCCTGAAGAGATGTGAGGTGATAGTTTAAATGAGGATGTTTGGAAAGACAAGTTTGTTCTCCAGCTAAAACTAATCACGGGCAGAACTGTTCCTGCATGCGTGAAATAACCGAGAGTAATGAAGAAAAGTTCTCAGCCGAACGTTAACCAGTGCAGGTTGCATCACCAAAACAAACTTTAATGTCTGTGAGTCATGTAGCCCCTCAAGGCTGGAGGACAGAAAACATGTCTCCTGTCAGAAACCAAGCACAAGAGACGCTTTCGGGAAACAGTGTGGAAATGAAACTGAGCAGGACAGGTGAAATGATCAAAATCAGAAAAAAGCTCCTGGGCACAGATGTGAAAAAGCCCTCCCACTCTCCCCTCATAGACACGAGACACTGAGATGTGTTGTGAATCTCTTTGTGGCTGATTTGTCACTCATTCTTTCATTTTGATTGATCTCTCTGGTCATTTTGCACATATTTGTTTTCATTCTTTTCCCCTTTTCCTGGTCGTGTCGAGTCTCTCAGTCATGTCTTTTTGTGGTTACTTTACATCTGTGTGTATTATCCTTTTAGCTTTCAGTTTAACCTCTTTCTCGTTAGTAGTGGCTCTTTCTTTGAACCCCTTTCTGATTTTTCAGGGTGATTTTAAAGTCATTCTCTATGCGTTTCTGTTGAGTTCACACCTCAGTTTTTTGGTTACATTTGTTTTTAGTTGTTTGTGTGTCTGTGGTCTTTTTTGCATCTTGTGTTCACACTGTATCTGTTTTGTAAATTGTATCTGTTTTGTAAATATATCTGTCCATTTTAAGTAGATTTAGTCCTTTATTTAGGTTTTTTCTGCTGTAATGTTTCACTTAAATTGTCATTTTATGGTATTTTTCTGCATGCATGTTCATACAGTGATGTCGCACACACACAGTCACACAACAAAGAATGTGAATATGTGGACAAAGTCTTCATTAGTGGACAATCAGGTGTGCCTCCTTAGCAACATTTGTACACTGCTTCTTTGTTTTACTTTTTTTTTTTTTAAATAGCAGAATTTCTTTTTAGCAATTAGGCTTTTTTTCTTCTTCTTTGGTTGGTTTTGTGTTTTTGCATTATTTGGCATTTGTTATTACTGAGTTACATTGTGCTACTAAATTACACTGACAATGTGTAGGCTTAAGAAAAATGAATAATATACACAAAATAACTACTGGAGAGATGCAGCACAGGAAGAAGAGTGGGCCATCCACTAATTAACCGGTCAACATCTACTTAGCTTTTCCTTTTCAAACCGAGCTACTGAGCTTCAGTCAGCTGATTTTAATTAATGTGCAGCGAGGTGAAAACTGGTGGTGCATCTACAATTTCTGAGTAGTGGAGATATGAACATTTATTTTATTTTTATTGCAATAAAACACACACATGCGCTCAGTCAATCAGCTCACACTAATGGCTGATTGTAAGCAGAGTCATGTGTGGTATCAGATTAGAAAAGGACATCAGTGGTATTGCACATCACTACCATTAAATGTATAACAGCACACTTATAGCAGTCAAACTTAACTCCACCTGAAACTGGATCTTATGGAAATTACGTACCTGCGTCAGTTTATTTGGACTATACAGTAAATGATGAGTGAATCTTAGCTTTCGTGCTGTGGAGCTGGGCTAGGATGGAAGGCTAAATTATTAGTCAGCTACTGTGGCATGAGTCAGTCATTAGCAGCCACGGTGCAGAAGGACAGAGTTAATGAAGTGGAGCCAACAGGATGCAAACACGGAACTCAGGGTCATTCGGGAGTTCGGAGGCATTAGGGGAGGCTGACAGCTCTAAATAAATCAGTGTCTTTGCTTTTGGTCAATAAAGTTTGGAGACAATATAATGACTGGACAAAATGTTATTTGGTTTAATGGACAAAGCATTTGGAGGGAAGTTATCTCTTGTTTCAGTTTTCCAATAAATAAACGTTTTTTTATGGTTGTTTTTGCTTCTTTAATTCTTTTCTCCACCCCACCTCCTTCATCAAATGTGAAGGCTGCTATTGAATTCATTCATTCACAATCATTTCTTTGAACTGTTTAATTTGACTCATTATGATGGTCCTGTCATAGCAACAGACTTTGTCAATTTATTATAATTTCAGCGCTGAATTGTGTATTTCTCAACAACACACTGTAACAATATTAAATTGTTGTAATCCACCTTTTCCCGTCTTACAGCTCTTATTGCCTCCTCAGCCATCAAAGGAAGGACGTTCACTCCTTTGAACTCCTTTCTCATTTTTTCTTTATCTGTAAATGTTGTGAGGCCTTTAAGACCTTTAGATTTGCTATTATACAAACAACTGTGGCTAGTTTCTTCCACCGAAATAAATCACTTCTTGAATTTGATTGCAACTACTTGACCAACAATGAATCAAACTGCAAGGAAGGTTCTTTTATAGATGAGCATAAAGGTGTACAGATTCCCTTTAGATCGCTTGGCTAGCCTTGAAACAAATATCTGGACACCTAAGCCTTATTTGAAAATGTACAAATGTCAAATCAAATGTATTTGAATAAAAGGCAGCAAAAAGTTACAAAAAGGAAGTTTGTCAGATTTTAAATCACACTCAACAGTAGCTTTTAGGATCACAGTTACAGTTTTGTTTTATCCTTTAGCTAGCAGGAGTGCTTTTATCACCTGGGCCTGGAAGCATCAGTACCCTTCAGTTCATCCGCACTACAGCATCAAGAAACTGACGTCTTTCATCATAGAATCCCATAGGATGCTTTTATGATGCTTTGGCTTGCATGCACTTTTCTTTTAACGTCTCTCCACTGATTTGTCTTCGTGTTTAGGTTTAGGTCATGACACAATCATCGGCTTGTGCCTGTTGAGTTAGTGCTTATCATTTACTTTGTATATCTTCACCTTTTTTTCCCCGAAGTTCCAGAGTCCAAATTTGTGGCCTCTCCAAGCTGCATGTTTAACCATCCAGAGCAGCATCTTTGAAATCATCTGAAAGACCTGATTAATTCATATTAAGGCTGTTAAGGAGTTAACTATTAAGGAGTTAACTACAGGAAATGTCTTTATGTCTTTTAATGCCAAATGTCTTTTAGACACCATGCCAGTTAAAGTGTTCAAGGATACCGAAGCACTAATTAACACACCTACATTAGATCTGACCTTTATTGAATGGCTATGCACCAGTCTTTTTAAGCTGCTGATTGAAGTTGATTAGAAACCCTTCTACTGATCCAGGCGATGTAACAAACTGCAGACCTGGGACCAAACTAGCGTTCATAATCCTTCAAACTATGTAACTATGTTTTTATTTGAAAGATTCACAGAAACAGCACTGGGGAAAGTCGTCATAAGAGAGGCTGGATAAATGCTGCTGGCATTAAAGCAATGGTTAAAACATATTATACAGAATGCAGTTTTTTCACTGACTCTTCCTGACACTTGGAGCTGGAATTCCACAGAGTTACAGCATGTGCTAAAAACAACACTTTTTACACTGTTAATTAGGTGGGACCTTAATAACACATCTGTATCTCCCGGCTACGACTGCAATATATGTAATATATTTCAAGTTCTTGTTGTGATGAAAAGTTTTTTCTTTATATACAGACTGTGGTATAGATGCAACTAGACCCTGAGATCACTGAAATAAATTAGACGAAGATAAAAATGGTCTTTTTGTCATTCTTTAAAAGCAGTACACCATGCTTTTTGTATAAAAAGCGGGATAATAACCAAAACCATTAATGCATTCGTAGTGCGGTTTCCTCCAGTGCCCTTTATGTGGCTGTAGCTCAGGTGGCAGAGCAGGTCAGCCACTAATCAGAAGGTCGGTGGTTCGATCCCAGGCTGCATCCTGGCTGCATGCCAAATATCCTTGGGCAAGATACTAACCCCATGTTTGCCTACTGGTGGTGGTCAGAGGGCCCGGTGGCGCCTCTGTCCGGCAGCCTCGCCTCTGTCAGTGCGCCCCAGGGCAGCTGTGGCTACAATGTAGCTTGCTATCGCCAGTGTGTGAATGGGTGAATGACTGAATGTAGTATGAAGCGCTTTGGGGTCCTATGGACTAGAAAAGTGCTATACAAATGCAGGCCATTTACCTCTACCATTAGAAAGTCTAATGTCTTTCACGCTGATGCTTGTATTGTGCTTATTTGAGGCTGAGATGCTTCATTTAACTGTGTGTTGAAGATTGGACTGATGTGTTTGTATGTCACATTTCTTTGTGGATGTTGTGTTTACTGACAGTAGTATTTTGAGGAAAAAAGATCTTATCAGTGATTTTTGCTGCATCTGTCGCAGCTACAAGGTCAGAAAATGGTCAGAGCTAACCTGACAGTTTCTCCAGTTGATGAAATATTAATATTATATTGTCTAAATCGTCCCTGTATTTAAAGAACATAATGTGTGAGTAATTTCCATTTTCATAACTAACATAGAAGCACAAGAGGGTAACACAGGTCGGACATTATTTTCTTTTAACTAAGCACCATGCTGATTTCTAATCTTGATTTTTAGACTTAATCATTATTACATTCACAATCAGAATTTCTTTCAGGGAAAACTTTTTTCACTGGTTTGTTTCGGTGTTGCAGTTCTTACCCTCCCTAAAGGTCCAAACTCACTCACGGATTAATTTGGCTGCAGCCAACATAATGAATTTATTATAATTGAGTTCATTTAGTAAACAAGGTCAATGAGATGCAAACGTTGCAAAAGGTTTCTGTAAGTAACTCTGTGAAAACGTCACTAACTCTTTGGGATCTTCTGGTTCTTCTTGTTCTGATCACCCCAAAGTATTGGCAATCAGTAGGACTGGCACTGAGCAGTGCTGATTTTCTAACCCTGGAATATTTCTAACATTTTGAGTTATTTTCCAGTGTTAGAAAATCAGCACTGCTCAGTGTTAGCCATTGTTAATCTTCAAAACTGACTAGGTTACTTTTAAACATATAACACTGTCAAAAGTGTTAATTTAACACTCAACAGTGTTGTATTTAACACTCAGAGGTGTGGACCCATATAGACACTCTCCAGTGTTAAATTAACACTGGAGATTTTGCTGTGAGGGACAGAAAAACTGAAGCAGAAAAAGTGCAAACTTCACCAACATCTGATGATATTTTTGCACACTGCCAGTTACATGCAATCACGTGAAGCTGAGATCTTTGATTTCATCTTTATGTTTCTTGTTTTTCTTAGTAAATAATTAAAGCTAATATGCACTCCCATCCAACCACCACTATGGTTGCAGGTCTTTGACTACGGTCCCATCATTACATTTCCTGCTCATCTATGTCCATTGAACTGAACAGCTGGAGACCAGCCAGACTAGCAGAAACCAATTATCAAGACTTGATTGTTCCCCGTCCTTTCCAAAAAATTATATGAAGCCATAAACGTCTTGTGGAAAATTGCATCTTATGAGGAGCTGGCTGCAATGCTTTTGATGAATAGGCTTGTACTCTTTTTATTCCTCTTCACTATATTCTCTCTTAGGTAACTTCGGTTTAACTGTTTATGAACTCAGAGAACTTTAATTTCTGCTGTTTTATCCAAGTAAATCATAGCAAAAGAATCCTGGCCTTTATTAGAGATCCGATATTTACAAAGAGCACATGTCAAATAAAATACAGCACTGATGTACTGCCTCAACCCTTGTGTCAAATCAAACACCAAATTGTCCTCTAAGTTTAGTTTACATGATGAGTTCAACAGTAAATTATTGAAAAATTAGCAAATATTTGAGTGAATATTTAATTTTTTATGTAAATCTGGTGAAGACAGTGTTGTTAATATATAGTATAGTCACATGATAAAGAAATCACATATTTTCTAGACTTATGGGCAGCAACAGTTGCTTCTCTAAGGTTGGTGATGTATTTCCTCTTTGACATTGTTTTAACAGCGAAAACTATATTTTTATAGATGTGCTCATATTTGCTGATGATCAGTTAATCCAGTAATTTGATTAGCAGGACATGGCTGCTACTTACCTTGTTATTTCCTGTGGAAGTAGTAAGGATGGAATTCGTTTTTCAAACATTGCTTCTGCATTTTGACTTCATTTTTGGTCAATAAAAAAAGACCTTCTTGCTTTGCTGTTCATTTTTATGTAAGTAGTTTTAAGACCTGCTAAATATACGGTCATTTTTATAATGCTCTTGCACATAACATCTTAGAATTAAGAGAGGCAACATTTTACATGTACATGGCTACATTTTTACAGAGACTTCTTTTAATTTCAGCAGCATAAACAATAAAGTAAAAGAATCCTGAACTGAAATAATAGATGTAAAATATGTAGACCAAGGCTTCTGCGAGTGATTTAGGTTTGGTGTAGTTCCACTGTTTTAAAACCTCAGTGTACTGACTTATTCCCATTACTGTTTCGACAGTGTGGCTGGGAAACTTTGGGGGAAATGGCTCTTAGCCTCAAGAAGCACATTATCCTCATTTCACCTTTTCTATACTTTAATGAAGTCAATAAAAGTGACTCCTTGTATGAATGCTGCTTTAGGCAAGCCACACAAGACTGCTAGCCCACAGTCTATGAAAACAGAATAAGATACAAAGTGAACTTAAATGTTCAATTAATTGCCTTTGAAATCAAGCACAAAGCAGAGGTTTCAAAAACCCTCTCTCGCTCTGACAGGAGCCGGGCCTGAATCCTCTGTAGATACTGGTAAGGACCACACCTTGATGACCTAGTAGATGGCTATATACATGGTTAGACCCCAGTCATATAAAGAGGCCAACTACCAGTTGGAAAGGAAAAGTGTAAATTCTACAATGCAAGTAGTTGCTGTCAGTCCCTAATGAGAAACTGGTTACAAAGAAATACACAGTGTTGCATTGACAACCTCTTTGCAATCAATTTGGTCTGTAGCAGGTTGCCGTGGTTGCCAGTAGTTTTTGTGTTTCCCTGCAAACACTAACAAACTACCCAAGAGCTGTACTGAAACTGTGAAATGTGTGATGTAAATCAGAAACCATATGCCTTCAAAGTAAAAGATGTTCCTTTGCAAATGAGTTAATTGCAGACAAAATGTTTACTTGTAAACAGTCTCTCTTTCTTTATTGCATCACAGATTTTTTTTTAAGTTTCACTACAGCTCAAAGAATGATTGGCAAGTGCATCTTTCATGCAAACTGAGAGTGAAAACTGCAATGTGCCAGCAACCAAAGCAACCATAAAGGGATGTTGGGTGCTTTCTGCTTTTCTTTAAACTTAGCAAGAGCCAGGAGCACCCAGCAGCTCCTCTTCAGGGAATACACATTTTTCTCTAGCAACTGGAGGCTGTCAGGGGGTCACATAGGCCTGTGTGACTGAGGCCTTATTGTACCTGGCAAGCTAGCATTACCCAGGATGATGTTTGGCAGCTTAAATTTACAAATTGGCAATCTTTAAATAATCTGTGTTTCACTAATTGTTGTGTCCCACGAGGTTTGCTCTTTGAGTTACTTATGGATTGTTAACTGGTGTCTTAACTCTATCACATACTTAGGACCATGAGTAAGAAGGGTCGCCTCTCTGTAAATGAGAAAATTTGAGCATCACGACCTTAAAGATCCGCTTAACATCTTTTCAGGTCTTAAGTACACATAAACAAACGTGATCCAAGATCTTTTCACATGACATGTCTTTTGTTTTGAATTTTATGCCGTGCTGCCATTTTTTACAGATTTTGCATTTCTCTGTCTGATGCTTAATACCTACAGTACAAGACAAGTTTTTCTATAAGAAACCTAAAAAAATAAACTATGGACACCTCCGGGTTTTGTTGACTTGCTTGAAAATGAGAGCCATAAAATCATAATGTAAGCATTATGACATGAAGGCTTTTTATTCACCGGGGAATAATCAATACTGGAGGAAATTAAAGGCTTTTCAAGCAGTGTTTCAGAAGAATGTGCTTTGATTTTTTGTGGTATTATTTGATTCATAACACTTTTCTGAACCATTTTATTTTTTGGTTAGATTTCAAAGTTGTATTCTCCCTGTTTTAAATCAATGTGAAGTGCAATATCCATTCTTGATCCACCTGCACTTCCAACATTTCTTGTCCATTCTCATTGCTTGTCGTAGCTTCTTCTGCCAAGACTCAAAATGTCCCACACTGTCATCCCATCATATCCTTGTTGCTCTGTTCACTGACATACTGCATGCTGCTACCAGTTGGTGTTTTCTCTCTGTTAGTGTTGAAGGCATCTCAAATTCAATCTAATGCAGCATTTTTGGCCTGTGAAGACTTCAGTATCCCACAATTTACTGACAGATATATAGACCGTAGATAGTTGGTGTTTAGGTCTGCATGTGTGTACTTACCCACTGAAATGGTCCACACTGCCATGATCTTGATGCGGGCCTTGGTGTGAGAATTGAAGCGGCTGTGGTGGATTGGGTTGCGTATGGCAATGTATCTATCCAGAGAAATGGCACAAAGGTGCATGATGGATGCTGTGGAGAACAGGACGTCCAGATAGATCCAGATGGGGCAAAGATCAGAGGGCAGGGGCCAACCGTAATCTGCAGAAGGGCAGAGAGTACATATTTGTTGAATCTGTGAAAATAGCTTTACCTGGATGAACAATGGTGCTTTAGTCTCAGTGTTCCGGATGATATCTTCCAAAAGGCAATTTCACTGCATTGTATCAACAGTGATGCATTTTAGTGCTGTGTGGTGTCAACATTACATCTTCTGCTACTTGACTGATAAATATCTTTCTTCAATTATTTAAAACTGCATTTTTCAGGTTTTCCCCGAAGTTAAGCTTTATTTACACCTGACTGATATTCACAGACTTAAAATTAAAATTCAGTAGAGACCATTTATTGAGAACATGCCACTTAAAAACGTGTTTCAAAATCACTCAGAAATGGTACTTTTTCAAATACTGATGTTTTTAAGCAACTTTCATTTAAAATCACTCTTGATCTTAACTGTCAGCGCTTGACCAATGAGGTGAATCCATGAATGAGTTTGGGTGCACAAAATTTGGAATTAACAAAATCACAGAGGAGAAAAACACTGTGCGAGCTGCTGAAAATGTTGAAAAATCTCTGCATAGCATTGTTTCTGGCAGGCCGTAGCCTGAAGCTTAGCCAGCAATCTTGGCAGATCAGTTGTTTTCAAAATCATCAGCTGATTGCTCTGCGGATACTCAGATGAACATCCTATTGGCAAATCTCACAAATCTCACAACCTGCTTCAGCCTGCATACAGTGGGAGCTGTCACTGTATGCAGGCTCATGCTCCTTCACAAAGCCACCTCCACCCTCATTTCTTCCATATCATGCTATTCATGTTCTTTCTCACTTAATTAAAGTCATGTCATTGTTACTGATAAGACAAATCTGCAGCTGCTCTCGCTGCCTTTTGACTTTGCACATTTGTGAGTGGCAGGCCAGGAAGGTCTCAGAACAGAGTCCCACTTCCAAACATAAATTATTGTCACTGAATAATAATCTTATTTTATTTACTCTGAAAGGTCCTAAGAGAACTGACATTAGAAGAGATCATGATATGAAATTAAACTATTTTTCTTGGATTATTATCAAACAAGAATCCAGGTTTAATTTTGTTATAAAATGTGTCTGAGCAGCAGTACAAAGTAACACTCAATAGAATGCTTATCCTTTTTCACAAAGACCATTGAAATTCCCACAAGAGCTTGCATTTAAGCTAGTGGAACAAAGCCTAACCTGGTCATGACCTCACTGTTTTACTTCTTCATGGCTCAATCCAGTTTAGAAATGTAGGTAGTTTAAACCTCAACTGCTGCATTGGAATCTTAAGAATAATATAGTATTGTAATATGTGTAAAATGACCTCATGCTTGGGTATTTTTTTTAGCAAGAAATATGCCCACAAGATACCTTAAAAGGTGGTATTTGTGCTTCTTGTTGATATATTTAATTTGCTGTCCCAAGTGAAGTAATGTTAATGCTTTACCAGTATGCTGCTTTGAAGAATTAGCTGAGCCTCAAAGTGAACGGTATGTTTGCATTCTCGTCTTTGCAAGCTTTATGTACTGTTTGAAAGAATCAGACCGAGGATAAAGGAGGCATTAAAATTTGTTTCCTACTGTATCATACAGGACTCAGAGACATGGGTGAGGAAATGGATTTTCTGCTTTTTAACACAGATTGGAGCCTGCTGATGTGGCTCGGGCATCTACACGGAAAGTATGGAACCATGGTGCATAACTGCAAGAACAAGAAAAAGCAGGAGGCATGACACCACAGAAGATGAAACATGAGGACTAACTGGAAAAATACTGTTACGGGGGTGATGAGTAAGAGAACCCAGACGCAGATCGCTCGTTAAGATTGAACAGTGTCTTTATTTACAGTGAAGCAAATCCAAAGTAATCCATAGTGCTAAGTCCCTTCCGTGCTCCCCTCGTGTGTCCATACGACTTTCGTGAACAGTGACGTCTCTCCTCTCGTATCTCCGTCTCACTCGTAGCCTGGAAAAAAAGGCAAACAGATGCGGTTAGCCTCCCTCCGCTATCAAACGTTTGTCTAACACTCGCTGAATTCGAGTCACTACCCGGCTTGGTGGAATACTCCAGCGCTGTCTGTCACTCAGCCACACCATTAAATAGTTCTGTCACAATGGTGGATGATTGGCAGCAGCTGGCGAGGAATCAGTTGCAGGTGGGACCACTCAGAGTGGCGGAACTTCCGGGTCGGACATCTCCCGTTGCTACGCAACCGCGTAACAACTACAACGGAGACAAAAACAGAGCGGGAGAACAAACACACACACACACAGGTCGCCGGTCGGGGCACCGTCGAACCTGACAGTACCCCCCCTCTAATGGGATCCTCCCGGCGACCCAGCAAACTTATCAGGGTGCCTGCGGCGGAAGTCTCTCACCATGGCAGCATCGAGAACCGCGGACCGCGGCACCCAAGAACGCTCTTCCGGACCGTACCCCTCCCAGTCCACCAAAAACTGAAAGCCCCTACCGCGGCGCCGGGCATCCAATATCCGTGATACGGAATACGCCAGCGAGCCGTCGATAATCCGGGCGGGTGGCGGGGGCCCGGAGGGCGGGCACAAAGGGCTGGTCCGGACAGGCCTCACCTGGGACACATGAAAGACATTGTGAATTCTCATGGAACGGGGAAGAGACAAACGTACAGTCACAGGATTCAACACGGCCAGGATGGGGAAGGGCCCGATAAAGCGTGGAGCCAGTTTCCTAGACTCGACCCTCAGAGGAACATATTTCGCAGACAGCCATACCTGTTGCCCGACCTGGTATGCAGGGGCCGGAGCACGGCGGCGATCCGCAAGTCTCTTGTTCTGCTCAGCGGTCCTCAAGAGGGCGGTCCGGGTGGCGCGCCATGCCCGCTGGCAGCGCCGCAGGTGGTGCTGGACTGAAGGAACCGACAATTCCCCCTCCGACACAGAGAGAAGCGGGGGCTGATACCCCAGGGAGGCCTCAAACGGGGAAACCCCAGTAGCCACCGACGTGCTAGCATTATGGGCATATTCGACCCACGCCAGTTGATCGCTCCATGATGACTGGTTCGAAGAGACCACACAACGCAGCATCGCTTCGAGCTCTTGATTAGCCCGTTCCGCTTGCCCGTTGGTTTGAGGGTGGAAGCCGGACGACAAGCTGGCCTGGGCCCCCAGTTCCTTACAAAACTCCTTCCACACTCGCGACGTGAATTGGGGACCCCGATCGGACACGATATCTTGGGGAACCCCATGGAGACGGAACACCTGCTGCGTGAGAATCTTGGCAGAGCAACGAAATGAACAGCCTTTGAGAAGCAATCGATCACGGTCAAGATGACTGTGTGACCCGAGGAGGGGGGAAGACCGGTAACAAAGTCCAGTGCAATATGAGACCACGGGCGGCTGGGCACAGGCAACGGACGAAGGAGGCCAGCAGGGGGTGAACAGGAGACCTTGTTTCGGGCACAAACGGGGCAAGCGGCCACATACTCCCAAGCGTCCTTCCCTAGAGTCGGCCACCAAAACAAACGTTGCAGAAAGGCGATAGTGCGGTTTTTACCCGGGTGGCAGGCAAACTTGGCCGTATGGACCCAGTGAAGGACCTTACTTCGGACCGCCGCGGGAACAAACATCCTCCCATCGGGCCCAGTGCCCGGATCAGGTTCCGACCGCTGGGCAGCCTTAATAACCCGCTCTATGTCCCAGGTCAGAGCCCCCACGAAGCACGAGGATGGCAGAATGGGTCTCTCCTTCTCGTCTGGGTCGAGATCCGGGGAAAATTGGCGCGATAAAGCATCTGCTTTAAGATTGCGGGAGCCAGGTCTGTAAGAGATGGTCAAGTTAAACCGAGTGAAAAACAGAGCCCACCTGGCCTGCCGGGCATTCAGTCTTTTGGCCGCTTGGAGGTAGGTCAAGTTCTTGTGGTCTGTCCAGATAACCACCGGATGCTCGCTGCCTTCGAGCCAATGTCACCACTCTTCAAGCGCCAACTTAATGGCGAGGAGCTCCCGGTCTCCAACGTCGTAATTGCACTCTGCAGGAGATAAGCGACGTGAGAAGGCACATGGGTGTAATTTTGCATTCACTCGTTGGGATAGTATTGCCCCCACACCTGCGTCTGAAGCATCCACCTCCACAAAAAAAGGTTGACTGATGTCTGCCTGTACCAACACCGGAGCTGAGGAAAAGAGGTGCTTGAGTCTCACAAAAGCCCGTTCAGCGCCGGGAGACCACTGGAATGGCTGCTTAGGAGAGGTTAGGTTGGTGAGAGGCAGGGCGACCTGACTGAAATTGCGGATAAACCGTCGATAGAAGTTGGCAAATCCCAGAAACTTCTGCAGCTGCTTACGGTTCTTGGGTTCAGGCCATTCCACCACTGCCCTCACTTTGGCCGGATCTGCCCGCAGCCGTCCCTCCTCGATGATGAACCCCAAAAAGGAGACTGTCTGCACGTGAAACTCACACTTCTCTGCCTTTACAAACAGCCGGTTCTCCAACACGCGCTGCAACACCATTCTCACGTGCTTGACATGGTCAGCTGGGTTCCGAGAAAACACAAGGATGTCGTCTAGATAAACGAAAACACAATGATTAATGAAGTCCCGTAAAACATCATTTATCATGGCTTGGAAGACCGCCGGAGCATTCGTGAGCCCGAAAGGCATCACCAAATATTCAAAGTGCCCACGATGCGTGTTGAACGCCGTCTTCCACTCATCCCCCTGGCGGATTCTCACCAGATGATAAGCACTGCGGAGGTCCAGTTTAGAAAAGATGGCAGCCCCCTGAAGGAGTTCAAAAGCAGAGGTGAGTAAAGGAAGCGGGTATTTGTTCTTAATGGTTATCTTGTTAAGACCTCAAAAGTCAATGCAGGGGCGGAGCGTTTTGTCTTTCTTCTCAACGAAGAAGAAACCTGCCGCGAGAGGAGAGGTGGACTGCCGGATTATCCCGGCCGCCAGCGAGTCGGTGATGTAGCCCTCCATTACCTCTCGCTCTGATTTCGAAATACTGTATAGACGGCTTGTGGGCAAGGGAGCGCCGGGTAGCAAGTCTATCCCACAATCGTACGGACGATGGGGGGGAAGAGACTGGGCCTTTTCTTTACTGAACACCTGGGCTAGGTCGTGATATTCAGCTGGAACTGCAGTCAAATCGGGAGGAGCGTCAGGTGAAGATGGGCTAGTGGACGTCTGGCTAACTGTAGCAGAACGTAAACACTGTTCATGACACTTAGGACTCCACCCGGTTATCCTGCTGTTCTCCCAATCGATCTGCGGGTTATGGCGTTCGAGCCAGGGGTAGCCCAAAACTAGCGGAGTGTGAGGAGCCTTGAACAGAAACAGGCTGATTTGTTCAACATGGTTTCCGGAAAGAGAAAGAGTCAAATCAGTAGTGCGATGGGTTATACTGGCCAAGGGGGCACCATTCAGCGCCGCCACCTGGAGGACCTCAGGTAAGGGTTCAACAGGTATGCCCAACGTCTGGGCCAGGGCTTCGTCAATAAAACTTTGTTCGGCCCCCGAATCGATTAAAGCACTACATGGGTGAATACAGGACTGGAAAATCAATTTGGCAGGACAGCTGAGGTGGGGCAAGATGTTTGCGGTAACGCCCGTCAGTATGCCCACGGCTACTGACGAGCAGCGTCTTTTCCCGACTCTGGGCATTTATCAGAAAAGTGTCCTCTCTTTCCGCAAGTGAAACACTCACCCCCCTGAGGTCTTCTCCGTCGGGCCACAGACCTAAAGCTGGCTCGACCGATCTGCATGGGCTGCTCCTCCTCCAACGGCTGTTCCTCCCACTCCCGTCTCCACTCGAGAGAGGGCCCTGCCGAGGTTTTGCTGCCGCCCGCTGGTCGCCGTCCAAACTCACGCCTATGCTCATCCAACTGAATGCACACATTCACCAAAGCACTGAGCGACTTAGGCAGTTCTCTTGAGGCCAACTCACGTTTTAGATTTTCGTTCAGGCCGTTTATGAAAGCCCCTCGTAGTGCATTTTCTTGCCAGCCGGTCTCCTCGGCCAAAATCCAGAAGTCAATCGAGAAGTCCGCTACACTCCTCCATCCTTGTTTCAGGGAAAACATGCGATGTGCTGCGCTGTCAGCGCTGGAGCCTTTGTCAAAAACACAACGAAATTTGCACAAAAAATCTTCATAAGAGATAGCAGGTTGCATGCTTACCACGGCCTGGGCCCATTGTAAAGCGCGTCCAGTCATTGATTCCACCATTAACCCCACCTTGGCTCCATCTGAGAAATAAGACTGAGGCTGTTCTCTAAAAATGAACGAACATTGTGTTAAGAACCCGCGGCTCTTATCCAGATCCCCACTAAACTTCTCAGGGGCCGGCAGCGGGTGCTCGCGCTGCAGTGTGGGAGGGGAAGGAGGCAGAGGAGAAGCCGCGGCTGTGCTGAGAGACGGCCCGGGCGACGGAGCATCAGCTGCAGCCCCAGGGGGAGTTAGCAAAATCCCTTTTAATTCAGCAACCAGCTGCCGTAACACAGTTTGTTCTTCAACAACATGTTTCATCATTTTTTCATGGCGTTCCAACATCTCACCTTGAATCGAGAGTTCTCGCAGAACCGGAGCGGCGTCCGCTGGGTCCATGTAAGTGGCTGGAGTATTCTGTTACGGGGGTGATGAGTAAGAGAACCCAGACGCGGATCGCTCGTTAAGATTGAACAGTGTCTTTATTTACAGTGAAGCAAATCCAAAGTAATCCATAGTGCTAAGTCCCTTCCGTGCTCCCCTCGTGTGTCCATATGACTTTCGTGAACAGTGACGTCTCTCCTCTCGTATCTCCGTCTCACTCGTAGCCTGGAAAAAAGGCAAACAGATGCGGTTAGCCTCCCTCCGCTATCAAACGTTTGTCTAACACTCGCTGAATTCGAGTCACTACCCGGCTTGGTGGAATACTCCAGCGCTGTCTGTCACTCAGCCACACCATTAAATAGTTCTGTCACAATGGTGGATGATTGGCAGCAGCTGGCGAGGAATCAGTTGCAGGTGGGACCACTCAGAGTGGCGGAACTTCCGGGTCGGACATCTCCCGTTGCTACGCAACCGCGTAACAACTACAACGGAGACAAAAACAGAGCGGGAGAACAAACACACACACACAGGTCGCCGGTCGGGGCACCGTCGAACCTGACAAATACAGTCACTATACCTCATGTACTGAAAGTATGTCTATGTCCCTCAAAACTTAGCAATGTATTTCATAGTTCACATAAAAGCAGAGAAGTCTCTCTTCTCCTTTTATATCTCCAGGAAATTTTCCCATGAAGGGAGGTGGCTTCATGATAACCAGTGGCTAATTTCGTAGGTTTTTGCAGCTGGTCTTTCTAATATGAATAGTAATGATACACAGGGACAATATTTGTTTTTGTTCTAGACTGCATATTTGATTTAATTTAACTTGTGTCTGTGATAAAGAACATTAGCTGTGCTGTAGTGGTGGTTTTCATGGACTTGTGTGTTGTTAGCCTCTAAAAAGCTGATCACACAGTCACTGCAGAGTGATAAATGGAATGAGTCATACAGATGGAACAAGGCCGAAGGCTTTTAGACCCGCCTCAAACTGAGAATGTGCTCCAGATACATCCACCACTGACTAAACTGCAGGTGCACAGGCTGGAAATATATGTTTCTACACACATGCACGTATCTTCAAATTACACACACACAACCACAGCATGTCTCCCTCATGGCTGTCGTGCTGCTCCTGCAGCAGTCATTTCTAAATATAGCCCTCTAAATTGGTCCTGAAACTACTCAGCTGCTGATGTAAATTATATTATATTATGAATATTATCACGAATGGAAGCAGATATGCTTTTTATGTTCTATAGATCAAGGTTAGTTTATTTATAGAGGTTGTTTCTGCACAGGGCAGTTCAAACTGCATAACACAGAAACAGAGCAGTGAAAATCAAAACTATAAAATCAAAATGGAATGAAATGAGAAATAGTGAAAAACTAAAAACAAATAAAAGCCTCACATTTTGACTGCAGAAATTTTTTTATTTACAAAGCAAATTCAGCAGTACCTATTTTTTTTAAATTTTTTTATTAATCCTTTATTTATCCAGGTAAAAAATCTCATTGAGATTAAAAATCTCATTTCCAAGAGAGAAATTCTATTACATGGCAGACACGGAAAGTAAAAAAAAAAAAAACAGCGAAGATTACTATTGAGTCTTTGTCACTGAAAGGGTTAAAAAACTGAAATTGCAAACGTTATCATAATTCTTTATCACTGGCCACTTTGGGGGTGTCACCCCAAGCAGCTCGCTAGTTCCATTGCACCAATCCCAATACATCAGGAGATGTCTATAAATCGATAAATGGCATCTGTAGATGAAAATGTGGTAATGTCCCATTCAATAAACACTTTTCGAAGAGATCTCAACAATTTTTGAATGGTACTCACTCTTGTGTCTTTAGTGATTAGCTAGGTTAGCTTCTGCTAGCTTAGATCAATACTCTTGCACCATTAGCAGCAGCACTTTCCTGCTCAGTTTGTCAAATGTTTATTCACTCTTTGCCCTCTTTTAGCATTAATGGCACTTAAAATAAATGTTATTGGGTTGCTTTGGAGATCAGACTAATTTATTTGGATAACTTAATCCACACCATAAACCCCCCTTAAACAACCCTGTAGATAGCCAGGCCCAAGTAGCCTGCGGGAACAAAGGTAGCTAGTCCTGGTATATTACCCCAGAAGCTGGGAAATCTGGCCAGCTGTGTGGCTATGATGAGCAAGCACCCAGTACTCCACCAAGCCCCTTTCCCCACAGAGCAACATACCTCTCAAATGGTCAAAGGAGCTTGCAAAGAAAAGCGTCTGGACTTCTTTAAGTTGCTTGAAGACGTCTCACCTCTCATCCGAGAAGCTTCTTCAGTTCTAAGGTCAAATGGGACTCTCCACCATTTGACCTTAGAACTGAAGAAGCTTCTTGGAAGAGAGGTGAAACGTCTTCAAGCAACTTAAAGAAGTCCAGACGCTTTTCTTTGCAAGCTCCTTTGACTACAACGACCTGGATGACTGAGAACCTTCAAAGACACATCTCTCAAATAAAAAAAACAAACAAACTCTGGTTATTGGCAAGACCAATCTTAGATTTACGAAGCTAAAGATTCCAGTGACTTTAGCTGATAGCATTCCAGGCACCAAAGCAAGTGACACTGAAAGGAATTTGACACGCTGGCTATGGATAAACGTGGTTTCTTGCGTACAACATAGTGTATAACCAGATGTTTACTCTAGATGGCATAAACTTGCTCTCCAGTAACACTGTGACAAATCTTGGGCTCATTCTTGACCAAAATATATCCTAATATGATATTGTGCAATATCTCTAAAATTAGAAAAAATATTTTCAGAGTTACACTGAAAAACTAAAACTACTGCATTTTTTTTACTCCTAGCCTGGATTATTTCATTATCATCAGGTTGTAAAAGTTGTTTAAAAAGATTTTGTCGATCCAGAGCACTCCAGTAAGAATGCTGACAGAGAATAGAACAAGCAACCATATTTCTCCCATAATGCCTTCTCATTGTTGGTTCCTGTTAAATGAAGAACTGAATTCAATATCCTTCTCCTCAACTTCTCCTTCTCATGTTAAAGACATCATAGAACCATATTATCACAATAGGAGTTTTAATAAACTGAATGTGGGTGAAAGGGCCCTCTTCTGTGGAACTACAACGACACCGTCTCTAGTTTTAAGATTAGGCTTGAAACTTTCCGTTTTGACGAAGCTTATAAGGCTGAATCTAATTACTCTGAATCCTCCCTTAGTTAAGTTGCCATAGCCCTAGGATCCTGGGGGCCTCCCATGATAAGTGTTTCCTCTTAATTCACTTCTTTTTCACTCTGTGTTTACACCCCAGTATTGCATTTAACCATTGCTGATTCTTCTCATGTGTGCCTTTTGTCCTGTCTTGCTCTGCCTAAACCTCAACCACTCACGGCAGATGGCTGCCCCTCTGTGAACCATGAGATTTCTTCCTGTTAAATGTGAGTTTTTCTTTCCCACTGTTGCCAAGTGCTTGCTTAAAACTGATTTTCACAGCTAAATTGCTGACATTATGGTGAGTTTCAGTCCTCACAAAATGTAATCCTCCATGCATCTGCAGCCAGGCCCCCTCCTACTCTTTGTAAAGACCATAAGAAAAGCAAGAATAAATGCATCTACCATGTCTGCTTTTTTAAGAGATGTCAACAATGGCACTGAGGATTTGATGCAGATCTTTAAGGACAATTGGGACCTTAATTTTGCATAATCATGAAAAACGGAATGAATGTACGCATACAGAAACCAGCCCTTGATTGAATAAATCAGCTCATCCATGTGAATTTAACATCAGCCCATATAGAATATGTAGACAAAAAGTCCCTGTCAGTATCTGGGAGATTTTTTGTGGCCAAGTTGTCACCACCTCCCCCAGGATCTCATCCCAAGGGTGTTGACAAAAATAGATCCATAGCTGAGGGGATTAGAGCCAGATCATCGTGAGCACCATCATATTCCAGATCATGGTGGAGTGTTTACGCACCCTCCTCCTCATCACCTCCATTCTCTGTTGTTCCCACCATGCGACAGGTGAGAGACAACCTGATCCAGGCTTTTATTATTTGGAAGGAGATGACTCATCCACGTTGCTCGATGTCGCCATGGTCACCGCCAGACTCTCTTCTACCGCCTTCTCCTCACCGTCATCATCACTTCATCACTTCACTACTTTCCTCTTTTCCCGTAGATTTTTTATTTTAATCGCGCTGCTTATGTCATCGTCTCTGTCTGATGGTCATGTTGAACAGTTATTTCTGTCCTCTGTCTGCCTATATGTCCTTTTCTGTCTCTCTGACCTTGTTTTACATTTGTGAATCTCTTTTGCGCTCTCCTTCTCTCTCTCTCAATCAGGCCCATTATACTCCAGCACTGATCACAAACCGTTTTCTTTTCTCTCTTTTATGGCCTGCACTTGTGCTGTCCTGTGTTTCAGGTGGGCAGATTCTGCATTTTATCAGATGAGATTTTAAATAAATGAAAACAATTTCCAAATTAGATTTAAAGAGCAAGCTAATGAGGCAACACGACAACATGAGAAGTTAGCAGCTTCCCAAAAGCTTTCAACTTTGTCCTCTGAATACCATAAATGCTTGAAGTTACTGATATTATCAGTACTAATATTGAATGTGTATAATTCATGCTGTATTAGATTTGAGGAGAACTCTCAGGGGTTTTACAGCCTTGTGTCTTATTCAGTTTTAGTGTCTATTTATTTTCCTACTCGTGGCAACTGTATGAAAATGATTTTGCATGAATTTTGATCAATGAAATTCTAATAACCACTGGATAATAGTTGTCCTATTGTCCCAGTGTTAGGTTACTGATGGCCAATAACATTGCATTTCTCACTTTAAGCCTAAACAAATCTTCTGTCTAACTGACTAATTAACCAACATACACTAAGTGGATATCAATTGAATGGTTAGAAGTTGTGAAATATTTCTTAATAGCACTTGCTGGTTAGTTGCTTATTTACCTTAGACCTACAGTTCAATTATATGTTCTAGTTTTAAAAAATATATCTTATCTGTCTCTCCTGTACTTTTTATACAATTTTTCCCATACACAGTTAAGGAAATGATATAAACAAATGTCTCTGCAAATGCACAGGCGCAACAGTTCAGACTGGCCCACCTTTTAAGGAGGTGACGGGGCACCTACAGACCTACACTGTGTTGCCAAAAGTATTCCCTCAAACACCCAAATTATTTAATTCATACAAAAGAATGGGTCACTCTCAGGGGCTCAGTCAATTCCTGTGTGGTGTCGTAATAGGATGCCACCTGTGTAAATAGTCCAGTCATGAAATTTCCTCGCCTTTCTACAGTCAGCTGTTGGTGGTATTCTAACAAAGTGGAAGTGATAAGCAACTCAGCCATTAAGTGGTAGACCACGTACAATAACAGAGCCATACCAGTAGATACTTGGGGCCATAATGCACAGAGATTGTCAATTTTCTGCATAGCCAGTCGTTACAGACCTCCAAACTTCACGTGGCCTTCAGATTAGCTCAAGAACAGTGCATAGTGTGCGTCATAGAATGAGTTTCCATGCCTGAGCAGCGGCATCCAAATGTTACATCAAAGACATGGATGAGTGAGTTTGATGTGGAAGAACTTCAACCCAACAGAACAACTTTGTGATGTATTAGAATGAAGACTGCGAGCCAGGCATCTCGTCCAACATCAGTACCTGACCTCACAAATACACTTCTGGAAGAATTTTAAAAAGTTTACATAAACACATCGGTAAACCTCATAGGAAGCTTATTGAAACCTGTGTATTAAGAATGTGATCTCACTCAAGTCCATATGTGTGTGAAGCCAGACGAGCAAATGCTTTTGGCAATATAGTATATATACATATGTATGCTGCGATTGTTATGATATATTTAATTTACTATAGTAATAACAGATAATAATTCCTAAACCAAATTCCTTTTGGTTATTATATACAGTTTTCCAAATCAGGATTAGTCAAAAAATAAAAATAAAAATAAATGAATGGCATGTAAAGAAAACAAGATACTAAATGAAAAGCTGTAAGCTTTTAATGTAAACATATATTTCAATAGACCTACCGTCTTCATGTTATCATTCATTAAAAACTTCAGTTTCTGCTGAATGTATTCCCTTTGTGTCTAATGTCCTGGTCCTGGAGAATTTGGATTTTTTTCTCATCTCCAGGCCGAACGATCAGGTGATCAAATTATTTTCAACACCCTGTTATTTCAGCCTGTCGCTTTTTTTCAGCCCATTAGAATAGCACATCTTCCCAAATTGTACGTCAGTTATTGATCCAGTGTCATTTGTTTTGTATTTAGCAGGTCTGCATTTTTCACATTGCTTTGCTTTGCCAATTCAAAACATTAACCATGCACACTGAAAAATTAAATTTGGCTTAAGGGTGTGTTTCAGTGTGATTCCAAGCTTTTACATGGGAAGAGTTGGAAACCAGTTACGTCACCCCAGGACACCTTGTGTTCCTATCAGATGCTGGAGGCTCTGACAAAACGTCCCTAAAAGGCCCTTACTTGGCCCTTGGCACCCAAGTAATGAACATCAGCTTGAAATAAGTCAGTGTGGAGACCTGCTGTCATTCTACACAGCTGGTATACACAGCTTTCATTTTGATGAGACAGAGCTCTGTTTTTTTTAAACACATTACCTATACAGAGATATGAAAAAGGCCTCTATCATGTCTTGTTTTCACAAGGTGAATCTTTCCCGTATTGCAGAGCATTTGTGTGGCTGAATAAGCAAACAGTGTTTCCTAATAACTTAATTTGATGATTCATTGAACATTTAGTGAACTGTTTTTTAATTTCTGAATGAGATAATGAAACTTTAAATGGCAGCTGTGCTGAAATACACTCAGTGGGTAATAAGGGCAAGTTTCATTCAAATTAATAGTTTTTCTGATGACCAAGCGGTTTTTCTTGTCAGGTGCACATATATGTCCATAAGATGAGCTGAATTAAAGGGTTGCATACACTGAAGAAAAACCTGCATTAACACTGGATCTTATGTTTAAACAAGGATGTTGTGCTGTGGCTTATCCTCCATTCTCACTTTCCCACAGAGCAACACAAAGACAATCCCCCTCAGGGATCTACAAAGTATCACATTATTACTGGCTCCATAACTTCTGATAGCAATGACCTGGAACCACATTGAATTATCCCTCTCTGAGAGACTTCCCCACATGTACCTAAAAAAAAGAGGATAAGTTAAAAAAAAAATCTCTTAGGACCCACCAAGATGCAGCTGTTTGCTCCCCCTCCTGCTGATGCACAGAGAGCTGTCCTCATGAAACTGCTGCTGTCGCGTTATACCCAACATGTTCCGGCATTGTCACCTCACCCTTCTTTTTCTCAAAGAGCCACCAGTAGTTTGATGTTGCTGTTTCCCCAGCTTGTAAAGCCTCAACAGCTTCAGAGGTGTCAGACCGCAGGAGACTGTGACATTATTTCTCAGTGCCTGACACCAATTAGACCCAGTCAGCTCTGTACCATGGTTCAATCAGTGGGAAAACAATGGATTTTCTGCCTGTTCAGGTGACACAGCACAGTTCAAAGACCAAAGAACCGTTGTGTTCTTCGGGCTTTGTCATCCCCAGTTTCCTATAGAATAAAACATGTTGTTCATCTTGTAAATTACGATCCCCTGTTGGAGTCACAAAGTGGGATAAAACAGGGTGTGTTTTGGGGAAAGCCTACTTGGCTCTCTAAAAACCATAGTACCATATCAATGTGCAGCGTCCACTGCTCAGATTCACTGTTTGTTTGTAACTTCAGGCTTGCAGCACAATAACTTTGTGACAATCCTGAAAAAGAGGGGGGAGGGCTGTAGGGATCATGGGAAATTGGAAAATCATCGCAATTTTTAAGGACACACAAGACTAGGCTGAGATATGTCAAGTTTTCAGCTAAGAGTTCTTTGAGAATGGCTTGTTGGTGCAAAAATACAGTGTTATCAATGTCAAACATTCATTATCGTTGGCAATCTTTTGTTGATTAGACTACAGAAATTGGAACAAGTGATGTCTTTTTTGACATGCTGCTTGTAACAAAGTGCCTAAAGATGTAATTTAAACATGGTTCCTTGTTCACCTGTCTGTTACGTGCAGACAAAAAAAGGTCAGGTAGAAGGACTGAATGGAAAATAAGTGAAAAAGCAGCCAATGTCCAAAGACAAAGGTTCAGAAACCCTGGATATCTATCACTTAAGAGCACGTAAAAAAAAAAATAGAAGAAAGTCTGTCTGCTTGGAAATATAAAGAGATGGTGTTGGCCTGAAACTTTTGCATGTACAGAACTGCATCTTTCAAAAAATATCCTCCAGCTCAGAGTTAGGGCACATACCACATGGGTTCAAACGCATCCGGCAGTGAGTCTCCAGTTTAATTGTGGGACCTTGCCCCTTATCTTTCCTCATATTTCCTGCCTTTCTCTGCTGTGACCACCAAAAAACCCACAGTGTAATGAGATTTATGACAGAAATATCAGCAAGTCTTTGTTTTACTTTGATGAAAGCTTTTGTGACACATTACTGTGGTTACAGGGTGAGACCGTGGAGCTGGAGAGCCAGCAGGTATAGTGGGATGAGTTGGGGTGTTTTCATTGTGAAACCATTAGGGTGAACAGTGGGTCAGGCTTTTAAATCTTCTTTGGGGTTTTGATGTGGTTTGTCTGGAGAGCTGAACAGCAGGAGAACCGAGCGCAAAGTATTGATTTGCCGATGGACACAGACGTAAATAGATTGGATCACTTCAGTCGTGACTGAATCCTTCAGACCGTTAAGCACAGCGCACGGTTTAATGTGACATAACCTACAGTTAAGCTGTCAAGCTGGAGGTCTTCAGCAGGTCGGAGCCCTGAGGAAGAACAACAAACATAAGTGAAAGATTTTATTTTTCATTTTTTTTTAGCTCTGTGTTAACTGCAGGTCTCAGATGTTTCTGGAGGGTTTATTTGTGTGTTTCGTTATGAGGTTTTTGTTTAAGTGCACTGCTCGAGTTACAGGAAGTTTTACGAGTAACATCTGCCAACTGCTGGTTAACAGATGCCTTTTTCATACACACACAAAAGCTGAACTCATGCATTTTTAAGCTTGTTAAATTTTAGACTTGAATGACAAAACAAAAATGATGGAGTCTGACTCATAGCTCGCAGCAGTGTAATCTTCATGGGAATAAATCCACCAGGAAAGAATATTAAAAGTGAAAATGGGAAACCAGAAGATAAATTATTAAACATTTGATCCTTCACTGTCCTAAATGAAATAATCAAGCCGATATTTAATAATTTATTGCTTCCTCTGCCACTTAAACATGCCCTTCTGTGTCTGCTAGTGTGATTCTGACGTTATGTGGAAACTCGCCCCATAGCACGCACTAATCCCACTGTTGGCAGACATGCTTTTATTTTAGAAAAAGTTTAAAGATGCACTGATGTGTGTCTCTGTAACTGTAACTGTGAGATATGAAGCTTGCAGGTTGATGTGCACCAGGATGTGGGACATTTGCTTGCTTCTCCCCAGACATTTCTATTTATTTCAGTTTAGTTTTATTTATATAGCGCCAGCTCACAGCAGTGACCCCATGGTGTGTTATATTGTAAGGCAATTTGAGTTTTAAGATTGTAGTCAGGGTACAAAAGTCTGCACAATACAGCACCACAAATGGATGGGGCTCAGCAGGTAGAGCAGGTCATCTACTAATCAGAAGGTTGATGGTTGATTCCCTGGTTGCTCCAGATGTGTTCGATGAAGCGAGAATGTTAGATAGAAAGCACTTACATGTAGGAGGAAAAAAGTGCTTGTAAGAAAGTGACATGCTGTATAAAGTGCCTCGAGTTCTCACGTCGGTTTGAAAAGCGTTATTTAAGAACCATTACATTTACTATCACAGGTCCTGGCTACTTGAGGAGATTACAATCATATTTGTTTGGGTCAAGTATGATCTAGTATGGACTCGAGCCTCTGGGGTATCAAAAAAAGATAAATATGGAAATAGTTTTTTGCGTGTGAAATTTAGAATCGCTATTTTCTTTCTTCCATGTTCTGATTCACGGTTCAGTTCAGCATGAGGGTAGAAAAGATAATTTCTGGCAGTGATGTTTTATAGACATTAATAGAATTAACAGTAATAATATAACAGAAAATAGGGCAAAAACATGGTAAGTCCACTTTAGGTCAACATTTTCCCCCAGACTTTTTTTTACTGCTTTAGAGGACGCACCGCCTTAAAAGTCACCAGCAAAGGCCTCAGTTCACAGTTAAGCACTGCAGATGAAGTCTTCAGAAGTTCTAGTACTTGAGAAAGTACTGGTTGTACTAGTTGTGTCCTTGGGTCAAATGGTCTCAAATGGGCCTGATTTTGAGCACTATTATCTCACTAGACAGGGACATTATTTTATTACCATTATGTTACATGCACATTTATTATTTACATGTTATTATTCCACCCCTCTTCTTTACCTCTTCAGTTTCCTATTAAATGATCAAATGGGTATACAGAATGGACAGATAATGGATAGTCCATCCTGACACTGTTGCTGTTAGAGTTTTGTGTCTGTAAGGGTCTTTTTGAGTTGACTCCATTATAGATGGGGTTAAATTGTATTCAGAAGTCTTCGTGACAGATCTGGCTGTCCTCACATCATTCTCCTTTGAAAGGTATCATTCTGTTCAGGCAGATCAGATTTTTGGAATTCAAATGCAAATTACATGAAAAAAACTGCAGCACTTTTATCTAACCTTGCAATATGTGGCTACTTATACAGTATATATGCATTTCTAACTCAGTTACTAAGTTTTGAATCTAAACCCTGGCTAGAAAATGAATGAATCCGAAGCACTCAGAACGCAATGGAGCCAGATACTGAAGCTTAGAGATTTGTGATGTAACTCATAAAACTGGATCAGTGCAGATGAAGAAAAGAGACAAACACGCTTTCAGACTTTCTCTATGCAGAGCCAACATTTGCAAACAGATGCAGATTTTTAAAGTAAAGACAAAGAAGAGGCTTGGAGTGGCAGGGTGCAAGGTTGTCTGGGTTTTGATTCGAAAAGGATCGCAGATGAGAAGAAACAGAACATTGTCATCATTAAGAGGGTGGGATTTCATCTCAACAACGAGAGCAAACAGCGAAGAACAGTGCAAAGGCTCAGTCAAGACCTTGTTCTTGGCCAGGTTTGTGTGCTTTCAAAAGCGAAGCAATATGAAAATAATTGATAGAAGAAGAGCGACAGGAAATGGAGAGCGGGAAAATGAGCTCCCACGAGGGCAGAGTTGCAAACAGAAAGGTTGATTTGATGAAAGAAGAGCAGAGAGAAAAGACAGATACAGAAATCTGCTGAAAAGAAAGAGGAGGAGAGGAAGGAGGAGAGTTTGTGCAGGAAAGATGAAGACAGATGATCACGTACAAACACACTCAGCATGAATTCTTCACACTGACTCATGTTCTCTCTCTCTCTCTCTCTCACACACACACACACACACACACACACACACACACACACACACACACACACACACACACACACACAGTCTTTGATTTTAGAAAACTTCACACTGATCTACATTAATTTCCTGAAGACTTAAACCTAATGATGTTAGTAAAGAGTTAAAGATACAGTCAGTAAAGTTTTGAGGCTATTGTAAATGCGCAAATGATTAAATTCTCATGAATGTATGACTAATCTTTTAAAAATATATAGGACAGGGCACCAGTTTGTGAAAACTACCATGTTCCCCCACCATATTTCAGTATAGTGGAACATCTCCCTTTTGACTAATAGAGTTTTCCATAAGTGGCCAGAAACTGGCTGTAGCATCAATATCGCATCTAATTAACGTTACTTAACAAAATACAGTGGGGCAAAAAAGTATTTAGTCAGCCACCGATTGTGCAAGTTCCCCCACTTAAAATGATGACAGAGGTCAGTAATTTGCACCAGAGGTACACTTCAACTGTGAGAGACAGAATGTGAAAAAAAAAAATCCATGAATCCACATGGTAGGATTTGTAAAGAATTTATTCGTAAATCAGGGTGGAAAATAAGTATTTGGTCAATAACAAAAATACAACTCAATACTTTGTAACATAACCTTTGTTGGCAATAACAGAGGTCAAACGTTTACTATAGGTCTTTACCAGGTTTGCACACACAGTAGCTGGTATTTTGGCCCATTCCTCCATGCAGATCTTCTCGAGAGCAGTGATGTTTTGGGGCTGTCGCCGAGCAACACGGACTTTCAACTCCCGCCACAGATTTTCTATGGGGTTGAGGTCTGGAGACTGGCTAGGCCAATCCAGGACTTTCAAATGCTTCTTACGGAGCCACCCCTTTGTTGCCCGGACGGTGTGTTTTGGATCATTGTCATGTTGGAAGACCCAGCCTCGTTTCATCTTCAAAGTTCTCACTGATGGAAGGAGGTTTTGGCTCAAAATCTCACGATACATGGCCCCATTCATTCTGTCCTTAACACGGATCAGTCGTCCTGTCCCCTTGGCAGAAAAACAGCCCCATAGCATGATGTTTCCACCCCCATGCTTCACAGTAGGTATGGTGTTCTTGGGATGCAACTCAGTATTCTTCTTCCTCCAAACACGATGAGTTGAGTTTATACCAAAAAGTTCTACTTTGGTTTCATCTGACCACATGACATTCTCCCAATCCTCTGCTGTATCATCCATGTGCTCTCTGGCAAACTTCAGACGGGCCTGGACATGCACTGGCTTCAGCAGCGGAACACGTCTGGCACTGCGGGATTTGATTCCCTGCCGTTGTAGTGTGTTACTGATGGTGACCTTTGTTACTTTGGTCCCAGCTCTCTGCAGGTCATTCACCAGGTCCCCCCGTGTGGTTCTCCGATCTTTGCTCACCGTTCTCATGATCATTTTGACCCCACGGGATGAGATCTTGCGTGGAGCCCCAGATCGAGGGAGATTATCAGTGGTCTTGGATGTCTTCCATTTTCTGATGATTGCTCCCACAGTTGATTTTTTCACACCAAGCTGCTTGCCTATTGTAGATTCACTCTTCCCAGTCTGGTGCAGGTCTACAATACTTTTCCTGGTGTCCTTCGAAAGCTCTTTGGTCTTGGCCATGGCGGAGTTTGGAGTCTGACTGTTTGAGGCTGTGGACAGGTGTCTTTTATACAGATGATGAGTTCAAACAGGTGCCATTCATACAGGTAACGAGTGGGGGACAGAAAAGCTTCTTACAGAAGACGTTACAGGTCTGTGAGAGCCAGAGATTTTCCTTGTTCGAGGTGACCAAATACTTATTTTCCACCCTGATTTACGAATAAATTCTTTACAAATCCTACCATGTGGATTCATGGATTTTTTTTTCACATTCTGTCTCTTACAGTTGAAGTGTACCTCTGGTGCAAATTACTGACCTCTGTCATCATTTTAAGTGGGGGAACTTGCACAATCGGTGGCTGACTAAATACTTTTTTGCCCCACTGTAACATGTAAGACAAGGTAGCAAAACAGACAGCTTCACTTTTCTGTGACTGCTGCAACTCAAGTTAGACTGAGTCACTCACACACATGCTAGAAAAGCTAATGGGGACTTCATTTTTAATCTAATAGCTGCTTTTAATGCTGCTGCTCCTCTTTTATCTGCTTTCAGAGTGTTTCATCTGCTTAGTGTGCCTGTGCCCTGTACATCGACTAACAGTTTGGTTCTCTGTTTTAGGCCTAACAGGTTGGTGACCCCCTGGCAATCTCCCATCATTAGGGTAAAAAAGTGCATTCCTTAAGCAATTGGTCAGTGGTTGCTGAAGTTGGCTGGTTGTTTTGTTGAAACTGGTCACAAAAGACGGTACTGCCCTGTCCATTTTGTGATTGCTTTGGTTGCTAGCTGACTGCTACAGTCTGCTGTAGTTTAGAAGATGCTGACTTGACTGCAAACAGTTGTCATTAACTCTCTGAGCAGCAGTGAAACCTGAAAAAGTGCAACACAAACTGAAAGCAGGGAGTGGAAGTTGTATCTTACTTCTGCAAACATTTCAAAAGGAAAAACTTTTACTTTGAAGGTGAACAGTCTGTTTCCAGTTTCTCTGCAGCCTGCATGTGTTTGCAGACAAGTCATCGTCTTCCATACAGGGAACCTGTGACCAGTGTTGGGGAGTAACGGAATACATGTACCGCCGTTACGTATTTAAAATACAAAATATGAGTAACTGTATTCCGTTACAGTTACCGTTTAAAAAGGTGGTATTCAGAATACAGTTACTTTGTTGAAATAAATGGATTACACTGCGGTACTTTCCTCTTTCATTTTGTCGCGGGTCAGGACTGTTTGGGTTTTGTTTGACAGCTACGTTCTTTTGTTCCAGGCGGCAGCGTTACGGTTGCCATGGTTACAGGGCGACGCTCTCTCTCTCTGTGACTGTGTGTTTCCTGGGTGAGAGAGCGCCTTTTCGTTGTTGTTGTTGTGCTAAGCTAACAGGCAGAATGCTACAAGCATAGCTCTAAAGAATGTAGCATCATGAGCAGTGTAGTCCGTGCTGCAGGGAGAATGGACTGCCATACACGTTATGTGTCTGTGAGCGCGAGGAGGGAGAAAAAGGGGAGTGGAAAGGTACGAGTTGTCGTCGAGGAAAAACGGGAGCTGGAAGCATGTAAATATAATAATAACCACTGCAGCCAAGAAGAGTGCCTGATGAGCCCAGATGTAAGTAAGCTATTAAGACTCGACTGTACACCGTGTTCGTGTTTTCCTCCGAAACAATAAGTTCCGGTGGAGCAGCCTTTCAACACCTCTCTCTGTCTCTCGCAAGAAAAGTTGACCCACACAACAAAGTAAAGCTATTTTTTGGCTACGAGCCGACAGGGACCCCGCCATATTAGTCAGAGGTCCCTTTACTACAGTTCGGAGTCGCGGACCTTCAGTAATAGTAATAAATCACACAGCAATAGTACATTCACGTTGTTGTAAAAAGCATGATAATATATTAAGTAATCCAAAGTATTCAGAATACGTTACTGTCATTGAGTAACGTAACGGAATACGTTACAGAATACATTTTGGGGCATGTATTCTGTAATGGAATACATTTTAAAAGTAACCTTCCCAACACTGCCTGTGACCAACCAAAGTAATCACAGAGCACTACATACTACTTTGTGAACAATTTCCTGTTAGCAGCTGCCACCACCCTTCAACTTATCACAGACAACCTTTTCTGGCTGCCGATTGGCAGGTGGTAACTGACCGGTCAATAGGCCTGTTTTAATGATGCTTTGGCAAAGAACTTCAAAGCAGCTAGCGACATCCAAACCTGTTGCAAATGGTCTTGGAATACCCATTTTTCATGACCAGTGGTTGACATATTCAGTTTATTTCAATTGTATTTTTATAGCTCTATATCACAACAACAGTCACTTCAGGGCTTTTTATACTGTAAGGTAAAGACCCTACAGTAATACAAAGAAACCCAAACACTCAAACCTCTACGAGGAAGTTCATATGGCTGCCATTGGTGTCTAGGCTTGTGACCTGGACCTTCTGCAGTGAACTGCCCCGCTGTCAGAACTCTTGATCCATGCAACAGTTGATTATCACAATTAGAACATATATAAAAATCTATTAATGTGACAGGCTTTGAGTTCATGTCCTGACAGGTTACATTTTCACAGGCAAATTCAGACACAGGTCTTGCAACATTGAAGAATTTGCAACTCGCCATCCATGCCAAGTAAAGTGACCATGTCCTTCCACTAGAACAGCTTTTAATGTCTAAAAACCAACAATATATTCTTTCTCAAACTAGAAAAGAACTCTCACGTGTTGTTTATTAGTGACAAACATGCTGTCAACACTGAAATGTTTAATGCCAAACCTAGGGAAGCATCAACACAATGGTTAAAGGTTAAGTATCATTTCCTTCGGCACTGGAGGGGTTTAACATCAACAGTTGAAATGTATACTCTCCTGGAAAATGTGAAGAGAATTATAATGGTAATCATGTTAAATTCCCAAATTGGGACTATAAACCACTCAGCCCTCCCGCTGCCTTGAGGTCTAAAGAGCTGTATATTCAGATGCTGCTTTTTATTCCAGAAATCAGGGTGGAAAATGCTCAGCTGCAAATGAAATTGTTCCCCCAGAGAACCACAGCACCCAGCGGAGCTGAGAGAAAGCCTCAGCCAGTAATTATTCCAGTGCTCCATCTAAAGCATGTTTGTGGTGATAAAATAAGTTGATTGTGCTAGTTTTGAAGAGCAGAATGACAGCACGGGAGATGAAACGTGAGGAAAGCCAGCAGCTGAACAACAGAGAGCAGAGACACTAGTGAAGCATGCGGAGAAAGAGGCAGGAGGTTTGCATGGAGGCACAGAAAAGGAGTCAAAACTCAAATAACATAATGATGACAAGAGCCACGAAAAGGAAGAGACAATGTTGAACAAAAATGAAGTGAGTGAGGCATGAGACCGAAAGGATCAGAAGCAGAGAGATGGAAATGCTCACAACTGTATAAATAGAAATAAAGCACAAAATTAGCTACACTTGTAGTAAAAGACGGTGAACCACCTGAGATTTCTATTTTTTCCACTGAGGTCTTAAATTTTATTTTCATTACTGACTTATTACTGGTTTTACTCCTGTATCAGATTGTCACTCACAGAGGTGGGACCAAGTCATTGTTTTGCAAGTCTCAAGTAAGTCTCAAGTCTTTATCCTCAAGTCTCAAGTCAAGTCTCAAGTAATGTCAGGCAAGTCAGAGTCGAGTCTCAAGTCACTGGTGTAAAAGTCCGAGTCAAGTCACAAGTCTGAAACTTTGAATTTCAAGTCCTTTCGAGTCTTTAAAAAAAAAACAACGAAAAAAGAATGTTGCAGTTATATGCTAAATGTAAATATTAGACCATGTAGTTTTTAAATCTGTGTTTTTCTCAACACATGACAAAATAGTGAACTTAGAAAATATACACAAATTGTGAAATTGCACCTCTTTAAAATGCAGCTCAATTAAACCTAGCTCCAAGAATAGTTTTCACCGACAGTTCTGAGATAAGCTGCATGTTATTCTTGGATGCGGTTGTAGGACTGGCTTTAAAATCGCATGACAAAAATATCATACATATTAAAAAAAACTGCATCACCAACGTAGCCTGTACAACATTTGCTAGTTAGATGAAGTCAGCTATCTCATCGTAGCATATTTATATGCATATTTATAATCATACGGTTCTTGGAGTGAGTGCACACACTCATGAAGTTTAGTAACTTCAGGTCACTGCAACAAGCCCAGGTACAGTTTACCGACGGATGGGTGCAGGACCTTGAAATGCACCGTGTAGAACGAAAGACCATCGTACATATCATAAGTTTACCAGTCTCACAAATTGTCGTCATAAATACACATTCCTTAACCGTTTATTAATAGGACCTTTGAGCTCAACGGTAATTAATTAGCAGTGGAAATAATTTCTGGTAGCATCACAGAAATGTAGCAGTGACAATAATATTGTATGCTGTAATCGTACTGGGCAATTAGTGATACAAAAAACCTGTTTTATCCTGTGAATAAAAGTACATGTTTCTGTCAATGTACCATAATAACAGAAGCGAAACGCAATATTGTGTCAGGACAATTTACTATTTATGCACAATAAATAAAGGAGCATAGCGCGACAATTTCTGTTCAGCGCCAGACTTGCTTGTAACCTATATCACCAATTATGTTATGAAAATGACGTATTAACTACTAAAAAACACTGACCTTCGTGTAAATGCTTGGAGCAGACTAACCTGTGAGCTGGAGTGTTCTGGGACGTTGTATTTGATCTTTGAATGGCTGCAATCCAGGCCATCCGTCGCGTCTTTGTTACTTCGGAAACATGGCTAGAACAATTTCTCTTCAACGACGTAATCCGATAACAACCGATCTCTTTACCCGTCGGCTTCCCGTGGCTGTCATGCGACCGGCTATTGCAGTTAATAATACAACAGCTTCTCACAGTTCATGTGGTTTCTTTCTTTCTCTTGTCTTTCACTGCTGTGGTCACCTACTTCCCCACTCACCTACAAACAACACCCTCTATTTCTCCATATTTTCACAACACGATCACGCAAACACATCAGCTCAACGGCAGCACATTCACAACAGCCTCACAGCACGCACAGACTTGCAGGACACATAAGCAAGCCACGCTTGTTCATATTAGTGAATATTCACACACATAGTCAGACTTATGGAGTCTCTCACCACACTTCTTTTTCTCTTTCTATTTACAAACAAGGGATGTTTCCATATTCTCTCCACCTGTCTAAACGAAACACCCAGCATACATCATTAAACATACACGCACAATTAAGGGCATGCTGAGGTTTGTCACATGGAATGTAAATGGAGCTGGCACCAGAGGAAAGAGGTTAAAAATATTTAACCAGCTTAAAAAACTACAGGCAGATGTTGTTTTATTACAAGAAACTCACAAACCTGTCACAGGTTTAAATGAACTTAAAACACCTGAGTTTCCTAACGTGTTTGCAGCCGGTTATAATTCTAGACAACGGGGAGTAGCAATTTTAATACATAAAAATGTTAATTTTACAGTACTCGATACAGTTATAGATCCAGAGGGCAGATTTCTAATTATTAAACTATCAATATTGAACAAAAAACTATGTATTGTTAGTATATATGGTCCAAATGTTGATGAACCCTCATTCTTCCACGGTTTTTTTAGTGCACTCTCTGAACACCTTGATTGCACACTCATTCTTGGCGGTGACCTCAACCTTGGACTAAATGAAGAAATGGATAGGCTCAACACAACAGGAACTCAGCGTAATTGGCAGTCCACAAATATAATCAAACAGTATATGAACGACTTTGGTCTTTGTGATGCATGGCGCTCTCTTCACCCCACCAGTAAGGAATATACTTTTTTCTCGCATGTTCATCACTCTTACTCTCGTCTGGATTATTTTTTGGTCAGCAGCTCACTGCTGTGTGACATTTCAGACACTGAGATTCATCCTATAGCTGTCAGCGATCATGCTCCTGTATCTTTAACACTAATGCACAAGAATAATACTACGCCAAGTAAAAACTGGAGATTTAATATATCACTACTTAAAGATGAAGACTTTATTAAATACTTTAAAAAGGAATGGACTTCATATTTAGACTTTAATGACACTCCCGGAATATCTGCTTCTGTTCTATGGGAAGCAGGGAAAGCTGTGATGAGAGGTAAAATAATTTCTTTCTCATCACACAAAAAGAAAGAAGAAAACAAAAATATTCAGGAATTAGAAAAAAACATCAAATCACTAGAAGAAGCCTACACGTCCCACCAAGATCAGGAAACATTGAACAAAATATGCAAAACAAAACTAGAATTAAATGAAACTATTAATAAAAAAACACAATTCCTTATACAAAGACTTCGCTTGCAGAATTTTGAACACAGTAACAAATCAGGTCGATTTCTAGCTAACCAGCTAAAAATAAATAAAGAAAAAACAACTATATGTGCTGCTAAAGATTTATCGGGGAACACAATATATGATCCTGGAAGAATAAACAACATTTTTAGGGATTTCTATGAAACTTTATACTCACCACAAATAAACCCATCTAAAAATGAAATTGATCTGTTTCTTGACAACGTAACTCTTCCAAAATTACTAGACAGTCAAGCAATGGAACTGGATTCGCCACTGACGCCAAGTGAACTCCAGGAAGCCCTGATAAGTATGCCTAATAATAAGGCTCCAGGTCCAGACGGCTTCCCTGCAGAATTCTACAAAGAATTCTGGACAATTTTGGCACCAGTATTCCACAGCATGTTGCAGGAAATCGAGGAAAAGGGCAGACTACCACCAAATATGAATTCTGCCAACATTAGTCTCCTGCTAAAACCAGGCAAAGACCCTTTATTTCCCTCAAGCTATCGTCCAATTTCTCTTTTAAATGTAGACCTTAAAATAATCTGCAAAGCTCTCTCAAAGAGATTAGAGAAAATGACCCCCCTCTTAATTCATCCTGACCAAACTGGTTTCATAAAAGGTCGGCACTCCTCAACAAACACTCGTAGATTACTTAATTTAATAGACTACTCATACGATAAAAACATCGAAGCCATAATATTATCTCTAGATGCAGTAAAAGCATTTGACAGAGTTAATTGGAAATTTTTATTCGCAACTTTACACAAATTTGGTTTTGGAAACTCTTTCATAAACTGGATAAGAATATTATACAATTCCCCAACGGCTCGTATCAGAACAAATGACCAGACATCCTCCAGCTTCTGTCTCCTGAGGGGCACCAGACAGGGATGCCCACTCTCCCCCTCACTTTTTGCAATTTTTATCGAACCTCTAGCAGCAGCATTTAGACAGGCTACAACAATTAAGGGCATAAAATGTAAGAACATAGAACATAAAATCAGTCTCTATGCGGATGATGTGTTGCTTTTTCTGCAAAACACACAAACCAACCTCTCTGAGGTAATTACTTTAATAAACTGGTTTTCAAGAGTTTCAGATTATTCAATTAACTGGCCAAAATCTACAGTTCTCCCCATTAACTGCTCCTTCCATAATTCTTCCTCTGCCCCACTGCAATCCGGAAATATTAAATATTTAGGTATTAATATCTCTCCTAAGCTTTCAGACTTAACTAAACTAAACCACATCCCACTTCTAAAGAAAGTAGAAGGCGATCTGACTAGATGGAAATCTTTACCCATATCACTCATGGGAAGGGTCGCCACTATAAAAATGATGATCTTGCCAAAAATAAATTACTTATTTTTGATGATCCCTAACAAACCATCACAAGATTGGTTCAGATCTCTGGATTCATATATTTCCAAATTCCTTTGGAAAGATAAACCCCCGCGTATTAGCTTAAAAACGCTACAAAGAACCAAGGATAGAGGAGGATTAGATCTGCCTAATTTTCACCAATACTTCTTAGCCAACAGGCTTCAGTTCATCTCAGAATGGTTAAAACATACCTTCTTAGTTGAGCCCTGGCTAGATGTTGAAAAGGCACTATGCAAGGATCTAGGGATTTCAGACCTACCATTTATTAGCTCAAACATCAAAAGACATGAATGCTTTAAAAGTATCAACATCAGCTTTTCTCTAACAGCATGGTGGGAGTTTCTAAAAATAACGGAGTCTTCATTAATCCCATGCAAACGTACACCTATCTGGAATAACCCTGACATATTACAAAACAATAATATGATTAATTTCCCAGAATGGAGTTGTAAAGGAATTAAATACTTAGAACATATATTAGAGGGAACAGAATTTATTCCATTTGACAGACTAGTTGAACAATATGGGATCAACAAGACAAGGTTTTTAGAATATCAACAAATTAAATCCATAGTAAAAAAGAAATTTAACCTCAGTCAAGTTGAATTACAAACACCACTAAGTGCGGCACATTTTCTTACTCTTAAATCCCCCAAATTATTATCTAAAATATACAGAACACTTTCTAAATTAGATGAATCAATATCCCTTCCTACTGCAAAGTGGGAAGCAGATTTATCAGTCAACCTAGACCAAAACTTCTGGTCTCAGATTTGCTTAAAAACTTTTAAATTAATTAAAAATCCCAGTCTGCAATTAATACAATACAAAATACTTCATAGAGTGCACTATACAGGTCATCGGATGTTCAAGATGGGCTTTACATCTTCCAACAACTGCTCACACTGTCAAGGCAATACACCAGACAATTACATCCACGCTCTTTGGTTCTGTCCACCAGTGCAAAAGTTTTGGCGCGAGATATGTGAAGACTTATCAAAATGTCTGAAATGTAACATTCCAACCTCCCCCTTAGTGTGTTTGTTGGGCAGCTTAGATAATGTCACTTCAGAAAAGAATATAGCCCATATGATCTTCACTGCCCTATGCATAGCCAAGAAAACAGTCCTCATGAACTGGAAAAATAAAAATAATCTTAATTCTAACCAATATAGCAATTATCTATTAGATTACATTAGTCTTGACACAGCCTCTGCCACCACATCAGATCAATTGCTCTGGGCCCCTTTTATCAGCTCCATCACCTAGTGGGGGTGGGGGGTCATAGTTTGGTCCCGCCTTCACTGTTGTGATTGGTGAGGGGGTAGGGACAGGCTTAGGGCGTTGGGGGGTTCCCCGGAGGCATCTTCCTTGGGGGGCTCAACCCGGGGTAGCGGTCACGTCCGGTTGAGGGCTCTGTTGGCTCTCAGGTGACTGTTTCCTCGCGGCTGCGTGCAGCGGGGCTAGGGGAGGGTCTGTGCTGACGGACGTGGGTTACTGACCTGGCAACCTGGCTGCCCCTGGGTGGGTCCGGGATGGGCGTGAGGTTTTGGGGGCGCTCCGTCTCTGGGCTGGGGCCCGGGCCGGGCCTCGGGGGCTCGGGTCCTGGTTGGTGTGTTGCCGGGGTTGTGGGCGGGTGGGTGCATGGGGGCCCGGCCCTGGAGCAGGGTGCCGCCGGTGCATCGAGCCGCCTGGGGGGCTCTTCAACTGGTGGGGGGGATGGTCACATCTTGCAGGAGCTTTCTTCTCTCAGGAACTCTCTGCAGGAGGGGGAGATACAGGAGAGGTGGAGGAAGATCTCAGCCTGGGCGTTTACCGTCTTATGTAGTCTGGAAGATGTGTGGTTGGTGGGGTGGGTGCAGTTTTCTCTGTGGTGGGGTTGGGTGGACTGTCCAGGGCTCTGTGGAGCCGGGGGGCGCTACTGCACTGGGCCCCGGTCTGATGGGCCTGGGCCCCCCTTCCCTGGCGGGTCGCGGAGGGTGGGAGTGCCTACTGGGGTCAGCGGGGGAGCTGACTTGTATGAAACTTGTATGTTTTGGATACTTACTAAAACAATATATGAAAGTGGCCACTTTCATGAGTAAATCATATAAGCCTTCTATGATTCACTGTATGAAGTAAGTAGCCATATCTTATGCAAGTCTTTTATAAATTTTTACTATTTATTATCCATATGGGATTTTTCAATTCAACAGGGATCTATGTCACAAAGACATGAAGAGGAGCTGAAGGTCCCTACACGGAGCAACCAGAAGAAGAAGAAGAGGAGGAGGGCTCTACATCTGAACTTTCATAGTATGTTCCAAGAAGCGAGTCATGGAAAGAAAATTGAAAAAATAATATTCAGAAAAAACATAAAGAGTGCAAGAGAGATTCCAGAGGACCTAAAAACTGGTTGTTAATGTGTATGTGTTAGTCCCCATAGGGAAATAGTTCCTCTGCATTTAACCCATTCACCCAGTGAAGCAGTGGGCAGCCACCAATGCAGCGCCTGGGGAGCAGTGTGTAGGGACGGTACCTTGCTCAGGGGTACCTCAGGGTAGCCGTTCAGTGGAGTTGAACCCCCGACCTTCCGATCATGGGGCCACCACTCTACCTACTGAGCTATCCCTGCCCACTGATAATGCATGTGAGATTAAAAAATATTAACTAGACTTAGAAAATATTAACTTGACATATGAAGGAAACTGAACACCAGTAGTGATCAGCCAACAAAGATCAGCTGCCTGGGCTCAAAACAACTCAGGATCAGGGGTATTGTGATAAATAAAAGCGTTACGAAAGAATGTCATCAAATTCACGATGTTTCTTTTTTTTCCTTTCCTTTTTAACGTACGTACATACACACCAGATGTACTACAAAAAAGAAAATGGAGTTGACATCGAGCAATGATGAGTCAGTGCTGATGTTTAAGAAGAAGTTAAAGAAATGGAGATTCTGAGTTCATCCAATTCTCAACAGAAGGCAGCAGCAGGGAGAGTTTCATGCTTTGATCCAGTAGTTGAAGTTGTGTCATGACTGCTTTCATGCAGATTTCAGGATGTCGGTGATGATTACGACAGTTAGGACATCTGAGGAAGCAGAGAAATTATTTCAGAGAGGTGAGTGACCAAGGGGCATCGCCTAGAGTCAGTATTGTGTCTAGAATGAATGAATGTTTACAATGTTTTGATAGTATCGTCACTAAATGACCCTGTGATTGGTCAGATCTGTTTATCTGCATAATTTTTTTTTTAAAAACAAGATTAAATCTGAAAAATAAATGTTGCAAAGTCATCCTGTGAAATTACGCAGTGTGAACGGCTGCATTAAGAACAGGTGAGTCGAGAAATATTTTTAATGCACAAAATGCATTCACACCAATTTTACGCGTCTGGGCCCTGTTTCAGAAAGCCGGTTTAGTGCAAACTCTGAGTAACTATACCCTGAGTTAACGAAAACTCTGGGTTTTCGGTTTCACAAAGCGAGTTTAGATTAATTCTGAGTGAGTTACTATGACGACACACTCCGTGAAGCTAACCTGCCCCCTAGCAGGTTTACTTCAACTAACCCTGACGTTCTCCGCCTCTTTGTCGGAAACCTGACTGTAGGAAGTGTCAGACATGGCGTGTCCCTTCCTTGAAGAGCCAGTAGATGTTGAAGCCCAAATTCTCCGCAGAGCTCTCCGGAGAGTGATTAGAGCGCGTTTGGACATTTTATCATTTCCTGATGATTTCCTGTGTGAACGTTACCGTTTTTCAGCACAATCTACAATTTATTTGAATAACATCCTCAGGCCTAATATTGCTCATGTGACACATCGCGGACATTCTCTCAGTTCATTACATATTATTTGTATTGCACTTCGGTTTTTTTGCAAACGGGAGCTTTCTGTATAATATTGGTGACGCTGAGCACGTTTCCAAGGCTACCGTCTGTCGGGCAGTCAGGAATGTTACAGTTGCACTGAAACGTCTCCTGTACTCGTTTGTGGTGTTCCCCGGTCATAGACCCACAAGATTCATCAAAGAGGGATTCCACAAAATTGCAGGTATCAGGATGAACGAAACTTAATTCATGATGTGGTGATACTTGAACTACTACTTAAATTTTACATTTATTCCCACGGTTCCCAGGCGTGATTGGCTGTACAGATGGTACTCACATTCCAATCATTGCTCCTTCAGTAAATGAAGGAGACTATGTGAACAGGAAGTCTTTCCACAGCATTAATGTACAGGTACATAGTTCCCTGTAGCATTTCAAACTAACAAATTATTTCATCATAGTAATGGATGCTAATTTGTGTTCTCTGCACTGTGAAGATCATATGTGATGCTGCCAACATTATCACAAATGTGGAAGCCAAGTGGCCAGGCTCTGTGAGTGGTGGTGGTGGAGGACCCCCACCTGTTTTTCGGGCCTCCGCTTTTTTTCTAGTGGCCATAACGGGTCACATTTGAGCATACAGAGTAAGCAAATATGTACTTGTAATGTGCTCAGATAATTTCAATAAGTGCTTACAGAAAGAAAATTAATGTAGCCTCTAACTGCAATTGATTTACATCGGACAAACAGACCAAGCACTGTGGCTCATAATACAATTACACCTCACCTGTTTGGACTATATTTTTATATTTCATTTTTACTTGCTGCCAGGAACATTTGGGGCCTGTTGGGTTGCACCTGCGCTCAAATCACATCACAAAATAAAATGTATAAAATAAAAAATAAAATAAAATATAATAAAATAACGTGTTAAATGGGTGGAAATCCCTAGATCAATGTTTAAATTAACACTCACGCATTGACTCTGTCGGCTATGTTTTGCCATGCATGCTCCCTTTCTTTTGCAGCTGAGGCTGTGTTACTTTTTTTCTGCAAAATTTGCATGTTATCGGCATATACTGCCATCAGAATTTCGGCCTCAAGCGCTGTAAAATACATTGACCGCGCCTTCTTTCCCTCCGTCTCCATGGTGATTCGCTTAATCTGTGCTCCACTAATCAGGGCTTTATGTATCCTCGTGCGCGCGCTTAATTTGGGGTTAAAGCAACTCCGCGTTGATTGAACTAATTGTTATCAGCCTTTCTGAAACCGAATATTCCGAGTTGGACAGTTCGGGGTTACTCAACCCTGAGTATCGTTTTTCATTCTGAGTTTTCTAAACCGGCTTCCTGAAATAGGGCCCTGGTATGTAAAGGCCTTAACTTCACACTGAACCGTGTTCACAAGTCCTCTAAGTTGTGTTTGCATGGTAGGGATACAAATGTGAAAATGTTGCTGTATAAAAAAAGCAAAATAAAGGCAATTTATTGGAACAGTCTAGTTAAAACTTCAAAAAAGAAAATCAAGACAATGTTTGTACATATTCTTGTTGTTTGTATATATAGCTTGTATTCGTTTATGTCCTTTAGCTTTTTAAGTTTTTTGGTTAATAGAGTCACCAGATGAAATTGTGTTGTATCTTTCTACAATGACAAATGAAGCATCTTAAATATAAACCTTAAATGTGAGGAAACCACCAGTTCTGGATGGAGGGATTGCCTGAAGCCTCCCCAAGCTAATACCTACAACTGGCTGTCAGTTACTGAGAGCCCCTGCTTGCATTTGCTGCTCCGTAAGGCGATAACAACAAAGTGATCAGATATATAAGATCATGTATAAAAATTTCCCTCATTAAAAAGATGATCAGGTTCAATATTTTCATTTCGTTTGGATTACTGGGTTCCTTTTTCTACTTTGAAAAGCTCTGTGATAATAACATGATGTTATGCAAGTAGGTCATATTTATGCAAAAATATAGAAAACTCCAGCTGGCTGACTTTTTTCTGCAGCTATACCATAAGCTGCTAGAATCAGCAACATATTCATCTGCAGGTGACTCTGAGAGGATTGTTAATCATGGAAGCAGCAGGAGTCATGGAGACAACTACCTGTATTATCAAACTCTAAATCGTCAAACAAGGAGACAAAAAACAAGAAAAAGTGGGAAAAATCATTAATAAACAAACCTGAGATGGTGCAGCAGGTGAGAATCAAGGATTATGGGTTCCAGCAGCTCAAACTTTGTGTGACTCAGTGTATGATAAAAAAAAGGGAAGCTGAGAACAAAGCAAGGCAAACATCATGATATCATGCAAAATGTGGTGGTGGTATTCTTTTTTTGTGTGTTCATCACTGGCTGAAAAATATTCATCACGCTCTGTTAAATCCATAGACAGCATCATTATTCCCACTAGTATAAACAAAACTCCAAGATGTGAAAGCTCTCAAAATGAAAGTGCTGATTGCACTGGAAGTTACTAATTTAAACCTTTTCACATTACGTCTTTCACACGCTCTCCTTTCACTAAGGTTCAAGAGTATAATAGAATACAAGGAGAGTGTATGTATTATAGAAAATATACAGTAGCTTGGCTTTTACCATTTTATGTCTCAGTTAGAAAATGAAGGACTTCTTGAATTAATAGTACCTCTGCAGAACTTTCAGAGAGAGGTTCATAGTGTTTCCTCACCGTGAAAAACAGATATTGGAAAATGGGTCAAATGGTATTTAGGACCATCCCATACTTGGGTCACTACAGCATTAGAATCAGACTGAGTGTGGAAATAGACCATAACATTGAAGAAAAAGCCAGAACAAACAAAATTGTGCCTTGAGTCATCGTTGAAAGTGAAAGGTTGCCACTGGCAATCAAAAACAGCCAGAGCTGGTCAGGCTAATCACTGCTGTGCTGCTCCTTTACAATATGAATCCCACAGTACATCCAGATGAGGCTGTCAGGCTTTTGTCACTTCTTCATTGTGTTTTCCTTTCATTTTCCTCAGTGATGGGTGTTGATGGTGTTTTCATTTCTGTGACCCGGCGTTTTCGCTTGTCAGCTCAACTTTTTATCTATTTTCTTTTCTTTCGCGTGAAGCTGCTGGAAAATCTCTTTGTGCCCAAAGCACAATATGTATTTCCTTGCTCTCGACCTCAGCAGCTGTGACAGTGCACCATCGATTGACACTCGTGGGATGTGTTGTAGCTGAATGCTAATGAATTCCAGTATGCAAATTTCTTTAAAGCAAAGCAGTGCTGCTGCAATAAAACACCCTTGATTTTGGGAAAGTGCTGGCTGAACATCTCGCACAGCTTTTTCAAAGTTGACTTTAACAAACTGCAGTGGTGCAAATCTCAGTTAATTCTGTAATACTGAACTTGTTCCACGGTAGCTGTTTGACTGTAGATAAGTTGTCTTAAACCAAGGATCAAATCCCCATACATTTGTTCAGACTAATCAGCTGTTAGAAGTTAAAATATTTTTATATAGGGATATTTACATTATTTATATCAAGCATAAATCAAAGAAGGATAGTGTGAACTGCTGTATTCACTTTACCCTGCAGCAGACTGGCAAACTGTCTAAAGTGTGCAGTGTTTCTTGCCCTGTGACTGCTGGGAAAGGCTCCAGCCCTGCTGCAACCCTCATTGTGAGCAGAAGATGGATGGTGGGTGGATTCTGATGACAGCTAGGTGTTTTATTGGGTGTATCAAAACCTACATTCTGCCTGGTTCTGGATAGTATTTGATGTGCTCCTTCTGCTCCCTCAGGGGCTGAAGAGCTGTACATTCAGCAAATATAGAGACACAAAATACAGAAAAAAGCAAGTTATCAAAGTCCTTCATGTCTTGTAACTTGTTAGCTATCTTGGTAACAGCTCTGGGCAGTTATGGTTGCAGTTCATAAATAAATAAATGTTGATAGACACCATAAATTTCATTTCCGGAACATAAAAAAAGTTTTAAAAGTGAAAAATATGTGTTCATCACAGCAAATCAGATAAAATTTTGTGACTATTTCATAACTTTCATTAGACCGATGCACAAGGGGATCTTGATATTTTTATCAGGTTTCATACTTGTGGTATCAGTGTCATGTCAGTAAAGCAAAAGGTGGTCAAACCACCTATAATGATATTTTGAAATGTATACGTATTTTTTCAGTCATGTTATTAAACTGATATTCTTCCTCCACACCCCCAACTGATCATGGCAGAGTGCTGCCCCTCCTGAGCCTGGATCTGTCAAAGGTTTCTTCCTGCTCAAACGAAGGTTTTCCTTCCCACTGTTGCCAAGTCCTTACTCATAGGGGGTTTTCTAATTGTAGGCTTTTCTCTGTATTATTGTAGGGTTATAATATAAAGCTCCCCGAGGCACCTGTTGTTTTTATTTGGTGCTACATAAATAAAATTGAATGGAACATTATCATTTGTAATTAATTAATTAAATATTTTAAGTTTTTAATTTGAAATGAATGTAAAAGAGAAGTCTGTTCATAAGTGGTCTCAGGCTTTTGTACTCCACTGTATGTTAAAGAGATTTATCCTTCACACATATTGAACACTGTCCTTCGTAAAATGGTTGAACTACTTCCCTCGTTTTTACTGCCTTTTGATATCTGAGGAACTGAATTGTGTTGCAGGAGCTGACATTAATGCATCACACCAGCTGTCTGTGTTTCAGCATGCAGACAGGAGGTCAGTGTGAATATGAAGTCAGGAGAGACTGAAGAGGTCAGCGGGAGGGTTCTCTCTGACTTACAGCTTGAGATAAAACCAGTTCCTGAATACTAAACACAAGGTCTCATGAGAAAGTGGCATGATTTAATAGATGAAGGACAAACTGAGAACAATTGTGTTTGAGGTGACTGAACAAATCTAGAAAGGCAGCAAGACACACCCATACTTTCCTGGTAATTGAAGAAAATCACAAGAAACTGAGGCAGCACTACATCTCCATCACATATTAAGCTTTCAAACTTTCTGCTTCACTTTATCAAATAAGAGCACCTACACACTGATCACCAAAGCTGTGACAGAACTTAGTAGGCATAAGCTTAAGAAATGAATCAGGACTGAATGGATTCATGATCTCTAAGTCATTGAGAGAAAAGTTTTCCTTTTTAGCATGCACTATATTTCCTCAACTCCTGTCCCAAAACTATTTTGGAAGTTCTCATTCCCCGTTCTCAGATTTGACTCCATTGGTGATAAGGTACAGATTTTAGGAGTTCAAATATTTTATTTTTTTTAACTTACTTTTGAAGAGTGAAATGGTTAATCATGGCTGCACAGGAACAAGCTCTGAGCACAAGATGCATAGAGTTCGGGGTCTACCACACCAGGTGTAAAGATGCCCCTGAGACAGTCCAGCACATAACAGCAGTGGCAGTGCAGGGCATACATGGAACGCCATAAATAAGTGGTCGCCATTCTATACAGAAACATCTGTGCCGAGTATGGCCTGGAAATCCTGAGGTCAAAATGGGACCCTAGGATGGTCAAGAATGACTGAGCTAAGATCCTGTGGGACTTCCAGATACAGAAAGACAAAATGGTGAAGGCTAACCAGCCAAACATAGTGGTGGTAGACAAGCAGAGCCGGGCACCCGTAATGATAGACGTAGCAATACAGAATGACACAACATGAGGAGGAAAGAACATGAGAAGCTAGAGAAGTACCAATGGAGGGTGGAGGCAACAGTAACGCATTTCTTGAGCAGTCAGCTGAATGAGAAGAACAAAACCTGGGTAATGACCACCTTGCTGTTTTATTTGCACTGTATATGTTGCCACCGGTGTCGATTTTCTCGCGGTACAACCTTTCATTTCACTGTTTTGCAGATGACTTGCAGATCTTTAATAGCAGGGACCGACTCACTTCAGCTGTTATTACGCTACCTTGTTGACGTTAAATAGTGGATGTCTTTATATATTTTTTAAATTAAATGAAAACAAAACAGAAGTTGTCATTTTTGGGAACTTCGTTAATAAACACACTGACACCTCCGGGCCCCTTATCTCCCGATTGTAAGTCAAATGTTAAATCCTCAGTGTGTACCTTGATGGTTCCTTCAAACTGTGTAGGCAGGTGAACGTATTAGTCAAATCCAGCTTTTTTCATTTAAGATAGCTTGCCAAGGTTAAGCCATACCATCCAGCTAATGTCTTTGAACGTGTTATTCATCTGTTCATTACTCGCAGACTCGACTACTGCAATTCTCTGAAGTCAGAGCTATGTCAAAACTATCCTTAACTATTCCACGGACTAAACTTAAGTCTCGTGGTGACAAAGCCTTCTCTATGGCAGGTCCAGACTCTGGAACAGTCTTCCTCTTAATATTAGATCTGCACAAACAATTGAACATTTTAAATTGTTACTGAAGACACATTTTTGCGGTTTGGCTTTTAACACACTTTGACCCAAACATTTTGGTTTTAACTGCTTTAGTTGTTGTTGACTCATTTTATTGACTTATTTGTTTTTCTATATTTCGGAAGGTCTGGATGGGCCTGGGCCCCCTTTCCCTGGCGGGTCGCGGAGTATGGGGGTGCCTACTGGGGTCAGCGGGGGAGCTGGCCCCAGGGAGGGGTCACTTGCCCCTCCCTTCCTTCCCTCCCCATCTCCAGCTGCCTCCCTCTTCCCGCTCCACCACAACCACCCACACATGCAGGGCCTTGGAGTAAAGGTGTGTCACCAGGGTGCAGAGGAGGCTACCCCCCCCCCCCTCTGTCCCCTTCTGGCTGCCTGTGTCTCAATTTTATCCCACAACTTAGACATTCACATTACTCACACTCTCATTACACATTCATATAGGATCTTGGGGGTGGGCACGCTACACGGAATCCAAAAGACCATCAGGGTGTACAACCTCACCCCTGGCATTGTTGCCCACCTCTCAATTTTAAATACACGTAGACATTGAGGGCTAGCAGGAGGGACCATGCGCTTACCTGCTGCTCTCTGGCAGGTAGCTCCATGCCCTCCTGGGTTTTAAATGCACCTTAGAACACACATGCATCAACACTACAATGAGCGGGTGGAGGGAGGTTTGGAGTCTTCTCTCATCCCCGTTCACTGCGGCCTGCTGGAGTGGGGGGCTAGGAGGAGGAGTTGGCCGTCCGACTGGGGTCTGGAATGTGGGGCCTCCCTGCTGCTGCGTACAGCGTCTCTTTATGTCTGTCTCCACGTTGGTTGAGTGTGGAGTAAGTGCATATGAGAGCATGAGGGTGGGAATGGATGTTTGTATCTGTGCGTGCCTGTATTTCTGTGTCTATATGTCAGGTTGGGTGTCAGACGCCACCTCTCTGGGGACATCTTAGGCCCTCCAAGGTTTGGAGGCCTATCTCCCCCCACCAACACTTCCCCTGCCGGTGGCGGACTCCCTCAGACATCGGTGCGTTGGTGGTTCTTTGTGTCCGGGGATGGGCGTCCAGGTACACACTGGCTCACTCCTTGGTGGCAGCTTATCGGGGCCTGGAGCCTGGGGCTCGCTCGGGCCACTTCGGAGGTGGGGTGCCCTCGGCCTCTCGGCCTGGGGCTCGGTCACTCAGGCACAGCTGGCTGCCGGCGGAGCTCACGGGCGCGTCACTGCAACCCCCCCTGGCTTCTGCTCCGCGGCTGCTGAGTGACCCCTCATCTGGGACTCTCCTCAGCTCTTTCCGGGACAGTGGCGCGGCTGCCCCTCTGTTGGTCTTCCTTGGTCTCTTGTGTTCTGGGGGCCTCTGGATGTCTGGAGTTTTGATCTCCTCCATACCTGCTTCATGCCCTGGAGGACGGGGCTGTGGCCCCCCCACACCCTCTAGCAGATCATTACATGAAGGAACCTTTTAAAAACAAGCGCGTCTATGCTCACAGGTGTACACACGGGTGCTCACACATACAAACTACACCCTTTTTGGCTCCTACCTCAAAGCACACTGTGTGCTGTCGATCTTACGTGCTGCACAATAATGTTTAATATTTAGTATTTACTGTTACATTCCCATAGATCATCGTGATGTTGTTTATTCTATTACTCTCGTTTTTTTCTGCTTGTTTTCTTTTTTCTTTCTCAGCAGGTGATCCAGGTGATTGATATATGCATTTTTTTTCTCTGCTTATTCTGTTGGTTTTTGTTTTTTGCCCTTCTCCCCCGTCCCTCTTCTCAGCTGTTTCTCTTTCCCTCTTTCTTTCTCCCCTTCTTTCCCCCAGTCAAGTCTGTCCCGTATTCAGTAAGTGAAAATAAAATAAACAATAAAAGGTGAATCAAATGGACCATTACGGCAAGGCTGGGATGGTCAATTTGGTAAAGTAAATCCGTTGGGCATCTTTCTTTGCCTTTAGACAATAATTCTGATGGCAAAAGAGCCAAACGGGACAGGAAAAAAAATTGTTTGTAGCTGGATTAAAACTGTCATTTATTAAAATGTGTTGAAATAGTAAAAACGTTGAAATTCATATTAAAATGTAAAATAATAATGGCTAAAGCATTTGGAAAAAAAATGGAATTTGCATTATATATGGTTCATTTTTACAAGTGACCTTTTTTACTGAGAGCTGATTGTAAGAGGAAGTGAATGTGATTGTGTTGTAGCAGGATTGAGAGAAGTTGCGACAGAAAATACAAGAAGTTTGTGCGAGTGTGCATGTATGAACTGGACTATCTGCCTGAGAGAGGCTGGGGACATTTCTGCTCCAAATCCACGGTGCAGCTGCTCCTTTTTGTTTTAGCATCAACAGTCTGCTCCGTCATGCAGATGTTTTGCATTCCTTCACACTTAACTGTTTCTGTATAGAAAACATGCCCTCCACCCTCTGAAAACACGGGACTACAGAGCCTATAGAAGCAGTATAACAACAACATTTAAATGAGTCTTGTTTTTGACATTGAAAAGACATCCACAACGACCACATTTGGATTATAAATAGCTCGTACATGGAGGTCCTACAGACATCAACACTGGACATTCAGTAGAAGTAGAAAAAAAGAAGCACCATGGTGTTACAAAACAACCCTTTCAGTGGACCAAAACTGTCCCGAAATTACTAAATTGATTAAAATGTCACTCATACTGAGGCATTTCCAAGCCAGACAAGTAGGGCTGCTCGATTATGGCAAAAATGATAATCACCATTATTTTCACTGAAATTGAGATCTCGATTATTTGACGATATTTATTTAACCCTTTAAGACCTACCATAGAACCAAGTCCGCCAGAGCTTATATTATTTTTTTTACATGTTGTAGTGCCATTTTTGGGAGCATTTCAAGTTACTATACATCAATACAACTGTTATAGCCCATATTTTAATAATATGTATGCATTAAGTCCATAGTAATTACATTAATTGCAAAAAAGTGCAATAAACTACAAAAAAATTGAAAATCGTTTTTGCTTTTTTTTACATATATTTCTACTTGGAGAAATATAAGAGGCTTATCCCTCAAAACTTTAAATACAAAAAAGTTGCAAAAAATAGTTTACAACAACAGGAAATTTATTTTGAGTGTCTTCACAGTTTTATTTTGGAGATACAGCAATTTTTATATACTGCAGGAAAAACAAATCCTATGATGCAAATTTGCAAAGAAAACAGCATGTGCATCAAAATAAACTATTTCCAGCAGTGCAATTCGAGTTCTAAGCATCCCAGAAACTATTCAGAAAAGTCAAACATGACTTATAAAAACACCAGTATAGGCTTTTAAGGCCTACAAGTAAAAAACTACATTTTCCGTGAAAATGATGTCACTTCCGGTTTCGGACAGGAAATGGCGGACATGCGATAGTTCGAGTTGACATCTTTTTCAATGTGGGAAGTGTTATGAACAGATGATCGGATCGGCAAAGCGTGTTTCTGGAATATTATGTTTTTGTTGCTGTAAGCGCTTTTTATGCAATTTTTGCAAAGCTTTATGTGGAAGGAAACCGTGACCGAGGACAAGCTGATAGCATAAGATGTAAGTACAACTCCTCCGGTTTCATATGCAAAACAAATTATTGCGCTAGCTTACACGGTTCCGGTTCTACAGGGATTTAAAGGGTTAACAATAAAAATGTATTGAATAATGACTTTAAAAAATAATATAAAATAGTGTGCAAATACTGATAACAGTGCAAATGTTTTCAATATAAAAAATAAATAAAAAATGTAAACATTTATGTTTAGTGAACTTTGCAGTGTTGCTCTGTGGTGCAGCTATGACACCATAGCAAAGTTTACACACTATGTCTACTTGATCCACGTCTGACTCCGCAAACCCATAATGTTTCCACACCACTGAAGTTTTTTTTACCTCTCTTTTCAACCAACGGCAGTCACTCTCCTCTCCAAATAACTTCTGCTTAGCTTTCCGAGCTTCCCTCGGGTCCTCTTAATTGTTGTGAGGTGTGTTCAAATGCAGAGAGGTGCGCTCGATTTGTCACACGGAGCAGCGTGAGAGTAAAGCACGAGGGAGGGGCTAATAATCGGCTCAGTCATTTTTAATAATCGTTGAAAGCCCAGATCGTAATCGTGATTAAAATTCGATTAATTGAGCAGCCCTACAGACAAGAGATTTAAACTCCTGTGTGCGCTTCCACTTGGTTAAATATATCACACACACAAAAACCCCTCCTAGGATGCATGCAGGACATAGCTTCGACAGATGCTTAACCTACCTCAAGAGACTCCTTACAATGTGTATGACTGTGTGTCTACACTGAAGCCCTTCTGAAAGACTGAACTCATCTTACCTTTAAAGCTGACCACAGGAAGCTCATTTTTGTTCTTCAAGACTTATTTTATCAATCACTACCCGCATCAACTTACTTACTGCTCAGCTCTCTCTTTACCATAACATCACTGTAGAGCAGGGGTGTCAAACTCATTTTACATTCCAGACCAGTGAAACTCCTGTCAGTGTAAAGAAGTTACATATTTAACTGTTTTTGTACAGCATAATGAAAAACTGTTGTGACAAAGAAATCCGTCAGTACAACTCTTTGGACTAAATTATAAGTATAATATATATATATATATATATATATATATATATATACACATTTATAATAATTATATTAGGACTGCAGTAGAAAAAAAATGAAATTTCTATAGTAGAAAGTAAAAATCAGAAACTTTTCTGTCATTTGCTTAGTTATTTTGTGTAGTATGAACGACCATAAAGGAGGTTTTTATTAGTATGTAAAGCTGTAAAACGAATGAAATTTTTTTCCAAATTTTGTACTTGCGCTTGTTTGTAGTGAGCAGCAGATCAAACAAGTTAATAATAATAATAATTGTTATTATTATATCAGTGTTATTTCAGTATTTAGTGTTTTCATAAAAGCCTTATTTTTGTGCACTTACTAGGGAGAACATACATCAGGTTTAAGGCCTGGACAAGTTAGAAACCTTTTGTCCTCCACAATGGAAAATGGCTGAAAATAAAAACAGATATCACTTTAGCCAGCTCCTAATTTTATAATTTGGTATCCAGTCTGTTTTTGCATGTGATTGGCCGCATAGTGTGCCCATCAAAATAAAGTCCCACCCCTGCCTGCATGGATTCTCGGAAGGACTGAAGATTTGACTCCAACATACCAATGGGCCATTAATTATTGATGTATGAAATTATCTCATAGTCTGGATATAATTGTATCATGGGCAGTGGGCCATAAGTTTGACACCCCTGCCGTAGAGATTGTAAAAATTCATCCGTCAATCTCCTGCTCCAGTCTGCCCCAAGTACAGTTCAAAAGATTTCTATCAAAACACCATAAAGTATCCAGCAGCCTCACCTGGAGCATGATTCCTAGGCCGTTGCACTGCATAGTTTCACAAAATAAATTTTAAAAGAAAATCTGATTTAGTTTTTTCTCTTTCCTTCTGTTAATCATGAGTATTCAGGAAACACAGCTTTATGATAAAGACAGCATGTTTACAGTTTTCAAAACAAGAGCAGTGACAAATGATCTGTCCCTATACTGATGAACTAGCTCCTTGAATATGTGTTTTTTCAACATAATTTCCAGTGGATGTGTTTGGAAGCTACATACAGCAGACATACAGTGATTAGTCATGTGTCAAACACTTGCAATTTAGTATTTTGTCCCTTCTTTTGCTCTGTATTTGAAGTTCAAGCTTCTCGTGTTCAAAGTTCACTGTGCACTCTCTCGGTGTTAATGTAATTGCACAAATAACAGCTCTGATCACTGTAATCAGTAAACAGTGATCTGTCAGTGCAGCCACAACAAAGACGTGGTAGCAACTCTACAATGAGAGCTGCGAGCTTCTGTGATTAACGTTTTCCACCCACAATGACCTTAATGTACACGTTCAACAGCAGAGTGGAACTTTATGGTAGCACGCACTGAAACCTGAGGCAAAAACAATAAATCTGTGAAATTAAGTGAAAATATTTCAAATTAGGATCAGGAGAGTAACTCAATGAATGGCCTTGCAGTCTATATAGACCAGAGCCGACATGCATGTGTGGTTTCATCTTGTCGCACTAAAGAGTTCCCCTCTAAGACAACATGCACAAAATTTTAAATGATCCTAAACTCAGCAATACTCTGTGACTGTTAATCAGGTGTGTGAGAGAAAGGAAGTTGATTCACCGGCTAATTCACACACTAATCATCGGATGAACTGGACTTCTTTTCCCTTTTGCTTCCACACCTTTGTTCTAGTCTCTGAGACGTTCTGACAGCACATAATCTGCTCCTTTGATTACATTATACTGCCTTGATAAAAGGCCGAGTCATTTGTCTGTCAAGGAGCTGTCTCATCTAATCACATCAGTTTCCTCTGGCTTTGTTGAGTGTAGACAAACGAGCCAAAAGACAATTTCAAAGTCGCTTAAGTCTAAAGATGCTCAAAAACATATCTTTATTACTCTGGTGTTCAAAAGAACCGGGGACTCGATGACTCAGAAGTGACCACAGCAATGCTCGTTATTCTGAGTGCAACCAAAGCATACGTGGGCTACTAAATGCCCATTATCAAACCAATCTTTCAATAAGCCTGAACATAGAAAATGTTGCCTTTTTACCTCCCCCCTCCCTCCAGCACTACAAAAAAAAATTGTCTAAACACAGCCAAAGTCCTACCTTTGTTAAAAAAAATCTTCAAATTTGCCATTAAAATTCTGTGACTTTTATTTGAGGTTGACAGAAACAGTACTCGCTCTCTTTCTAGCAACAATACCTGCAGCATGCAGGGACATGTCTACATTCATTTAAAGCCTTCAGTTATTAATTAATGTATATGCTTAGATTATCATTACAGAGTTTAAATATATTGATGCATTTTATTCTCTTGTCAAAGATAAGCTCTAGGTCCATATAATAGCTTAAAGCTGACTTTTTCTTTTTGGGCTGGTCAAAATATGCAAAGTGCCCCACAACCACCATTTCCATTGTTTGATTGTTGGAGTTTTTTCTGTATTATTTTAACATCGTCGACTTACAATATAAAGTGCCGTGAGGTAACTCGTGTAGTGATTTGGCGGCATATGAATTTTATTGAAGTTTCCAACTACAGTAAAATTTTAAGTTCATATTCTATCCATGCAACTTCTTGTGCTTATCCAGTCCAGTCCAAAAAGTATGATACCGACTGGAGAGATGCCAGTCTATCACAGAAAAACACACAACCATTCATGCTCACATTCACACCTACTGCCAATTTAGAATCGGCGATTTACCCTATGCACGTTTTTGGACTGAGGAATCTGAGTTCATGTCCATGCTGACACAAGAAGAAGCAAACTCCACACAGCTGGACCGTGGACTTGAATCCAGGAGCGTCTTGCAGTGAAACAGTCCAAACTACTGCAGTACTGTAAGGCCCCATGTTTAGATATTGTTTAAAATCAGTCAGTAAGTGAAGCACACTGAAAAATTCTAGCAGTTTTAAGAAAACAAAAACAGGTTTACTAAAAATTTGTCATGTTCTTGTTACTTAAAGAAATATAACGTTAAACATACATCTGAAATGTATCTATCACGGTATACACATGATTATGTCATTTTTGATGTGCTGCTCAAAAACCTGCAGTTATATATGGACAGGTCTTTTGTGTGGGCTATAATCAAGGATTTTTTTAAAATATATTTTTGTTCTTTCTATGTGTGTCTGACGACTAACAACTGCATTTCCACTTAGCAACACGATGGGCTTTACAATCACCCATGGTAACGGCATCGACATGAGATGTGTGCGCACAGCCCTCATCCCTGCGTCCATGAGTCACACAGCTGCAGTGGCCATGTAACTTCTGTTCTCTTTCTAAAAAAACGGATTCACATACATTTACAGTATATAGACTTGTGTAATATGTGTAAGTTGGAGAGTGAGAAAAGAAAGAGCGTGAGATTAACATTTGTACCTGTAAACCAAAAATGTCGATAGTGATTGATATCAGGTAACCTGAAAGAAAAAGTCAGACAGTTATCGCAAGCTGACGATGGCCTCTGACAAAGGCATGTGGTCCTTCTTGTTTGTTTGCATGTGTGCCTTTTTTGTTTCGTTGTTGACATCTGTGGCAACCTCATAGCACAGAAACTGTCCTTCTAAGAGTCTTTAATGGCTTGCTTTTAAGTTTTGTTGCCAGTAATTCTGCTGTCCTCATGGTCTTGGACCTGACTGCAACATTTGACAATATAGATCAGAGCTTGTCTCTGTCACAGCTTGAATTGAATGTAGATATTAAAGGTACAGCTTTTAAATAGTTCCAGTTGTATTTGTCAGATGGTAATTTCTCTGTCCATTTAGGGTAGTATTTGTCATCTGTTTCTTGTGGGGTACCTCATGGTTCTCTTTTGGGTCCTGTTCCTTGTTCTTTTTGTAGAGTTCCATTAGGGTCCATTTCTTATTTTTGTTGTTTTTTTTGGATGACCTACAGATATATTTGCCCTGACAAAGCAGCATCCATGTTTCTATTCAGGTACTGGTGACTTGTCTTAGAGACATACTTAGAGATGTCATGATTGTAGATATAAACGACTTCAGTCTGAACAAAAGTAAGACAGAAATTATTGGGCAACCCAGCCTGTTAGCAGTGTTGGGGAGTAACGGAATACATGTACCTCCGTTACGTATTCAAAATATAAAATATGAGTAACTGTATTCCGTTACAGTTACCGTTTAAAAAGGTGGTATTCAGAATACAGTTACTTTGTTGAAATAAATGGATTACACGGCGGTACTTTCCTCTTTCATTTTGTCGCGGGTCAGGACTGTTTGGGTTTTGTTTGACAGCTACGTTCTGTTGTTCCAGGCGGCAGCGTTACGGTTGCCATGGTTACAGGGCGACGCTCTCTCTCTCTCTCTCTGCGACTGTGTGTTTCCTGGGTGAGAGAGCGCCTTTTCGTTGTTGTTGTTGTTGTGCTAAGCTAACAGGCAGAATGCTACAAGCATAGCTCTAAAGAATGTAGCATCATGGGCAGTGTAGTCCGTGTTGCAGGGAGAATGGACTGCCATACACGTTATAGGTCTGTGAGCGCAAGGAGGGAGAAAAAGGGGAGTGGAAAGGTACGAGTTGTCATCGAGGAAAAACGGGAGCTGGAAGCATGTAAATATAATAATAACCACTTCAGCCAAGAAGAGTGCCTGATGAGCCCAGATGTAAGTAAGCTATTAAGACTCGACTGTACACCGTGTTCGTGTTTTCCTCCGAAAACAATAAGTTCCGTTGGAGCAGCCTTTCAACGCCTCTCTCTGTCTCTCGCAAGAAAAGTTGACATAGACAACAAAGTAAAGCTAGTTTTCGGCTACGAGCCCAACACGGAACCTGACGTATTAGCCAGAGGTCCCTTTACTACAGTTCGGAGTCGCGGACCTTCAGTAATAGTAATAAATCACACAGCAATAGTACATTCACGTTGTTGTAAAAAGCATGATAATATATTAAGTAATCCAAAGTATTCAGAATACGTTACTGTCATTGAGTAACGTAACGGAATACGTTACAGAATACATTTTGGGGCATGTATTCTGTAATCTGTAATGGAATACATTTTAAAAGTAACCTTCCCAACACTGCCTGTTAGATTGGCATGACAGAGTCATTGGTCTCTTACTATCATCCAGTTACAAGGAACCTTGGTGTGACTCTTGAAAAACAGATTAGCTCTGTATATGTTGGCTCTGATCAGTCATTACTTTTTTGACTGCAAACTGTTCAAAGTGCAGCAGCTCGCCTTTTGACAGGAAAGAAACAGCATGGTCTCATTGCACCCATATTGACCTCCTTATACTGGCTTCCAGTCCACTTCAGGATCCAGTTTAAAATTGTGTTACTTGTTCTTAAATGTCTCAGTGGTGTGCTTGCTCTCAGGTTAAATTGAGCAGACTTCTCTGTCTTTAACATGCAGTCTTATTTATTTTATTTGCATTGTATGTAATATTATTTGGTGTCTGTTATGTACAACCTGAACAGCACTTTGGTCAGCACCTGACATTGTTTAGAATTGTGCTGTAGAAATAAAAATTTGACTTGACTTAACCTCTGCTTTACGTCAACGATTAGTTAAGATTCCACTAGAAGGGATGAAATATTAGCAGATTTCAAATAGCAGGGCTACTGCCGCATATTTTTGTGAAGAGTTTAAATTGAAACATTCTTGATGATTTCTTTTCCTTTTTTTTGCATCATTTTATGCAAACATTAAATATGACTTTGAAGAGCTTCTTTTGTGAAACTGGTTTGAAGACATTTTGCTCTAAACGTTTAGGCCCCTTGGGGAGTTGCTAGGTAGGCCCATTCAATACTTCCCTCGTGTTGGAAATTATCTCCGTTTATGAATGGGCTCTGACAACACACCTTGCCATGCTTTATTACTGTCAACACACAGTTAATTAGCTAGTGACTAGCTTGCGAGCAAACAAGATAAAGCATGTAAATAAACCAACGGGACCCCCACCGCGATTTATTTAATCCTCATCGACCACCTTCCTGTGTGTGTCTGAGTTTATCTGCATTTGTGTGTTTCTGTTGCTGCAGGGAACTTTGTCAGCATCTTAATTGTCTTTTCTGTCGAACTGTTCAGAGCAAAAGAGTAAATAATTAAACAGACATTTAATTAGCTGGGACAGACTCTGTTTTGCACATGAAAAGCTTTTGCAATGAGCACATGGTGAGATCAGACAGAGTGGACATGTACACAGTTAAACACTACCACATGAAAACAGAGGTAAATCAAAAAAGGGATAATTACCATTCAAACATCCTGTTTCATTAAACTGATAATAACAGAAAATAAATTTCAAACTCTCAATGGTTAACTCATGGTACATGGCTACATTGAAAAGCAGTGTTTCATGAGGCTGAACTTGATTAAATCTTTCAGAAGTGATCTCATTTCCACACACGTGGATGACGGCTTGTGAAACCTCAGGACACAAATCCCTGAGTGTCCAGGTTTCATTCTTTTCATTTTCTTACTCTAACAAAGAATGGCATTTAAAGTCCATCCATCCAACTAGGCCAAACTCAGGGTGACATCAGGATAAGCCCCCTGCCCCCACTGCGCAGGACACTGAAGCCAGATGGGATATAATCCCTCTAGTATGTTCTGGTTATGCCTCAGGGTCTCTGCCCACATTGATGTGACCAGCAAACAGGCCCCAACATGCTGATAATAGCATTATAATAGCATTACTCCAAGTTTCATCTAACATCACACTTAGATTAGTAAAACACATCCACATCTATAGAAAAGCCTCTGTCTAGTTTGCTTAGCATTTGGCAATTTTGCTACAAAATTATGCAACCAAATTATGACCAAATGCACTGCTGCCATTAAGAAATGTGTTTGTATGCTGGATATATTTAATGCTTGCAGATATTAGCTAAATACTTGTAAATTGCTTCAGTGTGGTCAGATGTTCTGAAGTTGGATGCAGACATTAATCTGTGTCAACGGAGTACAAATTTTTCAAACCTTGTGAAGCTAATTATTAAGTTACCAAATCCAGACTATGGTCTTCCTTCTAATCATGTTCTTCCTGTTAATCATCTGCCTTTTTGGTTTGTTCCCTACTTTACTTTGATAGTTGTTTTCCTTATGTGATTTGTTTTCTTGTTTTTAATTCCTGTCTCCCTTCATTTTTCTCTGATTGTCCTCACCCATGTATGATTACTTTCACGTTTCCATTTCTTATCCCCAATCAGCCACCCGTATATATACTATGAACACTTGTGTTGTGCTGCTCTGTTGTCCAGAAGATACCGTAGCTCCTCATGTTTGTGTTTAATTGTGAACATAAGCCACAATGAAAGTTTTCTTTATGTCAAGATCACCCACATTCCACATATTTACCTCAACAGACTAAACAGTAGAGTTTTGTGTTGGACACACTCTTAGGAGACCATTCCTGATGTTGTTGTGGTGCTGGTTATTTTAAACGGTTTCAGTGTTTGAATTGTGAGGCTTTGTGCTCTAAAGCAAAGCTGATCCCAGTCAATATAGCAGTAATTTTCTCAAGGCCTATATTCAGGTGTTACAAAAATGTGGGGGGTTTTCAATAGGCAGTGAATCTTAGAAAATAAGAATCAATACTACTGTTATCTGAATGGATTTTTCCATCCACAGTTTAGACCAGCTAACACATCCATAAGCTCCAAGATGCAACATTGTCTAATGCAACATCATGAAAGCAGTAACAGTTTCCAGTGGATGTGAGCATGAATACTTCTAAAGAAATTATATGAGCAGTGAATGCTTTTATTTAATACACATTACATCAGCTGAAGACTCAGCCCTCATGCACCATATGACATAATACTTAACTTCTTAATGAAAAACTGTTAACAATGAACAGTGAGGCTTTAGCTTCAGTACCAATAACAGCGGAAAAGATGTTTTTAAGTCAATGAAGGAAATTATGTCTGTGTTGGAGACTGAGCTTTTTCACAATACAATGTAAAGCAGTAAGTGAGTGCAAAAATACATATAGAATTGGTAAAAGTATATTTGTATAAAAATATAGTTTCAATATATACGTTCAAAATACAATTTGAAGTTATTTAAAGGAAGAGTAAGGTGAAGGGATAAAGAGGGCAGCTTTGGCAGATGCAACACTGTTGTTTTCATATTTCAGTAGAATCTGTCATGGTCCTGGGTCAAGCGACCCAGCATTTGAGTTTCATGTATCTTTTGTATTCATTTGCACCTAGCTTAGTTCACCTAGTTAATTTCTAGATTGCAGTTTGGTTTTGTTCCTTAGTTGTTTATGTCATCTCCCCCTGTACTAAGTCTCCCTGGTTCATGTGTCATGTCTGCGTGGTTATGTTTAGTTCTTGTCATGTCTAATCTCCATGTTTCCCGTTTTACTTTGAAAGTCTGTATTCATTGTCAGCGTATTCAGTTTCACTTCTCCTGTCCTGTCGTTAGGTTCATGTGTGTCAGCTGTGCTCCCATGTGTGGCCACTTCCCCTGATCATCCCTCATGTGTATTTAGTCTCTGTGTTTCATGCAGTCTGTGTCGCGTCGTCTGTGTTCCCACCCTCCATGTCGTCACAGCCAGTCTTAGTATTCATAGTTATGGTTTCCTGTGTCTTCATAGTTTTTCCTAGTTTTACTTTCCCAGTTTAGTCATAGTTTAGTTTGTCACTGCGTTTCTGCCTTGTCTGCACTCCTTGTCACCAGCCACAATAAAGGCTCGCTTTCAGTTAAGTTTACTCCAGTCTACTCTCGTGTGTTCACACCTGGGTCCACCACACACACCACCGCACGGTCTGCCTCCGCAGATCGTGACAGAATCAACAACAAGACAGAAATTTAGGTCAACATATGCATATATGTGTCTGAGTTATAGATTGTGTCACTTACCTGTTATAGAGCACATGTACGCTATAACAGGTATGTGACATAACAGCACTGAGATGGCTACACGTGTGAGAAGGCAGCTGATGAGTTTCATCTTCAGTGGACTTGGAAAGAAACGTGAGTTTTCCTCCCCTGAGAAACAAACGTGCTCAGTCCAAATTACAACATTCTGCCTCAGTGTGTCATCATAAGCCCTAATTACTCAACATTAATTATATGCTGCTCTCAGGACTCAGGAGAAAAGTGTTTAGAAGTGAACGTCCACAACTATCGACTAGCTTAAATAAGAGTGTTTGATTCTCTCTTGATTATTTTGCAATAAGTTGCAATAATGTAAGGTTTGGTTCACGACTTTAAAAGACGTGCCTTTTTTTTGAATATCTGTTGTTATAGAGATTATCATTGAAATTAAAAGGTAGTATAGACACTGGAATCAGTTCACAAGACACTTTCACTTATGTTGCAATATTGACAAAATTAGCATTTTTTTGAGGTAATTAATGTTGTCACCTTACAGGAAGAATGTGACATTGCTAATCAATGTGGCTGGCCAGTGAATCCACCGGCCAGCCTGGACCTTTCTTTGCGGAGTTTGCGTGTTCTCTCTGTGCCTGCATCGCCTCTACCTGGGTACTCAGAGTTTCTCCCAAAGACCTGTTTCTTAGGCCCGATTGATTCCAAATTGGCTCTCGTGTGATTGGGAATAGTTGTCTGTCTCTCTGTCAGTCCTGCAGTGCAACCCCAATTTGCACATCTCATAAACTCATAATTTATTCACAATAGAACTAGATATGGACCGATCCGATATTACATATCGGTATCGGTCCGATACTGACCTAAATTACTGGATCGGATATCGGAGAAAAATAAAAAATGTAATCCGATCCATTAAATATCACAAAAGCACCTCACAAAACTTGCAACACGCCGTAACTTGCCTCAGAACGTTAGCACGTCGGAGCAGTATGCATCACGTGATAGAGCGGCTGTGGCATGCGGGACCTGTCGGTGGTCTGGATAGCATTTGGAGCTTCGCTAGCAACCCGGCATTTCATCTCCGACAAAGTTATCCCGAGAGAAGTAAAGCAAGTGTGTAAGTCCATCTCTGAATGTTTGTAAAGCATTCCTGCCTCTTCTTGCTGCTACTTCAATCATGAAACTGATCAATGATCAGCTGATCGGCTTTTCTGTCACGACTCCATCTCTCTTGTTTGTTTTTGGCCCACTTTGCACCAGAAAGAGGAAACCAGTGGATCAACAACAGCAGCACGTTTAAGCTTGATAAGCTGTTGTTAGAACTTATTTAATATTACTTTCTACTCGAGGATCTTTTTCTACGTAGCTGACGCTGGTAACTGTGCAGGGGCGCATCTAGCAAAGTTTAGCCAGGGGGGCCGATAGGGCATTAACAGGGAGAAGGGGGCACAAAGACATACTTTTCTTTCTTATTCTCATTTAAAATGTCTAGCTTTTAATAAATAATTATCTGACACCCAAAGTTTTAATTTGATGTAAAATGAATAGAAGTCAATTACTGTATACAGTGACTATTAAGTCTAATATATATACCCTAGTAAGCTATAGTACTTTTTCCTTTGGGAAGGTACCATCTGTGCAGTCTGCAGTTCTGTTGAAGAAAGATGTTGAATCTATTTAATATTTCTTGAAAAATAATTGAGTTCAGTGCATTTTTTTTCACACTGCATCAAATTAAGGTTGATTACGTCGATTAAGCATCATGAGGTGGAGCGTGAGGGGTGGTTCCCTATTTTTTATTTATTTATTTTTATTGTTGCTGGGAGTTGGAACCCTATTAATTAGGTTGCTTAATATTTACGCTAAGTACTCTTTAAAATACCAGAATAGGGAGGATGGTGTAGGTTTAAGTTTATTAGATTGATCAGTATTGCTGAACTATGAAATTTTTTCTTTTTTTTGCATACAGGTATAACGGAATAGCTTTAGTGTAGTTGTTGTTTTAAACTTGAGTATGAACTTATATAAAATGCAGCAAGATATTTTAAAAAACTGTTTTGTTGATTAAAAAACACTATATCGGATTCATATCGGCAAATATCCAAATTTATGATATCGGTATCGGTATCGGACATAAAAAAGTGGTATCGTGCCATCTCTAAATAGAACATAGCTAATGTATGAAATGTTTAGGATGTGAAAATTTGTCATTTTAACAATACTGCTCAGTAGTCCTGGTTTTTCTTTGGCATTTATTTCATTTTATAATGTCAATTGTTTTCAGTTGGTAAAAAGTCTGCACTGCAATCAGGGCTGGCTCTTCTATTATGAAGCCACACTGTTGTAATAGATGCAGTATGCAGTTTAGCATTGTCTTGCTGAAATATGCAAGGGCTTCCCTGACAAAGGTGTCATCTAGATTTGAGCACATGTTGCTCTAAAACCTGTATATACAGTACCTTTCAGCACTGATGGTGACTTTTCAGAAGCGCAAGCTGCCAATTCCATAGTCACTGGTGTACCCACATACAATAAGAGATGCAGGTTTTGAACTGAGCGTTGACAACAAGCTTGATGGCCTTTTTCGTTTAGAGAATGCGGTGTCCATTTTTTCCCTAAAAACATTTTAAAATTTAAATTCATCTGACCACAGAACAGTTTTCCACTTTGCCTCAGTTCACTTTAAATGAGCTGTGACAATTAAAAGATGACCGCTTATTCTGTATCATGTTTACATGTGGTGTTTTCTTCATTTGATAGAGGTTTAACCTGCATTTGTGGCTAGCATAGCACTATGCTCATAGTGATTTCTGGTATTCCTGAGCCCATGCATTGATTTCAATGACAGAATTATGTCTATTTTTAATGTAGTGCCACCTGAGAGCCTAAAAATCAAATGTATTCAACAGTGATTCCCAGTCTTATCCCCACGCACAAAGATTTCTCCAGATTTTGACAATGTACTAAATCTGAGATATTCAAAGTCTTCACAAAATGTTATATTGAGTAACATTATTCTAACGTTATTCCACTAATTTTTTTTTCTTTTGCATTTTTGTGTTGGGGTTTTTTTGCAGAAAAACCTCTGTCTTTCTAAGATGCTTTTTGTAAATCAGTAAAACTAACTATCCATCCATCCATCTTCTTCCTCTTTATCCGGGGCCGGGTCGCGGGGGCAGCAGCCTAAGCAGAGAAGCCCAGACCTCCCTTTCCCCAGCCACCTCCTCTAGCTTATCCGGGGGAACACCAAGGTGTTCCCAGTCCAGCCGAGAGATATAATCTCTCCAGCGTGTCCTGGGTCTGCCCCGAGGCCTCCTCCCGGTGGGACATGCCCGGAACACCTTACCCAGGAGGCATCCTTGTCAGATGCGCGAACCACCTCAGCTGGCTCCTTTCGCTGTGGAAGAGCCCATCCTGGATGGCTGAACTTCTCACCCTATCTCTTTTTTTTTTTTTTTTTTTTGAATGACATCAGAAACAGCAGTATGCGACATTACGTGATGGCAGAGCTTCAGTTCATCCTTTGTCTTTTTTTTTTTTTTTTTTTTTTTAATAAATAGGACAGGGGGAATGAATGAGAGAAAGAGGGGGAGAGAAAGAAAGAAAACCAAAGGGGAGAAGAGACGGTGAGAAGGGGGGGGAAGAGAGAGAAAAAAAAAAAAAGAACTCCTGGGTCACCTGTATGGAGAAAAAAAAAACAAACAAACAAAAAAAACAAACAGAGGAGACAGCAAACAACAAAGAGTAACATAATAATAGAGAAAACAAAGCACCATCACAATAAACTAGCTAGTCATAGATATCAATATTTACTAAATAATAAACGATATTGTGCAGCACGCAAGATAGACAGCGCACAGTGTGCTTTGAGGCAGCAGCCAAGAAAGCTTTAGTCCGCGTCTGTGAATACCCATGTGTGCATACCTGTGTGGATCAGCATGCTTGCATTCCAAAGGTTTCTCCATGTAATGATCTGCTAGGGAGTGTGGGGGGGCCACAGCCCCGTCCTCCAGGGTGTGAAGCGGGTATGGAGGAGATCAAAACTCCAGACATCCAGAGGCCCCCAGAACACAAGAGACCATGGAAGACCAACAGAGGGGCAGCCGCGCCACTGTCCCAGTAAGAGCTGAGGAGAGTCCCAGATGAGGGCTCGCCCAGCAGCCGCGGAGCAGAAGTCAGGGGGAGTTGCAGTGACGCGCCCGTGAGCTCCGCCGGCCCCCAGCTGTGCCTGAGTGACCGAGCCCCAGGCCGAGAGGCCGGGGGCACCCCACCTCCAAAGGGGCCCGAGCGAGCCCCAGGCCCCAGGCCCCGACAAGCGGCCGCCAAGGAGTGAGCCGGTGTGTACCCGGACGCCCACCCCCAGACACAAAGAACCACCAACACACCGACACCTGAGGGAGTCCGCCACCGGCAGGGGAAGTGGTGGTGGGTGGAGATAGGCCTCCAAACCTTGGAGGGCCTGAGGTGTCCCCAGAGAGGTGGCGTCTGATACCCAACCTGACATATAGACACAGACATACAGGCACACACAGACACAAACATCCATTCCCACCCTCATGCTCTCATATGCACTCACTCCACACTCAACCAACGTGGAGACAGACATAAAGAGACGCTGTACACACAATCACACTCCCCAAGCGTACTCTACAAACCGGGTCTAGGTACCCTTGCCCCTGGAGGGGGGAATTGCACCCAGACCCAGGTGGTGTTACCCTTTTCCCTGCGGTGGGGAGAGGCAGACCGCCCCGACTCCGCAGCAGCAGGGAGGCCCCACACCCCAGACCGCAGTCGGACGGCCAACTCCTCCTACTAGCCCTCCCGCTCCAGCAGGCCGCAGAGAATGGGGGTGGGAGAAGACTCCAAACCTTATCTCTTAAGGAGAGGCCAGCCACCCTTCGGAGGAAGCTCATTTCCGCTGCTTGTATCCGCAATCTCGTTCTTTCGTCACTATCCACAGCTCGTGGCCATGGGTGAGGGTAGGGATGTAGATCGACCATTAAATTGAGAGCTTCGCTTTTATACTCAGCTCTCTCTTCACCACGACGGACTGGTGCAGCACCAATCCGTCTGTCGATCTCCGGCTCCCTTCGCCCATCACTCGCGAACAAGACCCCGAGATACTTGAACTCCTCGACTTGGGGCAGGAACTCATCCCCGACCCGGAGTGGGCACTCCACCCTTTTCTGGCTGAGAACCATGGCCTCAGATTTGGAGGTGCTGGTCCTCATTCCCGCTGCTTCACACTCGGCTGCGAACCATTCCAGTGCGAGCTGGAGGCCATCACCTGATGAAGCCAACAGAACCACATCATCCACAAAAAGCAGAGACGAGATTCTGAGGCCACCGAAGTGAAAGCCACTTGGCTGCGCCTGGAAATCCTGTCCATAAAAATTATGAACAGAATCGGTGACAAAGGGCAGCCCTGGCGGAGCCCATCACCCACCAGGAACAAGTCCGACTTATTAATGCGAACCAAGCACTTGCAACGGTTGTATAGGGATCAAATGGCCCGTAGTGATGGGCCAGACACCCCATACTCCTGTAGCACCTCCCACAGGACACCACGAGGGACACGGTCCAATGCCTTCTCCAAGTCCACAAAACACATGTAGACTGGTTGGGCAAACTCCCATGCACCCTCAAGTATCCTCGAGAGGATAAAGAGCTGGTCCAATGTTCCGCGACCACGACGAAAACCACATTAATAATAATAGTAATAATACATTTTATTTATAGGTGCCTTTCAGACCCTCAAGGTCACCTTACAGTAACACGTAAACAATATCATAAAAAACATAAGAAAAATGCATATATAGCAAACATGGTAGATAAAATTTAGACATAAACAGTCATAAAAGTATAAAAGCAAATATAAAAACTGAGCAAGGTAAAAATGCAATTCTAAATAGATGAGTTTTGAGTAGTGATTTAAAAGTGGTGAGACAGTGTGTGGTCCATAGAGCAAGTGGAAGTGCATTCCAAAGTCTTGGGGCAGAACAACTAAAGGCTCTGAGTCCCATGGTAGTCAGGCGAGCAGGTGGAACTGACATAAGGGAAGCTGAGGAAGAGTGGAGTGTACGAAGGGGTGAGTATGTATGGAGAAGATCGGATAGATATGGAGGAGCAAGGTTATGAAGCGCTTTGAAAGTGAGAAGCAGGATCTTGAAATTGACACGGAGGTGAATTGGGAGCCAGTGGAGCTTTTTAAGAACAGGTGTTATATGTTCAGTGGCTCTAGTTCTGGAAATAATATGAGCAGCTGTATTTTTAACCAATTGCAATTCATGGAGGGATTTATGAGGTAGACCATAGAGAAGAGAATTACAGTAATCCAGACGAGATGTGACAAGAGCATTGACAAGTATGGCGGTACTATGTGGTGTGAGGGAGGGACGAAGACGGTTAATATTACGGAGATGAAAGTAGGGAATTGTTCCTCCTGTATTCGAGGTTCGGCTAGCGGACGAACTCTCCTTTCCAGCGCCCTGGCATAGACTTTCCCAGGGAGACTGAGTGTGATCCCCCTGTAGTTGGAACAAACCCTCCGGTCCCCCTTTTTAAAAATGGGGACCTCCACCCCAGTCTGCCAGTCCAGGGGTACTGCCCCTGATCTCCATGCAAAATTGTAGAGGCGTGTCAACCAGAACAGCCCTACAACGTCCAGAGCCTTCAGGAACTCGGGGCGGACCTCATCCACACCAGGGGCTCTGCCACCAAGGAGTTATTTAACAGCCTCAGTGACCTCGCCCCCGGAAATTGGCGGGTCATCCCCCTCATCCTCAGACTCTGCTTCCTTCTCGGTAGACATGTCAGTGGGATTAAGGAAGTCCTCGAAGTATTCCTTCCACTACTCGACCATTTTCTCAGTTGAAGTCAGCAGCGCTCCGCCAGCACTGTACACAGTGCAGGTAGAGCACCGCTTTGCCCTCCTGAGACGCCTGACGGTTTGCGGCAAACCGTAACATTTAACTAGCTAGTTTTACTAACTAGTAATTTTTACTAGTTAAATGTTACATTTAACTAGTTAGTTTTATTAACTAGTTAAATGTTACTTTAGCTTTCTCTTTTTAGCATCACTCACTTTTCCAACCTGTGCTGCTTCTGTCCCAACATTTTTAGAGATGGATGGACATTTTATTCTTGCATTTGAACATTTTATACAAGTTTAGAGTGTTTTTGTTTGTTTTTCCTGAAACCTTTTTTGACATTTTTAATTAATAATAAAATCATTTTTGTTTGTTAGCCTATATATTTGAATGCATCTCAGAAATTTGGCTTGGTGGAGAGATTATTTTTCATGTAGAATAAAATTTGAAATTGAGCTAATTTTGCTAAACATACTCTGTCTCTCTTTCTTCGTGACTTTGTTTATGGCACTTGCAGACTGCTCTGCTCACTCGGCTTATGTTCTTATACAGTATTTTTAGAGCTTCTTTTATGTTCTACCATCATTATTCTGGTGACTGTTGGAACATATGATCCACGGCAGATTCTCGTGTTAACAGACAATGAAGCGTTATCTCATCTCTTTTGGCAGAATTTTGCCTCCGGGTTTTCTATGTAAATAAAGTGTGTTATATAAGATATCAGCCATTGTATTTGCCCTAAATGACTTCAGAGGCTGCATTCATCTCATGCCCCCTCTCCTCTCATCTCGCTATACAGTATCTCTGTTTATCTGTTAACCTATTCACTACCCTCCACCCATGATCATATTTTTGTTTTTGTTTTTCACATCTTTACCTTTTGCCCTGTGGTTTCACATCTGGGAAGCAGAACCTTATAATGGGTCTGCCCTTTTGTTTGCATCTGTTTCACTTTGTTCCATCTGGTCATGCGAGCGAGCAGGAGAAGGAGGATGTTGGATGATTTGAACGCTTGCCTGCTGCTCTGTTTTTGTTCAGGCTGCTTTGTGCTTCGCTCTACGGCTCAGAGACACAAAAAGAAAAATCTCCTCCATCTCGAGCAGTTGAGCACAAATGGATGAGCGCAACAGAGGATATTTTCCACATGGGACGTTGTATCTCAGCTGACTTTCAGTCACATTCTGCTTACATCCCTTCCTTATCCCCACTTCTATCAAGAGAGGAATTAGAGAGTATTTTTGCGTAGCCTCATCAATCAATGCTACCACAAAACCAGCGTCTGAAGACTTTTTAGCTGTTGTATAAGACTTGTTACACCCGCCCTACTTTGCAGTGTAAAATGTGAGCTCAGGATATTAAAGCTCAAACTGTGTCCACAGCCTGTCAGAAGTCCTTATCTCTAAAAGGAAAGAACCCCAGAGCACCATAAAACAGAATTTCCTAAGCCATGTTTGATCTGCTTAACCTTTTCCGCCTTTTGTTCTTAGGTGGTTTTTATTTGGTCTCGGCACTTAAGAAGTTGACATAAAGGGATGCTGGAAGATGCTGTAGTGCTATACATTCATATCTTTTGAGAAATTCCTTTAAAAAGGCATTTGAATTAGTTTTCTATATGAAGGCTTTATGTTGAAGGTTCACTTCTGCACCACCACCTACAAGACTGCAATTTGTAAAAGAAGGTTACCCATATGGAAAAGATATACCGTATTTCCCGGACTACAAAGCGCACCTGAATATTAGCCGCACAAGCTAAAATCAGGGGAAAATCCTGTTTTGTACATACATTAGCCGCACCTGACCAAAAGCCGCAGGTGTTTCAATGTTGACTTATCATATGTAAGAGAATATGCACAAAGGGAATTGTCAGGAAAGAGATGGCTGTTTGGAGACATCACTTTTATTAATATTTTGAAAAACAAGTTATGGGTACATATTTGCATAACTTTTTAGGTATATGTACAAGTAGCGGTAATTACAATTACGAAACATGTACTGTGCTTCATAAATGAGTAACAAATGTAGTACATAACAATAACCTACAGCACACCAGAAAATAGATTCGGACTACCTTTTAGACTCAGGTGCAGTGACACAGCTTTAACAAGAAGAAAAGTCAGTCATTCACCACCATCTTCCTGCGCACTAAAACCACCAAAGTCCTCTCCTCCAGTGTCGGATACGAACAGGCTCAGGATGGCTACAGTGGGGCAAAAAAGTATTTAGTCAGCCACCGATTGTGCAAGTTCCCCCACCTAAAATGATGACAGAGGTCAGTAATTTGCACCAGAGGTACACTTCAACTGTGAGAGACAGAATGTGAAAAAAAAAATCCATGAATCCACATGGTAGGATTTGTAAAGAATTTATTCGTAAATCAGGGTGGAAAATAAGTATTTGGTCAATAACAAAAATACAACTCAATACTTTGTAACATAACCTTTGTTGGCAATAACAGAGGTCAAACGTTTACTATAGGTCTTTACCAGGTTTGCACACACAGTAGCTGGTATTTTGGCCCATTCCTCCATGCAGATCTTCTCGAGAGCAGTGATGTTTTGGGGCTGTCGCCGAGCAACACGGACTTTCAACTCCCGCCACAGATTTTCTATGGGGTTGAGGTCTGGAGACTGGCTAGGCCACTCCAGGACTTTCAAATGCTTCTTACGGAGCCACTCCTTTGTTGCCCGGGCGGTGTGTTTTGGATCATTGTCATGTTGGAAGACCCAGCCTCGTTTCATCTTCAAAGTTCTCACTGATGGAAGGAGGTTTTGGCTCAAGATCTCACGATACATGGCCCCATTCATTCTGTCCTTAACACGGATCAGTCGTCCTGTCCCCTTGGCAGAAAAACAGCCCCATAGCATGATGTTTCCACCCCCATGCTTCACAGTAGGTATGGTGTTCTTGGGATGCAACTCAGTATTCTTCTTCCTCCAAACACGACGAGTTGAGTTTATACCAAAAAGTTCTACTTTGGTTTCATCTGACCACATGACATTCTCCCAATCCTCTGCTGTATCATCCATGTGCTCTCTGGCAAACTTCAGACGGGCCTGGACATGCACTGGCTTCAGCAGCGGAACACGTCTGGCACTGCGGGATTTGATTCCCTGCCGTTGTAGTGTGTTACTGATGGTGACCTTTGTTACTTTGGTCCCAGCTCTCTGCAGGTCATTCACCAGGTCCCCCCGTGTGGTTCTGGGATCTTTGCTCACCGTTCTCATGATCATTTTGACCCCACGGGATGAGATCTTGCGTGGAGCCCCAGATCGAGGGAGATTATCAGTGGTCTTGTATGTCTTCCATTTTCTGATGATTGCTCCCACAGTTGATTTTTTTCACACCAAGCTGCTTGCCTGTTGTAGATTCACTCTTCCCAGTCTGGTGCAGGTCTACAATACTTTTCCTGGTGTCCTTTGAAAGCTCTTTGGTCTTGGCCATGGCGGAGTTTGGAGTCTGACTGTTTGAGGCTGTGGACAGGTGTCTTTTATACAGATGATGAGTTCAAACAGGTGCCATTCATACAGGTAACGAGTGGGGGACAGAAAAGCTTCTTACAGGAGACGTTACAGGTCTGTGAGAGCCAGAGATTTTCCTTGTTTGAGGTGACCAAATACTTATTTTCCACCCTAATTTATGAATAAATTCTTTACAAATCCTACCATGTGGATTCATGGATTTTTTTTTCACATTCTGTCTCTCACAGTTGAAGTGTACCTCTGGTGCAAATTACTGACCTCTGTCATCATTTTAGGTGGGGGAACTTGCACAATCGGTGGCTGACTAAATACTATTTTGCCCCACTGTACTTTATCTATCGCTTGCTCATTGTTCTTGTACACCTGTATTCCATTCTGTTCTTTTGTCCAGTACATGTTTAGATTATCGCTAGACAACATCTTTATGAGATATTTAGGGCGGAGAGCAATAACCTCAGTTTTGTCTGAATTTAGAAGCAGGAAATGAGAGGAAGTCCAGGACTTTATGTCTTTAAAACATTCTTGCAGTTTAACTAATTGATTTGCATCATCTAGCGTCATGGATAAATAAAGCTGGGTATCGTCTGCATAGCAGATTTCTTTTTATATAGCAAGGGTATTTTATAATTGTATGTATAATGGATAATGTGTTGATGTGATCATGTTGGTTGTAGCTGTTAACTTTATTTGTATTTGGACTTTCAGTGTAGTGTAGTGATTTACACATGTGCCAGGTTTGAGCCCATGAGGAGACACAAATCTCTTCAGGGTTGTGTGAGCTGGTTGCACCGAAAGAAAATATTTATAATGAGAGGCTGGGATAAGCATATTTTTAGGGCATTTGTGCCTAAAAAGTGAGTAAAACAAAGATGGTGAATTAACTAAGCAATTAATCAAGTAATCTTTGGTTGGCATAAAATGATGGATTATGAGGGCAACACAACACTTCCCTTAGAGATTAATCTGGACCAATGTGATTTTTATTTTATTTTAAGTGTCATAGTTACAATGTTGTTCTTTATGTCACTTGAACATTACATAAACGTAATAAACAATGCATCCTTTAGAGGCCTCTATTATGATTTAGAATTTTTAGAATATAACAGTGCTCAATTTTTACACTTGGGGACCATTTGATTCTGAATGTGTGGGGGCCGGGATGGTGTAGAACCCAGCTGCTCTTGCAGTGTTATTTCAGTAGATGGTACAAAACCTGATGAGGTGAAAGAACAAACAGCCCGGCCTGTAATGACTTCAGCTGTATTCTCATCTGTTGCTTGATAAGGCTGTTTACTGCATGAATCATGAACTCACTCTGCTGAAGTATAAAACAATGAACCGAACAAAAATATGGAGGCTGCTGAAATAATATCACACAGTCAAGACCGAAAACATAGGCAAGAAAGACAATAGCCATAAGTGTTCCCTGAATGGGAATCATTACAAATCACAATATTATCACTATGCTGCTGTAAAGACATGCACTATTCTAGTTTCACCCTTTCCGGTAGCTAATAAATGTAACATCCAATTGGGTCTGGCTCACAGTCTGTGTTTTAGTACATCCCAGAGGAGCTGGACAGGGTTAAGTTCAAGGTTCTGGGAAAACTATGAATTTTTATAAGGTTTGTGTTCTTTAAACACAGGAAGAAAGGATAATGTGGGGAGCTACAATTTATTGCAGAAGAGTGAATGCCCAGTCAAATGGTTCAAATCTGCATGGACTAAAAAGTCTGTAAACTGGTTTATAGCCAAGAAAAAAAACCTGCATTATGTTCATTAATGTGCTTGTCCAAACATCTAATCTTCTGTTATTAACCACAGTAGCAGAGAAAAAAAGGAAAATTCTATGTTCTATGTCATTTTTTTCAAAAATATTATGCATCAAAGGCTCATTCTTTACTTAGGCCTGTTTTTAAGCTAGCTGTTTTCTAGCTGTATTCCTACGGATTTCTACGAATCTGAAGTACTTTAAACCTGCATTCTTTCTAATGGCACACAGGGGGCGCCATTAGACCATAAGAGTCATTGTGAAAATGGACACCAGCTTCATTTCACTGGGATTGCAGACAACACTTTGCTCATGAGTTTATTATTTGAGTCACACGTTTCAAGTCTTATTTTACATTTTGGAATTCATTAGAGTCAGAAAGAAAGAAAAGAACCACAACAGTACCATTGGTACTGTTTCAATGTGAAGTACCCCATGATTTCTCTGTCAATGCTCAGCTCGAGGCTTCAAAGCAGGACTTAATTAAGACCTAAAGATTGGGTCGCTATCAGAAAAGAAAGCTAGTCCAGGTTCCAGATCTTGCAGCTCCTCCTTGGGGATCCTGGGAAATGCCAGGCTGGATGAATTATATTATCTCTTTATCCCACTCGGGATCTACTCCTGGGTCTCCAACCGCATCCTTCCAATCTAAAGAAGCATGAGCTTGACTCTAAACTTAATGTATGAGCTTTTCACCTTGTCTTGAAGGGTGAATCGAGACATCCTAAAGAAGAAACTCATTTCTTGTATTCACACTCTCATTCCTTTAGTTTGCTCCTCAAAGTTCATGAACACAGGGGAGCATTGGAAAGAAGATCAAAGATTTGCCTTTGCCTCTGCTTCCTGTTCAACATTCTGCTAGCTTTCCCACATTACCATGAAAGCAAATCTACCTGGAGAATTTCACGCTCCATTCTCACTTGCATTGCACATGCTTTGTAGCTAACCTTTTATTTATTTATTTATTTATTTATATGTTTACTTGCAATTCTTAAGCGTGGTTTTATTTTTGTATTGTTACCTCCCTGTCCTTCATAATCAGCATATTTAGCTGTATCAGAATCAGTATATAATAACACCCCTAATAGTTAGCATGAGTGGGAATGGTTAATACATATTAACAAAAAAATAAATAAATAAAAATATTAGTGACATTTGATATTACATCAGACTTCTATTACCAAAACTAGACAGTAAATAAAAAAAGAATTCCCTTTTTTAGCTTTATAGTTTTTCCGTCATTGAATTATGTAACATGCACAAGATCTGGAGTCAGTGCTTGGTTTGGCAGAGAATCACAGGGGAATCCACAGGAGAAACACAGCCTAATCTTTTAAGTAAATCTCATTCTACACAGCTGCCCATCCAAGACAAGCGGGCAAAATCCAGTGGCTTTGATACAGAAGTGCTTGTTTTTCTTTCTACCAGAGACCTTCTAAGAGGTAAACTTTTTAAATCAGAAACACAGGAAACAAACACTGCAAGTGATGAATGAATAGCGGCGTTAAAGTCTGCAAAGCAAGAGGAAAGACATCAACAAGCCCAAAAGCCCAGTGGGAGGGAGGGATGAGAGGGAGAAAATGAGCATTTGAAGCTAAAATGTAAAAAAAAAAATTTAAAAATCTATATGATATTAAATTATCCAGACAGCAGAGGTTGGACTGAGACAGGAGCAGGAGCAGAAGTTGGCAAACTGGAGTACCTGGCAAGCATTCATTGACTTGAAGCTGGAAAATTCTGTTCCCACAGAGCCTGTTTTTCACTATTGTCTCTATTTACCAAATGACCAGTGACTAGTGTTTTAGCACCAACAAGCACTGATTACCAACCAACTGAATTGGAAAGAAGGCTGGCCTTTTATGCTAAGAAGAGACACTGCTTCCATTTGAGAAGTTGTTTGAGTGTGTGGACAGCTTTGTTAGTCCACACTGAACAGAAACACACCTAAATCATTTAAACACACATGCTTCTACAGACAACATCTTTTGATATCAGTCAGCACAGGCTGATTGACGAATGATATGTACTTGCCCTGGGGTGATCAGTTTGTTCCATAAATTCTGATTTATTATGAGGTAGGAAACAGTATATGGGAAATGTGATATAAAAATGAAGACAGAGAATACAGAGAAAGCAATCATTTGAAAATCTCATAAACCCAGATTTTATTCACAATAGAACCTAGAAAGCATATCGGATGTCTAAAATGAGACATTTCACTATTTCATAAAAAAATATTACCAACATGCAGTAACAAAAGGCTGGAAAATAAGAATTGTTAAAATGTAACATTTTGCAAATAATACATTCACTGGCGACATGTGAGTAACATGATTGGATATTAAAAAAAAGAGCATCTTAGAGAGGTAGCGTTTCAGAATAATGTTGCTCAACATAAAATCCTAAAACTTCGAATATCATATACGTAATATCATCTAATACTGACAAAGCCAAGAAACAGTATTGGATGCCTGTGATCTTTAGGCACTCAGAAGGCAGTTGATTAAAAACAGGTATGATTCTGTCATTGAAATCCCTGCGTGGGCTCAGTTCACTGTGCTGTCCACAAATGCAGGTTACAGTTCTGAAGAAGAAGCCATACCGGAACATAATCCAGAAATGCTGCTTTCCTGTCTGGGCCAAAGCTCATTTAAAATGGACTGAAGCAAAATGGAAAACTGTTCTGTGGACGGACGATTGAACGTGGAAAACTTCACTGAGTGCATCTTCCAGACTAAAGAAGAGAAGGGATATCCAACTTATTATCAGCCTGCATCTCTGATGGCATGGCAGTGCATCATCAGTGCCTATAGAACTGGCAGCTTATACATCTGATAAAAGGTTTATTCAGGTTTTAGAGCAACAAGTGCTCCCATATAGATCCTACCTCAGGAAAAAGCCTTGCCCATTTCAGCAAGACAGCAGCAAACTGCAGATTGTATTCACAGATAAATAAGACCCAGGACTGCTGAGCAGCTAGAATCCTGTCGGATAAGAACAGGACAATATTTCTCTCCCAGAAGTTTGGCAGCTGCTCTCCTCAATCCCCAGATGTTACCTCTTTCTTTATTGTTTATAAATTTTCTTTGTTCTATAGTAAATAAAACTAGCATCAATGGGATTTGCAAATCATTGCATTCTGTTTTTATTTATTACACTGAATCTCTTCTTTTTGGAATTTGGGTCAAAGGCAAGAGTGAATGCCAGATGGTATGGCTAATTCCTCCTTTGCAGGATTTAGAACCAGGAGAAGTTAAACTAAGTTTTCTAAAAGTCCATCAGGAATGGATTTAAGTTCAGCAAGAGAGGTTGATCCAGGGCTGCAGCCCAATTTAACTCTTAGCAAGCTCATAATTATTTTGATTTTAGCTTAGTATACAATACAACTAATAATTTCACAAATCAAGCCTATCCTTACCTCTGGCAGTCCATATAGTGACACTCAGCCACAATCCCAGGAGATCAGCTGATCTCAATGCCAACCTGAATCAGCTGATACTCAATGAATGCACTATTTGTGGTGCCTACTCTTCTGCACATCTGCAAACCACTTTGGAACCTACCTTCACCACAGCTCCTCTGTTCATGCTGTATTTGACTTAGTGAATGTCATATCTGTGGTCTTGCTGCTTGCTCAGGTGCCAGAACAGAGCCATACCACCAAAAACACATGACTTCAGATGTAAACCATAATCTTTACTTTCAATAAACTGTTCACGAATCAAATCTTAATGATATCAGACTGATGGTATGCTTCATGTTGTCTCCATGTGCAACTGCCTTGCACAGTTATATCTCTATCCTAATCCTCTGAATGATGTTGTATAACTTGTGTTTTGACCACAACAGCAGGACCACAGTATGTAATCCATTTACTGCAGTCCAAATACATGTTTCATAATAATGCTTTACATGTGAGGCAATGTTACAGATAATGACAAAGCTTTGGTTTTACTCAGCCAAAAGTAATTATTTAATTTCCCTACTAACCATTCACCTTCTGTATTAGAAACTTTTTCCCTATCTTCTTCCTGATGCCGTCTGTCCTTTTTCCTTTATTTACGAATGTCACAGCAGATGATGTCGGTGGCACTTAATAATGATTATGGAAATGCATGAAGACACCCTTATTGAATGTCAATGGAAAACCAACATTTAGGTATTTGTGTAATGACAGCGGCCATTGAATGCTGTTTAATGAATGAATTCGTGAGTCCTGTGAGAACTTTCCCATAAAGCCTAGTTTCTTCAGGAAAGCCTTGTTTCCCTTCTCTACAGGGTAGTTACTAAGTAGTCTTTCATTATTTGAATATGGCAAACAGCCACTGAGTTCTTTCTGGGGAAGTCACAACAAGTAATTTAACTGTTAGTTAATGAATGAGGGATTGTGGTTTGTGCCACACAAAACTGACTTTTTTGTCTTTGTTTTACAGAAGTAAGGCTACCTCATGATGCATTGTTAAAGTATTTCAAAATTTGGGCCATGGTAACTCATCATTATCTGTAGTTCCCTGCAATTTTGTGTTGCTCAGGAACCACTTAATATGAATTCATTAATTATCAGGTTGTTTCGTATTCATTCGTCATGTGTTTCTTAGTAACTGCTCATTTTTTCCGTATCATGTTTTCAAATTCCTGACACACACAGTCTCAAAACATAATGAAATATGGATATAAGCTCTGAAGATTCAAGTATATGGCAGCATGCTGGAGAAATTAATGCAGTTTGTAGAATAACAGCTAGAAACTGACGCTGATTAGTATTTAGATCTTTATAATCTATCCAGTAGCTGTCAAGAGATCTCAGTCTGGACATAACGACAGACTGCAATCATGTCCCTACTTAAAGTATACGTGGTCAAACAACTCTAGTTATGCTCTTTTTGCAACTCCAAGTGATGTCAAAATGAGAAAGTAATGTGACTTCTAACGAACCCACATTAGGTCTCGGAGGAATTGCACTTTACTGCTGCTAACTGAGCACACTGGCCTTCGAACACAATGGCCAAAGAATAACATGACAACTACTTCTATTTATATAAGTTCCTTGTCTAGTGTTCAGGCTTGCCAATTAGTCAAGTTTCTCTCTCGAGGATGCTGCCAGTTCTGTGCTTCCTAAACTTTTAACACTTGGTCACTTTGAAATATTGACATTTTCCAATGGCAAGTTTTCCAATGCTTCTTTTTGTAGTGAAGAACAGCAAAAGAGTTCCAATGTAGTCTAACAAACCACACTTTCACCTTCACTTTGAAATAAAGTTATATTACAAAACACAGTCAATCTCTGAAGGGAGAGTAAACATAGTCCCTGAATGTCTCCAAAGAAATCTCTAAAACTTGGTGGAGACATCTGTTAAAAGGAAACAACAGTTATTTTTCTGTTTTAGGTGATGTATGACTGTACATCTTCAACTATCATGGGTGCAAATTCTAGTCAAGTGAAACCCAAGTTATTCAAGCTCTTTAAAGCATTAAAGAGGAGTGTCAGGAGGGTTTTATAAGGTGTGAGAGCACTTCAGTCTGTCAAGTATATTTTGACATCTCATCTCCAGGGACCGTGTGACAAAAACAAGGCATGGAAGAGGGGAGAAGCAAACCAGCACTGCACAGTAAGAACTGTATTTGCCCCCTGTGGTTTTATGTAAAATGGATGAGAAACAAGCTCTGTGTCCACAGTTTTCACACAGCCACAATGTTATGTTAATCCTCAATTTCCCAAGACACTTGGGGTGTTTGTTTTAGCCAAATAGATTTGTAGAGCAAAACTGGATCTCTAAATCATCACCTGGCCACTTGCCAACATGACCAGACAAGACAGGCACACCAGCCAAAGCCACAAAGTATTAGCATTTGGCTGGTAAGCTGATATGCACGTGGCATGTTTAACATACTCCCTAATAAGATATATGGCCATGCTTCCTGTCTGAGTAATATAATCGTATATTTGAAGAGAAACCTGACTGCTTCAGCAAGGCTCATTCAAGGAATGCAATTTCAAAACAGTGTAAAAAGTGAAGAAACGTATTTTTGCTCCACAAAGCTTCCGGAGGCCTTTTTTAAAGACAAAGCATTTTCATGTTGGGTACATCCGATTCTCCCAAAATCAAGGCAAATAACAGCTATGCTGGCATCTCTGTGAGACACCATGCTATGAGTGTCAACACATATACAGTGACCTCTGTAATCACTTTTGTTTATGTGTCTTTTGACGTATCTCTCTGTAGTCATGTTGACTTTTTATTGCTATTATGCATCGTTCTGAAGTATTTAAGTGTCTAATTGTTGTCATTTTCTGTCTCATAGTAGCTGACTTGGCCAGTATACTATTTACCATGCTTACCATCTTAGGCCACTGTCACACAGGCCTAGGGACCAATTGGTGAACCCTGGTAACTTTATTCCCCAGTTGGCTACAAATCGTTGGTGGAAGTCAATATGAAGTGATTGCTAAAGCCACATTTGCACAGCCCTAGACACTGGTCAGTGATATCTTGGTAACTACCAGCCACTAGAGCAAAGTACAATGTCCTCAACCACTACGCTAGGGGTTGTGAATGGTTGCTGGCAGTTGCAAGCAAGAAATTGGTTGTAACGAGGTATACAGTGCTGTATCAAAAACTTCCTTCCCTTTGTGTCTGGTTGTCACAGTAACCTATAGTTTGCATGGAAGATCCTGAATACCTGCCAAAAGGTAGTAAGCTGTAACTTGCTGCAACTTTATCGGTGAATGTTCGCCATCTCCATTTGTATTCCACTTACTCAAGTTTTAGCACATCTCGGAGAATAAATGTAGAGTATTCAAGGAGAAATTCATGTCTTTCCCAGTGTATGTATAGAAAACCTCCGCACCTTCTCAGATTGTAGAGTGAAATTCAGGTGGAGCAGGTGCTAGCTAGATGAGTTTTCTGCAACACATCTAATTGATGAAAGGTCTAACTTGCCAAAAGTAATTAAGTAGCCCACATTTTTAACTTGAGCTGGCTTCTTTCACTTCTACACTTTCTCTAATTAATTGCACCGTTTTAGCTGTTAGAAGTTTATGACTCAGCACAGGAGGTTTGGCTGGAATGGTAATTTGGCACTTGCGCAATAAATTTTTGCCCAAGGGCCTCTCAACTGGTTCAGCTTTATCAGTGATCTCACTTATTATTATGCATAAAATGTGGGCTCTCCTAGCTTCATTACTGACCCCATTACAAATATAATCTTGACAAGTTCAGCAGCACAAACTCATCCGTGACCTCGTTAATAACCATCCATAACCTCGCCACTTGATTTCGCCTATAATCTTCTTTTTGACATCAATAATAACCTCTTAAAATCTCACTCATGGTCACTATCACATTTCATAAGATCACTTGTAATATCATCATTATGCCTTCTCACCCTGAAACAAAGCTGCGTTTGCTCAGTGAATCGGTAAACAAATCACAATCACTGCAACGGTGTAACAACATGAGAAAATAATTGCTTTGTGTGTGTTTGTTTTGCATCAGTGTGGCTAATGAGTTCCTTTGTCTTCTCATTAAAGACCAGGGAAGGCGAGTAATAGGCACTGGAGGTCGTTCTTTTGGAAGCACTCTTCCTTTTGACTAATTTGCTGCACTTCTTCTCACGCAAATGAATTTGCTACTTAGGGCTTAAAGCTTCTTATGTGAGCAGCAGCTCGTGACATTTACAGAGACACGGGGAAGCTCAAGGAAGATGAGAATGGATCAGCAGGAAATGGGCAACAGTGAAGGACGGTGGAAGGTGGGTGTATGTGTGTATGTGTCATGGTCCTGGGTCTTTTGACCCAGCGTTTTAAGTTTGAGTTTATTTTGTTCATTAGGTTATCTAAGTTCATTTGGTTATTAGACTCCTTGTGTTTTCTTCCCCTGTATTTAAGCTTCCCCTCACCCTTCGTGTTTCATGCTGCGTGTCTTATGTTATCAAGTTTGTATTATTATGCCTAAGTGTTTCTAGTTATTATTTTCCCCTCGTGTTTCCAACCATGTTAAATCTCCCCTGCTCTTCATGCGTTTCATGTCTGTGTCTTACGTTGTCAAGTTCGGGTTGTCATGTCTATATCTCACTGTTTCCTGTCTTATTGTGAAGAGGTCTGGTGTGTCTGTGTTCATCGTGTTCAGTTTTACTCTCCCATTGTCACGTCGTTATGTTCATGTGTGTCAGCTGGTTCCCCATGTGTTGCCACTTCCCTCATTATCCTCCTGTGTCCATTTAGTCTGTGTGCTCTCAGCCATTCTTTGTCAGGTCGTCTGCTCATCCATGTCTCATCCCCAGGTACCCATGTCAGTTCACTATGGTTAAGCTTTTTCATGTTTTGTTATTAGTTCACCCAGTTTAGGTTATTGTTTAGTTTTCACCGATGCCCGATTATTTTTTACCCTCATTGCTAGCCTCAATAAACGGCTTGTTTTGTTTATCCACACTACGTTTTGGTCTGCGTTTGAGTCCTCCTCTGCAACACATACGGTCTGCCCCAGCCAGACCGTGACAGTATGTCTTGGAGAGGTTATCTGGGTATGGTGGGACAGTGAGAGGCAAATCAACAAAGAAAATGAAGGAGGGTAGAGGAAACTCTCAGCTTCCTGCGGCATTAATCAGCAGCACATGAAACACCAGAAATGACAGCAGAGCTTACATACAATGGAGAGAGAGGCCATCTCTACTTACCCCAAATATGAAAGCTTGATTGGGCCATTGGACTTCTTTTTTTGTGATAATCATCCCTCCCTCATCCTTTATGTGGTCTCCATTTTTCTTTAAAGGCACTTCTAGAGACACCCAGAGGCTGTGCTAAATGGCAGTCTCTGAATTCTGAATAACCTCATTTTGGGTTATGAGACAATAGGAGCTGGGAGTACACAACAGGCATGCAGCCACTGTGAGTTTCACTCTGGTCATTTCACATCTCGACATCTTTATTTGGCTGTGCCACAGTGATTTGGTGCTATATTAATAAAGCTGAACTGAATTAAATTGAACTGAATCTGACCTAACAGTACTATGGCTTTATGTGATTGCTGGTAGTATATACATTGTTCAGGCACAAAATTATAACCACCTGCCTAATATTGTGTTGGTCCCCATGTTGCTTGTTCCATTGAAAACGTGAGTTGGGGCCTCCAAGGATCGGAATTATTTGTCAAGCACACCCCACAGATGCTTAAATTAGATTTGAGATCTCAAATGGATGGTGGTGGATGTCAAATAACATCCACACGGATGGAAGAACCCAAGGTTTCCCAGTAGAGCATTGCCCAAAGCCTCACACTGCCTCCACCTGCTTTCTTTCGTCCCATAGTACATAATGGTGCAAGGTGTCCTCCAAATAAGTGATGTGCATGCACCCAGCCTTCCATATGATATAAAGGAAAACGAAGATGCTCTGACCCAGTCATCTAACTGTCACAATGTGGCCTATTTCTCCTGCTTCTAACACATCACCCCTCACCATCAATGTTCACTTATCTCAGCCACTAACAGGTGCCATGGTGAAGAGATAATAAGTGTTATCTACTGCACCTGTCAGTGATTAACATGTTATACCTGATTTAAAGAAAACAACTTTCTGTTTCCAGAACAGTTTTAAAGTAACAAATAAGTAAAGGAGTCTGAAGAAAAGCTTTGGGAACTTAGAAGCTCACTCTTCAGTAATCATTGCAGCTTTGTAGCAGCTAAGATTTGTTCAGTTCTTGTTTGGGAGGATTTTTGCCTTTTCTTCCTTCCTGCAAAAGATTTGTAGTTCTTTTAAATTTCTTGGTGGCTTTGCATGTGCAGCTGTCTTGAAATAAAGCCCCAGATTTCTAAAATTTTGATCAGGGTGACTATGAGGGCCATAGTAAAACCTTCAGCTTCCACCTATGGATTATAGAAAATATTTTAATTTAATCTTTAGTTTTATTTATTATTTATTTTACTGTTCACTGATATTTAATGAAATTCATTCTTGCTCACTCATAGTGTTACTGGTTGGAACAGATATATAAGTGTGACTGATCAGCCCTATATTTAACAATTCTGCATTGTTTTTCCCCCACATTTTTCTCATGGCTTTCAGTAAGTTCTCTTTTAACTATATTAGTCTACAATACTTGTTTCCAAAATGCATCTTCAAGCAACTTAAAGAAGTCCAGACACAGGATTTTCTTTCCAAGCTCAGACCAGCTACATCTTTGTTTTGTTCTTATAGCATTCTCTTGGAAAATGGGGATCTGTTAGATTTGAAAACTGCAATACTTTCCTGATGACTACTGTGTGACCAAGCACAACAAGTAAATCTGACACAACTTGGTAATAGTTGGTCATTTCTATTAAAGAGTCCCCCAAACTTCTGAATCACATTCTTCGTATTTACTGTCACTCTCCCTTTTTTTTTCTAAAAAAAAAAAGAAAGTTTTTAATCTATAACTTTATGCCTTTTAAAGATCACTTCATGCTATGTTCATCACAGTAACAGAAATCTGAAGACGTCCAAACTTTTGCATGCTACCGTATTTTTGTGAAACAGTGATTTGAAGGACTGCAGTAACTTGGTCTCTGCACCACCTCTGTGTGCCCCTTTCTTGTCGTGCTGAAGTAGCACTTGGAGTAAACACTTCACTCACAACAACAGCACCAAACACCTCCATCACTGCTGCTCTCCATCTGTCCTCAAGCCACAGCCATGCATGAATTCTAACATGCACAGACTGGGATTGCCTCATAAGACATATTTTCAAGAGCAGTTCTCTAAAAACCAAATATACGTTTTTCAAAATGCAAAGAAAAACGTCAGATTTAATGTGATTTCTTCACTTCCTGCTCTCACCAATGTCTCAGAAATGATTTGCAGTTGAACAAAGCTTTACACATGCAGGCAGGTGGAGTTTGTTTAGTCATTAGTCATGTAACCATTCATTCTTTGAGGAGAAAAAAAGCCCACATCAACAACAACAAAGCACTGTGCCTGCTGGACTCGAGTCAGCAACACACCAAATGTCAACTTAATGAAGCCCGATATGAGTGTCACTCAATGCTTACCATAGAGAATGGTCACCATGGAAACCGGCATGACCAAGATGCCGAGAAGCATGTCAGCTACTGCCAGTGACATCAAGAAATAGTTTGTGGCGTTCTGCAGCTTCTTCTCCAGGGAGACGGCCAAGATCACCAGGATGTTGCCCATGACCGTGACAGCGATGACCACTAAAATCAGCAGGGCTGCCCAGTTTTTCTGCATCAGCTGCTCCAAGGGAGGACACTGAGACCCGTAGACTCCCACCACGTTATGGTGAGACCAGTTCCCCAGCTGTGCGTCATTGCCATTATGAACCACGTTGTTCCTCTGGCAGCCCAGGTTTGTGGCATTGCTGCTTTGGAGGCCACCTTCCTCGCGTGGAGGCCAGGGGTTAGACCCCAGAGTGGTAACGGCTGTGACAGTGTTAGAGATCAACTCTGACACATTGCCACCATGCAGGTTCATGGTGTCAGCTCGATAAATGCTCAGGACCGCTGCCTGGAAAGTGGGTCAGAGTGGCGGCGAAAAGAGGAAAGTCTGTTCATCGCTCACTTGTTTTCCATTCCCGTTGCTCTGAATATTATAAATACAACACCGTTCATCACTCGAGCAATTAACCTGTAATTCAATATGGTTTACCACTTCTTTGCTCCATCATGTCAAATAAAAAAAAAGAAGAAAAGTCCCTGGATTGACTGTCAGAGGATCAAAAAATCATCTCCACAACGGGGAAACAAAAATATCATTCTGCTGAATTCAGCGCAACCAGAAGAGCAGCTGTTTGATCTCACAGGACAATGCCAAACGCTTAAAAATGATATCTCGCTTGGTTAATAACCTCACTGTGCCAACAGTCCGTCATCTGGCTCTGTGAAAACAAAGAAACAAAAGTATTCCGTTGCCCAAAATATCCCAAACAGAACAGAGTTGTTTTAGGTCCCATGTCTTCAGTGATTTAGGAAAGAAAAAATCTCTTCTGATTATAGAATCCACTCAAAGCTGGCGCGATGGCAGTTGCAGGTTTCTCCTCCTTGGAGTTTGAAGTCAAGGCTGTGTTCATGTTAAAAATATCAGGTCCATGTGAAGTCGGGAATGTTACAAATCAGAATTTCATGGCCTGGTTGAAGCAGTTATTCAGTAACTTTGTTTCTTTTCAGTCAGTCTTTAATGTATGATCTTTAAGGAGTATGAGAACACAAACAAATAAAAAAAATCCTCTAGCCTTGAAATGGTCATTCTTAAACAGTATAATGACACACTGGTGTTATCAGTTTTACACAAACCCTGACTTACGTGTGAATGTTCAGAATTTGTTTATCCTAGCTGACACTCCTGCACAGATGTCATTATGCTGTACGTGCGTGTTTCCTAATGTGTGTGGAAATCTTCAAGCGTCCTCGCTCTCTCGTCTCAACTCATCCCTGCACCTGTGAGAGTGCGTCGGCAGCCGACAGACATGGATGATGAACATGATGATATCTGACATGTGTGAGTATGTGTCACTAACTTTCCAGTCTCCTTCCTTCACTCGCATTTCTTGACTCATAGTAAGAAAGTATTCCTTGTTCACTGTAACTAAGAACAATGTCAGACCTCCAGAGAATTAAATATTCCTTACATTTTTCCTCCTTGTACTTGCATAAGCCCTCAGTGGAAAATGTCAGTCACTCTTCAAATCCTTCATGAATAAACACAGATCTCCTTCCTTCACAGACCTTGATCATTCATTCTGCACATTTCCATATCTTGTCACTTTCCAAAAAGGAAAAAAAACTTAAAAAGAAGCAGAAGGAAGAGAAGGAGGAGGAGGAAAGCAAACTTCTTCTCTCTCTCCCATCAGCAGACTGAAGAGGCTCCGTGTGTTTTCAGCTTTCCAGGAGAGTGCCATTAAGTTGTTGAGTCGTCTTCTGTGGTGAACAGGAGCTGAATGCTATTCTGCTTCTACTCGCTCACGCTGCTTCTCACATGCAGCCTGTCTCTCCCTCCCTCTCTCTCTGCAGCTCTCTCACTTGGATCTCCTGCTCTCGCTCTCTCCCTTTCTCTCCCTTTTTACCCAGGGTCTCTCCCCCGCATACCATTTTGGTATGCTCCCTCTCTCGGTCTCTCTCTCTCTTTCTCAAGCGTTCTCTTCTATTTATTGTGCCGCTTTCTCTTTCCTCTTCTTATTCCTGAATCTGGAAGTCCTGTTGTCCCTCCTTCAGTCGCTCTCTCACACTCTCTCTGTGTTTCTCTCACTCAAGTTAAACCTGCATCTCTCTCAATTCACTTTACTAGCATTACCATATTCAGCAATATGCCAAAGCCCTCTCTCTCATATATATATATATATATATATATATATATATATATATATATATATATATATATATATAGATAGATAGATAGATAGATAGATAGATAGATAGATAGATACTCATCATGGGTGTTTTCTTTGGTGGAATGATTGTATTGCATACATGTTTAATGACTTAAAAAAACAAGAATTGGGTGCACAAGTTTGAATTTATTTTGGATCTTTTCTAATCCACACAGGGGTCAAAAGTATACATACATTTGTGTTAATATTTTGTAAAATGTCCTGGCACAGAGCGGGCTTTTAAGTGTAGAACACACATTCTCAATAGGGTTGAGGTCAGAGCTTTTTGGGTCATTTCTAAACAACTGCAGATTCCAGGATCATCAGATTAAACAGTTCAAATTATTTAGATATGTCGCCACCACACTGCCAAGGTCGGGGAGAAGACCTCAGTTGTCACCCTCAGATGAGAGATTTATTCAGGATCAACCCAGGAACCACCAGGACTCAAGCCTGAAAACCACTGGAACACCAGCATCATTGTCCACAGTGAGGTGTTTTACATTTTTATGAAATGAGAAGGTGCCAACCAACAAAGAAGGACTGTTTACATGGACAAGCTAAATGCCTTCTGGAGAAAAATTTTGGTCACATGAGTCAAAGATTGAGCTTTATGGCCATTTTGCCAGCTGTCAATCATCATGGGATCAAACCTCTGGGGCTGTTTTGCTGCTAGTAGTACTGCACAAAGTGGATTGAATAATGAGGACTACCTACAAATGATTCAACTTACCCTCAAATCTACAGCTAGACGGTTGAAACTTGACACAGCTCAGTTTTCGAACGGGACGGTTATCCCAAACACACATCAAAACTATGTTTAATGGATAAAGCAGGCTATCATTTGGCTTCTGGAAAGGTCTAAGGACCTTGGAAAGAAAAGCATCTGAACTTCTTTAAGTTTCCTTGAAGACATTTTTGAAGTGGACTTCATAAACGCATGGCACAACACAGAAGAGCCACCTCGATGTGACAAGACTCAGCAGTCCATCTGTACCTAAAGAACAAAGGTCAATCTTTCAAGGATGCCAATGTTCACATTTTGGACAGAGAAGACAGATGGTTTGTAAGAGGAGTGAAAGAAGCAATGTATGTCCGCTGTGAGCGACCATCTTTGAACAGAGGCGGTGGTTTATGACACAAACTGTCTGCCACCTATAATCCAGTTTTGAAATCCATCCACAGACACCTTAACTCTCACTCACATCCTGGGCCATCTGACCTCAAGAAATCACATGATAGGGTGGGGCTAGGCTTCACAATGGGTTCACCCGAAACCTTGGCTGATTGTGACCCACACCCCTTTTCGCACCTTGGCTTGTGTGATTAGGTAGAAGATCAATAGGGGGTCCATGACCCTCTTGGGGACACTTCCATAGGACTTAAAATCTGGGACTCTCCACAAATTGCTCTTACCACTAAAGAAGCTTCTCAGATGAGAGGTGAAATGTTAGACTTGGACTATGATGACCTGGATGACTGAGAACCTTAGGCTTCTTGAAAGGCTTTCCCAAAGCCCTGATTTTAACCATGTTGAAAATATGTGGACTACACTGAAAAGCTGGGTAAATGACAGGAAACAAAGCAATTTAAAGGAACTCTGACAAGAAAAATGGTCAAACATCCAGCCAGAATTATACCAGAAGATTTTTGATGGCTGCCAATCACGACATGATTTGGTTGGCTGGCGGAATGTGCAGATACATTTGAACAGATGCATTTTAGTTTGCTGCCATCTGTGCTGGTGTTTGGACACTCAACTCGTAATCACAAGTAAAGCAAAGCATTCACAATTTCAACTGGTCAATGGATGACATCAACTCATCAAAAAATGAATGCTGAGCCAAGAGTGCTAAAGCCTGAAATGCATGTGTATGAAAGGTTACACTTTATTTAATCTGTAGTCAATTACAGATTTACTGCAGGTTTCCATCCTCTAGTCTACTCTAAATGAAGACACAAAGCTTCATATTAAGCAGGAGAACTGTGGAGACTGTTTGGACAAAATTATTGACCGCCTTACATATCACCGCCTTTACCCAGGGGATGCCATACCCTGCATCTATGGACTTCCCAAGATCCACAAGGAAGCTGTCCCACTCAGACCCATAGTCAGTAGCATAAACTCCGCCACTTATAACATTGCTAAACACCTTGCTACCATCCTTGCGCCTCTCGTGGGGAACACCCCACACCACATCAAGAACTCCACCGACTTCACCGACAAGGTCCAGAAACTTACCCTGGATCTAGATGAAACCATGGTGTCCTTTGATGTAGTCTCCCTTTTCACTTGCATACCCACCACGGAGGCGGTGGAGACTGTCAGAAAATGACTACAAGAAGACAGCTCCTTGGAGGACAGGACCAACTTCACACCCGATCAGATCTGCACACTGTTAGACCTCTGCCTCACCACTACATATTTCAAGTACAACAAAGGCTTTTACAGACAAAAACATGGCTGTGCCATGGGCTCCCCCGTGTCACCTATTGTAGCCAACCTTTACATGGAGGAAGTGGAAAGGAAGGCTCTTGGCTCTTTCAAAGGAAGAATACCCAGCCACTGGTACAGATATGTGGACGACACCTGGGTCAAAATCAAGACACAAGAAGTGGAATCCTTCACTGCGCACATTAACGCTGTGGATAAAAACATCAAGTTCACCAGGGAAGACACAAAGGACAACTGTCTGCCTTTCCTGGACTGCGCCGTGCACATTGAAGAGAACGGCAAACTCAACATTGAAGTTTACCGGAAGCCCACACACACGGACCAGTACCTCCTCTTTGACTCCCATCACCCTCTGGAACACAAACTTGGAGTAATTAGGACCCTACATCACCAGGCAGAACATGTTCCCTCTAAGCCTGAAGGGCAAAAGAAGGAACACACACATGTAAAGGAAGCACTCAAAACGTGCGGCTATCCTAAATGGGCGTTCTTAAAGTCAGCAAAGAGGCACAAAAAAGAAGACCAGACACCAGCGAGGGAGGATAAGAAGGACAGACGCAACAACATTGTCATCCCCTATGTAGCCGGTGTATCAGAGAAACTCAGGAGAGTTTTCTCCAAGCATGACATCCCAGTGTATTTCAGACCAAGCAACACGCTCAGACAGAAACTGGTTCACCCGAAAGACAAAACACCAAAACACAAACTTAACAATGTGGTGTATGCTGTACAGTGCAGCGAGGAATGCCCAGACCTCTACATTGGAGAGACCAAACAGCCACTTCACAAGCGCATGGCACAACACAGAAGAGCCACCTCCACAGGACAAGACTCAGCAGTCTATCTGCATCTTAAGGATAAAGGACACTCTTTCGAGGATGCCAATGTTCACATTTTGGACAGAGAGGACAGATGGTTCGAAGGAGGAGTGAAAGAAGCCATCTATGTCCACTGTGAGCGACCATCTTTGAACAGAGGCGGGGGTTTACGACACCAACTCTCTGCCATCTACAATCCAGTTTTGAGATCCCTTCCCAGACGCCTTAACGCCCACTCACATCCTGGGCCATCTGACCTCAGGAATTCGCATGATAAGGTGGGGCCAGGTTTCACAATGAACTCACCCGAAACTCTGGCTGATTGGGACCCACGCCCAGTTTCACACCTTGGCTCAGGCGATTAGAGGATCATCAGGGGGTCCTTTTGTCCCTCTGTGGGGGGTTACTCCCACTAGGTTTATATCTGGGACTCTCCACCATTTGACCTTAGAACTGAAGAAGCTTCTCGGATGAGAGGTGAAACATCTTCAAGTAACTTAAAGAAGTCCAGACGCTTTTCTTTCCAAGCTCCTTTGACTGAGGAGACTGTAGTGTAACTCATATAAACACATTACAAGCAATCTCACATTTCCAAACACATTAGGCATTCATCTAAAAAGTAAATTCATATCTGGAAGCAGCTCATAGTGCTTTGTACTATACAGAAAGTCTGTGTTAAAACTGTCCACATTTTTTTCAGTCATGTACATATTACAGAGGCCACAAGCACACTGCTATTGGGATGCTATTTTTTTTAAATCCATAAATGTATGAATGCAAGCCATCCACCATAAGCAGTGCAAATTAGGTGATCAAAAATAAGCACACCTCTTGAGGGAGTGGGTAACATACTAACCAACATAATCCAATATAAAAATGCAGGTATTATTCAAGTGTTTGTTTCTGAGAGCAACATGGCAGTTCAGATCAAAGAGAGAGAGCTTAAGGAAAATCGATGTTGTGACATCAGGGCAAACTCTTCTGTTAGAAATTGATGGGCACTGTGAGGTCTTGGAGGAAAGGCAACTGTTCTCTGGATACATCTGACAGCCTAGGTGGAGCGCAGAGAAGGAATTCTTCATTACAACAAAAGTCTTCCATACAGACCCACTTATGTGTACAATTGGACCTGTTAGATTGTACAAGAACACATTAGTTATTCAAAAGTGGACATGACTCAGACAATTCAGATATTTTTAAAACTCATTTCAGATACATGAGTGACATCAATGATTACATATCGACCTAGATTTTAATACCTTGTGTTAAATATCTAATACTAGTAGGAAGTCTAACCAAAAAATAAGTCATGAGCATGATTTGTGATGTTGCAGTATTGCTTTTCTGGACTGATCTCTGTGTAGAAGTCTGACTAAAACCCAGGAATACTAGGAACCATTCAGCTCACTTTAAAAGGTACCTTTTACAATGCCTTATGTACAACCATGACTTGTAATGGACAAGTTTCATTCCCTCCAACATTGCTTTTGTGCTCTGTTGCATGAAAGTACCTGTGTTCAGGACCTGAAGGTAGCCTCTGAACCTCTGGGTTCTGCATGATTCACACTCTCCTCACCTGATTGTGCTCTGAAAAGGGAGTAGATATCCATTAGAGCCAGGCTGTCAATCAGTGCCTGTCAGCTCCTAGATTTCCCCCTTTTATCCTCCTCTAACAGGACTATCCTTCTCCTTTCTTCTTTATTTTCTTCCTCTTTCTCATCTTGTCTTTCTCTCCCCCTTTTACCCATTTTTTGTGAGCATGTGAATACAGACAGGTCTTTCCAGCTGTGTGATGTCCTCCAGGAGGGAGTGCTCTCTATCCAGTCTGGCCTCTCGCTGGCACACCTGCAACATCCATTGATCACTGCCTGAATAAAAGGACTCATTCATTGATTGCCAGATTATTACATTGTAGTGATGTGGTAACCAGTTTAGTTTAAGTCTGTGAAGGTTCCCAGTCATCCAGGTTATCGTAGTCAAAGGAGCTTGCAAAGAAAAGCGTCTGGACTTCTTTAAGTTACTTGAAGACGTTTCACCTCTCATCCGAGAAGCTTCTTCAGTTCTGAGGTCAAATGGTGGAGAGTCCCAGATATAAACCTAGTGGGAGTAACCCCCCACAGAGGGACAAAAGGACCCCCTGATGATCCTCTAATCGCCTGAGCCAAGGTGTGAAACTGGGTGTGGGTCCCAATCAGCCAGGGTTTCGGGTGAGCTCATTGTGAAACCTGGCCCCACCTTATCATGCGAATTCCTGAGATCAGATGGCCCAGGATGTGAGTGGGCGTTAAGGCGTCTGGGAAGGGATCTCAAAACTGGATTGTAGATGGCAGAGAGTTGGTGTCGTAAACCACCGCCTCTGTTCAAAGATGGTCGCTCACAGTGGACATAGATGGCTTCTTTCACTCCTCTTTCAAACCATCTGTCCTCTCTGTCCAAAATGTGAACATTGGCATCCTTGAAAGAGTGTCCTTTATCCTTAAGATGCAGATGGACTGCTGAGTCTTGTCCTGTGGAGGTGGCTCTTCTATGTTGTGCCATGCGCTTGTGAAGTAGCTGTTTGGTCTCTCCAATGTAGAGGTCTGGGCATTCCTCGCTGCACTGTACAGCATACACCACATTGTTAAGTCTGTGTTTTGGCGTTTTGTCTTTCGGGTGAACCAGTTTTTGTCTGAGTGTGTTGCTTGGTCTGAAATGCACCGGGATGTCATGCTTGGAGAAAACTCTCCTGAGTTTTTTTTCCCGATACACCGGCTACATAGGGGATGACAATGTTGTTGCGTCTGTCTTTCTTATCCTCCCTCGCTGGTGTCTGGTCTTCTTTTCTGTGCCTCTTTGCTGACTTTAAGAACGCCCATTTAGGATAGCCGCACGTTTTGAGTGCTTCCTTTACACGTGTGTGTTCCTTCTTTTTTCCTTCAGGCTTAGAGGGAACATGTTCTGCCTGGTGGTGTAGGGTCCTAATTACTCCAAGTTTGTGTTCCAGAGGGTGATGGGAGTCAAAGAGGAGGTACTGGTCCGTGTGTGTGGGCTTCCGGTAAACTTCAATGTTGAGGTTGCCATTCTCTTCAATGTGCACAGTGCAGTCCCGGAAAGGCAAACAGTCGTCCTTTGTGTCTTCCCTGGTGAACTTGATGTTTTTATCCACAGCGTTAATGTGCGCAGTGAAGGATTCCACTTCTTGTGTCTTGATTTTGACCCAGGTGTCGTCCACATATCTGTACCAGTGGCTGGGTACTCTTCCTTTGAAAGAGCCAAGAGCCTTCCTTTCCACTTCCTCCATGTAAAGGTTGGCTACAATAGGTGTCACCTATTGTAGCCAACCTTTACATGGAGGAAGTGGAAAGGTATAAAAACATTTTGCAAGGGGCCCATTGAGAAAAAATCAGACAAAAACTGGTTCACCCGAAAGACAAAACACCAAAACACAGACTTAACAATGTGGTGTATGCTGTACAGTGCAGCGAGGAATGCCCAGACCTCTACATTGGAGAGACCAACCAGCCACTTCACAAGCGCATGGCACAACACAGAAGAGCCACCTCCACAGGACAAGACTCAGCAGTCCATCTGCATCTTAAGGATAAATGACACTCTTTCGAGGATGCCAATGTTCACATTTTGGACAGAGAGGACAGATGGTTTGAAAGAGGAGTGAAAGAAGCCATCTATGTCCACTGTGAGCGACCATCTTTGAACAGAGGCGGGGGTTTACGACACCAACTCTCTGCCATCTATAATCCAGTTTTGAGATCCCTTCCCAGACGCCTTAACGCCCACTCACATCCTGGGCCATCTGATCTCAGGAATTCGCATGATAAGGTGGGGCCAGGTTTCACAATGAACGCACCCGATACTCTGGCTGATTGGGACCCACACCCAGTTTCACACCTTGGCTCAGGCGATTAGAGGATCATCAGGGGGTCCTTTTGTCCCTCTGTGGGGGGTTACTCCCACTAGGTTTATATCTGGGACTCTCCACCATTTGACCTCAGAACCGAAGAAGCTTCTCGGATGAGAGGTGAAACGTCTTCAAGTAACTTAAAGAAGTCCAGACGCTTTTCTTTGCAAGCGCCTTTGACAGTTTAGTTTAAGTTGTCTTTAGCATTCTGGTGATTTCAACCTTGTACTGGTTCCTCTGGTATGTGTCTCAGGCTTCTGTTTATTTGAGAACACCCTCTTGATTCCTCTTCCCCTTTCGGCCGATTTCCGTCTGTCCACTCTTCAGCTCACTACCTGCCCAGTCCCTATGCTATTAACTAGGAATGGCACGATACCACTTTTTTATGATAAAACGTTAGCTGCCCAAACTCGAATGAAAAAAAAGCTCATTCTTTTAATAACCCTTTTGTAACGTGTCCACTTTAACATGAGAGGGAGGTTTTTCTTTAGAAAGATCTGCATTTCAGCCTTCTCAGCTGTCAGGCTGCTTCTCCTTTCATCAATAACAATAGAGGCTGTACTGAAGAGTCTCTCACTCTCCACACTTGTTGTAGGTGCACAGAGAAATTTAGCTGCTGTAGAAACCAGAGTGGGCAATCGAGGTTGGTTGACTTTCCAGTACAGCAGTGGATTGTCTGAACGCTGAATGGTTGGCTCACTGAGGCACAGGATTTACAGTGTTTTCCTTCGGGATTTTATCCAAAACACTTTCAAGTCTCTTGGGCTTGTAGATTCTACCCGAGGAGTCTTCTTTGCTGACTCCAAGAATGCCAAACATTATGTCACTCTGATGAATCTAATGTACAGGGTGGGCCATTTATATGGATACACCGTAATAAAATGGGAATGGTTGGTGATATTAAAGTCCTGTTTGTGGCACATTAGTATATGTGAGGGGGCAAACTCCTCAAGATGGGTGGTGACCATGGTGGCCATTTAGAAGTCGGCCATCTTGGATACAACTTTTGTTTTTTCAATAGAAAGAGGGCCATGTGACACATCAAACTTATTGGTAATGTCACAAGAAAAACAATGGTGTGCTTGGTTTCAACGTAACTTTATTCTTTCATGAGTAGTTCTCCTCAAAACCTCGTCCATGTTCCATACCTCTACCATTAAAGTAGCTTTTGATTGTTTTGAGGTTTCTGCACTTGTGAAGTCCCTGAAATTATAAGAATAGCCAAATGATAATATTAAATGTATCATCAGGTAGGGTGATTAAACTTGGGCCCTCATTCTTGCTCTTTATTCCATGTCCATTTTATGGATCTCAACATACTTTGCTGTACTATTTTGAGCCAGGCTGTCATGGTCCGCGGCCCGGCGTCCGGGGTGCTGTTGGGATGCCCACGCCCACGGGCGTGGCTGCTAACCCCACACCTGCATCCCATCCCAGGCGATCACCAGGTGGACTATTTAATCCTGCCCTACCTGCTGCTCCACGCCAGTCCGTAGTCGCCTCTCAGCGGTAACGTACACCTGCGGGAAAAAACCCCTTATGACAAATTGTCCATTGGAACTGACTCTGTTTTACCCTGTGTACTCAGATCACAACTCGGCGTTTTTGCGAGCCACCTGCCTGTCCACCTGTCCGCCTGAGATTCGGAAGCACTATCAGCCTCGCCGTCTCGACCCTTTTGGAGCCCTCCCCCCTCTGGTTCACTCAGCCCGGCTACCTCCCTTCTCACAGCCCCGCTCTCGGCGTTCCCTGCGCAGTTCACCTCCCCAGTCCCTCGGTTTCTTCTGGTTCCATACGTTGTTTTTTCGGCTACCCTCACGGGACACCTTTAGTTATAATAAATTTGCTTTCTTTATTACCTCCTACCCTGGTGTGTGTGTTCTGCTTCTGGGTCCAGCTTGCGCACGGAACTTCGGTTCATGACACAGGCAGCATATTTTCTAATATGCACTGGTGGTGTATCTACTGAACGACAAGTCTATCTAATCTAGAATGACGTCATCGTTTCTGACACACACACTCTCCTCTTGGTGGCATATTCAGCTCCATTCAAATGTCCTCTAAACGTGAATATGCTTGTGTTGAGGGTGACCCACTATTTTTCTTCCAACTACCACAGCGTCACATCCACTACATTGGTGCTAGCAGTCCCTCATTCACCACGACTTGCAACGTGTGCTCAAAGCATCCCAAACTTGTAACTCCTTGCTGATCCATTACCTTTGCTGGCATTGTCTTGCAAAATAACGTAGATTTAATTCTTCGAATTTTTTCTTTCCAACATTTCCTCCATAGCTGTAGAGATGGACTCTCCTGAGTGCTAACCATGAAACTGTTTAGTCTGCAACACTGCTTTTTTATAGTGTAAAAGTAAAACTTGAGTCTGTCAATTGTGTGGTCAGACTTAGAAATGACGATGGACAGACGTCCAAGATCCCAATATCAGTTGTTAAGTTTAACGTGGGAATACTTTCCAAACATTCAGAGAGGAAATTAGACAACTGCTTGTACATCTCTGGGATAGCTTGCTTGGAGATGAAATGGCAGTTTGGCAACACCAAATGCTCCATTAAGCCTTGAAAACCAGCATTTTCCACAGCAGAAAGGGTATGGTCATCAAGCACTATAAAATCAACAATTTTCTCTGTTATCAGCTTTGCTTTGTTGCTTTCTGGAGGGAGTTTCTCACGCTTCTGAATGGTTTCCAAAAGTGCTTGTTGATACAGTACCTTTTTTGTTCTCAGCATTGGAGGCCTGGATAAATTCCATGTATTCCTTTCCTTAGTGTTTCTGCAAGTGTTTAATTATGTTAGTGGTGTTAAAGTTCCCAACACTGCTGCCATCATGAAACATTTGCATTGCATAAGTCAGACTCTGCGGTCTTGCTCTTTTTTTTCTGAAGTAACTCCACACCGCTGACATGCCAACAGGTCTCAAACACAACAACATGTGTGAGACCATGCGATGTTGCAAGTTTTGTGAAGCGCTTTTTTGACATTTAATGGGTCAGGTTACATTTCTTATTTCATCCCAATATCCGATCCAGTAATTTGGGCCAGGATCGGACTGTATATCAGATTGGTACATCCCTTCTATTAACACCTCCAATCAGGAGCTCAGCCTGTAACCACTATCAGTGAGTGTGTTGGGTCCACCACTTTGACTAGTCATCAGACAAATACATAAATGACTGAAATAAAAGTCTGGACATAAATACTGTACAACAGCACACAGCTAATAATTTGGGGCTCTATACCACTGCCACATAATCATTTATCCCATCATTCAGATCATGGCTGCCATCTTTGAGCCTTGTTCAGCCAGTGGTTTCTTCCTGTTTTTCTTTCCCACTGTTTCCAAGTGTTTGCTCAAATGGGTCTTTGTTTAACTTACAATATAAAGCGCCTTGGAGTGACTGTTGTGATTTGGTGCTATGTAGATAAAACTGAATTTGTTGTATCTCAGTCATCACAACAACATTTGATTGTTGTGTTGGCTTGGACACGGCAGATTTGAAATGTGAATTACACGTAAATACAAAGAGAGGTAAAAACTAACAACAATGAAAAAATGGAGTTCCTGGTGTTATCCATCATAGTGTGAACTTTCAAATTAACAAAGACACAGTTGGGGCGTATACTAGGCTGGATACAAGAGGGAAATGTCAAGCCACAAACTCACACACCATTCTTCAAGTTTTCTGCTGTGTGATATAAAAGGAAAACTTGCACAATTCCCATTTTTGATGACTATTCTACAGAAAAAGTCTGCCTGATAGTAACATAATGATTATGGTTGACTAATGACCCTTGGATACAGATTTTTTTTCAGTAACAAAACATTGAGTTTGCTGCAAGTGAGTGACAAGTATGCCCAACAAAATGAAAATAACAGAAAAGGGTGACTGAATTATAGGGAAAAAATGCATATGGACTGTGGAGGGTTTATGCTTGAGCTTCCACAATCCCACAATTCAACACTGCAGGAGAAGGAAATAGTCTCACTCCTGGGCAGGGGAACAATTAAGATTATCCCTCAGCTGGAGACTCAGAGAGGCTTTTTCTCTAGTGTTTTTTTTTTTGCTGTGTTGGAGGAAGAAATCAGAAACTCACCTTCATAATCACCAAATCATTCTTAGAAATTTTCATTCACTAAAAACAAAAGAAACAACAAAAACACTCTCACTATTTTTCATATCTCAATTGAAGAACTTCTGATGAAGGATAAGGAAATCGAAAAAAACAAAAGCAAGTCACTCTTAACGCTCACTGTAACAGATCAGGCATACATACAGTGCATACTGTCAGTAAGGAAAATAATCATGCACAAATGCAGTATTCTTCTCTTGTAAGATGATAAAATCAAATAAAATTTCCATCAAGACTTAAGTGCTACAAATTCACAAGTAAATAAGCTGCTAGAGATAGCAGTGCAATTAGTGCCTTTTTTGTGAACACTGGGGACAGAGTCACTGCTTAAATACACTTTCTAAAACCCATGTTTTCAATGATGCTATAAAAACATTTTGCAAGGGGCCCATTGAGATGCTTCACATCTGTACTTGAACATGACAACCCACTAACTTTCTGTCATCACTCATTTTAAATGTCAGCATGGCGGATCCCACAGCACGGCTGCTCTTATTAACCTGTGTTTTTCTTCCTTTGTCAGACGATGTTTTGATCATGAGATAATGATTTCATTTGGAGCGTCAGTGCCTTGGAAATGACAGCTGGTTAACACACACGTGTATTTACATCTCAGGGTGTATCTTTGTGGATATTTCCATGCAGTTTTTCTTCTTTTGTTTCTGCTGGAAAGCTGTGCTGCAGGTTATATTTTATTAATGCTTACAAGGCCTGCTGTAGGTGAAGTGTGTAACGTACATAGGACTTCTGCACAGAGCAGCAGGCAACTATATGAGGAAGTAAAAGGTTTATTGTCATTTGCTTAAACTTAAAGTGACCAAGATAACAGAACAGCCTGTGTCTCGATTAAAGTCTGGAAAGTGCATTAACCAGGTGGGAATATGAATGTTTATACTGTAAACTTTCATTTTAAAATTGTTCATGTCAGTTTAACTTTAAATTCCAGCTTTCACTTGAGATTTTATGGTACATGCAACTGCTTGTAATATAGGTGTCGGGCGACAGCAGGTGTGTTTTTCAGCGATACCACTTATGCGATGTTTGAATCCGACTCTGTGTAATTTCTCTGTGCTGCTGACACTCTCCTTTCACTTCCCTTTAGGTGAGGTAAAAAGGTGTTTTTACGCTCCAAAACAGCTGGTGAAACAAAAGGCCGTCACCACACAGACGCTCTTCAATGAAGCAGAAGCTGTTAACAGAAAATCATAATGAAGAGCATAAACCATTTGCTTTCTTTCTCCGACGATTTGCCTCATTTTCTCCTGCACTGCCTCTTTCTGTCTCCGACTCATGCGCGTAATGACTGTCAGATCTAACAACCATCTCTTTTTCATCAATATGCTTTGTTTAGCCTTTGTAGGCAAAGAAAAGCCCGTTGACAACAGCAGTGAACGCAGCTTTCGATTTGTGTTAATTGTGTTTTTGTGCTACATGCTTCTCACTAATTGTAACAAATAGTGTGTATTCTTCATTTTGTATTGGTCCATTTTGCACTCTATACAGCGGCACATCCGTAAAATGAATTAAGGGCGAGGACTTGATTTCTTTTCTCTTCCTCCTCACCACACCGAGCACGCCACAAAGCCAGGCTCAGACTCATTATTACTGCTCTTTGTGTGAGAGAACAGATCCATTATGAAGAATGATTTACTGTCCACATTAACTGTTTACGTTTCACAGCAGAGGGACTGCACCTTTGTTATTCTTTGGAAAATAGGCGAGCTGTTTATCAGTTTATTTACTTTATCAGTGCCACAAAAATCTTAAAGAAATAGCCCACATGTATGTGAAACAAGTTTATTAGAAAGAAATATGTTACACTTTTTAGGTGACATTTGGAATTATCATATTGCATTAGTTGTTTTTACACTGCTTGCAGTAAGTCCAAGTTTTCGCTGACAGGAAATGACAGAAAAGAGAACATGGGACATTAGGGGGAAAAGGCACAAGATCATTTTATGTAAAATGGTAACATGGGGTTAATGATAAAGAGGAAAGTTGTACAATGTAACAAAAGTTGCCTCAAGGTGATTTATGGTTTAAGGCGAAGAACCCACAAAAAACTGAGAAAACCCCAACATCATATAACCTCTGATGAGCAAGTCAGGGTTCATACGCCTTTTTCAGGGTCAAATTCAAGCACTTTTTAAACACTTTCAGTGTCCCTTTTCAAGCTTTTCCAGCACATGCTGCCACTGCCGACCCCCAAAAAGAATGCATGTTTCAATTCACATCACCTCAGTAAAACCATGTGAAAATTAAAACAAATCATCCTAGGTGAACTTAAATACCTTTGTTCACCTTTTGTTAAGAAATAGAAAAACAAACCACACAAAAATACTGCAAAAGGAAACTGTCACCTTATATACATAGTGTACAAACTCAACATGCACATTTCACTTAAAAATTAAGATGTGAAAATGTGAACAAATCAACTTGTTAGAGATATTCATCTCCTGTTGACCCCCCCCCCCCCAAAAAAAAAAAATAAAGAAATACATGTCTTCTCATCAGAAATTGATGCTTCTTTCCTGTGTGACAAAAAATAGGAGACAGGCATTTGTTTGTTGTTTGTTTGTTTTTTAAGTTAATTCCCAATAAAACGGTTTTATTGCTAACTACATTGCTGTCTGTATTATTGCTGAAGTCCTAAATGATCACCTTTAAAGTGTTTGTGCTAATAACATCATGTACAGTCAGACAGGCATGGAGAACAGCACTGACTGGGAGGCTTTGAACAGATCACATAGTTCAATTCAACATATAAGACTTTAAGAATGCACAAGCATCTACTTAAAATCTATTTAATTTATCATCTGTGATATTATTATGTACAAATCCAATGTATTTTGTTCATCTCCCTTAAATAAACAGGCAGCCTTAAAGTATGAAATATTCATATACAAAAACACATAAATGTGTGGCTGATAGTGCCCCACAGGCCTCAGTGTGAGCTTGAAGACATTTATAATGTTTAAGTAGTTTAATGTGCAGATGACGATAAACACATTTTGAATGAAAGCCGGGGAACTTTGGTAGCACAGAAACAAGTGGCTATTCTTTGTGACCATATGGATCACTCATATTACCATTATTTCAAATACTCAAAAAATCTGGGGTCCAGGGTATAATTGGCCGTTTTTGACTTGTTTTAATCAATTTTAAATCATGCTTTTTATTTGTTTTTGTTTCTAATGTCTCTGTAAAGCACTTTGAATCACCTTGTTGTTGAATTGTGCTATACAAATAAATTTGCCTTGCCTTGCCTTGCCTTACTTTTGATTTGGCCTCTATATTTCACCTTTATCTTGCCAATCTGTTAATTTCTCATTTTGACAAACTGTATCAGCACAATTTATCTAAATTCAGACAATATTTAGATATATTTAAGTAGAAAGTGAAATTTTTAACTGTAAAAACCACAAGCATGTTTAACGAATCATTTTCATAACTTGAAATGCAAATAGAAATTGTACATTTTTAAAAATATGCACAAGTTCTGTAAACAACAAAGTTATATGGTACTATTTACCTAAAAATGCAGCCAAGGCTCAGACTTTTTTTATATAACCATTTAAATCTATTTGCAGAACAATCAGGTGTTCTGCATCAAATAAGAAGGCACACAAATTATTTATGCAACGCCAAAAAATAGTTTGTGTCCACTCTAACACAGATGAGAACAGCACAGGGATAAATCAGCAGGTGTGTCACTCAGCGTTTACACTGTAATCTGTCTTTGATGGCTTTTTCCAAACACGGTAAACGTCACAAATCTCTCATATATCAAAACTGTCTTTCTCTCTCTTTCGCTCACTCCTAAAACTTCCCCCTCTTCCCAAACAACCAAATGCCACATGTTGCCATATCATTTTTTGATTGGTTGACATGGTACATTTTTCCACCAATAGGGAAGGAGTGTTTTTTCTTTTTTCACCAATAACTGTTGTTTTTCACTCACAAGCAAAGCGTGTCTGCCAGCGCTTTCCTTAGAAAACGCCATTTTTACCGTTTCTTCCCGGAGGAAACGCCACTGTTTTATTAAACACAAAAAAACACCAGTTTTACGTGGCCTATCAACACAATTTAAAAACTGGTATATAGTTTGAAGTCCACACGTTCGACCCAAGTTGAAATGGAGATTCTGGGTCCGTTGACCCCAGAGGGCTAACCAGAAAGCCTTAAGTTAGCTAGTTATGTATCAGGCTAATGTTTAAAGCTTTCACTTGAGTAAATTAACTCATATTACTGCTAAGTAATGTTAGCTAAGTTCACAGCATATTCCATAATAGCGCTGCCATACTGCATCACACTCAGTACATTTCAATCATTTCTCCAGCAAGTTTGACAGATAGCAAAATAATAATCATAATTTTTTAAAAATAGCATGTGTAACGTACACGTACTGGAAAATTATTTACTAGGACTCACCTATCATGCGACTGGAGAGCGCAAACTCCGCCATTGTTGTTTTCCATCAAACACTCATTAAAACGGCAACCTACAGGTATGTTAGCGCACTCATCCCCGACTGTCCGAGGAAGGGGCGGGGTCACACGTTGAAACGCAAGGCAGCCCAGGCGGGGAAATTTGCCTCTACATTTTGCGACTCGTTTTATTTCTCTATCTGATAAGAAAACTATTCAATTAGATAGTTATTTATGGTGAATGAAATACAGTTACACTTTCAAGCACTTTTAAGCACCACATCTGAAATTCAAGCACTTTTCAGAAAATGATCCTCATTAACTGGAAAAATAAAAATAATCTTAATTCTAACCTATATAAAAACCATCTAATAGATCACATTAGTCTTGATACAGCCTCTGCCATTACATTCAGGGCTCTAGACTAACTTTTTGCCATGGGCGTACCGGTACGCCTAACTTTAAAAAGTTAGACATACCGGCACAAAAGTTAGGCGCACACAAATTTTATAATAATTTCACTGCAAAAACCCATCACCATAGAGACTGTGTCAGCTTCCAAAAAGACAAAAAACAAACTAAAAACCAGCAACAAACAACTTAAACATAAACAATTACAAAGAAAGAACAATACAGTATCCACATCTGAACCAAAGAGTAAAACAGTGAAATGTGGATTATTAAATATTAGGTCTCTCTCCTCCAAGTCTCTGTTAGTACAAGACTTAATAATTGATCAACAAATCGATTTACTCTGCCTTACAGAAACCTGGTTGCAGCAGAATGATTATGTTAGTTTAAATGAATCAACACCCCCGAGTCATTCTAACTACCAGAAATCTGGAAGCACAATGGCAGCAATTTTTCACACCAGCCTATTAATTAATGAAAGACCAAGACAGACTTTTAATTCATTTGAAAGCCTGATGCTTAGCCTCGTCCACCCCAGCTGTAAAACTCAGAAACCAGTCTTACTTGTTATCATATATCGTCCACCTGGGCCTTACACAGAGTTTCTGTCTGATTTCTCAGACTTTATATCTAATTTAGTTCTGAGCTCAGATAAAATAATTATTGTGGGTGATTTTAACATCCATGTAGATGCTAAAATTGCTCAACTGGCTTCTCTCAAAATGTAAAAGAACCCACCCACCACTTTAATCACACTCTAGATCTTGTTTTAACATATGGCATAGAAACTGAACATTTAACAGTGTTTCCTGAAAACCCTCTCCTGTCTGATCATTTCCTGATAACATTTACATTTACAATAATTGATTACACAGCAGTGGAGAGTAGACTTTATCACAGTAGATGTCTTTCTGAAAGCGCCTTAACTATGTTTAAGAATGTAATCCACCCTAATGATGGTAAATTTGATTCTTTTTACTGAATCGAGTTTTAATGAGTCACTCACCAAAGTGAATCGGATTTTTTGAGTCATTTGATTCACTGAGTCAGTTGACCAGAGAGTGCAGAAAATGTACATTTTCACTCAAACTTAATTTGTTTCTCTTTTCATGTAAATCCTACTGCTTAGATGAATGATTCTAAAAGAAAACAACTATTTTATAGAGCAAAAACATTTCTAAAATTAAGCAATTTCCTATCAGAATTGCTTAATAAACATTTATTTTGTTTATTTTTATTTTATTAGTATTTTCCTTAAATGTGTTAAATATATATTTTCTCATCTAAATGTCCACTGAGCTGTGAGCCAGGGGGCGGTAATGCGCCTTAACATTGTTTGCCAACCAAGAAGAAGAAGCTGTGAGACAGGAGGGAGGGGGTGAGCGAGTCCTGAGTGATTCGTTCGCTTTATGATTCAGCACAGGAGGGAGGGGAGAAGGGTCTGGCTGCAGCCACTGTGGAGCTCCACACTAACCGGAAACACGTGACCTCCACACTAACCGGAAACACGTGACCTCCACAGTAGCCGGAAGCACGTGACCTCCACAGTAGCCGGAAGCACGTGACCTCCACAGTAGCCGTAAACACGCATGGATACCGTGGAAGTCTTGCAAGTTGATCGCAAAGGTTGGTTAAGTCTTTCTTAAATAAATTTGCCGTTAGTGATTTCATAATTCTAGGAATCGTCTAGTTTTCTTACAATGATCATGTTGCCACTTTTTTTGCGTTACAACAACATTCCTCCTTATTTTAATGTTTTTTCATCGTGCTCCATGGCAGAGAAACACACAGATATGCTTTTTCCTGGGCCTGGTTTCAGTAAGAGAGCTGGATTAACGGCTTCTGTGGGCGAGAAGAAGCAAAAAACACATTTTGCATTAGAGTATGATTTATTGTTGGCGTCAGAGATGCGAAATAACGAATACTTCAATACTGTACTTAAGTAGAATTTTCTGGTATCTTTACTTTACTCCTGTACTTTTTTGTGCCTACTGTATACTTCTTTATACTTCTACTTCTCACATTTTAGCACGCGTATCTGTACTTTGTAATCCGTACATTTGTAAATCAGCCCCCCGCACGCGTGCTTTGGACGCAAGATTACTTCAAAATTTTGTACATAAATTATATTTTAGACCCTGTACTTCTTACTTCGACTTGACTAAAAAGTCGAGTCGGTGCTTTTTAAACAGAGGTATCTAAACTGTAGTAAGGAACGTGTGTACTTGTTGTGACACCTTTGGTTAGCGTCAACACTGTAAATTTCGTCACAAACAGATTTATATATTTATCAATACTTCTATTCGTCATTCTATTCTGTACAGCTTTTTTATTGCCCAGATTTTAGTTAGCCTCTGTTCAATTGACTGTTATATGTCAATAGAAACATGTCTCACAAATTAAAGTGTCTTGTAAAATATTTGTGGGGTTTTTTTCAAGGATTTTCTTCCCAAATCTATTACATGCCAACTGTAAATTGTTATTTCTGCTAAAACCTTAACTTAAATGTATATATGGTGTTTATCTGTTTCTCTCTCTGTTTTAGATGCACTTATCAATCTGGAATTCGGGCTTAAAGCCAGAATTGCAGGAATGCAACACGTGTTGCAGAGGACTCTTTCACTGCCCTCTGTGCCCCACTTTCAGCCCTACTGTCAGGGCAAAGATTGAGGAGCATCTAAGTGTGCATATAAAAAATGCTTTGCCTTTCAAAGGTATGTTTGTATTAAATATACTTTATAGTTATAAATATGCACTTTTTTAAGCACTTCTGCAGTATCTTTGTTGACTTAAAAGTTGCTGTTGATATTGTACAGTTCAGTTCATTCATCTGCAACAAAAATAGTGTTTTTATAAAATATATTTTTATTTACTTTTCACCACTTTCCTAGACATAACTTTTGTGATCCATACCATTTAACTTTCATTATTGAGGTTGGCTTGGATGTTTTTGTTAACATGTACAATCTGATTGTTAGACAAATTGATTGCATTCTATACAACTACATTTAAATTACATCTGTTTGTTTATTTGTTTGTTTTTTTCTCTTACAGATAAAATGATATGCCGGTGCAGGCTGCCTTGTAGGACAATAGGACACTTTCACTGCCCTGTCTGTAAGATTACAATCATACGGCGTGGGGATATGGCAAGGCAGATGCCTTTTTGTCTGCCCTCTGCCTTTGTTAGATTAGTTTAGAATTATCTTTTTAGACTTTCCCAGAAAACACATCTTGTTTCTGGGACATATTGTTTTAGATTGTTTTATCTTCCCTAGCTCTCTGCTGACGAGACTAGCACCATATATGGAGTTGTTTTATTTTATCTGTTTATTATTTGTTATCCTGTTCTCACTGTCTCTGTGCTCTGTGCCTATAAAAATTACCAAGCCACTGTGCATGGTGTGAGTTGTTCTTAGCAGCTCACCCGTGTACACGTTTGATAAAGAAAGTAACTTTGTCTCATTGTGTCTTTATTTCTCCTGGGTCTTTTACAGAGTTTTCCCCCAACATTTCTTGGTCCTTCGGAGCCGGAGCGCCTCCATCGTGTCCCATCTCCGTGACCAGTCCACGTTGTTCGTCTGTCGACAGCCCACACACTAGGTGTGTGGTCAAAGACCAAGGGCGTTAAATTCGAGTCTTGGCCAACGTTCTTAGAAAGCGACCCACGGTGGTGGGGCCCGATCGAGGTGGACCAGACCCGGCGACACTGACCAGGTAGATACAGACACACTGACACAATCTTGCGTAAAAGCGTATTTTAAATTCAGGGAATTTAAAATAGCGAAAGTAGCTCGTCGCGACTGGAAGCTCCCCACCTCTGTGGGTTTAAAGTAGCTCGTCGGCTGGTAGCTTGGAGCTCGTCGACTGGAAGCTCCCCACTTCTGTGGGTTAGGTTTGGAGCTCTGGGTAGCTCCCCCAGCTGGGTCTAGACAGGGTCTAGGGAATAAGTAGCTCGTCTACAGAAAGACTGGCAGCTCCCCTTATGATAAGGGTTCCGATCGCGCGAATAGGTGTGAATGTGAATGTGTGTGTGTATTGTTTTAATTAACGGAGCAAGCTGAATTTTCACGGTCCAATAAGAGACTGAGCTGCTCCTACTGTGTTTTTCTTTTACTGCTATTCACTGACGTGCTGGTGCGTTGAGAGAACGGTCGAGTTCCGTCTCGTAAAGTTCACACCGCTTTTGGAAATAGTCCGAAAGTAGAAGGGCGTGTGAGCAACCACTCTCGTCTCTAATACCAGCGAAGGTGATAGCAGCTGTATCGTGTATATATTACTTAAACAAAAATAAGTAAATACATAAATAAGATGGGTAATCCAGCAAGTGCAATTAAAACTCATTCCTCAGGAGTAGTATAGTGGTACACACTGATAAAATATTATAATATGCTATTGCTGTCATATAAGACAAAGAGGATAATATTAACAATGACATAATATTAATATGAAGAGGCACCTTAATCGGTTATGATGTGAGGTGGATAATTGTTAAGCAGTAGTCTGCATCAAGCTTAAGGTTTGCTGAAACTCAGTGTAATGACATGTGAGATGAAGACAATACAGAGAATAACTAAACTAATGAAGTGCATAGAGGCACTTGACCAGCTTGAGACCTATCATCCTAGAATGACACATTGCTGAGATATAGAGCACACCTATAATAACAACCAAAAAGCAAAACCCTGTAGACAACAGCTAAAACTACAGGATTGAGAAGCTGAATTAAATATGTAGACACTGCTAAGCTGATGAGCATGTTCCACATTTTCTTTTCTTTTTCTTTTTTGTTTCTTTTAGAGCAGAAGCTGCTGTAACACACCCAAAGAAAGACTCTAGGTCTGACCAACCGTCTCAGTCGTGGGCAAAAAGATGACAGTCAATAAAATTCTAAAAGATAATTTATTGACGAAAAATATATCAAGAGATAAAAGATAAAACACTCCAGTGTCCCACTTATGAACTGTATAAAAACACACAGTCCCAAGGCCAGAGCCAGCTATGCCACACGGCCAAGTTGCACCCCACATGTTGCCTTTAACAGGGTTAGAAGTTGTCCTTGGAGACCCACCACCCTGCAAGCATATAGTCAGTGGTCACTCAAGCCTCTGGAACTCTGCTGCCTTTAGGCTGTGGCATATAATAGGCCCTGGACTGCACAGAGAGACAAAACAACACAGCAGTGTTTGTAGTGTGGGCTATATGTAGACCAGTGTATCAGTGCAATCAAGTACACCTGCCTCTAATTAGTCCAACCCGATTCCAGCCATTGGCTCACCAAAAATGTGACACACACAAAACCACTCCCAACCCAGTGCAACTTCACACAATAATATGGAGCTGAATTAACACAGGCACATTAGTCTACCATGTTACAAGCTGCATGCTATTAAAAGCCAACATATGCAGACTTCTGCCTTGTTCGGGTGGCAGCATTTTTTCTTTTTTCTTTTGTGTCCTGACACGTTTATATTTTTTTGTTTTTGTTTGATTATTTTGTTGGTTTTGGAAACGAATTTAAACGAACTTGTGACAATACTTGAGAATCACAGTGACACATAGTGATTAGGCATATGATTGAAAAATGCCTAGGTTTAGAGCTGTGAGCTATGAGCTGTGAGCAATGCAAAGTTAAATATATATATATATATATATATATATATATATATATATATATATATATATATGTATAAATGGGAAACAACCCTAACTTGAAAGTTTGAAATGTGTGAGATCCATGAATTGTTTGAAAAACTAGAAATTATCTAAAAATGCCTTAAGTGAAAATGTAGAGTTGCATCTATTCTCCCAAACCAAAAAAAAAAGGAGAAGAAGCATTCTGTAACTTAGAAATAAGGCTGACGTGTTGACAACAGACTAAAACACTAATTCGCAGGTGGCTATCAGGAACAGAGAGGCGAGCAAAGTCACAAACACCAAGGCTGCAGACAGCCACGCAGAAACAGCAGATAACATAGAGACAACGCCTGCTAGAACCGTGGAGAGCAAAATAGGCGGCACAAAAGACAAACATCACATTGATGGCAGTGAACACACATCAGATTCCACTGGATGTGTTGAAAAATGAACAAAAGCAGCAAGCACAGCAGAGCAGGCAAAATGGCTAAAACACGGTGCAGTTCTGACAAACGACTTAATGATGTGTTATGGCAAGCCAGTGTTGCCAAAATTCCTCCACAAAATGGCGGCATTAGTGACTCATGGCTGTACGCATTTGTCAACGGGGGGACTGACCAGTATTGTCAACTCTCATTTCTACACTGTAAATTCTACACTGTAAATTTTGAAACCTCAGCAAAACAATTTGTCAGAACGTGCATGACGTGTCAAAAATATAATGCTCAGGGAAACCTGAGACCACACAATCCATATGGACTTTATTGAGCTAAATGAATGCCAAGGGTAAAAATACACCCTAGTGGTTATAGATGTATTCTCAAAGTGGCCAGAAATCTACCCAGTGAAAAAGGCAGATACAATTTCAGTAGCAAAATGTATGTCTAAGTTGTAGGAAAATAAAGAGATGATTGTAAATGACGAAGAATGTAATGATGTCTATCAAGTGTCTTGCAGATCACAGCCCGGTGACTGGGTTCTGATCAAAGTGCTCCAAAGGAAAAACTGGAGCTTGCAAAATAGCGGAACGACCATCTTGCATCCATCAGAGCCAGTAAGTGAAGCCATCTAAACACAGCTGACAGCAGGCTTGCCCACTTGTTGTGATCTCGCCCGGTGGAGGGGTCAGCCTTCCTGGCCGGGGGGTCTATTCGCGACAGGAGGGTGTGTCCCGTCGTCATGAGGTGGTGGCTCTTAATAACTGCAGCGGCCCTGACCATGGCCGGGCTCCTCATCTTTGCTTCCGTGAGGGACAATAAGTCACGCTATATGAAGAAAAGGCAGACACTGTATGACAAAGGAAAGTACACCAAGTTTCCCCATGGCTATGCCACTAATTTCTGGTGGCAGTTTATGAACACTACAGCTTACTTGAATAATAAAACTGACTGCTATGCAAATACATATACACTTTCTGCCCACCGAGGAACGAGAGGAAGTGTATGGACTGTTCACTCAACGAAACCTGTGCCAGTAACGCGACACTGATGAGCCTCAACTGTCGCTCCAACTACAGCTACCGAATGATACTACAAACAAAGACTCATTACCAGACAGGATGTGCACGGACGGCACCAAGCAGTAAAGGAACCAGAGTTTCGCATCTGAGGAGGAGTGAAATTCTTACAGAGCTTGATCCCCGGCATTGGAGTTGCCGAGGTGCGGGATCATGTGGAAATCAACCGATATGCTCTGCTACGACACATCAACTTGACTAAGACCCTGGGAACTGCCTTAGCAGGAGAACAGCAGGCCATCAGAACGATGGTGCTGCAGAACAGACTGACACTAGACCTGCTAACAGCATCACAAGGAGGAGTTTGCAAGCTCATAGGTGAGACATGTTGCACTTTTATCCCTGATGGATACGAAACTGGAGGAGACATTTATGAAGCTTTGCAGAATTTGACCGCTCTGCAAAAATATGTCACTGAACACACACCTGGAGCAGCTACAGCACAAGGCTGGCTGGACTGGGTGTTCAGCGGTTCATGGCTGGCTGCTGTAGCAAAGCCATTTTTCCTTCTAGGTCTCATCATGATAGCACTGCTCATATTAGTGTTGTGTGTGTTGCCATGCCTAAGAGTAATGATTTCAAAGATGATAACAACTACAATGACTGCTTATGTTGCCGTGCCTCAAGAAGAACAACATCCCGTTGCAATTCTGTTAGAGGAGAACTTGTAATAACTGCTAATGAATGACGTGGTGATTAAAAATGACTTGTCAAGTGATCACGCACTGATTAAAACATTAGTAGGTTATGCAGGTTTTCATCCTTTTATTTTTTTGAAGTTCTCATCCTTTTATTTTTTTTGAAGTTTTCATTTTAAATATGAAGTTTTCATCATTTTACATATAAAGTTTTCAATTTAAGGTTTGCATCATTTTAAATATAAGGTTTTCATCCTTGTATTTTTTAAAGTTTTCATTTTACATATTAGGTTTTCATCATTTTTAAATACAAAGTTTTCATTTTAGTTTTCATCCTTTTATTTTTTGTAGTTTTCGTTTTAAAATATAAGGTTTTTATCCTTTATTTTTTGTAGCTTTAGTTTTATTATTTTTTCTTGTTTATTCAAATTGTTATTTCATTTACTATGATTTTCAATTACTATGATTTTCATTTACTATGTTTTTCTTTTTATTATTTTCTTTTGTTTTATTTTTTAGACCAAATGACTTCCATTTCTGCTATGCTGACATTTTGAAAATTAAAAATTGCTTAAGATACTTAATAAATAACCTTCACAGACAATTGTTGTATACATTTAAAATAAGTTAAAACAGGAGGGAATGTTACAGGAAAAATGATTCTATGTTTCTTTACCTTCTTTTAAATGTACAAAGATGCCTTTTGTCTGCCCTCTGCCTTTGTTAGATTAGTTTAGAATTATCTTTTTAGACTTTCCCAGAAAACACATCTTGTTTCTGGGACATATTGTTTTAGATTGTTTTATCTTCCCTAGCTCTCTGCTGACGAGACTAGCACCATATATGGAGTTGTTTTATTTTATCTGTTTATTATTTGTTATCCTGTTCTCACTGTCTCTGTGCTCTGTGCCTATAAAAATTACCAAGCCACTGTGCATGGCGTGAGTTGTTCTTAGCAGCTCACCCGTGTACACGTTTGATAAAGAAAGTAACTTTGTCTCATTGTGTCTTTATTTCTCCTGGGTCTTTTACAGAGTTTTCCCCCCCTTGCTTCCCGCTGAACTCTCCGAGGAGACCCGTATTCCTCCGGCAGTACTCTTCGAGGAGCCCCGTCTCCCCCCCAAGGTTTTGTCTTTGGGATCTGAACCATTTTCTGAGTCTTTGTTAGAACATTCATATGCTCTACCCTCTGTGTTCAATAAAACTGCAGCTGATGGAAAGTCCATGAAAATGACATGCCCTCACTGTGGCCTTGCTCTTCGTACCAAAAACTACAAGGCTCACATGATGAGGAAGCACTCCAACCAATCAATAGATGTTTGCCTGGCCAGTCATCTGCAGTGTGTTTGTGTAGATGAAACTACAGGGTTATTTGCTGTGCAGAGAACTGGCCATGGGTTTTCTGTGCCAGTTCACGTTCAGAGGAAAACATGGGGGATGTCTCACAATATTAGATGTGAGCTGGAGGAATGTCAGCAATACCAGTTGCTGGCCCAGCGGAGCGGACTAGGCTTCAGTTTATGTGAGCACCTTCGCTCACTAGATTACTGCCGAGAAACTGTAAAGGAGGTTTTTCTTCAAGAGCACATCGTGATGGAAATGGTGGACCTTAAATTTTTTGGAGAGGCCAAAGCTGCTACATGCATAAAGAGACAGAAAGCTGCCCAGATGGCACATGCTCCACTTTGTGTGAGGGTGGATTTTGGTGGATCCTCAACACAGATCTGTTTGTCTGTATTTGAGCCGGAAATATTTGTGACTTACAATGCTCTGAGGAACACCTGGCATTGTGCTTGTGCAAAGCCTCGAATATCATGTCCTCATAAAAACATAGCTAAATGGCATCTCTTCCAGACACAGAGAGACATCTTCAAATCAACTGTACCACTATCATCAGGCACCCCATCACAGATGACTCAGGAGAGTTCTTCCTTTGAGGACAATGCTGCCGTCGAAAGGAGTATACGCTATATTTTTAAAGAGAAAAAAATACCTGGATCTCTTCCAGAAAATGTCATCTCACAGAAAATGGATCATCAGAAACAGCTCTTTCCATGTGAAACGTTGTGCCAGGTGTGCCCAGAGCACCCAAAACTTGATGAGGCTGTTCTAGTTACCAATAAAGCGAGGATTGTCAGCATGATGGGAGTGATTGAGAGTAAGTTTTAATGAATAAGATTAAACATCAGTGTGAAATAATTAGTTATAATTGTTCCTATACTAATGTTTTGACATTAATGTGATTTGTCTTTAACAGATGTTTCAACACACCATAGATCGTGTCCTCGGTGCCACATGGTCTACAGGTACCAGGAGTGGACAGATGGGCTTCACAACTTTGACAACCATGTTGTTTTGTCTCTTGAACTTTGCCTTCTTTTGAGAGAAAATCTGCAGGTGAGGATCACAAAAATAAAATATACTCATCTGAAGATTGCTTTAAAAATGTGTTTGTGTCATTATGATATTTTGGTGCCCAAATTTAAATATCTGTGTAATCATAGTCTTCTTCACCCTATTGTCATATTACAGAACCATGTATCTGCTTCAAGGGTCATTGACTCATTGGAGGGCTTAAGAAGAGTGAAGTTTCCTTCTCGGGATACCATTTTCCATGCTTATTGCCATTTTGAGGCTTTGACTGACGCAGAATACATGTACTCCTGCGTAAACTGTGGGTTTCACCCCCCTGTGGTAGTTATGGACTTACACAGAAAAGGGGTGTTCAAGTTAGCAGGTAAGTTTAATGTACATTTGTGTATATAGTTCATTGTGTACATTATGTGCATGTTTTTATGAGTCAATTTATTATAGTGAGTGACCTCAAAGCCCCGGAAGACTTCAATGGTGAACATGACATTGAAGGTTTTTGGAACTCTATTCACCTGGAAATGATAAGCCGTGGGTTTTTTCCAAGTGAGTGATGGCAAAAACTTTTTGAAAGTCATTCAGTGTTTTAAAGTAATTTAGATTGTAATTAAAAACATGCCATTTTCTGTAGGCGGTGTGAAGAATCCATTTTCCGTTCCACCAAGTTACACGCACTGGGCACCATGGATCGGGAGTGAAACTCGAACAAGTGACATTGTGCTTAACACAGAGTTTAAAAAAGTAGGAACAAGCTCTTCACATGAAGCAAAGCTTAGCAGTGTCACAGAAGACCGTCTGTTGGATGAACTTGCCAAACAAAAGGTAACATTGCTTTGAAGTTTTCAGAATATGTGACATAAAGTTCTGGGGTTGTTCCATTTACAGTTTTCCCTAATTGCTGTCAGGTTGGAGTGGTAAGAAAATTGTGTAAAGCATGCAACATCGACTCCAAAGGCTCCCGCTTTGATCTCATCACCAGACTGAGGGAGAAGATGAAGAGCAGGCAGACATATGATAAGGTCTTTCAAAGCATATGGGGTGCCTCTGGTAAGCATCACTTAGCGATTATTAGAAGTAGCATTAAAAAATGTAATTACAATTACAAACAACTTTTTAAATCTTTGCTTGCAGGAGGATGGTCTGTAATACTATGTCCACATGGCATTGTATACAGTGTTAAATTTAATCTTCGTGCTGAAAGTCCCCGGGATTTTGCTGACCTTCTCCTGTCCTGGAAGCACATGCCAAACGTCTGTGTTTACGATTTTGCGAGGGGTTTGGCAGCACACACCAATTTGCGGGTTCCTGATAAACTGCCATTTCATCCACATGAAGGTCGACTTGCTGAGCCCACTGAGGAAAATGTCAAGGCAGGACAGGATGGAAGCCTGAAAGTGAATCTTCCATGGCTACATGAAAGGATGGATAGTGTAAATGAAAATCCTCATCCTGTCACTGGATCATCTGACCATTATGTCCTGTATGACAGATTTCATGAGGGAAATACAAAAGATCCCAAGGACATATTACGCAGAATTCAACTTGTCCCAGAGCTGAAAGGCTGGCTGAACAGTCAAGTTGTTGAACAGTTCTTTGCAAACATGAGGAAAAGCAATTACTTTTTAAGTAATATGAGTCCATCCACACATGTGTTTCTGATGAGAAATATAAATCATCATTATAACACTGTCACCAACAAGAAACTTCTGGAGAGGCAGCTAAGACATGGTCGACTTGGAAAGATCAATATCTCATTGTCGGCACTGGGTCAAGCTGTCGTAGGTAAGTACATGCATTGTGTCATGACCAGAACGCTACCATTGTTTACATGTTAGGTTTGTTCCTATCTGTGTGTATATTCTTTTCTTTGTGTACCTAGCCCCACTGGTGTGCAATAAACCCAGAGAAATCACAGAAACGGTGTTGAACCCAGCACCTTCAGCGTCTGGTGACACTGGTAAAATTTCTTATTTTGAATAGTGATTCTCATATATAGGTGAAATAATAATCTTGCATTCATTATCTTGTTGTAGTTGATGGCTCATAAAAGAATTTGTTACATGCTGTTTCAAATGAATTTCCTTATAGAAATCCCTATAGAACCTCAGGAAAGAGTTGACAACAAGAAAGCCAATAGAAGGTCAACAGATGCAACTTTTCCTGACCTGTGTGGACCACCGTGCGAAGCTCTGACAAAGCCTGAGAACATTTTGGCCAGCCGTTCATCATGGTGTTTTGTACCGCACCCTGGCCAACAACAGCTTGTATGTTAAAGTTTTCAGATGTCGCAAAGTGCAACTTTTAGTGCTTATCTGATTTGGTCATCCACAGTCTATGACACCTATCTGTTTTTTTTTTAGCTCAACTATGTTCTGGACATCAGCAGACCCAAAGATGAGCTGATTGTTGAAACGTCTTCTGGATGCCTCACGCGGTCAGATCTTTGGACACTGGGTTTAAACAAAGAAATGGAATCGACTGTAAGTATTTTTTTTCTACGAATATGAAAAAATAAAGTGTACATTCATTGTTATCATGATTTTTTCTGTTTCAGATTGGAAATGGCTGTTTCGAGCTTATCACTAAAATTGTTCAGTCAAAGGTACTGTATGTTGTATATGATGATTGTCAAGCTTTAATTGAAAGAGTTGTTGTTTTAAATGTTTTTTTTTTTTAACATTCTAGGGGATAAGCATTTACATAGAAAATCTGTATGTCACCCGGACTTGGCTTGCACCCTATGGCTGTGATCCACTGCAGTCCTTTCCTGTAAGTGTACCGTCCTTTAAAGAAACAAGCAAGTAATCAAAATGATTTTTTTTTATAACTTTGGTGCGAGTTCATATACAGGATACTTAAAAATACAATTCTGTTTCAGACTGATGCTCAGAGGATGGACATCATAGTTCTCCCTCTCTGGACACCTGGTCATTTCCAGTTGTGTGTAAGTCTTGTTTTTTGACACGTACAAACTGTTAGAATTTTGCTATGTGTCTGAGATGTATTCAAGCTTTTATGACGCAGTTTCAAAAGTCTTTGATTGTGATCGCTTGCAATGACATTGTTTTTAGGTTTGAAGTCATGGCTAACTGTCTTTTAGGTACTGAAGCCACCTAAAAGAGAAATCCTCTTTCTTGACCCATTATACACCAAGGCAGGATTTGGTGACCAACAATATGTTTCACTTTTGAGGTCACATTTTTATAAGCATTTTTGGTTTGTTCCGGAGTTTTCAGGAACCTGTTCAGTGTTCCAGGTTAAGTGCATCCCAGATCATGTTCTGCTGATCTTGAGTGTTCACACATACAGTACACTCACATGCTTTTTCTATAAACTATATCAGCAAGTTTCTGTGTGGAGTTTGCATGTTCTCCCCGTGTTTGCGTGGGTTCCCTCCGGGTACTCCGGCTTCCTCCCACCGTCCAAAGACATGCAGCTTGTGGGGATAGGTTAATTGGATAATCCAAATTGCCACTAGGTGTAACTGTGTGAATGAATGTGAGTGCGAATGGTTGTCTGTCCCTGTGTGTTAGCCCTGCGACAGACTGGCGACCTGTCCAGTCTGTCGCCCTATGACAGCTGGGATAGGCTCCAGCTCCCCCCGTGACCCTGAAAAGGATAAGCGGAAGCGAATGGATGGATGGATATATCAGCATGATGCTTCAACATTTTATTCTCATCTTCAAATTATGATCAAGTCAGTGATACTGTCTTTAGATGAATTTCAGACATAAATAGGGTCTTCCAGTGTTCTATTTTAACATAAAACACCATTAAAAATTAGTTTATAAAATATGCCAACCTTAACTTAAAGCTGTTAATGCTTTATTTTGACCAACTGTGAGCATGTGACTGTACTTTTTCATTTTGTTATGCTGTTTTTTTGAGGTCGTGTTCCTAAGGCCTGTAGTTACAGTTGGTGCTATTAGCAATAAACATTTCACACCCATCATGATGACATCTGTTAACTTGTGAATGTAACTGTCTTTAAAAAAAAAAAGGAATCTTGCAGTGAAGATCATTCCCGGGCAGTGGTCAGAAAAAAAGAGCTTTGACTTGAAGGTATGTGCTAGTTTAAGTGTATGGTGAATAATATGAATTACACTAGTCTTCTTTTAAGGGATTTTATTAACGAGCCTTTATTTTCAATGTAATACAGGGTTTTCCAAGCCAAGACTATGGAGTTGACTGTGGGATCTTCATGCTGATGGTAATTTTTCTCTTCTCTTCTTGAGATTCAGAAGCTAATTTAAGCTTGTAAAAAAAATGACATTTTTATTTTTTCTTCCAAATAGTCTGCTCTGTACGTGGCACTGGATGCTTCATTTGACTATACTATAGTAAGTATTCTATTTACTTTCACAGCAATGGAGTCTTGAATCCTTTGAAAGTTGTTAAATATGTTTCATATTAATATTTTACAGTCAGACATGCCCTACTTGCGTAAATGGTGGTGCTTGCTGTTGATGGAGAACTTTGATCTCAGGAGGTATTTATATTTTGACTTCTGTTCTATGTTGTGTCAAAGTTTACACACCTTAACAATATCAACATTTTCTGTTAAGCTCTGGCAAGCTATTTGCACACTGGAGAGAGGAAGCCAAAGCTGTGCTTGAAGGACAACACGTGCCCATTTTCAGACTGAAAAAGCGCAAGTTCCAGGAAGTCGGTCAGGTCAGTATTCACTTTAACCAGTAGTGTAATTACATGGTTAGTGACATTTGAATAACTGTTAAAAAACTGTTCTGCAACAGAGAAATAACTATGTTTTTATCCCCGTTTGCCTGACACAGGAGCCAGCAGTTGTTGAAGATCTGCGTCCTGCTGTGCAGTGGGTTGTCCAAAATAAGGCACTTTTCCGTGGACACGTAACAATGCCCAAATATGTGTCCTTAAATCAAGGGGACCAGCAGAGGGTCTTAAGAGACATGTCAGAGGAAGAAGACACTGGAGCAAGGGACTTGTTCCTCTTTGTTTTTCAGTTTGCAGAGGACATGGAGCTCTTTTTGAAAGCATGTGCTGATGAGCAGGGACTAAGGGTCAGTGCTATGTTTGACATGTGATGGACAAATGAAGGCACTGGCTGTGTTTGTTTGTTTGTTTGTTTAATATGTTGTTGTTGTTGTTGTTTTTTTGCGTAGTACAAAATTCCAATTAAACTTATTTCAAAATGTTGTTCACTTGATTCTGTGTCCATACTTATAATAAAGGATTACAGTGTAACAGCATTAAATCAGAATCAGAATCAGAATACTTTATTGATCCCTGGGGGAAATTATTTTTTGTTACAGTGCTCCATTTTAAACCAACATTAAGACAAGACAGACAATACACTAACTAAGAATAGTACAATATATACATATATATACATACATACATACATAAGTCACTCATAAATAAATAGCTGTAAAAGAAACATGTGTAGTTGTAGCAGCAAACAGTGTGTTAAGTGGATGCGTTGTACAGGGAGATGGCCACAGGCAGGAATGATTTCCTGTGTCGTTCAGTGGTGCTTTTCGGTAATCTCAGTCTCTCACTGAGCGTGCTCCTGTGACTGACCAGCATGTTATGGAGTGGGTGGGAGGTGTTATCCAACATTGTCTTTATCTTGGACAGCATCCGCCTCTCCGACACCACCTTGAGGGAGTCCAGCTCCATCCCCACAACATTGCTGGCCTTACGGATTAGTTTATTAAGTCTGTTGGCATCTGCGACCCTCAGCCTGCTCCCCCAGCATGCAACAGCATAGAGGATCGCACTGGCCACAACAGACTCATAGAAAATCCTCAGCATTTTCTGGCAGATGTTGAAGGACCTCAGTCGCCTCAAAAAATAGAGACGACTCTGGCCCTTCCTGTAAAGTGCTGTGGTGTTTTTAGCCCAGTCCAGTTTATTGTCAATGTGTACTCCAAGGTATTTATAGTCCTCCACAATGTCAACACTGACCCCCTGGATTGAAACAGGGGTCAAGTGTTTCCTGGTCTTCCTGAAGTCCAAGATCAGTTCCTTGGTCTTTGCCACGTTGAGCTGCAGATGATTCTGCTCACACCACGTGACAAAGGAGTCGACCACAGCCCAGTACTCTGTCTCATCATCCCTGCTGATGCATCCAACCACCGCAGAGTCATCAGAAAACTTCTGAAGATGGCATGTCTCTGTGCAGTGGCTGAAGTCTGTGGTGTAGAGGGTGAAGAGGAAGGGGGAGAGGACAGTCCCCTGTGGTGCCCCTGTGTTGCTGATCACCTTGTCAGACACACACTGTGGGAGACGTACATATTGTGGTCTTCCTGTCAGGTAATCAACAATCCAGGACACCAGAGAAGCATCCACCTGCATCGCTGCTAACTTATCACCCAGGAGGGTCGGCCTGATGGTGTTGAAAGCACTGGAAAAGTCAAAAAACATGACCCTCACAGTGCTCGCCGGCTGGTCCAGATGGGTGTAGACACGATTGAGCAGGTAGATGATGGCGTCCTCAGTTCCGAGACGAGGCTGATAAGCGAACTGAAGGGGATCCAGGTGTGGTCTTACTATGGGTCGCAGCTGGTCCAGGATGAGCCTTTCCAGGGTCTTCATGATGTGGGAGGTCAATGCCACGGGCCTGTAATCCTGGGGGCCACTGGGACGTGGCGTCTTTGGTACAGGGACGAGGCATGATGTCTTCCACATCACCGGGACCCTCTGCAGACTCAGACTCAGCATAAACAGTTTATGAAAGACTCCACACAGCTGGGGGGGCACAGGTCTTGAGGACAAGGGGACTCACTCCGTCTGGTCCAGCAGACTTGCCTGAGTGAAGTCTCCTCATTTGCATCTCAACCTGGTATTGAGTGAAGGTGATGGATGGGGGAGGGGTGTCAGGAATCTCACAGGAGGCAACAGCGCCATGTGAAGAGAGAGGCTGGCACAGTGGTGTGGCTCTGGATTCCAGGCTGACTACAGGTGAGGTTGTGGGGGTAGGAGCAGACACTGTGGTGTCGAATCTATTGAAAAACAGATTCAACTCGTCGGCTCTATTCTCACCTCCCTCAGCTCCCCTGCTGTTGGTTGGCCTGAATCCAGTGATGGTCTTCATGCCCCTCCACACCTCTCTCATGCTGTTCTGCTGGAGTTTCCACTCCAGTTTCCTCCTGTAATTGTCCTTAGCCTCTCTGATCTTGTCCTTTAGTAACACCTGGATCTTCCTCACCTCCTCTTTGTTGCCCCCTCTGAAAGCCCTCTTCTTGTTGTTGAGGAGGGCTTTGATGTCCTTAGTCACCCACGGCTTGTTATTTGGGTAACAATGAACAGTCTGAGCTGGAACAATGGAGTCGGTGCAGAAAGTTATGTAGTCTGTGATACACTCAGTAAGCCCATTGATGTCCTCGGCGTGAGGCTCACAGAGTGTTTCCCAGTCGGTCACCTCGAAACAGCCCTGTAGTTCTGCTAAGGCCTCCTCTGACCACCTCCTGACAGTCCTGGTGGTCACAGGTTCCCTCCTCACAATTGGCACATAGCGGGGGGTGAGGTGAATCAGGTTATGATCTGACCTACCAAGTGGGGGGAGGGAGGAGGAGCTGTATGCATCCTTGACGTTAGCATACAGTAAGTCTAAAGTTTTCTCTCCCCTGGTGGGACAGTCCACATATTGTTTGAATGTTGGTAGTGTATTGTCCAGTGATACATGGTTGAAGTCACCCGAGATCACAATAAAGGCACTCGGGTGCTGAGTCTGTAGCCGAGCTATGGCAGAGTGGATAGTGTCACATGCAGGTGTGGGGTTAGCAGAGGGGGGTACATAAACAGCCACCAAGATGACGTGAGAGAATTCCCTGGGTAAATAATACGGCCTGAGTCCAACAGCACACAGTTCAGTGTCCGGGCAACAAATCCTTTCTTTGATTGTTATGTTGGCAGGGTTACACCACTGGTTGTTAACTAAAACAGCAAGCCCACCTCCTTTCCGCTTACCGCTAGCGATGCTGTCCCTGTCCGCCCGAACAGTGTGGAAGCCTTCCACGGAAGCATTCTCATCGGGAATGTCCTGGTGCATCCATGATTCGGTGAAACACATCAGGCTACACTCTCGGTATTCCCTCTGACTCCGTACCAGTGCTGAGAGCTCGTCGATTTTAATTGCCAACGATCGCACATTACCCATCACGATAGACGGCAGACACGGTTTAAACCTCCTCCTCGCTTCGAGCCTCCGCTGTCTCACCGTCACCTTTTTTCTTCTCTTCTGTCCTTGACCTCTGCATCCCCGATGTGTTTTCCTCCAAATTTCAGCTGGTACTTCTGAGGGCCTGGCCAGCGAACCGGCCGGCATCAGGGCGATCAGCTGATCTCTGGAGTAAACAGTCCATGCGTGTAGGAGATGTGCCGCGGTCCCGTTCCTTGATAAAAGTAACAGTTCCACGGCCACCAGAAGAACAAAAACTCTCTCAATCCACATGATTGAGTAAGAGATAGAAAACGGAGGAAAATACAAGTCAGGAAAAAAAAGAATACGTAGAAAAAAAAAAGCTAAACTAAGAGAAAAGCAGGAGCGACTGTAACAGGCTGCACGCTGGTTGGCGCATGCGCACTAAATGTAAATGTAACAGCATTTTTTTTAAACTTGTAATTTCAAAATAAAAAGCTTATTGTTGATATTAACAGTAAAGAATTGTAATCAATAATATTTTTATACATTTTAAACATTAACACTCTGGGCTCTATCCTGGCCATCTGTGGACACTTCACTTATTCTTTTTTTTGACTACTGCACTGCAGTGGACCAAAAGAATGACACGGGTTTGATCTTAAGGATCTAATAGTTGTGTGTGTTGTGCATGACATTGCCACACAAATATGTATTTGCAAGATAGAGTAGAATAAATTATGACGCATGAAATATTACATAGGCTGCAGGGAATTTCTGTTGATACAGACTATTGAGCTTTGAGTTTCCCAGTCAAACTTAGCTTTGAAGCACCCGCTAAAAACACTTTTACTCTTGTACATTTCATAACAAGACACCATAGCCAAAATATTAACAAAATATGTATTATTAAAAATTTAAAAGCTGCAGCACATACAGCAACAAACACCGTTATTAAATGTGTCCTGGAGTTTATGCAGGTGCAGAAAGTGCTGCTGCTGTAAGTCAGCCTAACAGCTTCCAGATCACTTATTTTTCTGGAAAGATGGTAGGAAGGCCATCACTGCTCATTTCTACAGTCTCCCAGATCTTGGAATACAATCCCTTTGTACCATGAAACCACTTCGCAGTACTAGGAGTCCACTAAAACCTATAAAGAGAGTGATCCTGGAAGAAATGGGGCACACACTAGTGACCTCAACAATTGCAAGACAGCCTTTTCCCCGATGCTCAGATGGGGAAAAAAAGGAAGTTTCATGAAAACATTAGGACTTTATCACCGTTTTATCTTCAAAGTTAATGGTAATATATAACCTAACTGGCTATAAAGAGTAAAAAATGTATATACAATTTTGATTTTGATGAAAAGGACTGGTACTAATTTAAAGAGTCACGTCGGTAAAAGTAGATAAATGTTTTAAGAAATATACATTTTATAGCATTTTGTGAACATACACAAAAAGTGGCCATTTTTGGCAACAAACAAGCTGAGAGAGAGTTTTATATTTTTGTCTCTCCTTGAACAAAAATAATAGTGCATAATAATCAATGTTTATGTTAATCAATTAAATGTCCCAGACTCTACTATTACTAATACAGCAGCCCCTCGTTTATCGCTGGTGTTACGTTCAAAAAATAACCCGCGGTAGGTGAAATCCATGAAGTAGCCAACTTTATTTTTTTTACAATTATTATAGATGTTAAGACTGTAAAACCCCTCACTACATGCTTTTTACACTTTTCTCAGACAGGCATGAATATTTTCACACTTTTCTTTTTTGTTTAAACACTCTTAGAGTTCAAACCTTCGTAGAAACATAAGTCCAGTGCAAAACGTTTCGTCGGCATTGTTGTGTTTGTTTGGGAGAAAACTTACAAACATACAGTACAGCACTTCAGAGTTACACTGCTATGTAAATTCGACAAGCTAAACGCATTCTGTACTGTACAGCAGGAGTCCCCAAGCTTTTTGCACCACAGACCACTTTAATGTCAGACAATATTTTCAGGGAACGAGCTTTAAGGTGTCGCGGATAAATACAACAAAAGAATAAAAAAAAGAAACTGTGGTATTTTGTAAATATAATAATAAACGTGACTTGAGCTGTACGCCAACAACAATGACAGTGACATTCTCCTCTCTGCTTTTTAATGCTCTCTGGTCGCTATGGTAACGCGTAAATAGTTCTTTCAAAATAAGACACACAACTACAACCATACATTTCACACCGGAGGATCAACTCTCGCGGAACGGTACCAAAAGACTCACGGACCGGGACCGGTCCGTGGGCCTATTAGGGACCGCTCCAGTACAGGAGACACTGGACTAGATTGATTGACAATGGTCTACAGCAATCAGAACGCACAACGCGATGTACTGTAAAAAAAAAACATAAATGTGTCACTTTTGGCCACGAATAATTTAGGGGATGGTGAATTTTTTTTGAACAAACCCAGAGTGTTAAAAACCCCCACTTAAAACCATTTTTATTTCTCAGCAGCATCAATAGTAACAAAAACGCAATTTAGTTTTCGCTGTCAAAGTCGATTTAACTGAAGTTACGTGTTTCCGGTTACTGTGGAGGTCACGTGTTTCCGGTTACTGTGGAGCTCCACAGTGGCTGCAGCCAGGTCCTCTTGGAGGGAGGGGGTTAGTGAGTCCTGAGTGATTCGTTCGCTCTATGATTCAGCACAGGAGGGAGGGGGTTAGTGAGTGAGTGATTCGTTCGCTCTATGATTCAGCACAGGAAGGGAGGGGGTGAGTAGCTCACATGTCTGTTAGCATGTTAGCAGAGCGATGCTACTGTGAACCGAGGAGCTATTGTCTTGATGTGAGCTTCTACTCAGGGTTTTTTCTTCCAGTTCAGAGCAGAAATTGTTTTGTTAAGATACTGGATGTTGTGTTTTTCTCCACAATTTTAATTATAAGCTAGATAAATCGCTGCTAACAGCAACAGGGATGAGTTAGTGAGTCAGTTGGGCTTGTGAATCATGATTCATGAGTCAGTAAAGTGATTCTCGAGTATTGAACGATTCGTTCATGATTCGCGCATCACTAATCCACCCACTGTTATCATCTTCAATGCTCATAGAGTAGAGCAGCTATCTGAACGTCACCCCAACAGAGGTCGATTATCTTGTTAATAATTTTACCTCCTCACTACGTATGACTCTGGATACTGTAGCTCCGGTGAAAACTAAGGCGTCAAATCAGAAGTACCTGACTCCGTGGTATAATTCTCAAACAAGTAGCCTAAAGCAGATGACTCGTAAGCTGGAGAGAAAATGGCATGTCACAAATTTAGAGGATCATCATTTAGCCTGGAGAAATAGTTTGTTGCTTTATGAGCAAGCCCACCGCAAAGCCAGAACATCTTACTATTCGTCACTGATTGAAGAAAATAAGAACCCCAGGTTTCTCTTCAGCACTGTAGCCAGGCTGACAAAAAGTCAGAGCTCTACTGAGCCAACCATCCCTTTAATGTTAACTAGTAATGACTTCATGAACTTCTTCACAAATAAAATTTTAATCATTAGAGAAAAAAATTACCAATAATCATCCCACAGATGTAATATTATCCAGAGCTACTCTTAGTACCATTGATGTTAAGTTAGACTCTTTTTCTCCAATTGATCTTTCTGAGTTAACTTCAATAATCACTTCCTGCAAACCATCAACGTGTCTTTTAGACCCCATTCCTACAAAACTGCTCAAAGAAGTCCTGCCATTAATTAATTCTTCGATCTTAAATATGATCAACCTATCTCTAATAATCGGCTATGTACCACAGGCCTTCAAGCTGGCTGTAGTTAAACCTTTACTCAAAAAGCATCTCTAGACCCAGCAGCCTTAGCTAATTATAGGCCAATCTCCAATCTTCCTTTCATATCAAAAATCCTTGAAAGAGTAGTTGTCAAACAGCTAACAGATCATCTGCAGAGGAATGGTTTATTTGAAGAGTTTCAGTCAGGTTTCAGAGCTCATCACAGCACAGAAACAGCTTTAGTGAAGGTTACAAATGATCTTCTTATGGCCTCTGACAGTGGACTCATCTCTGTGCTTGTCCTGCTAGGCCTTAGTGCAGCATTCGATACTGTCGACCATAATATCCTATTAGAGCGATTAGAACATGCTGTAGGTATTACAGGTACTGCACTGCAGTGGTTTGTATCATATCTATCTAACAGACTCCAGTTTGTACATGTAAATAGAGAGTCCTCTTCACACACTGAGGTTAATTATGGAGTTCCACAGGGTTCAGTGCTGGGACCAATTCTGTTTACATTATACATGCTTCCCTTAGGCAGCATCATTAGAAGACATAGCATAAATTTTCACTGCTATGCAGATGACACGCAGCTCTATCTATCTATGAAGCCAGATAACACACACCAATTAGTTAAACTGCAGGAATGTCTTAAAGACATAAAGCCGCAAACTTTCTGCTTCTTAATTCAGATAAAACTGAGGTTATTGTACTCGGCCCTGAAAATCTTAGAAATATGGTATCTAACCAGATTCTTATTCTGGATGGCATTACCTTGGCCTTCAGTAACGCTGTGAGGAAACTTGGAGTCATTTTTGACCAGGATATGTCCTTCAATGCACATATTAAACAAATATGTAAGACTGCTTTCTTCCATTTGCCCAGTATCTCTAAAATTAGAAATATCCTGTCTCAGAGTGATGCTGAAAAACTAGTTCATGCTTTTATTACTTCCAGGCTGGACTACTGTAATTCATTATTATCAGGATGTTCAAAAAACTCACTGAAAAGCCTTCAGCTAATCCAAAATGCTGCAGCAAGAGTCCTGACAGAGACTAGAAAGAGAGAGCATATTTCTCCTGTTTTGGCTTCCTGTTAAATCCAGAATTGAATTCAAAATCCTGCTCCTGACATACAAGGTCTTAAATAATCAGGCCCCATCTTATCTTAATGACCTTGTAGTACCATATCACCCTATTAGAGCACTTCGCTCTCGCTCTGCAGGCCTACTTGTTGTTCCTAGAGTATTTAAAAGTAGAATGGGAGGGAGAGCCTTCAGTTTTCAGGCCCCTCTTCTGTGGAACCAGCTTCCAGTTTGGATTTGGGAGACAGACACTATCTCTACTTTTAAGATTAGGCTTAAAACTTTCCTTTTTGCTAAAGCATATAGTTAGGGCTGGATCAGGTGACCCTGAATCCTCCCTTAGTTATGCTGCAATAGAGATAGGGATTCCCATGATGCATTGTTTTTCCTTTCCAGTCACCTTTCTCACTCACTATGTGTTAATAGACCTCTCTGCATTGAATCATATCTGTTATTAATCTCTGTCTCTCTTCCACAGCATGTCTTTATGCTGTTTTCCTTCTCCCACCCCAACCGGTCGCAGCAGATGGCCTCCCTGAGCCTGGTTCTGCCGGAGGTTTCTTCTTGTTAAAAGGGATTTTTTCCTTCCCATTGTCGCCAAAGTGCTTGCTCATAGGGGGTCATATGATTGTTGGGCTTCTCTCTGTATCTACTGTACAATACAAAGCGCCTTGAGGCAACTTTTGTTGTGATTTGGCGCTATATAAATAAAACTGAATTGAATTGAACTGATAATGATTTTTCCCTTTAATTGTTCAGAACTTTGAGCCTATACCACAGATTTTATGTTCTTAAGGTTTTCTCCAGGGAGCTTTCCATCCTCAGTTCAACAGAAAAACAAGCCATACATGTGTTCTAGTCTGATTCAAGCACTGGTTTTGATTAGTGGACCAAAGGTGTGTTTGATGTGATTTTTGTTTGTTTTTAGTCAGTTTCAGCTTTTTTCAACAACAGTAATTTGAACAAATGTTGACTTTTTTCCACTGAGGATAATTTTCTAATTTGAAACCGCATCAGAGGCTTTAAGGGTGCAGTGAGTCTTAGATAAAGTACCCTCCTTTTCAGCTAGTCTCTCACATTAACTCATCTTCACTTTCAACCTTATGGTCCTTCTCAGTCAGAAGGGTAATTACTGTCTCCCTCGTTCACTCACTGAGTTTCCAAGTGTCTCTTGCACTTTTTTTTCATTTACTCAGTTTCATTCTCTTTCTAGCTGGCTTGTGTGTCAACCTCTCCGCAGAACCATCGCTCTGCACTTTCATTTTCTAATTTGTTTCCTGTCCCTTTTTTGCAGCGACAGCAGGAATTACAGCCTCACAGAGCCTTTCAAAAAAACAGAAACCCTGTATTGACAGATCAATCAGCTAAAGCCTTGGCCAAAAGACTTACAGTGTTTGACACTGTGTGTGTGTGTGTGTGTGTGTGTGTGTGTGTGTGTGTGTGTGTGTGTGTGTGTGTGTGTATTTGCACATGTCCACCAAAACTTTAGAATGTGACTTTCTCTTGATTTTATTTTAACTCTCACCATTTCACATCACATTTAATTGCACCTTGCAACACTTTATCAGTACACTAAGGTTTATAGTTCAACAAAGCACAAAACACTTTTTGCCCAATTTCTCATTACCTCTGCCAAGGTGGTACTTCCTTTTGTTAGTGTTTGTGTGCGTGCGTATCATCATTCTGTCTGTAAACACCATAGTTTTGAATGAATTCTGATAAAACCTTTGTAAGGGTCTTGAGTGGGGTCATGTTAACAACACATTGATATTTCCCTTATATTCACCAAGGTCTTCAGGCTCGGTTCAAGTGTGATATGTATTCCCAACATATAGAAATTACATATATTTAAATTATTGTGGCATTTGACCTCTGACCTCTCCTTTAAGGTAAATTGATCTGAAGGTCAAACTGATAACAATTATGTTTGCCCTGAAAGATCAAACAGACTTAAGAAACTTAAGAAAACCCCATCAAATAGAAAAACACACAAAACACAACAGAAGTTGAATAAAACAATAGAAGATTTTTAAGGACATAATAATGTTATGGACAGGGGTGCCAGATAAGAAGTTGCAACGTGTGTTTGCGTACATATAAAAGGCACCGTTTTTGTCCGCTAGAGTGGGATTTTCACGGCATATTCTGCACCACATCTCTGTGCATTAGTGATGGGTCGGTCGCAAACGAAATGGCTCTTAGAGCCGGGTCTTTGACGTGAACGACGCGAGCCGTTTTTGTTTATTTTTCTTTCTCTCACCCTCTCTCTCGTACTTTTTTCCGCTTCACTCAGCATGCGAGCCTTGTGCTTTACGCTGGGCAGAGGGGTGAGGGGCGGTAGTTACACTCAGTAGCACAGGAACAGAGCGGGAGGGAGAGAGAGGGAAAGAGAGCCAGGGACAACAATATCACATTAGAAAGGTATAGTAATCATCCACAACTATTTTCAGTTGCGGATGATAAAGGATTTTGAAAGTTTATTCATGCATGACAGAGAATATGCATGTTCTTTTTGTTTTCATATTTTAATTTAATTTGTGTTGTGGTTTGCAGTGTTTTGTGTTGTTTCACTTTAAATTTGTAAAAGGAAAAAGCTGAAAATTTAAATAGTTAAAAGTTGAAATGTGAATAGTTGATTTATGTATTATACGATTTATTTATTACATTTTATGTGGAGTGAATAAATAAAAGTATATTTACGGTGGCCCCTACAGACAAAGCACGTACAAACTTCAAATCACGTATGAACCCTGAAGCACGTACAAACGTACAGACTCCAAAACACATAAAAAAACACGTAAAAACTCAAAATACGTACAAAAGACAACAGAAGTGCTCCAGGATGATAGGGGCAGTGTTGAGCTTTTGTTACCTAGTGGCTACACAAGCCAGCAAGTACCAACGACCGGATTTGGTGTGTGGTAGTAACAGGTAAATGAACATATATTTTTTTTATTATTTGACTATATATGAATGCTTGTGCATAAATACACAAACAATACACATATGCTTTCAATTGTGTAATTTAAGTGATCTAGTAGCTCTGTTTTGGAAGTTCAGTTCATGCTAGAAATGTGTTTTGGAGTTTGTACGTGCTTTGTCTCTAGGGGCCACCGTAAATATTTATATATAAACATATATAAATAAAACCACTTTTTTTTACATTAGTAATTCCTTTTTGTGCATAATTTTATATTATTGTTAATAATAAATTAATTAAAGCAACAAAACAACCTGAAGAGCTGGTTCGGAGCCGAAAGAGCCGGTTCTCTAAAAAGAACCAGTAGTTGTTTGAAGCCAGCTCACCTTCTCCACTTTTCCGAGAATACGTGCTTCTTTTGTGGTTCGGACTCCTTCTGACATTTCTTTGGAGGTGGAGGAACACCAAAGTAATTGCTTAAAGGAGCTTGCTTCTTCGACATCTTTAAGAGTTCTAAACAAATGTCTGTCCTCCTCCAGAAAATCTTATGTACGCAAACGCGCGTTGCAACTTCTTATCTTTTATTTTGACAGCCCATGCGCACCTGCGGACCACCCTGGTTATGGATCAGCTGCAGAAGTGACAGAAACCAAAACATCATTAGTGTTGTCAGGGAGACCAAGATACAAAGCAATGTGCATTTTGATTCATATAATACTGTACATGTTTGCTAGAAAAGCGAGAAAAGAAAATGCATGTGGCATTTCACTATTTAATATGCAACTTTTTATACAACAAATATGTGTGTGTGCTGCAACTTTGTCAGATCCCTGCTGCATCCTCCCATTAAGTGCAAGGAGTCCTTTAGCATTAGTGCTCTGATGCACAGGACTGAATGGCCCTGTTTTACAGATGTGAAAGGGGAAGGGGCTTGCATCCCTGTCGAACCCTAGTGTTTTCCATCCGTTCAGTCACCTTTGGTGGGTGGTTGGGTTTATGCTTTAAAAACAACTTTTTTAGGTTTTAGCACTAAAAGGTTCTTGGTTTGGTTTAGGAAAAGATAGAGGTTTGGGTTACAACACACCCTTGACTGCAGGCAAAAGACAAGTTAGGAGAGACCAGACACTCCTGCTGACACATCAAAACACACATTTTGAGTGGATGTGCATTGGTGAAAAAAATCATGACCAAAAACAGTATTAAAATTGAAAAACTGTGAATAGAGCTGTAGAACATATAGAAAATAAATGTGACACACACAGTGAAATGCCTTTATAGCAATAAGAGAAGCAGAGAGAGATGGACAGCAGGGATAAGTCATGAAGTCATGGATGGAGTCATTGTGGTAGGAAGGAGATAAAGAGGGATGAAGAGGACCAGAGGATCACCTGTTATCCTTCACATATAAATAACAAAATCCTCCAGATGAGCACTCATGCAGAGAAAACAAATCCCACAATAAAACACAAAAATACACGTTTTGTACCTTCCATTCAGTGTCTGGTGATCCTGTGAGCAAGTTTGATATTTCTGTAGCGTTCTTTCAATAACAGCAAAGGTGAAAACCGCTATGACAAGAAACGTGGGAGGGACACACCAGGCATGACAGTTTTGGAGTTCTATCCTTTCAGCTCTGATTTAGCTGATATATTTAAACTTGATGTGAAGGACTACATGCCCTCTTTGGTGAAGAAATTCTATAGCTGTCCGGGCACACCAAGTTCTTTCAAAGCCTCAATGGATTAAATGACAAATGCAAAAGGAAAGTTTGTTTTTCCAGGATCCTGAGACATTTTATGACATTTTACTGATATGACTTTTATTCATCTCAAATCAAATCACTTTTATTGTCACATCACATGTGCAGGTACACTGGTACAGTACATGTGAGTGAAATTCTTGTGTGCGAGCTTCACAAGCAACAGAGGTGTGCAAAGTACAATAACAAAAGAACAAGCAAATATAAGAATGGCTAAGTCTGAGAATGATATGACTGAATGTGTATACTAAATATGTATGTCTACGTGTGTATATATGTGTGTGTGTGTATATACATATTTTACAAATTAAATAGAGTAAAAATAAAGTAAATATATAAAATATACAGAGGTTGGTAGTTGGATATTGTGCAAAACAAGTGGCATTTATATACAGTATGGAGTGCATAATGTTGAAGTTCCAGTAGTGAAGGTGAGGTGTCTATGACGTGTTCAGCAGACTGACGGCCTGGTGGAAAAAGCTGTCTCTCAGTCTGCTGGTACGGGACCGGATGCTGCAGAACCTCCTTCCTGATGGAAGTAGTCTGAACAGTTTATGGCTGGGGTGACTGGAGTCCTTGATGATCCTCCCCGCTTTCCTCAGGCACCGCTTCCTGTAGATGTCCTGGAGGGAGGGAAGCTCACCTCCAATTATCCGTTCAGAGCACCGCACTACTCTCTGGAGAGCTTTGCGGTTGTAAGCGGTGCTGTTGCCGTACCAGGTGGTGATGCATCCAGTGAGGATGCTCTCAATGGCACAGCGATAGAAGGTCCTGAGGATGCGGGGGCTCATGCCGAATCTTTTCAGTCTCCTGAGAAAGAAGAGGCGCTGCTGCGCCTTCTTCACTGTTTTGTTTGTGTGTACTGACCACGTAAGATCCTCAGCCAGATGTACAGCAAGGAAGCGGAAGCTGCTCACTCTCTCCACAGCAGCGCCGTTGATGGTGATGGGGGTGTGTACTTCTCTGCACCTCCGGAAGTCCACTATCAACTCCTTTGTCTTTGTGACGTTGAGGGTGAGATGGTTGTCTTGACACCAGTGGGTCAGGGCGCTGACCTCCTCCCTGTAGGCCGTCTCATCACCGTTGGTGATAAGACCCACCACTGTAGTGTCGTCCACAAACTTTACAATGATGTTGGAGTTTCTAGTGGCCGTGCAGTCGTAGGTGTAGAGTGAGTATAGGAGAGGGCTCAGTACACACCCCTGTGGAGCACCAGTGTTCAGTGTGATGGAGGATGAGGTGATGCTGCCCAGTCTGACCGCTCATCTGATGTGCACACTGAGGTAAAGTGATAAAAGCAGATCTGATCTGAGCAGGCAAAGCAGTTTTCACCATCTGTAATTGCACTGTTAGCATTTCACCAGTTGTTTCCTGTGTTTGGAAGCTGCCGATGAGCTTTAAACAACCTACTGACAAAGAGTGACAGCTTGAAACTGTCAAATTAAAGCTGTTCAAAACAAGGGCTATTTAATTGAATCAATTAAGTGATTATATAGTTTAGTACAGTCAACATGAACAAGCGGGAATATTGTGGTCTTTCGTACCACAGTAGAATAGTAAATCAATGACAAAACATCAAGTAAAATTACAAAATGTTTATATTTCTTCAATTTGATTGTTTACCTCTGAATAGCTCCAAAAAGAAAAACAAAAGAAAGGTTTTGAAGTGGCCTAGTCAAAGTCAGGAATTGGAATCAACTGTGCTGACATCACCTAAAACAGGCCGTTCATGCCTGAAGACCCTCCGATTTAAAATAATTCTGCAAAGAGGACTGGGCCAAAATTCCTCCACAGAGATGTGAAAAACATATTGTCAGTTATAGGAAATGTTTGATTGCAGTTCTTGCTGCCAGGTGTGGCACAAAAAGTTAATCGGTTTAGCGTATAAATGTGCACTATATATTTTACCCATTAGCTTTTTGATTTGGTTAAAATGAACTCAGACAGGCCAGTTTACAGTGACCATCCAAGACTCTCAAGGCCTTTACACACCTGACCTGTAAAATCAATAAAAATATTTAGTGCATTTGAAATATTTTTACTCTTAACACAGCTGCCACAAATTCGTCCAGTGTATTTTCACTGGACGAATTTGTGGCATTTATTTATTTGAACCAAGATTTGACCAATCAGATCACTGCTTTTGGTAACAAGTGCATTCATAGCTCAAATATTGCACCACTACTACAGTAAATGTACAATAATAGGGAAATAACAAGAGTTCAAACTGTCCCACTCACATCCTTTCATATGTATGAAAGCTTCAACTCCTAGATCAAACCATGGTATTCTCCCTGCTGCTGCTTTCCCATGAGAGATGGATGAACCCAGAGTCTCCTCTTTTTTCCTTTTCTCCTTTAGGAGCAGGAAGACCAGTTCATAATCACTTCATGTCAACTTCATTTTTTACACATTGTGTTTTTTGAGGACAAATTTTCCACAAAAACACAGCAAGTTCAATGTGTATATAAGTTCCACGGCAAGTTTGGATTCATAAAATTCAGAATTTCATGTCAAGTTTACATTTAGAAAAGGAAGTCATTAATTCATTGAGTGGAATACGTTTTACATTACGGGCTGTTTATTTCGTCAGCATCACACTGACAACTTGGAGTGAAGAATTACTTTTTGCCACATAAAGCCTGCAGGGTTTTATGACACAATCTGAAACACAATTATCTGAACAATAGAAAAGACATCACCGCCTAAAGATGTTCAAGAACACTGTCAAACCGTGACTTCCTCGCACAGATACAACGACAGAAATAAAAATAATGTGTTTGATAGCGTATATGAGTCTATTATAGAAAACTGAGGATGCATCAGAGTGGGATATCTTATCTGTAGCTGACAGTCTTGGTCCATTTTCAGGTGTTCCAGCCACTATTTTAGGATATCAGATACTAATTTAATTAAAGTTAATGAAATGATTTGATTATCTAATCAGGTCCGAGTCAAAAATATTCAGTTTTAAACATTTAAGTTCTTTTACCATTTATGAGTGGGGACTTATAAAGATCAATACTCCGTCTTAGTTTGACCGCAACAGGAGCGCTCCAGCTCGCTTCTAGTTCTCATCTCCGGATTCTCTGCTGTAGTTTCATCCCCCAGTTCAATCTTTTTCCCTCATAAACATATATGTACAAATATGAGCACTCAGCCAGTTAAAGCTGTCACAGAGTCGAAATGCTGACAGCACATTTGCAGTGATTCAATGTTGAAAACTCACCTACACTGGTGTGTGTGTGTGTGTGTGTGTGTGTGTGTGTGTGTGTGTGTGTGTGTGTGTGTGTGTGTGAGTGTGAAAGAGAGAGGTAGGCCCTCACAAACACTGAAACACACATATGTGTGTATAAACAATACTTATGAAGGTTTAATTCATCAGTATTAACCCCTGAATTTGTGGATACTCTATTAGCAAATTCAGAAGTGCTTTAGACCATAAAAACACATAATGAAGGACTGTCTGTCTTTAAACATTTCAACACATTTTAGAAAGATGTGTCTTTTCTGGCTTTCACCTCCTGTTTGATTCAGCCAGACATCACTTCACCTGGATGTCAGCGTGTCTCCTAATACAGACAAATGGAGGTGTGGCTTTATGCAGACTGTAGGAAGGGAGTGTAGTCTGTGGATTTATACAGATTGAAAAAACTGACCAATAAACACATTTCATAAATCTGATGGTAATTTTACATGCTCTTATTTTATTTCTTATTTTTTGTGCGGTTTAGAACAATTCTAGGCGAAGCCTATTAAGAAGCAGACAGGAAGAATAATTCCACAACTTCATCCACAAGTTTTTTCACAATACTATAATACTATATACACAATACTATACTAATACTCCCAAAGATACTTAAGTATATCATGACGTTGTAGCTTAATAGGTCTTAAGCCGTAGATGTAAGGCTCTTCATTATCACTGCTCCACTGTTCAGGCATTGATAGATATCAATGGTCTGAAAAAAATAAAGAAAAAAATACACAACTGTCATCAGCTCACACAAACTCAAAAATTGCAAGACTCTGGAGCCTTTTTCTTTTAGGATCGTATTGCTCTGCTGACGATCTGCGTGCCATTCATACTCTTTAGTGCAGTTCCTAAAAACGAACGACTAAATCAAGAAGTAACCATGAAAACCGAGCGCTAAATCTGAAATTATATTGTTAAGCACCAGATCCTGCTTTAATTTGCAGGCTCATGTTCTGTGTCTCATAATGTTTGCCCATGTGTGCCTTTCATGTCTCTGTTCTAGTCATTTTCAATCTTATTTTATTCATCACTTACTGTCACTGTTGGTTTTAATTGTTTCTACAGTTGACTCAGTTATACTGTCTCTAAATTAAATTATCCCACTACATACTCTTTGTAGAACAGTCATATTGGTATAATAGCTAACTTTGCTTTAACTTAGTTGAAGTTAGTAAAGTTAGCTGGCTGTGAGGCTATTTCAGACCACAAATGAATTTCAGGTTATTCCAAGTAAACAGCAATCCTCATATGTTCAGCTATCTCACAAAGCCCAGTAATTATATAAAGGAAAACCTGTATGCATACAATTTTTTTCAATGCCCTGGTTCTGTAATTTTCTTTTATTATCAAGCCTATGATAAGATTTCAAGTGTTAAACATCTTCCATGCATCTTTAGTCTGGTTTCTTTACTTCAACGGCTCCTTGTCATCTCTGCCAGATGTGCCACGAGGAGTACTGCTTTCTGTCCACTAGCCCTCTGTGTTTGTGATGACTCTCACAGAAATGACTCTGTATTGTTCCAATTAATGTGAAAGAAATTAAACAAGGACCTGGCTTCACATCTCTATATCGCTGTTCTGAAGGTGCTAGTGCTAGAAAAAATAATATAGGAATAAGATGAATATTTTAACTTGCATTTTTTTATACTAGGTAATAACTGCAGCAATATTATGAAAGATAAACAATAACAAATAACTTACACTTCCTGAGTAACGTGGAACACAATGGAGGGGAACTCTGACATGTCTCTTTTTTTGGTTGAAATTCGATCCACCCTTGTTCTCGTCCTTGTTCTCGTTCTGCCTTTGAAACTACTTCATATTTCATAATTACAAGTGTGCTTGACTGGTTTTATTGGCTGTCGTAATTAGCCCGGGACATTAATAGGGTGTCTGCATGAGAGCTATTAAACCACAATGAATACTAAGTAAAACAAAATAAAAAAAATCAATCACCAGCAAATCAAAGTCTCTAAGAATGGAAATAAGCGGAGTCTCCAAGCAAAGGTTAAACCGTGTACTGTACAAGCAATTTGTATCTTTTAGCAACAGGCCTTTGGGACTCTGGGTTTAATCAAGGAATGACATCAATATAATGTGCATTAACTGAAGTACTTTACTTTATATATTCAACATTGTTAAAGTCAGTGAGTTTTAGTGCAGGCTTAGATTTTTCATTAAATTGCCATGAAAATGTCATTCAATCTGACATTTCACTCCCAGTTTTGGTGTCAGATGAAATCTCTTTTTGATTGTTTAGCTCAGATTTTCTCATTTGGATTAATTTCAACAACTTCAGGGCTCTGCACTATAAAGCAGGATTTGTAGTGTAGTAACACACTACATTGCAGCCTTTCAGCTTGTTATGCAAGTCATTTCTTTTTGGTATTTTAGTTGATGAATCCTTTGCAGGAGATAAATTAGATACCATTAGGAATCTAAACTGGCACTCTCCAATGTCACTCATAAAGTCCCGTAAAGTTTAGTTTTGCTTTAAAAGAAATGGACCAGTCCATATTCAGGACCAGTCTGGTTAGGACAGGGGTGTCAAACTCAAATACACAGTGGGCCAAAATTCAAAACTGGAACAAAGTCGCGGGCTAACATTAATATTTATTGAAAAAAAAGTCTTCCTCCAGATATAAGAATGAATCTTTTCTTATGGACTCAAATAAGTTTTGCTGGAAAACTGAATATGGAACAAGCAAAGCTTAATACTAAACAATATATATATTAGCTGTATAATACCAGTAGGCCAGCTCTAATAGTAATTTGGTATGGCTTCGCGGGCCAAATGTAATTAGGCTGCGGGCCAAATCTGGCCCGCGGGCCAGAGTTTGACACCTATGGGTTAGGACTTCTTGATGGGTGGCTGAGGTAAGCTGCAAGTTCTAGTGGGCTTTTGTTATATGTGATGCCCATATCCAACTCGTTCTCTACTCTGAATGATCTCTCCATCACAAAAAACATACTCAAGGGTAGTTGTTCATGGCAGCAGCCTAGCATTCAAGTAATGTCGAGACATTTTTCACCAAGTCGAACACTGGGGAGTCTCCTTATGGTCACTCTTCTGTAGACTGTGTGACGACTATAAAAGAGTCCCCTAAAAGGTCCATGAATTTGATGCTGCTCACGAAAAAAGTTGCAACACATTAAAACCAAAAAACACAGAAGGGACATGCATACTGTACAGTCAAGTGGAAACTTATTTGCTCCCTTCCTGATAGCTCAGTATTTTTGCATATTTGTCAAACTGAAATCATCACATTTTAATGTCAGACAAAGATTAAATGCTGACTTCAAATGGTGACTTCATCTATAAAGGGGGAAAAAACTATCTAAGAACCTCATACCAACAGTCACACATGGTGGCAGTAGTGTGATGGTCTGGGGCTGCTTTGCTGCTTCACAACCTCGACAACTTGTTGTAAGTGGCGGTAACAAAAATGCTCTTTACCAGAAACCCTGAAGTGAGTGTTTGGATATCAGTTCATATCCTGAGGCTCAAACACACCAGGAAGTCCAGCTCTGAATGGCTCAAAATAAACAAAATGAATGATTTGGAGTAGTCTAGTCAAAGTCTGGAATTAAAACCTACTGAAGTGTTGTGGCATGACCTTAAACAGGCTGTTCATGCTCAAAAACTCTCCAATATGGCTGAATTTAAATTACATTTCGAAGAAGAGTGGGCAAAATTCCTCCACAGCAATATGAAGGAGTCATTTTTGGTTATCACAAATGCTTGATTGCACGCTTTGCTGCCAAGATTGGTACAACCAGTCATTAGGTTTAGAGGGCAATTATATGAAGCACCTTCATGTGACTGTTGTTGTGAATTGGCACTATGTAAATAAAATTAAGCTGAATTGATTTTTTTCCACATAGAGCCAGGTAGATGTGGATAGCTTTTTTCCCCTTAATAAATTACATTGCCAAAAAAAACTGTGTTCTGGGTTATTGTCTAATATGGATGACCAGAAACTCTTCATTGTGACGAATATGTGAAAACTAAGAATTCAGAAAGGGGGCAAACCCTTTTCCATGGCACCATAGTAATGTCCAGTGTTGGGTAAGTTACTTTAAATTAGTAACTTAGTTACATTACTAGTTACTTCTATCAAAAGTAACTCAGTTACTTCAAGTTACTCGTTACTTTCAGAGTAACTAGTTACTAGGGAAAGTAACTTTGGTTTTACTCAGAATTCTCTTGTTAATGTGTTCCTTCCGTAACTGGATACCCAGCAAGATTGCCAGTCTTCTAGCTTGCTTACTTGCCACAAGTGCACTGTGCCACCTACCAATAGAAAGGAAAAAATAATGTGCACATTTCCACGAGAGAAATCCCACGCCTGATTCTATCCTAGCCTGCTTTTTACATCCAACACAAAAACTGCAGTTGTTGTGCTTTCGATTGTACTCAGAACTCGGAAATTCTGCCTTCTGAATAGGAAGATGTAGGTAACACCAGACTGCAGATGAGCTGCATACAGAGCTGGACTGGGACAGAAAATTGGCCCGGGCATTTTGACTAGAGACCGGCCCACCATTATAGGAAAAATCATAAAGCCTTTGAATGAAAACAAACACTGTTGTGACAGTGATGTACACTGTTCTGATGGTATATATGCATCAATCTATCAATTGTTTGTTGCAAGACTCAGATAATTATTTTTTTTAAAAGTGAGACATTTTAAATGAGAATAAGAAAGTATTTCCTTGTGCCCCCCTTTCCCTTTTAATGCCCTACATGCCCCCCTGGCAACACTTTGCTAGACCCGCCCCTGCACAGTTACCAGCTGTCAGCTACTTAGAAAAGGATCCTGGTGTTATTTGTCTCTCAGAAACAGTTCATAACTTCCCTTCAACTCATTCATGTCACCTAAAAGGTAAACCTGTTTCTCCATCACAGCTCTGATGATTCAGTAAGGACATCTCCTGGTTTCGTCTTCATGTTTCCCTCTCACCACATACTCAAACCCATATCAGGTTTACAGCTGTGGCTCCAGCAAACATCAGCTGATACTAGAAATGAATATTAAATAAATTCTAACAACAGCTGATCAAGCTTAAGCGTGCTGCTGTTGTTTAGCGCGACATCCGCTGGTTTCCTATTTCTGGCGCAAAGTGGGCGATAAATAAACAAGAGAGAAAAGCCGATCAGCTGATCATTGATCAGTTTAATGATTGAAGTAGAAACAGGAGAGGGAGGGTAAGAGGATGAGAGAAGAAGAGGCAGCTGTGCAGCAAAGACACAGAGTAACTCCAGCTTTGTGTCTTTTTCATTGTAGCTGAATTACGGGACAAACTGTGTTTCTTTTCACCTAAATACGAAACGCGTAATAATTTCTCTGAATACGAGACGATTCCGTTTTTTACGGGACGGTTGGCAACTCTAATAATTAACCTTATGAACAAAATAAAGTTCAACATCAGTAACTTCATAGCACCACCCAGCTGTATAGAAACTCCGTCATGCTAGCTAGCACACAGTACGAAAAAGTCAGCACAACGAAAATAAACTCCAACTAAACTTGGTTCATATCTGACCCAGATAGACTGCAGGTCATAACTTCTTACCTGAAGTTCAGTTCACCTGACACTCGGACCAGCGGCCGCTTCGGGTCTCTCCTCTTGCCTCCCTTTTCCTTCATGCACCTGCTGGCTTCCACCACTTGCTAATGTTATTGAATCTGTGAAAGCTCTGCGATAGCCACCACACGAAGTAACGAATAACGAGCCTATCTAAATCCCAGTAACGAGTAACGCCTTCCCGGTTTTGGCATAATAACTAGTTACCGTGCTTGTTACCACAATAATAACGTAGTTACTGTAACGCGTTACTGTAACGCGTTACTGTAACGCGTTACTTAATAACGCGTTAGTCCCAACACTGGTAATGTCTATGCATAAAAAACCCACTCATTTACACCTCCTACCCCAAAACTGCCCCAAATACCACTGTTTAACCAAATAACCCAGAGGATATGCGCAGGGTGATACAGATAACACAGCAGTAGGTTTTATTTATAATTTACAGACAAAGCATAGGCACTTATTGGGATCTCAGCTCTCTCTCTTTAACTTGTCTCTATATCCATCCATTTTCTTTTTCTTGCATGTCACAAGGGGGCTGGAGCCTACTCCAGCCGTATAAGGCTGACAGGCAGAGTACACAGTCATGCTCACGTTTGCAGCAACAGCCAATTTACAATCACTAATTACCAAAATGTCATGCATGCCTTTGGGCTGTGGGAGGAAGGTGGAGTACCTGGAGAGAAAATCCAAATTCGGCACAGAAAGCCCCCTGCCCGCCCGCCTCCAGGTAGGCTTTGAATCCAGGACCTTCTTTCTATGAGGTGACATCGCTAACCACAACATCACTCCACTAGCATCTTGTTACATATAACATTGCCAAACAGACACTGAACATTTGCTGGCTAGCTACAAACGACCAACAGTGCAGTACTGAAGAGAGGCCCTGAGGCAAAGCCTTGGGAGGTAGCATAAACTCCATACCCTTTCACCGGGGAAAAGAAGGCTTCAGTCCACGTCAAAATCAGTTGAGGCTGTTAGGCTACAGAAAGTTACATTACAAGGCACTTTAATACAGTATATGTTCTGAAAATGCTTGCACATCTGTGCTTGCATGTCATCAGTTAACATAATTGTGAACTACAGCTTGTCCAGTGAATGTTTCTGGTACATGTGCTGATCACAGATCTTCAGGAAGCCTCAACACCATGGAAATGCACAAAGACATAGAGATGTCTTGCTGCAGAATACGGTGAGGTTGTGTTCTGGGGCTGGTAGATGGATATGTGGCATTCCAGGTTTTAAGGTATTCATTCAATTAAAATTAAACTATTGCGGAAATATATTTTTATATCTTTATATTATATTTTTCCTTTCAGTGAAATTTATTGACAGACACAAAAATATAACCGCAAGGTCACCGTCAGGTTATAGTACTTTTTGGCAAATCATTATTATTCATAAAAAATTTTGTGGTGAAAATCAAAGCATGAAGCTTTTTTCCACCTTTTCAATTCAAGCTTAAAAAGTTAATCTACAATCACCTTCTGCAGTGCTTCTGAAGTGCTGAGGAGAGAGTGAAATGTTGTGAACTTCAGAAAATCACATCTCGCAATCAAGTCTCAAACGTTTTGAGGCAAAAAAAAAAAAAAAAGCTAATAAAGTTTCTTCCTGTGATTCAAGAGAGATTAAAACATATCAGGAATCTGACTTGGAGCGAAACACAAATCTAGCTATATTTTGCCCTCCTGACTGATTTCCAAGAAGGGTTTTTTTTTTTAAATATAAAGTCACCAGCCAGATCCTCACACTCATATTGCAAAGCTATGATGCAGAAATCCTTCTTCGGCAGTGCTTGTCTTATGTAAGAAATATGTGAACACACTGTGCGCATTTTGTGTTTTGTAGGAATCAGCCGGCCCGTCTTTCCTGCAGGATTAATAATAGCTCACAGCTGACACACATCTGTCCGTCTGTTGTTTGTCTTCCACTGAGCTCCTGACCCTGATTTAAATGTATAACTATCCTTTCTTCTGTGCTGATGTCTCATTGTGTAGTTGAAAGGCATCTGAAACAAGTAACTGGGTAAAAATCATGGACTCAAACGTGTCATGGTGATGTGACTCATCTATCAGACTTATCAGGCTTTCTTTCCCTTGGTTTTCTGGTTTGCTTTACAAGGTGTTGGGGTCATACTGTTCATAAGATTCATATGAAATCAATTCTAATATTTCCAAAGAGAACTAATACCAGGTTGAACACCCAAGACATCAGCCGATCCTTGACCAACCTATAAGTGGTAATGCATTGGGACTGTATAGAGATGTCAGCACCTTAGCAGTGAATCCACCACTATACCCTCTTGCAGCCATGATATTTTTAACAAGGTATGCTAACACTAACTATTGCTCGCTGCTCCTTGCAAATGTACTACCTAGTATAAAAATTATTGGCTGTTCCCAAAACCGGTGCCACACCAAAAAGCTCCTTGTGATTACTTTGGCTCTAGCAGATTCACATGAGGTTTGCATTAAAGATGGTTACTTATCTTCAAACATTCACCTTTTACTCTCCAAGTAGTGAAATTTAAACAGTGCATCACAAACTAGAGAAGAAGGCTGTTCACTTCCAAAGGAAAAGTCATGCATTGCTACTGCAATCAACACGTTTTAACATGTTTTAGATGCTTCTGGTTTGCATTGCACTCACTTTTTCAGTGAGTAGTGTTTTCAGAAAAGTCGGCATCCTCCTCCTAAACTACTGATCACTGTGGTAACATGCTAGTGGCCAAAGCAATCACAAGATTTACTGTGTAACACTGTGTAAGTCTTTGGAACCAATTTCAGCCAACCACTGTGCTCTAGAGCCCAGTGATATCCAGATGGCCACTGCCAAAGTCTCTAGACTGGTGAGACTGGAGCTTTTTTGGTTCATTTTCTTTGGTCTTTTTTTTCTTTATCTAATACATCAACAATGACAATCCAGGAAATGTGTGTGTATATAAGCGTGCAGACTTTCAGATAATTAGACACAGTAGAATTGAGGAAAACACCAACACAACAGTTTTTCATTAGTTTTTTTTACTCTGCAGTAGTTAAGCACTCCTCTGTGATTTGTGTTGTTTGTGCTGCCGTGCACTGACAATCAGTTCAATTCAATTTTATATATACAGCGCCAAATCACAACAACAGTTTCCTCAGGGAAATAATATCAGGTATACCCTACAATGATACAAAGAAAACAGAGAAAACACCAACAATCATATGACCCCCCTATGAGCAGCACTTTGGCAACAGTAGGAAAGAAAAACTCCCGTATAACAGGAAGAAACCTCCAGCAGAACCAGGAACTAGTCGTTGCCATCTGCAACGACTAGTTGAGGGTGAGTGGATGAAAACAGGCCAAAGACATGCTATTGAAGAGAGGCAGAGAATAATGATAACACATAATTAAATGCAGAGAGGTGTATTAACTAGAGATGGCACGATACCACTTTTTTATGTGGTAGAAAATGGTAGAAAAAGATCCTGGAGTAGAAAGTAATATTAAATACATTCTAACAACAGCTGATCAAGCTTAAACGTGCTGCTGTTGTTCAGCCGCTGGTTTCCTCTTTCTGGTGCAAAGTGGGCCAAAAACAAACTAGAGACACGGACTCGCGACAGAAAAGCCGATCAGCTGATCGTTAAGCAGTTTCATGATTGAAGTAGCAGCAGGAGAGGCAGTCGCTTGTTAAGCTTAACGCAGGAATGCTTTACAAACATTCAGAGATGGACTTACACACTTGCTTTACTTCTCTCGGGATAACTTTGTCGGAGATGAAATGCCGGGTTGCTAGCGAAGCTCCAAATGCTATCCAGACCACCGACAGGTCCCGCATGCCACAGCCGCTCTATCACGTGATGCATACTGCTCCGACGTGCTAACGTTCTGAGGCGAGTTACGGCGTGTTGCAAGTTTTGTGAGGTGCTTTCGTGATATTTAATGGATCGGATTACATTTTTTATTTTTCTCCGATATCCGATCCAGTAATTTAGGTCAGTATCGGACCGATACCGATACGTAATATCGGATCGGTCCATCTCTACTTATTACATAAAATAAGCAACAATCTCCTGTTATGTCTAGGGAAATGTTACATGTCAACGCTTTACACTTTCAATGGCAGAGAGTGTCGGCATGGGCTTTCAGTCTGCCTAATACACGTCAGGATGTGATGCAAGCATGTTTTACCCTAGAAGCACTTCTTTCAATTCATATCAGCATGACTCTTATCCCTTGGCAGTGACCCTTGAACACTGTGGTGCCAGTTCATTAACTCCCTCCCCGTCTTGGATGACTTTTAAAAAGGCACACAACGATTGGTCAAAGCACCATACAAGATATCACTTAGCATTTTTTAAAACCTCTCAGGTCTTTACACCGGCCCATTTCCCCAGCATCCAATAAACTGCAGGACTCTTCACTCACTGTCACCTATGTAAGTGGATAATTCATTAGTTCTTCAGATTAGATTTGTGTATTAACAAATAATTAAAGTTGTCTTCTTTATTAATCCCATTAGTCATTTCACAGTGATACTATGGAGGTTCTCTGCACTTTTCTGTGCATTTTGCTCATGACAGGTTAGACACTTGTTAGCACTTCTACTTTCCAAAAATTGGAAGAACATAGACATGATATTAAACGTATAAAGTTCACTTTCCTTCCACATTTAACAATAAAACGAAATGAAACTGAAAGGGTTAATGCATTAGAATTCACATGAAAGAAAAAGAATGCATGAAGCATATTAACAGTACCTATTAATAAGAATGCTAGGTTTATTTTCAAGCTGGTCTTCTAGCCTAAAAAAAACTTCATGGTTTTTAAATCACCATGCCATTTGCTCCTCTGTTAAATGGCTAAAGGAAGTATGAAAGCAGCGTACCACCTTCCAGGTTGAACACTATTAAAGAGTTTTAACTTTAAAAAAGCAACAAAATCTGTAAATAGCACTAAAGTAAAAACTCAGGTTATATTTTTCTCTGGTCCTGGACCCAAAGGACCTGTCTGTCCACAGGCTGTACAGGGATGTTGATGCTCCACATGTGCCCGACTGACTAATACCTGATGACTGCATGACTCAGGAGAGGACAGGGGAAGAGAAAGAAAAGAAATGAAGACATGAGCTTGGCATTGACCCTGTGAGCTGTGAGAGCCAGAACAGCATGCACTGTTCTGATTTTCTGTTAAATTTTATGGCCAAAGTGGAAGTAAAATAAGCTTTTACTCCCACATACACTGACTTTTCTGTGGTGTTACAGCATATTTTTTTTAACTTCCCCTATTTTACCAATCGGTGAGTTATTACCCTGGGAATTCAACTACTTTAGAAAAGCTAGTGGGTATGTATTCAAACTGTGTTTTCTCATACGACTAGACAGAGGTACACTGAATGCAATGACATGTTTTGAAAATATGTGGCATTTCTATTCATAGTACAATAAATAAGGCAAAGGGAAGCGGAAATGTATATATATGCTGATTTTATCAATGCTGACTGACAATTGCAGCAGGTATTTAACACCCATGTTTATAATTTGGAGAGCTCTTTTCAGTAATGATCACTGTTTTGTAAGTATTTAAAAATTTGCACCATTCTTGGTATATCTTGTACAAATATTATTTCAGCCAATGCTGTATAAAACTGTATATTAAACTGTATTTTGTATTTTCTTATAACTGTATATTTGCTTTTTGAGGGAAATATCCAAAACAGGATATAACCAATGAATAAACAGTATCTCATCCCAAATTAGTTTGCTCTTGTAAATTAATATATATCATAGCATACCAAGCATGCAGTTAGCATATATACTTAAAATATTTTTGGTGTTTTACAGAATACTGAATAATGCTGGATAAAACAAACTGTAAGCCTTTTACCACAATGTGAAGAAAGGCTGGCATTTGGTGTAATATTTCTTAGTTGATCCTCTAAGAGAAAATTTAATATTTCCAGTTTAAGAAAAGACATTAAATTGATCTTCCAAAAGGATGATACATCTGCAGGCAAACAATGAGGCAAATTATAAAACAGTTGTTGTTTTAACTCAGGATAGTACAAGGCAACTTCAAAAATGGCAGTGAATGAACAGGGTATGCTTTCAGTCTCTAGGATTTCAGACATGATTGTGGAAAAGTTCTTCCAAAATCCTGTTACTTTTGAACACTACCAGATGGTATGGGCTACATGGGTGAGGACAGAGGCACAGGTATTGTGCGCCTCATCAGTGCCAGGAAAACATTTGGCTAATTTAGCTTTGCTCTGATGATTTCTGTGCAGCTCTTTAAATTGCATTATATTAAGATGTGTCCAGGATGAGGAATAATTAACTTTTCAATTTGACTTTGTCCCACCAGGAGTCCTAAAGCTGCACTTCCAACTCATCCTCACATTTTTGTTTGATTTAAGTGAGTGGAGAGCAGTCAGAGTGAAAAATATAGGTACAGTTGGGTTTGCTGGTTTATCTAGAATATTTGATTCTTCCGCATGTAGATGTGGGAATATGCTGCAGTAATATGACAAAACAACAAACCTTAAGTTAGCAGAAAAGAAATTATTTACAGGAGATTTTATATGTCGTTTCATTGTTGAGGTTGGCAGCAGTGAGGATGTTAGACAAGAACTGGACTCCATTTGATTCAAATCTAATGCATGCTCATATTTCCAACTAAGTGGTTTTTTTTTCTGTATTTGTTGCCCAGTAGTAAAGCATAAAACAAAACAAAACCTCCTCCCATCTTGCTACCACTTACATCATTTCTTCTGGAATTAAAAAGCATTCTGATTCTCAAACCTGCAGAGTGCCTTTCTTAATTCTAGTAGTTTTATGGTGGTAGACATGGTGCTCCACATTTTCCCATCTTTTGCCCTGCAGCTGTGTTGTTGCTTTCAGCACTAAAGCCAAGGGTTCAATTGTGAGTGTGAACAATGATGGTGAGAGTGATCATTTTTGATGGATTGTGCAGGATTGTGGAAAGTATGAGTACTGACTATTTCTATGAACACAAGCTTAGCGTGATGACTAAAGAAGCCTTATGATGGAAGTACAGTTCTTACAAAACCCCAGTTTATCCTCATTTCTGTGAAACACTTTTTCCACATCCAAAAAAAGTACCACTTCAGGGTCTGTTGCTTCCAATGGGGCAAAAATGATGTTGAGCAGATGGATTATATCTGAGAATAAATGCCATCATGTAGGAAGTCTGGTCTTCAGATTTTATTGAGAGGAGATATTCTTCTACTTACATTGCTGGGACTTTTCTTAATATTTTAACATCAACATTTAAAAGCAAAATAGATTGATAAGAATTGCATTCTGTTGGGCTCTTTTTTTAAGATTAACTGAAACTGAGGCTTCTGTTAAAGTCTTGGTCAGAACTCCTGTAGACAGAGAGTGATTAAACATTTTTAATGATTGAGAATATTTTTTCATAGAACTCATTTATTTATTTATTTACTATTATCCATCCATCCATTCACTTCCGCTTATCCTTTTCAGGGTCGCGGGGGCACTGGGGCCTATCCCAGCTGTCATAGGGCGAGAGGTGGAGTACACCCCGGATAGGTTACCAGTCTTATTTACTATTATTGATACCCTTAATGAGATCTAACAGATGTGTCAAACCTCTGCTGAACTAATGACCTGAAGAGCCTCAGAGTACTTGTTTTATCACTGCATTCATGGATTGTCCCCTTTAATCTCAATATATCTCAATCTCAAGAGAGTTGGAATTGACTTTGGATAATTCAATTCAATTCGATTTTATATATATAGCGCCAAATCACAACAACAGTCGCCTCAAGGTGCTTTATATTGTAAGGTGGACCCTACAATAATACATACAGAGAAAAATCCAACAATCAAATGACCCTATGAGCACTTTGGCGACAGTGGGAAGGAAAAACTCCCTTTTAACAGGAAGAAACCTTCGGCAGAACCAGGCTCAGGGATGCGTTGGGGTGAGAGAAGGATTCGGGGTCACCTGGTCCAGCTCTAACTATATGCTTTAGCAAAAAGGAAAGTTTTAAGCCTAATCTTAAAAGTAGAGATAGTGTCTGTCTCCCGAATCCAAACTGGAAGCTGGTTCCACAGAAGAGGGGCCTGAAAACTGAAGGCTCTGCCTCCCGTTCTACTTTTAAATAGTCTAAGACTGCAGTGTGAGAGCGAAGTGCTCTAATGGGAGATAACCTTCTCTTTGTACAGCTCTGAAGTTGGATTAATCGCAAATTGCCTGTCAACATCAGATTTCTTTATGAATTATTTCAGCTGTCTTTCTATGTCTCTAAATATGAGCTAACTCTTCCTCTGAGAACAGCCTTTAAGGTTTCCCAAATTGTATTTGTCTCATCTGAGTTGCCCAAAGACAATAATTCTTCAGTTTGTCTTTTTTTTATTGTGTTATTGAACTGCAGAAGGCATCATTACAGTAGGAGTAAATCTTTATTCCAGCTGCAGAAGAATAAAATCTGAGGTCAAGAAATAAAGTGGAATGGTCTCATAAGACTACTGCTGAATACTAAAAGAAGTGTTCAAATGGTAATAAAGCTTCTTCATTGAAAAATTATCTATCTTAGATTAAATGTGATGTGCACATGAGAAAAATGAGAAAGTTTTGGAATCTGGATGCAAAAGTCTCTGGGGATCGCAACTTCCAAAGTCCTTCATAAATGATTTTAGCATCATGGCATCACTGGCAGAGTGATATCCCCTGGAGTTTGAGTAATCCAGCTGGGTTTCCATAACACAATTTAGATTTCCTCAAAAGATTAAATGATGTGTATTCATATTTGGAAAGAGGATAAAAGTGCAATGAAAACTTTGTCATCATCAAAGCTGGGGGCATGCACACAGACTGGAATAACTGGTAATAACTGGCCTTAAAAAAATAAAATATAGAAACAATAGACCAGTCTGCTAGTGCTCCTCAGCCCCGTGCTCAGTATTTAGAAGTAAGCAGTCCAACTTATAATTCACCATAAAGTTTCAAAAGCCAAATCAACCAGTCTTAGAAACCAGTTAAGTAAGGAGCGGCCTGATACTCTGTATGGCCAGTGTAACATTAGAAGCCTCTCATAATATTCATTCAGATCGTCTAAGATAATTCTGTGCCATTTACTGTCATTCTGTCCTCCAGAGACATAACAAAGTGTAACATTAGACACAGAAATATTTATCTATCACAAGCCAGCTTTTAGACACATATCAGTTATCCTCATTTAAGCGTCCCACATCCTCACTCACTGAGTTTTTACTTACGCGTTCGTAAAATGCCTCTGCTGTTGCTGACGTCAAAGTAATGATTACTACAGTTGAGGATGATGCACAGACCTGTGTACAAAAATATTTACAAAGTTGAGAAAGACAGCCACATAACAAAAACATCAGAAATTAAGAAAAACATGTCCAAGAGTAGTCGCAGAAAAATGTAATAAATATCATCAAAATGTCTCAGTGAAATCAGAGAATGTAGCTTAATAGTTGTTATGGAGTTCAGCCTTGATATCTTTGAATGCTACTCACTGTCTGGTCAAGCTTACACTCATATCGCACAAAGCAGTTATACTACAATGATGAATTCTTATCTATTTTCTTCCTTTTTTCCAATTCAATATTACTGTGGGACTGGAAATGATGGAAATAGGCTCTGGGTATGAAAATGCCTTAAACTTGCTTTCTTTCTGATGGCCAGCAGAGATCACTGTTCTGGTTCCAAAACAAACTGGAGGTCTATTGGAAACCAACCAGCTCCCTAGATCTAAGCAACTTCAAGATGAGTTCATCATCTAAAATAATGTCTTTATATCTTTAAATAAAACATGATTTCAACATCAACACTGCAAACAGATTTTTATGGAATACAGACTGTTACTACCGAACAAAATATTACATTTAAAATGTGCTTATTCAACAAGAAAAGTAGGTCTGGTGGACAAGATGCTTTGGAAACACTGTGAGCAGCTCGACTGGCAGTTATTGTGCTGTGTGTTGGCGCCCATGAAGATCATGTACATGTCATTTGTGTGGTTGCTGTGGCATGCTATACTCAAACGTCATTTTAAATGTTAGCGTGTTTGTTCCTGTATCGACGGGCTTTATTAATGACGTCATCAGTGTGTGAATCCATGGCTGTCCTTCTTGCATCTGTGAAGCGGTTAATATCATTCCTGATGCCTGTAACATTATCTGTGATGATGTATGAGGCTTGCATGAATGAACAGTGATGAATTATAACGGCCTACTTTGGTTACCAAATGCCATTTAGAAGATGATTTTCTCTGTGAACACCCTCATTGTAAGAGATGTCTTTGTTACTGGAGCAGGGCTCCACATTAGCTCTTGCTAAGAAAGATGGCCGGAGATGAAGAAAGACTTTTCACAGTTACTGTTTCATTTCAAACATGGTGACAACCTTGTTTTAATATTTCAGACTGTTCCTAGGTTGTGTGGGGTCAACATGAACATTATGTTTTTCGCCGAGAAGACGTTGATCTGCTGTTTGACATCTTTTGTTGGAGCACTTGGAAGGCATCGACAGGTTTAGTGTAGATTTTCATTTGAATATGCAGCATCTTAAGCCAGAATCATCAGTAGAAGCAGAGGGATATTAAAAATCAAAGATCAGTTGGTAGTATGTCAGTAAAATATCAGCCCAGGAAGTGACATATACACAAGTGTTTCTTTTTCACTCACTATGGGTTTATATACCTCTGTATTTAATCATTAGTTATTATTAATCTCCGACTCTCTTCTACAGCATGTCTTCCTCCCCTCATCCGCATCATGTCATAAGAGATGGCCGCCCCTCCCCGAGGCTGATTCTGCCAGAGGTTTCTTCCTTCTAAAAGGGAGTTTTTCCGTCCCACTGTCGCCAAAGGACTTGCTCAAAATGGTTAGTATGATTGTTGAGGACTTTACCTTATATAAAAAGGGTTTTGAGGCAACTGTTCTTGTGATTTGGTGCTATATAAATAAAACTGTATTGAACTGAAAGGAATAGATGCTGCAGTCAAATCTAGTACCAATGGGGTCATCAATCATGTGACTTATAAGGTAGAATTGTATATTGTTTAGTTAGTAAAAGGTGAGGTGTCTCTGCATTTAAGTGAGTTCCAAAGTCATGAACTACTTTAGACCAGAATAGTTTTGTCCCAAGTCATTCAGTTATTTTTTGAAGTGAGAACTTAAGCATTACATCTGTTTACTATTTGAGTTCACTCAGCACACCATTGCGGTTGACCTTGTTAGAATGCCATTGTGGGACATCATAGCAACTACAGAAGCAGTGATGCACTCTTCAAAATACTCTTCTCTTTTTTAAGACAATCGCTATTGTCATTAGATAATAAATACAGATATGACCAGTTTTATGGAGGAGCTGTTTGTTGCTACTGCACCCACAAGTCATGTCAGTGGGAAGATAAAAGCATGAATCTACCCTTAACAGGAAGCTCATGCTTGTGACAGTGAGACATGATGTAAACATTCCTGGACTGATAAGCTGCAGACTTTCTTTGGTTGGGATGTGTGTTTTTAAGATTTTTAGTACATGTTTTTCTAAATGTTTTGGGGGTTTTGGCACTTTGAACACCAAAGATTTGTGCCGTTTTGTTCTATCATATTCACTATAGTCAATATGTCCAAAGCTGAGTAAAGCACTTCAAAAGATCGGTCATTTTAATACATGACAGAAAATGTCAAATTAAAACGGAGCTAACACGTGTGTTTTCATCTATTAAGTGTACTGTTTGCTGTCTGTACATCCAGTGGTATCTAAAAAAGTACACATTACATATACTGCACACCACTTTCTCTATGCATTTTGTATCCATATGGATAGAGGAGTCTTTGAAGTGCTAAGCTCTGTGTTTTGCCGTGCTTATACCTGTACTTGAGAGGTACAAACCCATGGGCTCTGACTGAGACTTATTATTTATATGCCTAAACCATGAGCTCAAGCATGCTGTAAAGCCCCCAGAGAGCTACAGCTAGTCCTATTTTACTGACATACTACCAAATGATCTTTGATAACAAGAAACTCCAAAACACACTCTTACTTCTAGTTAATTTCTTCTGAGACAGTGAATAAAGTGACAGAGGAGGGAAGAAAGCTTCCGGAGGACTTTAATACTTGTCCTGGAAATCCCCTGTTTCTGCCTGACAGTCTACATCTCTGTTATGTCATTTCCCTGTCCATCATTTTTACCAAGTAAATAACCCCCTTTTTGAAGTAACCACAGGCTTTCTGTCTGCCCATCTATCCCTTTAAAGTCTTCACCTTTTTGCTCTCTCTTAAATCACACTCTCCACACATACCGCCTTTGCTTCCTAAGCCCATTAGCCAGTTTGTTTTCCACAGCTGTAGGTGAGACAGATTAAGCAGAATTAGTTTCAGGCAGACTTGCATCACCTGCGCTGAATCACCTCTTTTCCTCTTGCCTTTTTTTTTTTGCTGTCACGCCATTTCTACCCCTTTTATCTTCATTCCGCCCGTTTTCTACTGTAGGATATAGTGCTTCTTTTCCATCCTTTGCTGTCATTTTCATTTCCCACTTTCATCGTTTCTCCCTGCTCATCACGATGTTGGAAAAAGCTTGAAATTGGTGTTCTGGATTTTCCAATTTGGAGCCTTTACTTTTATTTAGCCCTATACCCTTCTTCAACTCCACCTGTAAAGTTCCAATTCTGTTAGGTTATTTGAGTACATATTGGTGCATTTTAAGGAAAATCCATAATTATTTGAAAGACCATGACTGTCATAAGTGACAGCTCACTTTTTACAATCAGTAAAAAGCATTAATAATAATGATGATGATAAAATATAAGAGCCCCAAAAATTAATCTTAAAGTAGATTTAAGTTAAGGAAGAGCTACATTTTTGTACCAGTTACACACTGGCTGACTGGGAACAGATGATGTTTCTAGAGGTCGGCAGATCGGTACCAACGCTGGTATTGGTTTTGGATCGATACCAGTGTGATAGGCTTGATACTTTGCTTCTATCCTCCAAGTTCACCATGTAGCCTGAACTGTGTAAATATTTTCTCTTTTTTGGGCGTGAAATGAAAACACATACGCTAAGAAAAATATCTTTCTTGTGTTGACTGTTCCATCTATTTCATTTATAACCTATAGCACAGTTTAACAACAGAAGCTAAACCAAAACGCTGGAAAAGGCTGAAAAGTGTGTCATTATATTTATGATGACTGATTTCATAAATCAGCACACACTATTCTCCCCTACATAGGATACCTTTAAGGTTAAAGGTATTGGATTTACTTGGTATCAGACTGATATGAAAATTTGCATTACCACACAGCACTGGTTATTAGTTAGGTCAAACAAGAAGAAAGGAAATAAATCTTATTGGACTGCATAATAAAGTGAGTGACTCAGTTTGATTTTTAGTGTGCTGACACTCTGAGAAAACAAAAAAAATGTGGTGAAACAATGCTTAAGCACACCTGTTTGTCATTGCTAGGATGTCATTATGGCCGTTTCATTTATAAATGTAAATATGCTGCATGCACTCAAAAGCACACATCTAAAATGCCGGCTTTTTCTAAGCCTAAAGGTGAAGTCTAAAACTATATTCATCCAGTGTTCCTCCCTATGGTGATGAGCGTCCATGCACTGCAGCGTGCCTCAGTGTGTATGTTTGTGTCACCGTTATTAGTGCTGTGTTTTCTGATTCGGCGCCTCACATCCCGAGTTCCGACTGCTGCGCCTCGCTCCCCCCGGCTCGCCCTCTCAAATACCACCTGTCAGTCAAACTCTGTATTAGACAGCGCCCTTCAGGTGACTCAGCAGGTGCCTTTGAACGCGTGTGCATGTTTTTTGTAAACATGCGATGGTGAGAGGGAAGTAGTTAACCTCTTCTCTGTTTTTTACAGAGGATGAACGCAGACTCAGATGGTTTTGGTAATGACCCAGGAGCGACACAGACAGAGAGACGACGCCGGCGCAGATGAGGTCAGCCGGCTCACGTACCATCTTGTGCTTCACGGAAATGTCAACGGGGCCACGTCAATTTCCGTTTGCTTGGAGCATTACTTGGAGGTGAGCTTGACTTTAGGAGTTATTTGGAAGCAGCACTCAGAAACAAAGAAATGTAAAAAGCATGCTCAATAAATGTGGAAATAGAGTAGAAAAAGATGTCACATTACATTTGGTGAAAAGGTAAGGAATGATCCACTAAAATGACTTTAGTGACTTTAGTATAACCAGTAGTATGCAAATAATGTAAAACTTAGGGATGCTTTTGACTTATTTTGATGCTTCATGTGGCTAACCTTACACTGTCCATAGCTTCTTGAATAGCTTTCTGTTTTCAGTGCATCTGAAGGTCTGTGAATATGCTGTGAATACTTTCTGGATGTACTCTATCTTGTGTTCTTGCAGGGTCCAGTGCAGTATTATCTTGAATATGGCCTGCTTTGGAACAAGTTAGAGTTTTTTACCATAAATCTTTCAGTTTAAGCTTAAAGGAGTTTTATACAAATTTCCAGTTAACCTTTTAGGAGTTGTAACCATTAATATACACAGTTCCCCTTTGCTCCAAATTAACTGGACAATTGACTGGCATGCAGTTTTAAAGCCTGGTGAATTTGATGTAAGTGTTGAATTTGTATTTCATTGCCTTTCATTCTAATTTTAAATATAAAGCCTGCTACAGCAGGGTGGCTATAGCTCAAGAGGTAGAGCAGGTCGTCTACTGATCGTGGTTCGATCCCCGGCTCCCCCAGTCTGCATGCCATGTATCCTTGGGCAAGATACTAACCCCAAGTTGCTCTCTGATGCATCCATCGGAGTATGAATGTTAGTTAGTGAGCATTTAAAAAGCATAGAAGAAAGTGGCATCTTGTATGAAGGCTTTTGAGTGCTCCAGGAGAGTAGAAAAGTGCTAATGTGGTTCAGGGGGTTGGGAAGCTCATCTTGTAACTGGAAGGTTGCCGGTTCGATCCCCACCTCTGTCTGTCCTGGTTGAACAGAAGGGCCGATGGTGCGCTTCTGTCAGTCTGCCCCAGGGCAGCTGTGGCTACAACTGTAGCTTGCCTCCACCAGTGTGGTGATGTGTGAATGTGAGAGTGAATGAATAGTGGAATTGTAAAGCGCTTTGAGTGTCTGGAAAAGCGCTATATAAATGCAATCCATCAGCATTATTATTCATTATAAATACTACAGTCAAGATACAACAACACCATGGGTTCTAGATTTCAGGTATTTAGTGAAAGTGAACAACTTATGTCCATAATAAAATCATGTTAGCTTGTACAATTAGCCTCTGAAAATAAGAGACAATATGTAAAAACGTTTGTAACTCCTGAACATTTAATGCAAAATCTCTGTAAAACTTATTGAATTAAAAGTGAAAGTCTGCACTTCAATCACATCTTGACTGTTTGATTTAAAATCTGCCAGGTACAGAGGCAAAATTACTGGAAACAACTGTATATAAAAGCTGAACATAGCCTTCAGGTCTGAAAAAGTGCCATTAAACTGCATTCTTCATAATGACCAACAGGGGGCGGACGTCTCGGTAGCAAAAAGAACTGTGAAGAAGTCGATAAGGGAATAAGTGAAGCACAAAGCCTTTTACTTTTGACTTGTCTTATAATTTAATATATTCCATGATTTACATTAACAGTTTACATTACGTGTGACTGTATTTTATTCTGTTTAACTTTTTTAATATGTATTTGTTTTAATTTTTTAACATTGTAGAGGATGCACTACGTTCTGCTGTTGGCTAAATTCAATTCAATTCAATTCAATTTTATTTATATAGCGCCAAATCACAACATAAGTCACCTCAAGGCGCTTCATAGATACAGAGAAAAACCCAACAATCATATGACCCCCTATGAGCAAGCACTTTGGCAACAGTGGGAAGGAAAAACTCCCTTTTAACAGGAAGAAACCTCCAGCAGAACCAGGCTCAGGGAGGGGCGGCCATCTGCTGAGACCGGTTGGGGTGAGAGAAGGAAGACAGGATAAAAGACATGCTGTGGAAGAGAGACAGAGGTTAATAACAGATATGATTCAATGCAGAGAGGTCTGTTAATACATAGTGAGTGAGAAAGGTGACTGGAAAGGAAAAACTCAATGCATCATGGGAATCCCCCGGCAGCGTCTATTGCAGCATAACTAAGGGAGGATTCAGGGTCACCTGGTCCAGCCCTAACTATATGCTTTAGCAAAAAGGAAAGTTTTAAGCCTAATCTTAAAAGTAGAGATAGTGTCTGTCTCCTGAATCCAAACTGGAAGCTGGTTCCACAGAAGAGGGGCCTGAAAACTGAAGGCTCTCCCTCCCATTCTACTTTTAAATACTCTAGGAACAACAAGTAGGCCTGCAGAGCAAGAGCGAAGTGCTCTAATAGGGTGATATGGTACTACAAGGTCATTGAGATAACCACAAAATCCTAGGTAACAACCTAATATACATATCTTCCACTTCCAGCATTTGACTGCTCTCCGGCTTTTAACGGTAGAACGGTAGAAGCCTGTGACTCCAGGTGTTAATAAAATTAAAAAAGAGGCAAAAATTAGTTTGTTTCTTTATTCAACATTTGAACAGCGGGACTCAGTCAGTACATATTCAGTAAATGCATTATTTGCACGGCAGTGCACTACAGGCATAAATCTAGACCCCTAGAAAAAACATTATGGCATTATAGCAGTGACAACTCCTCCACAGTAGCAGGTGGGAGTTTTCTTTTTTGAGGACGGCTCCTTTTACCTGTCACTACAGATGGTCCGTTTATGTTTTGATCAAGAGCCTTTTTTTGGGCAGCTAAAGAGGAGAAGTCCATCTTATGGCCCACCTCTGGCTGTATCTTGGTCACATTACCCAGCAAAACCCAGTATGCAGGTTCATCTGTAACAGTCCTTGTGCCACGGATCAACACTGTTGCTTCTACATTAAACAGAAGAGCAGCGACATGGCTGCAGGTCTCTGCGACTCCGGCCTTACAGGTGCAGTGGGCGACTTCAACCTTCCCTGTGATGCTCTCAGTGACCCATGGCTGCAATGCTGGTTCATTCAGTCTTTGAGAGTGCAGGACCTGAAACACAGACAAAGTTCATTTAAAGACAAGAACTATGAGCCAAGGCCGACGTAAATGTGTTTTATCTACTTTATCATAAATGTAACAAAGTGTTTAGAAAGTTAGCACATACATGTAATTTTTCATTTCTTTATGTGTCCATCTATAAAACGCTGCATGTTATAGTGTAAATCTGCCTGTTCTGTCAGAAACCTGCCTGCAGAAAATGAACCTAAAGCATGTAATGCAAGGATGTCATCACTTTAGAGATGGAGAAAGCATAAAGTGACAATTATGAATCACTTAATATGATAATGAGATTCTGCAGGTCATTAATCAATGTATAAAACTAAAATTATATGTATTTTTAGTGACGCAAGATACAAACATGGAAGCAAGATGTGTAATTAGGATTATTTATAATAAATATGTATAAATTAGTGCAATTTCTTTAACCATAAAGAATAACAATCCTTCAGGACAATGTCCCATCAATGCACTGAACTCACTATGTTATCCCTCTAACAGCCTCCACATGTTCTCACTGTAATTTCCCCTCATGAATGAATTTATGCTGCACTAATCTGAATGTTTGCAGGGAAATCAAACGCATTTCACACGCAGTACTCGAGCTGACTTACCTTTGTTTGAATGACGACTTGTACACGCTGATTCCACAGACAAGGTACGAAAATATATCAGGCTACGTCAATAGCGCTAGGTGTTCGGGGCTTCTACTCCACGGCCGTATGTCATACGGGTCCACATTTCCAATGCACGCTATTTTCTGCAAGTACCGCTGCTTCGCCTCTGGACGCAATCGGTCTCTATACAGTTCATTCTCTTTTGAGCTGCTTTTAAGCATCTTTCTTGTAGTCGTCGTTCCAACAGTGTGTTTCTTTTGATTCGTAGACCCCGAAAATGGCGCTGCTCTCCCACAATGCATTGCGGCGTGACGTCAACTCCAAAGCCCTATAGGGTGATATGGTACTACAAGGTCATTAAGATAAGATGGGGCCTGATTATTTAAGACCTTGTATGTGAGGAGCAGGATTTTGAATTCAATTCTGGATTTAACAGGAAGCCAATGAAGGGAAGCCAAAACAGGAGAAATATGCTCTCTCTTTCTAGTCCCTGTCAAGACTCTTGCTGCAGCATTTTGGATTAGCTGAAGGCTTTTCAGTGAGTTTTTTGGACATCCTGATAATAATGAATTACAGTAGTCCAGCCTGGAAGTAATAAATGCATGAACTAGTTTTTCAGCGTCACTCTGAGACAGGATATTTCTAACCTTAGAGATGTTGCGCAAATGGAAGAACGCAGTCTTACATATTTGTTTAATATGTGTATTGAAGGACATGTCCTGGTCAAAAATGACTCCAAGGTTCCTCACAGCGTTACTGGAGGCCAAGGTAATGCCATCCAGAGTAAGAATCTGGTTAGATACCATATTTCTAGGCTTTTCAGGGCCGAGTACAATAACCTCAGTTTTATCTGAATTAAGAAGCAGAAAGTTAGCGGCCATCCAGGTCTTTATGTCTTTAAGACATTCCTGCAGTCTAACTAATTGGTGTGTGCTATCTGGCTTCATGGACAGATAGAGCTGGGTGTCATCTGCATAGCAGTGAAAATGTATGCTATGTCTTCTAATGATGCTGCCTAAGGGAAGCATGTATAATGTAAACAGAATTGGTCCTAGCACTGAACCCTGTGGAACTCCATAATTAACCTCAGTGTGTGAAGAGGACTCTCCATTTACATGCACAAATTGGAGTCTCTTAGATAGATATGATACAAACCACTGCAGTGCAGTACCTGTAATACCTACAGCATGTTCTAATCGCTCTAATAGGATATTATGGTCGACAGTATCGAATGCTGCACTAAGGCCTAGCAGGACAAGCACAGAGATGAGTCCACTGTCAGAGGCCATAAGAAGATCATTTGTAACCTTCACTAAAGCTGTTTCTGTGCTGTGATGAGCTCTGAAACCTGACTGAAACTCTTCAAATAAACCATTCCTCTGCAGATGATCTGTTAGCTGTTTGACAACTACTCTTTCAAGGATTTTTGATATGAAAGGAAGGTTGGAGATTGGCCTATAATTAGCTAAGACTGCTGGGTCTAGAGATGGCTTTTTGTGTAAAGGTTTAACTACAGCTAGCTTGAAGGCCTGTGGTACATAGCTGATTATTAGAGATAGGTTGATCATATTTAAGATCGAAGAATTAATTAATGGCAGGACTTCTTTGAGCAGTTTTGTAGGAATGGGGTCTAAAAGACACGTTGATGGTTTGGAGGAAGTAATTATTGAAGTTAACTCAGAAAGATCAATTAGAGAAAAAGAGTCTAACTTAACATCAATGGTACTAAGAGTAGCTGTAGATAATATTACATCTGTGGGATGATTATTGGTAATTTTTTTCTCTAATGATAAAAATTTTATTTGTGAAGAAGTTCATGAAGTCATTACTAGTTAACGTTAAAGGGATTGTTGGCTCAAAAGAGCTCTGACTTTTTGTCAGCCTGGCTACAGAGCTGAAGAGAAACCTGGGGTTGTTCTTATTTTCTTCAATCAGTGATGAATAGTAAGATGTTCTGGCTTTGCGGAGGGCTTTCTTATAAAGCAGCAAACTATTTCTCCAGGCTAAATGATGATCCTCTAAATTTGTAACACGCCATTTCCTCTCCAGATTACGAGTCGTCTGCTTTAGGGTACGTGTTTGAGGATTATACCACGGAGTCAGGTACTTCTGATTAGAGACCTTAGTTTTCACAGGAGCTACAGTATCCAGAGTCGTACGTAGTGAGGAGGTGAAATTATTAATAAGATAATCGACCTCTGTTGGGGTAGCGTTCAGATAGCTGCTCTGCTCTATGTTGGTACAGGGCATTGAAGATGATAACAGTGGGTGGATTATATTCTTAAACTTAGTTACAGCGCTTTCAGAAAGACATCTACTTTGATAAAGTCTACTCTCCACCGCTGTGTAATCAATTATTCTAAATGTAAATGTTATCAGGAAATGATCAGACAGGAGAGGGTTTTCAGGAAACACTATTAAATGTTCAGTTTCTATGCCATATGTTAAAACAAGATCTAGAGTGTGATTAAAGTGGTGGGTGGGTTCTTTTACATTTTGAGAGAAACCAATTGAGTCTAATAACAGATTAAATGCCATGTTGAGGCTGTCATTTTTAGCATCTACATGGATGTTAAAATCACCCACAATAATTATTTTATCTGAGCTCAGAACTAAATTAGATATAAAGTCTGAGAAATCAGACAGAAACTCTGTGTAAGGCCCAGGTGGACGATAGATGATAACAAGTAAGACTGGTTTCTGAGTTTTACAGCTGGGGTGGACGAGGCTAAGCATCAGGCTTTCAAATGAATTAAAAGTCTGTCTTGGTCTTTCATTAATTAATAGGCTGGTGTGAAAAATTGCTGCCACACCGCCCCCTCGGCCTGTGCTTCGAGATTTCTGGTAGTTAGAATGACTCGGGGGTGTTGATAAATGGTGTTGACTATAGCATATCTGGATCTAAAGAGTAAAATAAACACTAATGAGTCTTGCCTTGTGATGTTCAAATAGCAGTGGCTAGAATACCAATTTTAGTCCCAGTTGTCCCAGTTTTTGATGTCCAGCTTTTCTATATAGAACCTCTGCAAACCTCAACCTCAGACTTCTACAGACTGAGAGAACATGATTGAAACATCACATTCATGTATTAATGTGCAGTAACCTGCCACCATTGTGGCACTTATGTTTTGCCTATTTTGTGTCTGTTCAGTATAGCCGAGCTCCATCATTACTAGTTGTCCCAATAAACACCATTCCCACATTGCTTTGTTTAAGCCTTTGAGTTTGATAGAAACTCAACCCTTCCCATTTAACATTTACTTTTGGACTTACTGTCCATCTGTAGCTCAGCTGCTGCTGGAGGAACCCATCTGTGTTCCAGTTACAGGAGATTCTGCTCACACAAACACTGCTATTTACTGCAGCCTGCAGGGTGTACTGTACTGCAGGAAGACATGCACAAAAGTCCAGGTTTTATTCACCGATGTTGAGCCATGAAGGAATGAGGAAACAAAGGAGAGCAGAGATTGCATGAGGTAAAGAAGAGAAAACAGATGAGTGAAATTGTGAAGAAGAGCAGCCAGTAAACAAACTTATGATTGATGGTAAACGGTGAAGAATATAATGAGATGGAGAGAGCAGTACTGTGTCTGTTGTGCTGTGGAAGAGACAGAAGAGCTGCTTGTGTGAGTGTGCTCATTCCTTGATTTTGTGAGGGCCAATTAGAGTTTTAGAACAAGGACACCTTGGAGGACATCCTGCCTGCTCCTCACTTCTCCCACTTCTTCAATCCATAAACACCTTCTGTCATTTTCAAAACCTTATTATTGCACTCACCCAAAAACATTTTGTTTCATTAATGTGAAAGTGAGGATGATGGTGATTTATTCACTGTAAAACACAGAATTTGCCATGGCATTTTAAGCCAAAATATTAATCTAGTTTAAAGGTCTTCACACACTGAGGACGTTGCAAAAATGCCCCACGAAATTCTGAATTTGTTTGATGCAGACTTGTTGAAACAACATCCAAATTAGTTCAAAGCGCCAATTGACCCAGAGCAGTGTGTCTGAGATAAAACTGTATTATTTTATTATTTTCATATTCAGTTAGCTGGAGCTACAATCTGATTGGCCAGATTTGTTTATTTGCACGCAAAAAGACTGAAAAATCAACCTCGATCTAAAAGACCACATGCCACAAATTTGTCCTTTGAAATGAGACATTTAGTGTAAGTCTGTTGGTGTATTGTTTTTTATTACATTTTGATATTGACACATTTCTGTGTATTATTCCTTACACTGCAACGAGTCAAAGTACCTCATTTCTAATTAATCACAGTGATACAGAGATGGATTGTTGATGATATCTGTAAGTGTAAGTGCTTCTGTTATGTCCTGTTTGCCTGCTTTTTATGGCTGTTGCTGAAACGTTTTTGAAGTGGATCTGCTACTACTATTTCTATGTAAAGTACATATTGGACATGACAAAACCAACAAAAAAAAGCAAAGCTACCTGGATGCTAAAGTACTTTCAAATTTCAAAAATGTTAATGGATATATTATTAACAGGTAACATTGGAAGGCCGATTACACCACAGCGAAACGATGGAGGCTGTCCACATTCGAAGGATCGTCCCAACACAGCCCACAACTGCATCCTCCTTTTTCCCGGATTTGCCCACCCTATCCCAAAATTAATTTAAAGGTGAACAGGAGATTTCTGTTCTTGTAAAAATGGACAAAGTGGGAGAATAATACAGTTTTAAATGTAAGGATATGAAAATCTAGTGGTACAAAAGTTAAAACCTTTTGCTTTGAAACTTATTTGTGTGCTGCTCTTTTTGTCAACTGCCATTTTAGATTTCTTTTGTCATTAGAGTAAAATCCAGCGTCAGGAGAGGAAGCAAAGGCAGGGAGGACCTGATAAACCTCGTCAGAGTGGACTTGAGACCGAAAAAAGAAGCTGAGGAGAGGACAGCGCGTGAAAGCAGGGAAAGGATGGACAGATTGCTTTTAATATTTAATCAATCTCTTAATACTTAAGAGATTAGTTCAGTTGTTCTAAGAAATGAATTTAAAATTTGTTTAAGAATTTGTGAGTTTGTAAGTTATGCTTTATGAATAAATTGATTTAAAGAAACCTAATTATTATATTTACAGTCTTGAACGACTGCCACATCACAAAGATGTATTAAGAAATATGCAAAAACAGAAAATGATGGATATGAAATATTACTACTACAGTATAATCCTCTTTAGCAGAAAACAGTTTAACAAAATGCTGTTTAATAAAACAAAACAAGATTCTTAGATACATTTGTACTTGCCTGTTAACAGCAGTTGTGGTCTGGCGGTCCTCCAGTCCACCTGTGTTTTTCCTCTTCATTTCACAAAGTGTTTTGATTAATGTACAGTTAATTGAGTCATGAGGTAATTTTTCGTCACTTTGAAATATTAAAAGACCAAATGGAAAAGTCTTTAAATAAATAAATGTTAATGAGCTAATAAAGTGAACTTAAATTAATAAAACAGAGAAACTAAATTAACAGTTGACAGAACCTACATCCATTTACTTACTCTGTGGCTTCTGATAAGCAGAAATATATTTGTGTTTAGAATTAAACTTTAAGAAATAATTTCTTTAATGCCGTTATTATTTCCATGCTTGAGCATCCACTGCTTGCGGCAAAACACGATTCCATTTATTAGTTTTTTAACCCTTTCTACCAGAAATATGTTATTAAATCATGGCCCACTGCCTGAGTCTCTCCAAGTGGCTAAAATGGAGAATCTGCCTGGTACTCTCACTATAATGGGCATAGCAACTGTGTCTCCTTCCTGTTGTATTAACAGCCTACGTATCTCAGGTTCACCACCCATTATAACACTGTTATTCACTCACAGCCTCAATTTTAAAAATGTTGCTCACTCATAGGGACACCTTCTACAAAATTCCCTCAAGTGTCTCTTATTCATTAATGTTCATTTTAGTCTTAACATTCGTGAAGCTGTTCATGACTGAACTAAAAAAAATTCAAGATTAACGATTGGATTACAACTTTTTTATAAGGCCTGTAGACTAAAGTTACTGTAAGAAAAATTTAAACGCCAATGAAGCAAGTAGTTGAAAAACTAAACATAACTGCCTTCACACTGAAGCTGCAAACACTCAGACAAGAAGCTGTAACGTGTTTTGTTTTTTTGTGGCGCTCTCTCTTGTTAATTGTCACTTAGTGTGAGTCACATGTGCACGTCCCAGATACATCCCTGCTGAACCCTAACACTCCCTCCGGATGGGAAATGAAGTGAGACCAGAGCTTGGTTCAAATTCTCACAGAGGTTTTCTTATTAATACATTAATTTATCTACTGCTGGAGTACTGAACTGAAACATATTTATTTTTTCCTCCCTCTCTCTCTTTCCTGGAGCTGTGTGATTGCCACAAGTGGAACAAAATCAATTTCTCCTTCGCTCATACTGTAAAGTTTAGGAATATGCAGACAGATTCATTATTGCTGAACATAGGTAGAAATTGCCGCTTTCTTCCTTTTCATTTGTCTGTGAGGCACAAATAATACAGGATAAAAGGTGCACATCCAGGAAAATCAAACACTGTATTTAAGAGGAACAAAGGCATCATGATGATAACTGCTGATTTGTGCTAACTACAGGCTAATAAAATACTAGATTTCACTTCCCAATTTTCACTTCAGGTGTCGCTTTTTGGACCAATTATACCACATAACAGGCCTTAGTATTCGTCAAATTTGGTTTTAAAGCACCAAGACCTCAAAAGCAATTTAGTGATTTACACGGTGACTCATATTAGCAAATGTGTGGCTTAGCAGTTAGCAAAGGTCTACGGTGGGTTGTGTCACCATTACTATTACGTAAATTTTAATTCTTTGCAATATAACCACGAAGGAGTTATTTACAAAGTTTATAAAAGCAGCTATAGAGACAAAAACTCTTTTCCCCCCCAATACCAGGCTGTAAACATTTGGTTACTGGGCTGAAGCTAACTTTTCGGCCAACCACAATTTGTCAACCCTTGAGGTTTGTCTCTTGGGTGGAATCCAGTATGTTTGACAGGAATTTCTTCTTCCAAAATAATCTTTTTTCTAATTTGTATTTCTCAAATTTAATTTAATTAGCATGTTCTGTTTCCTATGTCTTTAATGTTTCAGGCAACTTCTTTTCCATTTTTATATAAAAATTGTCACAGTGAATTATCTACCTTCTTTGCTTCTAATTGCCATATTTGACAGCAAAATTTTGTGCCTCATGCCATTCCTGGTGCAACCCTACACATTGATCCAGGCTTGAGATTAGCTGAAACTGTACGATGAGTATGTCTACCCTCAGCACTCAAAGCAAAATTGATGGAATTTGTAATACTCACCTATAATTGTCATCTTTGCAGTTGAAAACTTGCGTATTGCAGCTTCATAGCTCAGATGAATGGACATTATTTTAGGAAGAAAAAAGAAATTATAGATGTTTTAACTGAGTGAAAGTGATCTCCCATAACTGAGCCACCATCATACCCAGTGAGATTCTTCTAATAATTGCAGAACAGACTGTAGTTATAGTACCAGTGGTTATGAACTTGATAGCAAGGCCAGAACTTTCTCTGGTCAGAAATTCTGAAAAGCCTAGAGTTAATCTGCTGCTGCTCCTTATTAAGACGATCCAGCTGAGTTGATTTGAGAACCTGATAACTAGGGCTGCCACAAACGATTATTTTGATAGTCGACTGGTCACCGATTATTTTTGTGATTAGTCGACTAATCAGATCATCATCCATTGGACGTAAAACTATAGATTATTGCACCAGCATGCATCTGCTCTTATATAACTATCATTAGCTTACAGCTTTAAGTGTTTAAGGTATGTGCTAACTAAAAATAAAGCCAAGATGATAGTTTATTAAATTTTAATGAAATTTGCAGATTGTTTCGGTGAAGTTTAATAAACTCCTTGCTATCTAAAATATAACAGGACACCGGAGTATATTCTCGAGCATCTCACACTTCTGATAATCAGCTGTCTGCTTGACTTTATTCAGCTGTGTAAAAACTATAACTTTGATCTCAGCCAAACCGATTTACTCAGGAACAAATAAAATACTGAAAAAAAGCCAAACAATAACATTTTGAAGTGATCTAAGTGACTTATATATGTTTAACCTGAGTAGTGAAAGATGGCGGTGCGCTTGAAAGCGATTTGCCGGGAGTCCGGTGTTCTCACGGCTCGAGTGAGCCTAGCCCCCGGCTAGCTATCGAGCTAGTGGGTAACAGACGTCTCCGAAAACGTCGGAGCACTTTTGAAAATATGTGGTGTCTTGATAAACTGAGCAGATATTTGAAGTTTACACAGCTACATTCTCGCCTGAAAATATGTTAAACGTTTATTTTGTGACCCAGAAAGAATAATAAGAGTAATATTAAAACTAACTAGCTGCCGCCATTGTTGGAAACTGAGCAGGGCTGCGCTATGAATTCTGGGACAGAGCTACTTCTTCTTCTTTGGGGTTTAACGGCAGCTGGCATCCTTGTACATGCATTGCTGCCATCTTCTGTTTCAGTCCGTTATTACACTCTTAAATCCTACTGCTTATTCCTGCGTCTTTTGGGATCTTACAAAGCTTCAAACGACGCGTCGACTATTAAATCAGTCGTCGACGATTTTGATAGTCGACGTAATCGTGACTAGTCGACTAATCGTGGCAGCCCTACTGATAACATCATCCCAGGACTACCTTGAGAAATCTACCAGGCAGGAGATGGGAAGGCTTGAGGGTCTTTGCTCTGCTGTTACTACTATGACTATAACCCTGAAATGAATTAAACAGTATGGAGGATGGATAGATAGCATCACAAGTGAGTTGTTGCTGTTTTTTAAGTTCTCAATGGCTTGAGGAACAAAAAGACCTCCCTGACATGCCTTCAGCATCCAAACTGTGTGGGCCTTTCAGGTCATCAGGTAGAGGATACACTCTAGGCCAAAAGTTCCCATGGTGAAACCTAAACAAGAAGAGGCATCACTAATTTACTGTGCTGGACAATACTTCAACAACTCAAAAGAACATTATACCGACTGGCTTAAAAAGTCCCCATGTACTAAAGTGCCTTTAACTGAACCTTAAACATGTAAACACCATGAATCACGCAGCAATTGTATAATTGCTAACCTTTGCCTTGCTTGTGATTGCTCATGCTTCACTGTTTTCTGCTGTTGTTTCAACTAAATTAAGAATGTTGGACTTCCTGCAAAGGTAATTTTCTACTTCTATTACTCCTTTTCTATTAGAAACCATGCAAAAATAACCTGACAATAATTCATGTTTTTAGTTTTCACTATCACAGTTTCTGGCTAATATTTGATTAATCTTGCTTTAAGGCAGGTACCAATTCCTCAAAAAACAGCATTAAATTATTGAGCTTACAGTGTGTAGCTTCCCTTGTTTTCATGCAAAAGTCAAATTTCACACTGCTGGGTTTCGCTAAATCAGGGACTCGCTTTCAAATTGAAGGTCATGACTCCAGACTGGATTAAAATTTACTGCTAGTTTTAAAGCTAGTTTGCTGAAAATAAGAATTCAAATTGTTCACGATGACAGATAATTATTACCTCAACTCATATAGAGAAATAAACCCTGTCCATATGGGGCTTTCCAAGTGCTATTTTTATGAACATAGAACTAATGCTGCCAAGTTTGAGATTGAAAAAAAAAAAAAAACATAATGCAAAAAAACTTACCAGGAAAAGACTTAATTAAAAAAATTTACAGCAGTCCAACTGGTTTTCTGCATGGTTTATTCATGTGTGCCAACACAACCCCACAAACAGTGGAAAACATAAAACACATCAGCAGATATCTCAGGTGTTGGTGGTGTAGGCCTGTCGCAGAGGTGGAAATTCAAAGCATGAAACGCTGGAGGGTTTGTCTGCAGAGTGAGATAAGACCGAGCGATGCATGTCTGCCACCCAGATTCCTTCAAGTTCTTTCAAGAGGTCCTGCAAGCCTCCGGGCTGTCCTCTTCATTGCCTGTCACATTTCTGGGACATCAGAAAAACAAACCCTAGAACAGTGTTTAAAATTGATTATATAACACGGAGAGCACTGTTTCAGATTTTCCAGAAATCAGTTGTTTTCTGGATATAATTGTATCTCTCCAACCTGTGGCTGCATTTGGAACTGAAGCATTTTAGTGACAGTGGGAAGGAAGAACTCCTCTTTAACAGGAAGAACCCTTTGGCAGAACCAGGCTCAGGGAGTGGCGGCCATCTGCTGCAACCAGCTGGGGTTAGGGGAGGAAGACAGGAGAAAGACACATTGTGGAAGACAATAATAATAACTAATGATTAAATGAAGGGTGGTGAGAATATTTATTGTCAATAGAGAATGCCTCACGTCGTTATATTGTGATATATATTTAATCTTTTACCTGGAGCCAAATCTGTATGTTTTTGTAGACCTAAACTTAAATCGTCTATTTGTGCTGTTGGCAAGCTGATATACTTAATCACACTAAGAAAAGTGAAGTTAGTTAGAGGTGAGTTAGTTATTTATAAGAAAAAAAAAACTGGGTCATTTTAGCCCACCAGATGGTTGTTAGACATGATTAACTCAACCTTTGTGGATACAAATGAGTTAGTATTGTCATAAAATAAAAAATAATAAATGCTTTTATTAGATCTCATAGGTTCATAAATGGTAAACATACATCTAAAAAGACAATCAGTGCTAGCTGTTGCATCATGTGAACAGTCATTTTGTTGCTTACTGCTCTATGCTCAATGGCCTTTGTGCAGCTTGGTGGTACTGAGTTTGAGTCCCTTTTGCTTTCAGAACTGCCCTTTTTTGTGGCAAAGATTGAACAAGGTCCTTGAAGCATCCCTCTAAAGTTTTGTTTCATATTTATATGGCAGCATTATGCAGGTGCTGCAGATTTTTTAAGCTAATTTGCTATTCCTCCACATCGCAGAGTGGGCTATTGGATTGAGACCTGGTGACTGTGGAGGCCATTTGGGTACAATGAATTCCTTGTCATATTCAGGAAACTAGTTGGAGATTATCTGAGCTTTTGTCACATTATCTTGCTGGACTCAGCCCTAAGAAGATGGGTGGTCATAAAGGAATGGTCAGCAACAATACTGTGGCATTTTGATGATGCATAATGGGTACTAAGAGGTTTAATGTGTGCCAATAAAATGTGAATCCAAACTCCATCTGAATGTTGGCAGGGACAACATTTGGATGGTAGCCAATGCTAAATGATAGCAGGAGTTGAGATTCAATAGAGCATGACCAGGTTTTTCCCATCTTGGTAGGCCCGTACAAGTTGAAGTCTCATTTTTTTTGTTCTTAGCTTAGAGCAAGCTTTTTTTGCTAGGCCCTCCTTTGTTTTACAAGAAAAATGTTTGAAGATAAAGGTATGTGCCTTTTTTCACGCCACACTGTGCGCCACGTTATTGTTTACACAAGATGAATTGCAGAATGGCAGATGGAGACAAAATACTGATAATGTTAATCTTCAGTTTTTAAACGCTTACATTTACACACGCAGTTACTGTCCCTCTATTTAGAAAGGCAGAGGCGTCATGGTGTGATTATTTTACGTAGTTGTTTTTTTCCTGTGTAATAATATTCAACATTGCTATCAATACATTTTTAAAAAAATGCCTCTCTGTGCAAAATGGGTTTAAAAACATAAACAGCTGTGGGATACTGTTAGTCCGTGATTTGAACCAGGGAAAGAAATCGTGGCAGGATCAGCCTGATATTATTTGTATCCTGCTGTAACTTTACTGTATACAGAGCTAACATCTCCAAAATGTCAGGAGTAGTTAGTCATTACAAGTGTTTGTGAACTAAAAATCAAGAATGTGGAATACTATTTGTCCGTGATTTGGAGAGCCCAGCGCTGCTCCCGATGAAGGGAAAACCAATTCTGCAGGGGAGACCTACCTCGGCACTTGTGCAGGTGAAACCAAAGGGAAGATTTGCTTCACCATATTTTCTAGTCTTTGGCTTAGAATGAAGTTGGTTTGGAAACATTCAGCTATGCTTCATCTCCTGCTTTGCGTTTGTGTGGGCGCCCCGTGCTAGCAGTGTCCAAGCGTTTTGGTTTTTTTTCCCTTTTCATACATTTTTACCCAGACAACTGTCTCTCACCGGATATTTTATTTTTTTCTGCCCGGTCTTTGTAAATCATAGAGATGGCTATGTGGGAAAAAACTACAGTTCATCGCAAATGAAGTGGCTGGTGACTGATGGGTTTTTGTTTTGTTTTGTTTTTTTAACACCTATGGGACACAATCACAATTTGTGTTTTCCACTTCTGTCCTGTCTTTATTGTAGATGCTTTTGAAAACTCATGCGTGTCAACACGGGGTTGATTTTACAGAATGTTTCACTCGATATATTAAAGAGAACAATTTAAACAGTGAAGTGCACAAAACTAAATGGCATCACACATATTTTCACTTTTTTTGATTTTGAAGATTTATGTCTTCTGACTTAGAGATGAGCGCTACAGAGAGTATGGAAATCAATAAGTATGGAGAGTCAGATAAACACGTTGTTGCACTGTTTCCTTGCTGAGAGCTGTGATTTCTGTAATTCCTGTAATCACCGTGAGATGGACAAACATGCAGCAAAGAACTTTTCCAGCACAGAACACCTCATGAAATCACAATCTGGCTTTTACTCACAGTTGTTGTTGCCTGCCTACCACTCTGTAAGTTAAATATTTAGGTAGATTAAACCTAGGGCAGCTATTTGGTGTCCAGGGTAAAAGATGTTGCTTTTGTGGGCTAACCACACACAGAAAGCAGAAAGCATACTGGCTTGAAGTAAGTTCAAGTAACTGTTGTATTCATGGTGTCCTCCTACATTCTCAGCTCTTCTTTGCTCATGCTTCCTTATCCTGGCTCATCTTCTCATCCTCTCACTTACCCTCAGACCAGTGCAGCAACCTTATGCTGTAGATGGCAGCTGGATCACTGTAGCTGGAATGAAAATATGTTCATTAGCACCATCAGCAGGATGCTCTGTGCCCCCTATGCTAAAACTAAAAACATTAATATCAGTGCTTCAGGACTATCAGCATTTTTATCAGACTGCATCAAAGCATAATGAGCTTTTATATGGGCAGAAATGACTCATCTTTATAATTTATGTGTATAATCAGACTTTGATTCTTGGGGCACCAGATAAGAATGGCAGCAGCGACTGTATCTCCTGGCACCATAGTGAGGGGCAGTCTGTTCCAGCACATCCTGTTGTTGTTTTTCGATTTTTATTTTAATGGCTTTATCAGCCTATGATGGTAAAAGTTTTTAATAAAGTTTTGCAAGTCTGCTTGAGTTTGTTCTTCTCTTATATGTGTGTATATGGAGAATCTGCACCAGCTGTTGCCAGCTGTACTGCAGAGAAGACAGAAACTGTTCTACAGATGGAACTCTTCCAGTTATTATCTTGGGGAATATGAGGGTTTTTTTTAAAAAATATAACAGATGATCTCGGGGAAAACCCGAATGGAACGCAGTGAATGATGGTGTGTTTTATGAAAATGTTACTGGACTCACACTTACTCGACCACAGTGTATGACAAAAGGACTTTTTGGGGGACAGAAGACTGAAAAATTGTGCAGTGACTGATTAAAAAGTTGTGTAATCCCATCACGTTATTGGGAAGCAGTGTTTGTTTGGCCTGACTATTGAAATTTTAGCTGTGGGAATGCATCCACAGGGAATTCTTTTTCCATCAACGCTGCTGTTTGTTTTCATTTTGACTCAATCCATTGTTCGGATCTCCCATCAACTGACAAGAGATCATCCAGACGACTTTGGGTATGGCAAATAATAAATGGATCCAAACCACCCTCTGCTTTATTTTTCGTTTAATCAAGCTCCTTCTCTTTGTATGTGTTTTATTTATTTATTAAAAAAATGTTTACCTTTATTAATATTGTATTTATTTCATAGAGCTATGTTGGTTTTCATGTTTTGACTGCTGCAATATGGTAATTTAGGATAAACAAAAGTATGACATATTTATGCCGAGATCTTGGAAAAGCGCATCAGTATTAAGAAGCAATGTGATGTACACAGTACATCCCAAATATTTATGTAGCACAGACATTCAGAATATAAAAAATCTAATGCCACCCCAAATATTTGGATATGCCAACAAATGTGCAGTACACCCAAGGATGTATGCTTTGCAACTCGAATCGGATATTTGTGGACTCTTCTGAAAATATTTATGCACAGTGCCCAATATATTTATGAAGCACCGCACATGTTTATGTACACTGACAAGTCTGGTCTTCATGTAAAACACCCCAGATATTTGTGTTTACAAATCCAAGATATTTCATTGTAATGCACTAAATGCTTATGAATTTGACACATACAGCATACTTTCAGTATACACAGCACATATGCCAACCACATTTTTTTAAAACGCCCTACAAATTAACATGATTACATCCCAAATATGAACTTGAAAGCCAGTTCATATTTTTGTCTCACTTAAACTGGACATGAAACGCTACACACATAAAGGCTAATATACACAGCTGAACCCTGCTCTCGAAAACTGGCATAGATGTAACTCCATCTGTGAAGCTGGATTTAAGAATTAAGTGCTTAAAGTTTTAAAAACATGTTGAGTGCCATCTTCTCTCAGGAACATGACATTATGTGGTTAGTTGGCTGCTGCTACTAGACTTACATTAGCTTATGTTTGCTAACTAGTGACAGAATGAGTCAGAGGAAAATATCAATACTAAAACTAAAATTCAGTTTAAGAGAATCATATTTGTGCTGCTCCTGGGTGCAACAATGAGTTTTATGTTAAGAAATGAGGATATACTGTTCACTTTCACTCTTTGCTGTTTGGTTATCTGTACTCAAATGTGTAAATCCAGCTGTTAACCATAACGTTTGGGTTTGTGAAGCACTTTATAAATGAGAACTGTGTGGATGAGCGTCTTTTTGAGCCAGGAGACAAGTTTTTCTCCAGACCAGCAGAAACTGATTTTTCCTCGTCTGGCTAAGTGTACCGAGTGGCACAAGCAGCTGATGCAATCAGCACAATTTTATGCAATAAAACAATTTTTCTCTTCCCTAGCAAATCCAGGCAGTTTACAACATACCAGCCCACTACTACATGCATATCACAGCACAAAAATAACCATTTCTTACTGAAGCACGATTGGGAATCCCATCAGCACATCTGCAGGGAAAGTAGGTTCATGTGTGCAAAGTGGGAAAAAAAGCGGAGGCTCCAAGGAAGAGATGCCACACATTTTGGAGACCTTTTGATTTATACTCACATCATCTCACTGAGTGCATTACTTCATATTAGATGTGAGGAAAAGCGAAGTCCAAATGTAAGTGAAGGAGACTGTAATGTGGATATTTTTGTTTTTTTCTTGCAGACATGCTGATGGATAGGATCACTCCACACTCCAGTGCCAACAGTAACACACAGGGGTGAAAATATGCAGAAAGTTAGAAGTATTTTTAGATGTCGACAAAATGTTTGAAGAGTAAAACAAGTTTTTCAAAAACTGACTATATGAAGGTTTTCTGCTTTTGTTCACCTGCACAATTTTACATCTCAGCAACCATCTTAGATCAAATCAGGGGATTTATTTGAAGTCTGAATATAAAAGACGGGGATAGAGCCATAACTATAGTTTTAATGGTCACTGGATCATTAAACAGCATATATCGAGCCACATCCACTAAAAACTGTGTGGCAGCTTTGCTAATCCTTTTTTTCTTCCGTGACTTGTATTCCTATTTTTCATGCAATTTCACAACATTCAGTTTTGAACCTCTGCTAAACTTTGTGTGACAACTTGACTGATTAACAGGTTTCACGCTGTGATGTTGTTTGGCTATTTTGACTCCTGTAGATTTCTATACAGGATTCTCTGACCTCCTGCTCATTTTAAACTGTACATTTCTAATAAAATGTATAGTTTTTAGCTTTTACTAATGTTTGTATATAGACCATTTTAACAGCACTACAAACTTCTTAAAGTACTTTAAAAAAAACCCAAAAGAAAACAAAATAAATATATACAAAAGAGAGCAAATAACCAGCAAAGTGGTTATTCTATTGCATACTATTCTATTTCATTAACCCAGAGTTTGTGTTCTGATATGCCAGTAGAGAAGGAGACTACGAGACCATTTCTCTTTACTTTTTTAAGTTTCTGCTCTTCTTCTATTGATCATGACAGACTTAATTTTCCTAACACTGACAAATGCAGCTGGTTTAAACGACTATAACAACCTCCTCACTAATGGTTTTAAAAATATAAAATGCAGAACAAAAAAAACAATAACCTTTGAACAGAGACATTACAAACACTGTTTAAAGGATGTATTCAGATGCTGCCCTCCTGTGTATATTGCCTCCCAGAATTTGAATAGTCATTCACTAAAACTGTAAGAGTTCTTGGTTTGATGCTCCTAAAAAAGTACTGATGCTGAGCTGGATTAAAGAGTGCAGTAGTGATGGGATTTCTGGCTCTTTTTAGAGAACCGGCTCTTTCGGCTCAGCTCACTAAAAAGGCTCTTCAGGTTGTTTTGTTACTTTAATTAATTTATTATTAACAATAATATAAAATTATGCACAAATGGAATTACTAATGTAAAAACAAGTGGTTTTATTTATATATGTTTATATATAAATATTTACGGTGGCCCCTAGAGACAAAGCACGTACAAACTCCAAAACACATTTCTAGCATTAACTGAACTTCCAAAACAGAGCTACCTAGATCCCTTAAATTACACAATTAAAAGTATATGTGTGTGTATATATACAAATAATTTAAAAAAAATGTTCATTTACCTGTTACTACTACACACCAAATCCGGTCGTTGGCACTTGCTGGCTGGTGTAGCCACTAGGTAACAAAAGCTCAACACTGCGCCTGCATCCTGGAGCACTTCTGTTGTGTTTTGTACGTGTTTTGGAGTTTTTACGTGCTTCTTAGTTTTTACATGTTTTGGAGTTGTGACCCAGAAAGAGTAATATTTCAAATTCGGCAATGCTGTGTTCCTCCGCCACTGCCTCATTTGAGTTTTGGACGAAATGGATTCTGGGATATTGCATTTCGTCATTTCGAGCTGATTGGGAACCAAAACACATTGGCTGGTTTTGTGGCCCAAATATAACGGTGTACAGAAAGAGTTGAGGCACAGGCAGAAATGTTGAGAGCACAAGCAACACATTGCGAGCAAGCGCAAGTGCAAAAACTGAGCGACAGGGGCTGCTATTGTGTGTGTGTGTATGGATAATAGCAAACACTGAAATACATTTTTTGGACGCAGCAATGAATTTTGTTCACTCAAATTTAGCTTTTCTTCGCTCAAAATAAATTTCTCCTCAAAATGCAACACTTGCACCTGCAATTTTTTTTCTGTGCTCAGAATAGTGGCACCTCCCCCTCTTCCCAGCGCAAAGCACAAGGCTCGCATGCGGAGTGAAGCGAAAAAAAGGGTGAGAGAAAGAAAAAAAAAAACCCATGACTCACGTCGTTCACATCAAAGATCCGGCTCTAAGAGCAATTTCGTTCGCGACGGACACATCACTAGAGTGCAGTAAAACTGGCAGTGAGTTAAAATGAAGAGCATCATAATAATGAACCTCACTTAAGCACAGGGTTCGTACGGGTGCTTGAAATCCTTGAAAATGCTTGAATTTTAACATTGTATTTTCAAGGTTTGAAAAGTGCTTGAATTTCAGATGTGGTGCTTAAAAGTGCTTGAAAGTGTAACTGTATTCCATTCACCACAAATAACTATCGGATTGAATAGTTTTCTTATCAGATAGAGAACTAAAATGAGTCGCAAAATTTCCCCGCCTGGGCTGCCTTGCGTCTGTTTCAGCATGTGACCCCGCCCCTCCCTCGGCCAGTTGGTGATGAGTACGCTAACATACCTGTAGGTCGCAGTGTTGCCAACTTAGCGACTTTGCCGCTATATTTAGCGAGTTTTCAGACCCCTTGAAAAAAAGACGTGAAAGCGCGTATCGCTTTTACTCTCAAAAAGCAGCGGGTGCTGTAACGCAGTCAGTTCTTCTTTTACTCTTTTACTCTTATGCTGTTTTGTGGATCACAAGGTTTAAAACTACTTATAAACACACACACAAAGTAACTCCACCAGAGTGCCTATTTCGGGTCACTTTTGCCGGTCCAAGTCCGGGTAAAGGAGCAGGGTTGGAATTGTGACATTAAAAAAAACAATAATTGCTAAAAGAAATTTAATTTGTAGTTCTAAATAAACTCTAAATTCATTTAGGACGTTTTTTACTCACTTTATGTTTCTTCCATGATGTTATTTCCCTCTCCAACAACATAGGTTACATTTAGATTAGCATGACCAATTATGCATGATGACGTCATTTAGCGACTTCTAGCGACTTTCAGGACAACCAATAGCGATTTTCCTTACTGAGGAGTTGGCAACACTGGTAGGTCGCTGTTTTAATGAGTGTTTGATGGAAAACAACAATGGCGGAGTTTGCGCTTTCTAGTTGCATTATAGGTGAGTCCTAGTAAATAATTTTCCAGTACGTGTACGTTACACATGCTATTTTTTAAAATTATGATTATTATTTTGCTATCTGTTAAACTCGCTGAATAAATGATTGTAATGCACTGAGTGTGATGCAGTATGGCAGCGCTATTATGGAATATGCTGTAAACTTAGCTAACATTACTTAGCAGTAATATGAGTTAATTTACTCAAGTGAAAGCTTTAAACATTAGCCTGATACATAACTAGCTAACTTAAGGCTTTCTGATTAACCCTCTGGAGTCGCGGACCCAGAGTCTCCATTTCAACTTGGGTTGAACGTGCGGACTTCAAATACCAGTTTTTAAATTGTGTTGATAGGCCACGTAAAACCGATGTTTTTTTTCTGAATAAAACAGTGGAGTTTACTCTGGGAAGAAACGGTTAAAACGCAGTTTTCAAAGGAGAGCGCTAGCAAACAGCTTTGCTTGTGAGTGAAAAAAGAAAAGGAAAAAACACTCCTTCCCTATTGGTGGAAAAATGTACTATGTTGACCAATCAAAAAATGATATGGCAACATGTGGCATTTGGTTGTTTGGGAAGAGGGGGAAGTTTTAGAGTGACCGGCGAGAGAGAGCGAGTGAGCGAAAGAGAGAGAGAGTGGTTTTTGATATATGAGAGATTTGTGACATTCACCGTGTTTGGAGTCTCAAGTTAGTGTGTTGTCTTGTGTAGTTAGTGTGTAGTGTAGTCGTTGTTTTGTTTTGTGTGTCAGTTTTACTAGAAAATGTCACAGTTGCTGCAAAAAAGCCACCAAAGGCAGACTGCAGTGTAAACGCTGAGTGACACGCCTGCTGTCAGACCTGCTGATTTATCCCTGTGCTGTTCTCATCTGTGTTAGAGTGGACACAAACAATTTTTTGGCGTTGCATAAATAATTTGTGTGCCTTCTTATTTGATGCAGAACACTTGATTGTTCTCTAAATAGTTTTAAATTGTTATATAAAAAATGTCTGAGCCTTGGCTGCATTTTTAGGTAAATAGTACCATATAACTTTGTTGTTTACAGAACTTGTGCATATTTTTTAAAAATGTACAATTTCTATTTGCATTACAAGTTATGAAAATGATTTGTTAAACATGCTTGTGGTTTTACAGTCAAAAATATCACTTTCTACTCGTATTTTAAATTTTGTCTGAATTTAGATAAATTGTGCTGATGCAGTTTGTCAAAATGAGAAAATAACAGATTGGCAAGATAAAGGTGAAATATAGAGGCCAAATCAAAAGTAGTCAGAAACATCCAATTATACCCTGGACCCCAGACGGTTAGAGGCTAAAAGCAAAGTTGTCACCAAGTACTGTTTATATTTGTGTGTATTGCTGCAGCTTTTTTAAGTATTAACTTGGTGCCTTTGGGTGAAATAATGGTAATATGAGTGATCCATATGGTCACAAAGAATAGCCACTTGTTTCTGTGCTACCAAAGTTCCCCGGCTTTCATTCAAAATGTTTATCGTCATCTGCACATTAAACTACTTAAACATTATAAATGTCTTCAAGCTCACACTGAGGCCTGTGGGGCACTATCAGCCACACATTTATGTGTTTTTGTATATGAATATTTCATACTTTAAGGCTGCCTGTTTATTTAAGGGAGATGAACAAAATACATTGGATTTGTACACAATAATATCACAGATGATAAATTAAATAGATTTTAAGTAGATGCTTGTGCATTCTTAAAGTCTTATATGTTGAATTGAACTATGTGATCTGTTCAAAGCCTCCCAGTCAGTGCTGTTCTCTGTGCCTGTCTGACTGTACATGATGTTATTAGCACAAACACTTTAAAGGTGATCATTTAGGGCTTCAGCAATAATACAGACAGCAATGTGCAGTAAAACAGTTAGTTTCATTGGTAATTAACTTAAAAAACAAACAAACATCTGTCTCCTATTTTTTGTCACACAGGAAAGAAGCATCAGTATCTGATGAGAAGACTACAGGAGATGAATATCTCTAACAAGTTGATTTGTTCACATTTTCACATCTTAATTTTTAAGTGAAATGTGCATTTTGAGTTTATACACTATGTATATAAGGCAACCGTTTCCTTTTGCAGTATTTTTGTATGGTGCGTTTTTCTATGTCTTAACAAAAGGGGAACAAAGGTGTAAGTTCACCTTGGATGATTTGTATTAATTTTCACATGGTCTTACTGAGGTGATGTGAATTGAAACATGCATTCTTTTTTTTTTGGCAGGGAGGGGGGGGTGTGCTGGAAAAGTTTGAAAAGGGACCTTGAACGTGCTTAAAAAGTGCTTGAATTTGACCCTGAAAAAGGCGTATGAACCCTGTAAGCACAAGGACACTGAAAAAAAGAGACACTCATGCACAAGGTAAGGTTTACCCACCTTTCCTTTTTCATAAGTGAGGTTTTGAGCATTTATTTTATGATTTTGCTGTGATAAAAGAGAAATGCATAGTTTGTGCCATTCATTCATTCATTCATTCATTCAAATAATTCAGGGAACTGAAAGCCACTGATCCCAAATCATTTGTCACCATGGCAACTAGTCTTAAGACACGTTTTGTGTCAAACTAGTGCTCAAGTTGTAAGACAAACCTCTAATAGTACAAGAACATGTTTTAAATATGAAAATATGTCTGTGCTTTTTCTGACTAAAAAAACTTCCATAGAGACCTTTCACTTTTCCCAGCTGCAGTATATCAATGTCGTTAATATTCTGTTTCTGATATGCGGGACTGTAAGTCTGACAGCTGAAAGGAGCTCTGTGTGGATGTGAAATACATGTCTGTCAGCGTGAGATTTATTTATGTCCCTTATAGGACCTTAGGTTTCCGACTGCATCAGTGTTTCTGCATAGTCATCACAGCCAACACAGACAGACTCTCAGTGTGGACTTTTCCAAGCAATACTGGCACACACATACTGCAAACAACAAACAGGTTCTCAGTCCTGAGCGCTTCTTCGGCTTTCAGAAAAAAACATATGTCTGCATAAAACCTAAAACCAAACAGCAGCTGACTCAAAGTTCAAACAACTCCATAAGCCCTTTCTCTGACTCGGGCTTCATTATGTGTTTTCTCTCTGCACAGTCTGTGCTGCAGAACAACATAAAATGGAGGGAAGTTTGAAAATCAATGGCTATTTTGCATTTTTTGAATGACAGATTGTATATAAAGGGGGTATAGTATAAGATATTAAGCCAGCTCCCATCACGTTAGAACCCCAAAAAGTACATGATCCCCCAAATTAAATTATCCCGAAAATAGTTTATGAAGTACACATATTTCTTATTAATCTGGGATCTGTCAAAGCATGTCGGAAGTACATTTACGTGTTAACCACTGTTGGAGAATTGTACAGAAGAATATGGCTGTTTTGTACTCTGTTTAAGTTAGCTTTCTTCTAACTGCTTATAAAACAAAAGAATGGAAAAGAATTTGGACGGAGCTTGCATGATTACAGCAGAGCGTAGACCAGGGGTCGGCAACCTTTCTGATGACGAGTGCCGTCTAAAATTTCCTCAGAGGTCAGTGTGCCATATGATTGCATTAGCAATAAATTTAATAACACTCAATATTAACAGTTACACACTATATAGAACCACTTTATAGAATTATATTTGTTCGCAGATGTTGGCAGCTATCAGCGAATAGTTATCAGCTATTTTGAAACAAAAAAAAGACACTTTTTATCAATAACAAGAACTCCATAACAGCAAATGAACTGTACAACAGAAAATACAAATGCTATTTGTGGTCTCCTCAAAAAAATGATAAGAAAAATAAACTGGGCCAATATGGCATGTTTGTTAATACACATGTTAATGTGATCTCTGGTCTCCCACTCAGAGACACAGGTCTCCGAGTGTCCAGCATGCAGACGGCTGCCTGAGGACACTCATGTGAGAGAAAATCTGCTCACACAGATATGTAGAGCCAAATACTGTCAATAAGGCCTCTGCAATGTTCTGAAGACAGTTAAACTTGTCAGGTAGTGATGTCCAGCAGGTGAAAATGAAAGCTCCATGAACATGCACAGCTGTGGATTCTAGCTGCTTCGATGTTGCATTAACTGGCATTAACTCAGCCAGTTAATGCGAGACAAATCTAGCTGCTCATTAAAGAATTCTGGTTTGATCAGAAAATAAAACATTGGTCCATACACCTGAAAGGCCCAAAAGTGCATTGTGTCTCGAGTCTACGGATGTATCCATGTATCTCCGTGGTGCTGATGCTGTGCTGAGCGGACAGCTCCTGAAGCATTTGAAGTGTCGGAATGTGGAAAGCTAACAACGTCCCTCTGACCATTAGGCCAAGTTATTTTTAGCCAATTACAAGTTGAATCTGGTAGTTGGGGTTGTTAGCTAAAATACCGTCATTAAGAAGCGGCACAACTAATGTGTCTATGTGAGCTAATTTGCGATGAGCACCGCTGGCACGGCCATTTATTTTTTGATGCACTTTCTCAGATTAATTCACTGCGTGTCGTGCCCAGGGCTGGACTGGGGGGAAAAAATTGGCCCGGGCATTTAGACTAGAGACCGGCCCACCAGGTATTATAGGAAAAGCCATAAAGCCTTTGAATGAAAACAAATGCTGTTGTGACAGTGATGTACAGTCTTGTTGGTATATGTATGATTTCTATTCATTTTACATCAGATGAAAACTTTGGTTGTAAGCTTCAGATAATTATTTAATAACAGCCAGACATTTTAAATGAGAATAAGAAAGTATTTCTTTGTGCCCCTCTTTCCCTGTTAATGCCCCACCTGGCCCCTCTGGCAAAACTTTGCTAGATCCACCCCTGCACAGTTACTTAGAAAAGGATCCTGGTGTTTTTTGTTTCTCAGAAACAGTTCATAACTTGATCACTGATCAGTTTCATGATTGAAGTAAAAACAGGAGAGGGAGGGAGAGAGAATGAGAGAAGAAAAGGCAGCTGTGCAGCATAAAGACAGAATAACTCCAGCTTTGTGTCTTTTTCCATTCTAGCTGAAGTACGGGACAAACTGTGCTCCTTTTCAGCTCAACACAAAACGCGTAATATTTTCTCTCAATGCGGGACGATTCCGTCTTTTTACGGGACGGTTGGCAACTCTAAATTCAAATTTTTATTTGTCACGTACACAGTCATACACAGTACGATATGTAGTGAAATGCTTGGACAACTGCTCGTGACCTAAAGAAAACAAAAAAGGAAAAGGCTATGAATAAGATAGGAAATAAATATGAAAAATTAAAAAGGGTAAATTTAACTAGGAAGGAATAAAATATAAATTAAGGTTAAAAATGAAATAACTGTACAACACAAATTAGAATGAAGGGTAAATTTAACTGGGAAGAATAAGATAAAATATATAAATTAAAGTTGAAAATAACGAACCTAACGAACCTTATGAATAAAATAAAGTTCACTATCAGTAACATCATAGCACCCACCCAGCTGTGTAGAAACTCTGTCATGCTAGCTAATACGCAGTACGAGTTATTGTAACTGACTGTAAAAAGTCAGCACAACGAAAATATACTCCACCTAAACTTGGTTTATATCTGACCCAGATAGACTGCAGGTCATAACTTCTTACCTGAAGTTCAGTTCACCTGACAGTCGGACCGGTGCCGCCTCGGGTCTCTGCTCCTCTTGCCTCCGCTTTCCCTCATCCACCTACGGGCCTCCACCACTTGATAATGTTACTGAATCTGTGCCATAGCCACCATCAAACAACTGAGTTATTTTTACACACCGGCCAGCATCTGGCCAATCCACCACCTTTCATTGTTTATACCGTTACAACGGTATATACCGGGCATTTGCCCACCGAGCAAACCCGCACGTGTGCCTAGGGTTGCCGACCCCTGGCGTAGACAGTGTAACACATGGACGTACAGTGGGGCAAAAAAGTATTTAGTCAGCCACCGATTGTGCAAGTTCCCCCACTTAAAATGATGACAGAGGTCAGTAATTTGCACCAGAGGTACACTTCAACTGTGAGAGACAGAATGTGAAAAAAAAATCCATGAATTCACATGGTAGGATTTGTAAAGAATTTATTCGTAAATCAGGGTGGAAAATAAGTATTTGGTCACCTCAAACATGGAAAATCTCTGGCCCTCACAGACCTGTAACGTCTTCTGTAAGAAGCTTTTCTGTCCCCCACTCGTTACCTGTATGAATGGCACCTGTTTGAACTCATCATCTGTATAAAAGACACCTGTCCACAGCCTCAAACAGTCAGACTCCAAACTCCGCCATGGCCAAGACCAAAGAGCTTTCGAAGGACACCAGGAAAAGTATTGTAGACCTGCACCAGACTGGGAAGAGTGAATCTACAATAGGCAAGCAGCTTGGTGTGAAAAAATCAACTGTGGGAGCAATCATCAGAAAATGGAAGACATACAAGACCACTGATAATCTCCCTCGATCTGGGGCTCCACGCAAGATCTCATCCCGTGGGGTCAGAATGATCATGAGAACGGTGAGCAAAGATCCCAGAACCACACGGGGGGACCTGGTGAATGACCTGCAGAGAGCAGGGACCAAAGTAACAAGAACATAGAAAATCTGTGGCGGGAGTTGAAAGTCCGTGTTGCTCGGCGACAGCCCCATAACATCACTGCTCTCGAGAAGATCTGCATGGAGGAATGGGCCAAAATACCAGCTACTGTGTGTGCAAACCTGGTAAAGACCTATAGTAAACGTTTGACCTCTGTTATTGCCAACAAAGGTTATGTTACAAAGTATTGAGTTGTATTTTTGTTATTGACCAAATACTTATTTTCCACCCTGATTTACGAATAAATTCTTTACAAATCCTACCATGTGGATTCATGGATTTTTTTTTCACATTCTGTCTCTCACAGTTGAAGTGTACCTCTGGTGCAAATTACTGACCTCTGTCATCATTTTAAGTGGGGGAACTTGCACAATCGGTGGCTGACTAAATACTTTTTTGCCCCACTGTAGCTGCCCATGCAAAAATGCCTTAAACCTGCATTCTGCCTACCTACAGTTGTGCTCATAAGTTACATACTCCAGCAGAACTTTCGTGTTTTTCATTGCAGAGACTGGAAATGATACACTCACAGTATTTATCCTGTTTATCCATAGTTCTTAATACTATATATTGCCTCTTTTAACATCAATGACAGCTTGAGGTTTTTTTGTAGTAGTTGTGGATGAGGCACCTTAATTTTCTCAGATGGTAAAGCTGCCCATTCTTCCTGGCCAAATACCTCCATATCCTGTAAACTGTCTTGCATGAACTACATGTTTGAGATATTTCCAAACTGGCTCAATGATGTTGAGGTCAGGAGACCAAGATGGCCACTCCCAGAACCTTCACTTCTTTCTGCTGTAACCAAAGAAAGGTTGACCTGACCTTCTGTTCTGGATCACTGTCATTTTGGAATGTCCGAGTGCATCCCATGTGCAGCTTCCTGCCTGATGAGTGCAAATTTTCCTCCAGTATTTTCTGAAAACACACTGCATTCACCTTGCCATCATTTTTGACCAATTGCCTGTGTAGCTCACATATCCCCAAAACATCAGTGATCCACGTCAGTGTTTTACAGTAGGCATGGTGTACTTTCATTTATACGTCTTGTTAACTCCCCCCGAATGTAGTGTTTATGGTTGTGGCCAAAACCTTCATAATTTTGGCCTCATCACTCCAAATAACTTTGTTCCAGAGGTTTTGAGGGTTTTCTCTGTGCTGTTTGGTATGTTAACAATGGGCTGCTTTGTGCTATTGGCATAGTAGCAGCTTTTGTTATTTCTGTAGGGGGTTTTATCTATGCTTCCCAAACAATTTTTCTGGAAGTTCTGTATCAAGTTTGCATTGGTCTAACTAACCGTGGATTGGTTTCAACAGAGTCCTTCATTTTCTATTTCTTAATTAGAGTTTGAATGCTGCTGATTGGCATTTCCAGGTTCCTGGAAATCTTTTTAGGTCCTTTTACTGTTGAATAAAGTTCAACTATGTTCTCCTGCAGGTAAACTTTTGATCGGAGTTAATTGACTAGTTTATTTTTTCATTACGAATTACAAAAGTCAAACACAATCACACACCTCGCCTCACCTGGGTTAATCAAGTCCTGACTTGTGTCTCAGGGCCATAAAGCCAGATTACCCTCAAGCAGGTGCTCTGGTCTGTGGTTTTGGCTGCACCTCTGCCTTAATGAACATACCTGTCATGGTCCTGGGTCAAGCGACCCAGTGTTTGAGTTCATGTATCTTTTGTATTTCTGTTGTGCCTTAGCTTAGTGCACCTAGTTAATTTCTGATTGCTGTTTAGTAGGGCTGCTCAATTAATCGAATTTTAATCACGATTACGATCTGGGCTTTCAACGATTATTAAAAATGACTGAGCCGATTATTAGCCCCTCCCTCGTGCTTTACTCTCGCGCTGCTCCGTGTGACAAATCGAGCGCACCTCTCTGCATTTGAACACACCTCACAACAATTAAGAGGACCCGAGGGAAGCTCGGAAAGCTAAGCAGAAGTTATTTGGAGAGGAGAGTGACTGCCGTTGGTTGAAAAGAGAGGTAAAAAAAACTTCAGTGGTGTGGAAACATTATGGGTTCGCGGAGTCAGACGTGGATCAAGTAGACATAGTGTGTAAACTTTGCTACGGTGTCATAGCTGCACCACAGAGCAACACTGCAAGGTTCACTAAACATAGATGTTTACATTTTTTATTTATTTTTTATATTGCAAACATTTGCACTGTTATCAGTATTTGCACACTATTTTATATTGTTTTTTAAAGTCATTATTCAATACATTTTTATTGTTAACCCTTTAAATCCCTGTAGAACCGGAACCGTGTAAGCTAGCGCAATAATTTGTTTTGCATATGAAACCGGAGGAGTTGTACTTACATCTTATGCTATCAGCTTGTCCTCGGTCACGGTTTCCTTCCACATAAAGCTTTGCAAAAATTGCATAAAAAGCGCTTGCAGCAACAAAAACATAATATTCCAGAAACACGCTTTGCCGATCCGATCATCTGTTCATAACACTTCCCACATTGAAAAAGATGTCAACTCGAACTATCGCATGTCCGCCATTTCCTGTCCGAAACCGGAAGTGACATCATTTTCGCGGAAAATTTAGTTTTTTACTTGTAGGCCTTAAAAGCCTATACTGGTGTTTTTATAAGTCATGTTTGACTCTATACTTTTCTGAATAGTTTCTGGGATGCTTAGAACTCGAATTGCACTGCTGGAAATAGTTTATTTTGATGCACATGCTGTTTTCTTTGCAAATTTGCATCATTGTTTGTTTTTCCTGCAGTATATAAAAATTGCTGTATCTCCAAAATAAAACTGTGAAGACACTCAAAATAAATTTCCTGTGGTGGGAAACTATTTTTTGCAACTTTTTTGTATTTAAAGTTTTGAGGGATAAGCCTCTTAAATTTCCCCAAGTAGAAATATATGTAAAAAAAAAAAAAGCAAAAACGATTTTCAATTTTTTTGTAGTTTATTGCACTTTTTTGCAATTAATGTAATTACTATGGACTTAATGCATACATATTATTAAAATATGGGCTATAACAGTTGTATTGATGTATAGCAACTTGAAATGCTCCCAAAAATGGCACTACAATATGTAAAAAAAAATAATATAAGCTCTGGCGGACTTGGTTCTATGGTAGGTCTTAAAGGGTTAAATAAATATCGTCAAATAATCGAGATCTCAATTTCAGTGAAAATAATCGTGATTATCATTTTTGCCATAATCGAGCAGCCCTACTGTTTAGTCTTGTTCCTTAGTTGTTTATGTCATCTCCCCCTGTACTAAGTTTCCCTGGTTCATGTGTCATGTCTGCGTGGTTATGTTTAATTCATGTCATGTCTAATCTCCATGTTTCCTGTTTTACTTTGAAAGTCTGTATTCAATGTCAGTGTATTCAGTTTCACCTCTCCTGTCCTGTCGTTATGGTTCATGTGTGTCAGCTGTGCTCCCATGTGTGACCACTTCCCCTGATCATCCCTCATGTGTATTTAGTCTCTGTGTTTCATGTAGTCTGCGTCGCGTCGTCTGTGTTCCCACCCCCTGTGTTCCGTATCTCCAGCCATAGCCTTTCCATAGTTTATGTCCAGTTTAGGTTTCTGTTGAGCTACTACTCTTATACTGCCCTCACTCTGGTTTGTTCCTTTCATCAGCCATAATAAAAGGCTCGCTTTTGTTTAATCCACTCCTGTATCTTCGCTTGTGTTCGCACCTGGGTCCACCACACACATTTCCGCACGGTCTGCCTCCGCAGATCATGACAATACCTGCTTCCTGCTAGGACCATGGGGCCTGCTTGTTGTTATTAATACAGAGATGCTCTCAAGCACTGGTCATGCACTGGGATGCCTTGTAGGATGCATTAAGTCTGTTTTGCAAGTCTTTGTACTATGTTTCAAAATGGAGGATTATTTATGATATGCACATTGGCTAACAAATTGTGAGTGACAAGTCACAGTCATAGTTTCACAGTCAGACGCATCCCTTGTTGTCACATCTGGTTATTTGAAACCAAAATGAGAACAGTCAAAACACTCACTTCAAGCCTCCAGAATAGGAAACAGGACACCTCCTTTTTCGAAAATCTACCACACGCCTAAGTCTCATCAAACCAGTGGTTGATGTCATGGTACCTTTTTACACTGTCACAGTTGTGTGTCTGAAATCTATATTAAGGAGGTCCTTTTATGTCACTCCTGGCTTCCAAATTCAGTACTCAGTCTGAAGAACTTTCCACAAGATTGTAGTCAGATATTTTGGCTTCATGTTTATGCAGAGCGTCAAAGTCGTCTTCATATATAGTTTATGGTTAAGTCCTATTTTCTTGTATTAATTTGTTTGATGCCACTATTCATGTTAGGTTTGTAGCTTGAACCTATTCGCTGGAACGTTAAGACAATATAATTACACTGCAAGCAAGACGCAAGTAGGCAAACTTCTTCATGGTACTCGTGCACGGGAGAGACTGGACAGAGCGCCGTCCCTTCGCTTGACCCCAGTAGCTCTCGTCCGTCCTCCCATACACTGTCCTTTTATTGAGGTTACATGAATATGCATAGGTTCATTAACATACGACGTCTACATACAAACAAAGAGTACCTTGCCTGTGTGTGTGTGTGTGTGTGTGTGTGTGTGTGTGTGTGTGTGTGTGTGTGTGTGTGTGTGTGTGTGTGTGTGTGTGGGGACTGCTGATCAAAGGGTCAAACATTCTTGGTCAGGAAGAGGGTAGCCTCCCCCTCACCCTAGATGGTTCATCCTAGATAACATGGTGAGGAAGTCCTGCAGTTCATCTAAACAAAGAGCACTTAGACTAGAACAGACGCAACTACGTTAATCCTACCATAAAACAATAAGACACGGTATGACCTCTCATGCTCCCAAAGTGCTGTCTAATACACACAAAGTTTGCAGACTATCAAGGATCAAAACCTCTACCAATCTACAACTAATTACAAAACTCTAAGCATATATAAGTAAATATTTCTAAGCATAAATGACAATCAACAATACAAATCTAACAATTCACATTGTGACTTTGCAGGTGCCTGTTTTTCTTTTCTTCCTGATGTCACAGATTTAGCACAGGAAAGAGCAGCATCAATGGGAGACATTGGAGCTCACTGTCCAATGTGGTTGGTTTACTCTGGAGAGGATGCAAAGGCTGAAATACCATATGTTTCAGGCATCAGGGGCTTTGGATGTTACTCCACCAAGGGTGGGGTGGACGCGAAAGCAATAACAGTGCAAAGCATTGAGATCCAACATAATGAAATACCTTTTTAGTCTCTCCTGCTGCTCTCACAGATGGAGCGTGCTCAGAGCTGGAGAGGAAGCTGTCAATCAAACAAACAGAGAAGCAGCTCGTGTGTGTTTGCGTATTTGTGTGTGCACGCATTAGCTAGAGCAAATAAAACCATCTGACAGCGCAATAAGCTGTTCATGTAAAACCAAATATGGTGAGTGAGTGTGTATGCTACAGTGTCTGCAGATACTTTTGATGGGATCTAGTTTGCCTTGATGTAGCGTCAGGGTACCATGGAAACAGTTGCTGTCGCACTGTTCCTGAATGACAATGATTAGCTGTGATTGGCCGCTCCGGTCCTGTCAGTCGTGTGGGAAGCATCTGTAATTGGCAGCGACACGAGAGCTGAGGGAAGCAGACTGGACCCAGTGACCAGCACAAAGGTCAGCCTGCTCACAGCCTCCTCTTGTACATGTTTTTTATGATGAATGTGAGGACAAACATAAGCCGTAGAGGTGTGGATGTATTTTGAAAGTGAGTAGAAAGGCCCTTAGCTTTTTAAAGAAAGGTATGGTTGTTTTTTTTTTTTTTTTTTTTAAATGATTTATGAAATTGTGTATTGGGTAATATTTTTTTCATGTTTTAAAAGCTTTTTTTCCCGTAATGCCTGAATGAATTTTAACATAACTAAAGTATGAGACCTTCCTTAACCGACTCTATTACTTTGGAAGCACTTGTATTTGAGGGAACCATGTCTAATTTTCTTTAAGAATACCAAGGATGTGTCAATTTTTGGTATTCAAAGGGAATGCTCGGTACAGTTAGACTCCAATGCAAACCCCATATGAAGGCAAAAAACAAAACAAAACAAAACAAAAAACTGACAACATTTTGATATAGAAAGTGTTTATGTGACAATGTTAGCCAGGAAGGAGCCAAAGTTAGCCAGGCGCTACCTGTGTTAGCTTCTAGCTGCTAACACAGATAAACTACAAGATCTCACAGTAGAATCTCCTATTAAAATATTAAATATGTCACATTAATTTATCTTAATCTCTGGAATCCACCAGTAACTTATTGGTTCAACTTTCAAATACTTTATCTGCTAAGATTATAAATTATTGTTACACTTGTCACCAGAATCATGCAGCATAGTTAAGAAAAAGCTTAGCCTTTATTTTTAGCATGATAATAAAACGGATAGGAAAGCACTATTTTAGAAATGGCCCAACGGTGGACTTGAATTCAGGCCCTTCCAGTAACCAATTAACATATGTGTAAGCTATCCTGGCTTTTGGCTAGTTATGTTTTGCCTGCTAATGTTGTTGCTAGCTACCAGTTTGGTAGCTTGAAAAATTATTTAATTACTTAAATTACCAGCTAACCTGATTCCACTTCTGCTGGAATTAAAATTTGATCTTAAATTAGAAACTACACTTAAGTATTCAAGAGCACGACAAATGCTACAAACTAAAGGTCTAATATATTTAAATTTACCTCAATATGTGCAAGCAAAATATTAGCCATGTAATTGCTCAAAGCAAAGCTCCACTATAATTAACATTTCCCTTCTACATGGCGATACATGACAAACTAGCTTTTACTTAGCTATGCAGCATGTATCTGGCATTGGTCACCTCCAAATAAACGTTCATGTCATTAAACTGATACTGGTACAAAACGTGATGATCTCCCATAGAGCAGGGCGATATGACCAAAAATATTTATCACGATATACATTTGAAAATTTGCGATAATGATGTAACTGACGATATAATTGACACTAGACAAAATACTTTACAACTCCACAACTTTATTAGTGCAAAAAAAAACCATCAATGTATTTTCACTTAGCAGCTGTTTTTTATGTGCAAATGTAACATTGCAAATGCAAATTCCTTGCTGAAAGTTTAACCAAAAGGCATTTCCAGTGGAAACTGGCCATCATATCCTCAGCATAACCATGTAAAATATCCACAAAACTTAAAAAGAGGTTATGCACACACAATACGGTAATATTATGTTGAAGCACAGTACGTATCACTCCGCGAGGCGCCTGCCTACGATAGCCGTAATGCTCCGACAATCCATCAAGCGGTGCGGCTTTGTAGCTTAGCAAAGTCGTACTGAAACATTTTGAGCGCCGTGTTCCACATAAAATCGTTTCCAGGTCAGTAAACACAACCAGAATTCATACATAAGGCGCACGGGATTATAAGGGGCACTGTCGATTTTCAGAAAAATCAAAGGATTGATTTTAAGTGTGCCGTATTTTCCAAAAAAAATAATAACGACGGCCCGCTAGCATACTCTACCAAAAATATTGCTTTGTTGTATATCTGACAGACGAAAACCAAACCAGTTCCACACCACTGAAGTTGCAGCATTTTTACAAACCAATTCTGGTTCGTCCGTTTCATTCAACGATCCGCTTTCGCTCTTTTCATTCTGTGTCGCCGCCATGTGCGTATGTAAACAAAGGCACTGCGCATGCGCGCTTTACCCATATTCTATCGCGATATTTCATTTTCTTGTCGTTGCCCAACATTACACCGGTATTACCGTGAACGGTATGATATAGCCCAGCCCTAATTTCTCAGTTATTACAAGATAACGGATTCTCAGTGCATTCAGTAGTGGGGTATTGTAGTGTTTATCTCGTTATTGTTCTGAGATATATGCTGCAAGCAAACTAGAGCAACATTATCGTAGACGGGTATGAGTGTCATTTATTCAAACAATATTCTTAAGTTCTCTCTATTACATAAAATACATTTTATATACCGTATTTACCGCACTATAAGGCTCACCAGATTATAAGGCGCACTGTTGAAGACTGGCTCTGTTTTCATACATAAGGCGCATTAAGACAAACAAAAGATAACTCGACCTTTATTAAGCTCATTCACAGTAACTCTTAACACTGTTAAGCTGTAACACATTAAATATTGAAAAATACACTTTTTCCAGTATGGTACATTCAACTTCCACAATTCCCTCAAACTCTTCAACTTCCGTGTCTGAGTTACGGTAAACAGCTGGGCAATTTCGGCATCAAGCATGCCCGGATCCCTCTCACACCGGATTAAAAGGCGTTTAAAGTGCACTCAGCAGAATAAAACAATTGGATGAGGTAAAATTTAACAAACTCATTCACAGTAACTATTAACATTGTTAAGCTGTTAAACATCAAATGTTGAACAATACACTTACATTTCCAGTTCATTCAACTTCCACAAATCCATCAAACTCTTCACCTTCAGTGTCTGAGTTAAACAGCTGGGCAATTTCGGCATCAAGCATGCCCGGATCCCTCTCATCATTATCTGAATCAGTCTCGTTGCTGTTACTTAGCTGTTCAGTGATTATTCCAGCCTTCGTGAAAGCTCGGACGACACTTGAGACTGATACCTTAGCCCAAGCAGCCACGATCCATTGGCAGATAGTGGCGTAACTCGCTCGGCGTTGCCTCCCTGTCTTGGTGAATGTGTGTTCGCCTTCTGTCATCCAATGCTCCCACGCAGCTCGTAATTTAACTTTGAACGACCTGTTGATACCAATATCTAGTGGTTGGAGTTCTTTGGTTAATCCACCCGGAATGACGGCAAGCTCCGAATTAGTTTGCTTCACTTGGGTTTTGACAGCCTCGGTGAGATGGGCGCGCATGGAGTCGTAGATCAAAAGAGACGGAGATTTGTGGAAAAAGCCATCCGGTCTCTTGACATAAACTTCCCTCAGCCACTCGCTCATTTTCTCTTCGTTCATCCAGCCCTTTGAGTTAGCCTTGACGATGACGCCGGCCGGAAACTTTTCTTTTGGCAAAGTCTTCCTCTTGAAAATGACCATGGGTGGTAGTTTCTGGCCATTAGCTTGGCAGCCCAGAACTACAGTGAAGGATGACTTCTCGTTCCCTGCGGTGCGTATAGATACCGTACTGGTCCCTGTTTTCTCGACAGTACGGTTCACGGGGATGTCAAAGGTGAGGGGGACCTCGTCCATGTTAGTGATGTGTTCTGGCCGGATCTTCTTTTCAGTGATCTTATTCTGGCAGCAGGTGCGGAAAATGACCAGCTTTTCTTTGTAATCGTTTGGCAGTTGCTGTGAGACAGTAGTTCGTGTGCGGATTGAGAGATTATGCCTTTTCATAAAACGGAAGCACCAAGAAGGTCCCCCTTGAAAGTCGTTGATCTGCATGTCACGTGCTACCGCTGTTGCCTTGAGTCGAATAGAGACTGTAGAGACACTTCTACCTGCTGTTCTCTGTTCAATAACCCACTGTTCAATTTTGTCCTCTAACTGCGGCCATCGTGCCTTGTTCCCTCGGAAACTCCTTTTGGTCTTCTTTACTTGTTTTAGGTCATCTTTTTGCTTCCTCCACTTGTGCACCATGGACTCATTAATGCCAAATTGTCTCGCAGCTGCTCTATTTCCATTCTCTTCTGCATAACTAATTGCTCGAAGTTTAAAATCAGCTTCGTAAGCGTGTCTCTTCGCGGGTGCCATTTTGGAGTCGTTATACACACACAACACGGTAATGTTGTGTTGAAGCACAGTACGTATTACTCCGCGAGGCTCCTGGCAACGGTAACCGTAATGCTCCAAAAAGTGGCAGTAAAAATCTTTTTTTGACAGATTTTTGAGCATAGTGTGCCACATAAAACCGGTTCGAGGTCAGTAAGCACAAACCAAAATTCATACATAAGGCGCACCAGATTATAAGGCGCACTGTAGATTTTTGTGAAGATTTAAGGATTTTACGCGCGCCTTATAGTGCGGTAAATACAGTAGTTATGGGTGACTAACAGCCCATTTAATTTAGGGGTCATTCTTTTATTTCAGTCCCTGCTAAGTTTCTATTAGTGTATTTTTTTTATGAGAACATTAAGCTAAGTCATGTAAAAAAGCCTTGGAATAAAGATGTCCACATCATGCGTTAGATGTTAAACATGCACTCTGTTTGGCTGGTTTCCTTATCCACAGCCTTCACTTGCTCTGCAGATGAAATCTACCATCTGGAGCCATGTTTTTCTCCTTCCAGACAGAATCCCACTGAATACAAATAGGGGACAGGAAAAGGTCAGGAAAAGTCAGAACTCTTATTGAAAGTGTTGTGGTGTACAGATGATGCCATTTGATGTCACATTTTTGCAGCGTGGCATTCCCGTGTTCCCACAGCTCTATCCACAGGAGATTTGCCTCTTAGACACTGCAAAGAAATTGGGAATTTGTGATTTTTTTTTTTTTCTGGGGCATTTTAGATGGTTTCCATCTAGGAGAAAATGGTAAAATGGTAAATGGCCTGTATTTATATAGCGCTTTTCTAGTCCCTAAGGACCCCAAAGCGCTTTACATATCCAGTCATCCACCCATTCACACACACATTCACACACTGGTGATGGTAAGCTACATTGTAGCCACAGCCACCCTGGGGCGCACTGACAGAGGCGAGGCTGCCGGACACTGGCGACTGAAAACATCAGTCTGCCAAGTCTCAGTGAAGGCACAAAAGTAATTAACTTGGAAAACTTATTGCAATGATAACCTACTTATTAGTGGTTTTGCTATAAGCATTAGAATCAACAAAGCACCTTCTCCCCTTTTTCTTTTAAACTAAAATGTAACTTGATTATCATTGCATGTGCACAGAAATAAGACTACAATCCACCTTCTCTTAATGTGATATACAGTTAGAAAAGAAACAGGGACAAAGCAACCAAGGATATTTGGCCTGGAAGGCTTTAATGAATCATCCGCAGGAAGGTTTTGACCTGAGATCACATTAATAACAACAGAGTTTATTAACACAAAACCTTTCAAAGCAGACTTACCAAGAGCTTAGCATGTGAAAATAAATCTAAATCAGCTGGCATTAACAGTAAAAGCTCAGCAAGGGAATGGGAATGAAAGGAGGAAGTAGCTGTTGCACTGATTGATCTAATTTTGTGAAAATGTTCAGTTTGGTAAACTGACATTTGGGATTTTTATTTTTTATGAAACTAAATGAGCCCACTGCAAAAGAAGAATCGCACAGCTGACACTTTCCTGTGACAAAGCAGATCAATAGAAGCGTTGTAGTGTTGCCAGTGAATTTCAGCATTTACATCCATGCATCCATTTATCTATTCAGCTGTTATTTTACTTCATCATCAATTTTTAGTGCGAGTTAAGCACGAAACTCCATTTTTCATTACATTAAAAGCGTCTTATTCAGACTGCTGGTGAAGGAAGACGGGGGTAAGAAGGAATAAAAAAGGACAGACGGGAAATAAGAGGGACACATGGGGGTTACATTAAAAACAGAGAGACATGTTAACATGTTTTAGAAGAAGTGAAAGGGAACACACAGAGGAAGAAGGATAAAGCAGAAAGGAAAGACATAGGGGAGATAAATTAAAAGAAGAGAGGAGAGAGGACACAAATTAATGAAGGGAAGAATAAGGACCACATCTAAAGACCAAGATAAAGAGGAAAACACAGTTGACAAAAAAGCATTTATGAAAAGCAGACAGCAGGATGGAAAATGGATGAAAGACAATGATGGGAAAATTGAGAAAATCATTTTATAAAGGAATAAAAAAGGAAAATGCAATAAACTCCTATAAATGTCACTTTCTTTCTCTGTTATAAATCCATTGAGTCAGACGCTGTGGACTTAAGTCTGACTGAGAGCAAGGGGTGAAGTCACCGTTTTTAAATCTGGGTTCTCAAATAGTGCGTTCCTTCAGACCACCGCTGCAAGGAAAAGTGTGTGAGTGGATGTCAGAGGCTGAGTGATGGAAAATGACTCATATGCCAGAATTTAACAGGTTTTTCCTTTCCGATCACACCTTGAAAACTGAAACGAGCTTCTGTCTGAAAGTTAATCTTCTTGCAGCGATTTCCTGGTATTCAGTTACTACACTATGACACATTGTTTCTGCCTCCATATATGCGCTGGAAAGCACAAGATAAAAAGGCCACTGTTTCATTTTTTTAACATGTAGCTTTCTCAGATTTAACTCTGCTGGATTTCCACAGTTTCGGAGTGTGTTTAAGGGAATCTTTGAGTTGAGGTCAGGACTCTGTGCAGGTCAGTCAAGTTCTTCCTTGGACCTTGCTTTGTACACTGGTGTGCAGCCATGTTTGAACAGGAAGAGGCCATCCTTAACCTAACTGTTCCCTAAAAGTTGGTAACATTACATTTTTAACCCCCCATAAATTAAATGTTGAAAGTCATAGGCGTCCAGGTTGGGTCATGTTTGGACGGCCAAATTATGGATCACGTTCGGATGTCAGCACAGAAGCCCTCTCTTGTGCACTGTTCATTGTTTTGGATAGGTAACCCCAGGTATTTAAATTTCACTACCTCTACTCCTTTAATTTCCACTTTTGCATCTTACTCCCTCTCATTAGTGTCATAAATGTTGGACAATATTACTTCAAATGGATCCTTTAAAAATAATGGTTTGTACTCCAACCTAAGCTCTTGTTGGAGCCCCAAAGAAACATGTCTCAGATGAACAACAGTGTTTTCTGCCTCTACTGACACATTACTCTTATAATTTCTCTGTGAAATTCTTTTTTAATGGAGCTGCAACAGCAGCCATTAATCATTAAAGCACAAGAATAGACAGAAATGACTCTTACAGCAGCTGGATGTATAGTGTAACGAGATAAGGAGAGCATGTTGGAATATAACAAGTCCCATTGGGCTGAAGTCCATGTTGCCACAACTATCCAGTTCATTAGGGCTCTGTTAGTATCTTTTAGATGGCCTAAAGTGAATCAAAAGGCAGGAAATACTCAACGGAAATGAGAGACAAATGAGGACAAAGAAAGCAGAGGAGGAAATTGACTGTTTATTAACAGTAAGTGTTTCTCCTCGCAGTCTTTCATATTTCCCAGAAACGCGTCACACATAAGGTGGCTGGCGTTACATGTGTTTTCACACCTATGGCTCATAAACCCAAGAAACAATCCATCACAAAGAGTGACAGAAAGGAATTTTTACTGGGCCAGTGTTCGGAAATAAATGTAGACCGGAAGCTTTTTATTTCACAACTGGAACGCCATATGTTCATGTCTCTTTTCTAAGCCTCAACACTAATTCAGACCTTCACCAAAGTGTGGGGCCCGCACAAAACAAACATTTTTCTTGTAAAACAAAGGGAGGCCTAGCAAAACAAAGTTTGGGAACCGCTGCACTAATATAACTGAAAATTTGTCCATTTAGTACTTTATGCCAGTAATTTTATCTCAGGACACTGAAGGTCAAGAAAGCAGCCAGTTGTGCTTGCATATAACACTCATTTATATTGAACTGATGTACTCGAAAGGGTTTGGTAAACTAGTAAACTTAATAGAATTTTATTTTGGTCCTGAGAGTTCAAATGCACAACAACATAAGAATTCAGCAGCAAATACAAAAATGGTCCAAAAGCACAGGAAACGTGATTTGAGCTCGGTGTGTTTTGGGGGAGACAATAATATGATGGAACAGCCGTGGAAGTGACAGAAAGCAAAACATGAAGGATTGCACTGAGACACACTTAAAAGAAGCAGATTTGTCTGTGCTATAAAGGAGAAAAAGATTGAAGTTGAGGTGTTTTAATCATATATAATACTATAATTATATGTTTGCTATTAGCAGTCATTGTGTGTTTTGAGGGGGGGTTCGCTTGAGCTTTTGCACCACTATTTCTGTTGTCTTTCATTCAACTTTGATTGAATTTTGTGCACTTTTGCATTATTGTAGCATAGACTTGAATTGTTCAGAATGTGCACCTTGAGAAAAGTAATTGAAATGACTACCAATTGGAATAAAAGTTACCAGAGGTTACATAACTGGAAGCTTGAAGTTCCACTAGCAACAAACCTTCGCCTACAAATACAACATGCAAATCTTGTTATTTATGGACAGGGCTTAAGAGTGGAAGCAAACAAACCAACTGCGTAATGTTGGAAAAAAATTAATTTGAATTGATGTGAATGGGACGTTGTCCAAATTCAGATCATGTATGGTTTTGCTTTATATAGGCGGTCTCAAAGCTTTTTCATTACACACCATAATTATGGACTTTTTTTTTTTTTTTTGCCTGTCCCATTTGGTTCTTTAGCCGTCACAATTGTTGTCTGAAGACCAACAAGGATACCCAATGGATTTACTTTGCCAAATGGATCATCACGGCCTTGCCGTATTGGTCCATTTGATCTACCTTTGTTGTTATTATTTATTTTATTTTATTTTCAGTTGTTACAGACGGGACAGACATGACTGAGGGATAGGAAAAGGAGAAAGAAAGGAAAAGAAAAATAGAAGGGAAGAGGGACAGTGAGAAAGGGCACTTAAAAAGAGAAAGAAGAGAAAAAAATCTCCTGGATCACCTGTTAAGAGAAAAAGAAGAGAAAACGATCAGAAAAACAGAGCAACATACTATATACAACACCATCACGTTAATCTAGCTAAGTGTAAACAGCAGTAAATACTAAATATTGAATGTTGTTGTGTAGCAAGCAGGACCGACAGCGCACAATGTGCTTGGAAATAGCAGCCAATAGAGGTGTAGTTTATGTCTATGAACAGTGAACACCCATGTGCACACCTGTGTGGATCAGCGCGCTTGTATTCAAAAGGTTTCCCCATGTAATGGTCTGCTAGAGGATGTAGAGAGCCATAGCCCCGTCCCGTGTAGTGTTGCTGCGTGTTGTTCTAAGGTGCATTTAAAACACGGGAGAACATGGTGCTGCTGCCAGAGAGCAGCAGGTGTTAGCACGGCCCCTCCCGAGAACCCTCAATGTCTACATGGATTTAAACTTGAGAGGGGGGCACCGGCGCCAGAGGTGGGGTTGAATACACAGACCGTCCACTGGACGCCGTTAACGTGCCCACCCTCAAGGCCCTATATGTATGTGTTATGAGAGTGTGAGTAATGTGGATGTCTAAGTTGTGGAATAAAATTGAGGCACAGGTGGCCAGAAGGGGACGGGGGGGGGATGCCTCTCCTGCACCCTGGTGACACACCCGCACCCCATAGCGCTACTTGTGTGGGTTTGTGTTTTGGAGCAGGAAGAGGGAGGCAGCTGGGGATGGAGAGGAAAAGAAGGGAGGAGCAAGATGCCCCTCCCTGGGGCCAGCTCCCCCACTGACCCCAGTAGACACCCCCATTCTTCGGCACCCACCAAGGCAAGGGAGCCCAGGCCCATTCAGATCGGGGCCTACGGCAGCAGGACCGCCCAGCCCCACAGGACCCGGGGCAGCCCACCCGACCCCACCGCAGAGGAAACTGTACTCACCCTAACATTCAATCATCTCCCAGACTGCACAAGACAGTAGACACCCAGGTTAAGTTTATTCTCCACCTCTCCTATGACTCTCCCCCACCTGCAGAGTGGACTTGTTTGTTTGTTGATGCATAAAAATAATTTTTGACACTCAGTGTTCTTGTTGTCATTTTTAATTGAGGCATTTTTAGTATCTGATCATTAGTACGGAAGTGTTTTAGGTCTGCATTTTGTGCTTCATTCACCCCTGTTCACTCAGTATGTATTTATACACCACTTTGCATTTTATCAAGAGTTATTATTAATCTGTGGCTCTCTTCTTTTGTCCTGTCTCCCTGCCATCACCCCCAACCAGTTGGGCAGACAGCTGTCCCTCTCGGAGCTTGGTTCTGTCAGGGGCTTCTTCCTTTTAAAATGGAGTTTTTCCTTCACACTGTTGCCAAATGCTTGCTCATGGGATATCATCTGATTGTTGGGGTTTTATCTGTATTAGTTTAGGAGCACCTTGAGATGACTGTTTTATAAACAAATAAATTCTGCCCTAGGAAAAAAATCATGGTAGTCTAAACATCCTTGCCCCCCCTTTTTGGATGTACCCTTAATGCCATAACCCCAGGACTGCTTTTAATAAATGAATCACAACAGTGGCTTTGGTAAAATGTCATTTATTGACTCGCTGGGAATGATAACATGCTGACTAGACAAGCCTGCCTCTCAGATGTTATAATTAGCAAAAAGTAAATACTGCACTTAAACACAATTTTGAAGGCATACATGTACATGCTGCATTGTTTTAATACATTTTATTAACCTGTCCTGTCCAATAGTTGTAACAAGCAGAATTATGGTGTGAATGTTTTAATTTTGCTGAACATATTTGCTTTCCCAAAAGGAGCACTGTAGACTCTCTGTAGACTCCTTTTGTTAATGTTTTTGTTTTATTTATTTACTTTATTTTATTATTCATATTATTGTTTTAATATGGCTACGCCTCTTTGTTTTGTTTAATAGGCTGAGTACGTGTGAGAAAATTATGGAGAAGTAAGTCTGTGTGCAGATGTTTTGAGTCTGCTGTAGAAAGACACTTTCTGCCTGCAAATCATTTAACCGATTAGTAATTTTAAACCGCTTTTCCCTGGAACCAACTCCATGTACATTCCATGTATCCAGTCCTTGTACGGCTGTGTATGTATTGGTGTTGTATATTGGTGTGTCTGAGTGAGTGTGTGTGTGTCTGTGCCGTATGTTGTATGTGTATATGTGGTAAATTGCATCATTGAAGGCAAAGCAGACATTGTGAGTACAGAAAGAGAAGAGAAAAGACAAGAGATATAAAATGGTGCAGTCACCAAAACAACATTCCAGAAATGATTATGGTGGTTAAAAATAACAAGAAAAAAACAAAATGGCCTATACTGATCAGAATGGCATTAATTCTCCTATGTAGAGATTTCTCTAAGTGGGAAAGAAGAGTGAAAAAAGAATCAGAAAAAAGTTTTCCTTGAATGAACTTTTTCAGATCAGGAACAAGACCTTGCGTCATTCCAGGATCGCCTTGGGAAACTGGTCGTTCATGAAGTGAACAAATTTGGCCACTATCAGTCTGTGTCTGCGTGCATCTGGACATTTGCCTCCCAGGGAGTAAGTACGATGAAAAGATACAGCTTTAACTACGTCCTCCTGGAGTTTTAGGTGGGTTTGGATGAATTCTCTCTCCGTTGTTTCTGGATTTTCTTCTGGCTTCTGTAGTATTCCTGAAAACACCAAGTTGTCCCTCATGATGCGAGCCTGGAGCTAAATGACAGTTTCTTTGATTTTTTTGTTTTCTTCCTAGAGTCAAGTCATTCCCTTGGTAAGGGATTTCACCTACTCTTTGAGGGGGTTTTGTCAGCACTTGCTGCTGGCTGAACTCTACGTGCTCGCACAGCACCTGAAAATCTTTATGCAGGTTTCCACGAGGGCCAGGTTTGCATTAAAACTAGACAGTTTTTTATCTAGGGATGCCAAAATGTCCACGCTGTCGCTGTTTTCAGGAGAAGCAGTCATCAGTGAGTCTTCAGGGTGGCTTCGTTTTGAGGACAGGGTTCCTTTACTGCTGGAGGGAGTCGGTGCATTGTTACTGGATTTTCCCTTAACAACGCGCTTGAAACACCCGTCAATACTGTTGCAAACTGTACGGTCATATAATTCCCATTGTTGTAACCTTAAAAGGTGTCAAGGAATAAACACTCACTCACTGGCTGATGTATCAGACACAGCGAGGTCCGACTGGGGTTCTCTGAGAGGCCCCACTCCAGTGGCAGCCAGAGGTGATGGATGCTTCTTCAACACGGGCTATCGGGGAGGGGCCAAAGGCAACTACTACCGCCATGCATGGCAGTAACCATCTGCGGGCAGGGGACCACAAATGCTGGGAGGCAGGGCACTCAACTGCCTGCCACCAGACCAATCAGGCAGCAGCAGCACCTGTGTAGGCTGCCATACTTCTGCTACCACGCAAGGGGGCGGGGCCACATGCTAACCAGGAAGTGCTAACAGGTACACAATGCCTGTATCCCAATTCAGGGTCTGCAGCCTTAAAGTACGCAGCCTCAACGATCCTCAAGGGCCGCGTACTTAAAGACCGCTAAGGCCGGAAGTGCGAGGCTTGTGAAATGGGACGGTCTAGCCTGCGTTGCGCTGCCCAGGTTGCCTAGCAACCATGTGTAGGAGTGTTTAGCTTATTTTTGAGTTTAGAAATGTGTTATTATAGAATGTAGAACTATTGTAGAGACACTGACACTGCCCTCAATATAATAAAGGCCTCACTGTGTTGTGAACTTAGGAGTAGATTGTAGGAGCCCCCTCCCCCACTTGAACTGTGAAAGTAAAACAGAGAGGAGTTAATGCTGAGTGGAAATTCCCCAGAGAATGTTTGGGTGGGGGTCTCAACATTTGTAACTGGATAACTGTGGTCTGGAAGGGAGATGGGTTTTATGACCTAGGGAGTCACCTACACCCACAGTGTTTTAACTGTCACGCACACACATCCACACGCACACTCACTCATGTGCACTCACACATACACACAGGTATGCGTACACAGTCACACACGAGCACTCACATAGACACGTGGGAACGCGCACATGTAGGCATTCATGTGCTCGTGCACATAAACACAGACAGAGTTTGCAGCACACCGTGGGGGGTTTTATGATGGGGTCGCCCCTACAAAACTGTGTTTCACAGACAAAGGGGTGAAGATTTGGAGAGGGACACACCAGCCTCGTCTTCCCTTCTAGAAGATGCATGCTTAAATGAAAATGAGTAAAGATGAGTAAAAGATGAGTAAAGAAGATGAGTAAAGATGAATAAAGGTTTTGTGAAAATGACTACTGAGTCCGGTGCCATCTCTGGATGCTCGAGGAATAAAAAGAACCGGGGTAAAACTGATTTCGCAACAGTTTTGGTGCCGTGACCTGGCATTCGCTCGAGGCCCAGAGAGGAATTGGCAGAGCTGAGATCGTGAAACGAGGCGAACAGAGAGATAGCTCACAGCTAGGTGTTGGATCCTAGTCGCGGTTGATAACATGCATGAGAGTGGGAGCAAGTTGCTTCTTAGTGAGAGTACGACTGCTTGGCTCAGCCCACTGATTGCAGTGTGTGTAGATTGCGTGTGTGTGTGAAAGCGCAGTTAGAGTCTGTGTCTTGTCTGAAGTACGGGAGTCAATTAAAGTAACAAAAATAATTTGTGTCTAAAAGTGTGTGTTTGTGGTGTGCAGAAATCGCGGCAGGAGAACGTGTCACAAGTTGTTGCAAACTGTGAAGTCAATTGGGGGGTTGAATTTGGTTTTAAATTTTTTAGGGGAAGAGAAAGCGCGGTATCGAGTCCGTGGCACAGTTTGAATAATTTGTGAGGTGCACGCCGTTTAGGGCGTTGTCCGGAATAAGCAGAGGAAGAAGTGTCTCGCAGAAAGTTTGAATGGGACTGCAAGAAGCATGAGGTGTGTGTGAGCCAGCCTCGAGGGGCGGGTTCACAGGTGGAACAAACGAAGAGTAAAATGTGCGTGTGTGTGAGAGAGAAAGAAAAGGTGGGGACGAGTGATCAGCCTGTGTGTGTGAATTCCTTGATGACAAAGAGGGAGACAAAGTAGATTAGTTGATTTTTTGTGAAATAATAATAGTCAAGAAATCGTAGTGATCAAATAGGAGAAAATGAACTAAAGTAAATAAAAAATAAACAGTGGATTAGCATTAAAGTAATGATAAATAAATTGATAAAATTAACAGTGACATTTAAAGGTGACCAAGTACTCAAGGATGAATGGAGAATTTGATTGCTGACTGTATGAGAGCTGTTGGGGTGAAAGGAAAATGAGGTTGGAGGAGTGAGTTAACAGGTTAATGTGTGGGTGTAAAACAATGGGGTAAAAAAAAGAGAAAGAAAATGATGAAAACAAAGAAAATAAAAAGTGTGGAAGTGTGAGTGGGAAATTGTCTCCAACTGGGGGAAGCAGTGACACTGCAGGTCACCTTCTTCCCCTGCTGGACACAAAAGAAAACATAATTTGGAGTGTTGTGGATGAAAATAATTAACAGCAACATCAAGATTTTTGTATTTGCGGTTAAGAACAAATAAAAATTTCATTTTTGGGGTTTAAAGTCAGTAGAGTTCAAAACAAAATAAGTAGAGATGTGTGCCTTTAGGAGTGATGAAAACATATGCAGTCACAGTGAATAATGAAAGTCTCTCAGTCTGTCGATTACAGGTGGGGAACGGACCTGGAACAATTCTCCACGGGCAGCAGTCGGAAGAAAATTATAGGTTAAAATTATTAGAAAAAATAGAAACACCCAGCCAGAATTTTTGGCTGAATTGTTTTGCAGCTTCCCGTCCTCATCCTGAACAAGCAAGCTCCAAGGAAGCTAATCTCTCCCTGAAGACACCGAGTGCAGTTCCAGAAGCACGAGCATGAACATCAACAGTGGACAGAAGTCCAAGAGACAATACCAGAGTCCTGAGCAGAGAGGTCCAGCAGCGCTGTGGGCAAACGGCATCAGAAAGAGAAGAACCACCATCTAGATTGGATGGATGGAGATGTGTTTCCAGCAAGCTGCAACCTCACTGTGTGTGAAGGACCTTTGAGAAGACTGTCTGAGTTTGAAATTTGCCATGTTTGGAGCGAGATGGCAATGAAAGAGACAGTGGGACAAAGAGATACACGGGACAAAGCTGAAGAAAACTGACTGCCATTGGACTGAAAAGTGGGAGAGAAGAAAAGGAGCAGAAGAGGACTGAGGCAGCTGTCTTAGTGTGGGAAATCAAATTGGGTTAAGGAATCCGGGGAGACAAGCGACTGCCTGGAAGTGGAGGATTGACACAGTGTCCAGACCTCCACAAAACGGGGAGGAAGACAAGCACTGAGGTATGCAAGTGTACTGTTAGAAAGATGGAAAGGTGACACCACACATGCAGCTAATATGCACCAGAGATAACAAAAAATCATACACAAAGTGTTACACATTAAAAGAGGGTATTTGTAGAAGGGGTTGACAACACACAGTGTGGTTGCCTATGGTAACCTGCAAGCATTTGGGGTTTAGCTGTGCCTGACTATGACAGAGTTTTTCATTTAGATGTTTCTGAAACAAAATTTAGAGTGAACGGAGTTTTGTTTCAGAAAAAAGGGGGAAGGTACATAAAAGGATACATAAAAACAGAAAATGTATTAACCCGACTAACACACACACACACACACACACACACACACACACACACACACACACACACACACACACACACACACACACACACACACACACACACACACACACACGTAATGAAGATCAAACACAATTTTAAGTAGGTAATGCTGTTACCATCATCCTGTCTGGTTTATTGAGTGGGTTGAGAACTGATACATAGACGACTGAATTAGTATTATTTTCAGAATCAGAATCAGAATCAGAATACTTTATTGATCCCTGGGGGAAATTATTTTTTGTTACAGTGCTCCATTTTAAACCAACATTAAGACAAGACAGACAATACGCTAACTAAGAATAGTACAATATATACATATATATACATACATACATACATAAGTCACTTATAAATAAATATTTGGAAAAGAAACGTGTAGTTGTAGCAGCAAACAGTGTGTTAAGTGGATGCGTTGTACAGGGAGATGGCCACAGGCAGGAATGATTTCCTGTGTCGTTCAGTGGTGCTTTTCGGTAATCTCAGTCTCTCACTGAACGAGCTCCTGTGACTGACCAGCATGTCATGGAGTGGGTGGGAGGTGTTATCCAACATTGTCTTTATCTTGGACAGCATCCGCCTCTCCGACACCACCTTGAGGGAGTCCAGCTCCATCCCCACAACATTGCTGGCCTTACGGATCAGTTTATTAAGTCTGTTGGCATCTGCGACCCTCAGCCTGCTCCCCCAGCATGCAACAGCATAGAGGATCGCACTGGCCACAACAGACTCATAGAAAATCCTCAGCATTTTCTGGCAGATGTTGAAGGACCTCAGTCGCCTCAAAAAATAGAGACGACTCTGGCCATTCCTGCAAAGTGCTGTGGTGTTTTTAGCCCAGTCCAGTTTATTGTCAATGTGTACTCCAAGGTATTTATAGTCCTCCACAATGTCAACACTGACCCCCTGGATTGAAACAGGGGTCAAGTGTTTCCTGGTCTTCCTGAAGTCCACGATCAGTTCCTTGGTCTTTGCCACGTTGAGCTGCAGATGATTCTGCTCACACCACGTGACAAAGGAGTCGACCACAGCCCGGTACTCTGTCTCATCATCCCTGCTGATGCATCCAACCACCGCAGAGTCATCAGAAAACTTCTGAAGATGGCAGGTCTCTGTGCAGTGGCTGAAGTCTGTGGTGTAGAGGGTGAAGAGGAAGGGGGAGAGGACAGTCCCCTGTGGTGCCCCTGTGTTGCTAATCACCTTGTCAGACACACACTGTGGGAGACGTACATATTGTGGTCTTCCTGTCAGGTAATCAACAATCCAGGACACCAGAGAAGCATCCACCTGCATCGCTGCTAACTTATCACCCAGGAGGGTCGGCCTGATGGTGTTGAAAGCACTGGAAAAGTCAAAAAACATGACCCTCACAGTGCTCGCCGGCTGGTCCAGATGGGTGTAGACACGATTGAGCAGGTAGATGATGGCGTCCTCTGTTCCGAGACGAGGCTGATAAGCGAACTGAAGGGGATCCAGATGTGGTCTTACTATGGGTCGCAGCTGGTCCAGGATGAGCCTTTCCAGGGTCTTCATGATGTGGGAGGTCAGTGCCACGGGCCTGTAATCCTGGGGGCCACTGGGACGAGGCGTCTTTGGTACAGGGACGAGGCATGATGTCTTCCACATCACCGGGACCCTCTGCAGACTCAGACTCAGCATAAACAGTTTATGAAAGACTCCACACAGCTGGGGGGCACAGGTCTTGAGGACAAGGGGACTCACTCCGTCTGGTCCAGCAGACTTGCCTGAGTGAAGTCTCCTCATTTGCATCTCAACCTGGTATTGAGTGAAGGTGATGGGTGGGGGAGGGGTGTCAGGAATCTCACAGGAGGCAACATGTGAAGAGAGAGGCTGGCACAGTGGTGTGGCTCTGGATTCCAGGCTGACTGCAGGTGAGGTTGTGGGGGTGGGAGCAGACACTGTGGTGTCGAATCTATTGAAAAACAGATTCAACTCGTCGGCTCTATTCTCACCTCCCTCAGCTCCCCTGCTGTTGGTTGGCCTGAATCCAGTGATGGTCTTCATGCCCCTCCACACCTCTCTCATGCTGTTCTGCTGGAGTTTCCACTCCAGCTTCCTCCTGTAATTGTCCTTAGCCTCTCTGATCTTGTCCTTTAGTAACACCTGGACCTTCCTCACCTCCTCTTTGTTGCCCCCTCTGAAAGCCCTCTTCTTGTTGTTGAGGAGGGCTTTGATGTCCTTAGTCACCCACGGCTTGTTATTTGGGTAACAATGAACAGTCTGAGCTGGAACAATGGAGTCGGTGCAGAAAATTATGTAGTCTGTGATACACTCAGTAAGCCCATTGATGTCCTCGGCGTGAGGCTCACAGAGTGTTTCCCAGTCGGTCACCTCGAAACAGCCCTGTAGTTCCGCTATTGCCTCCTCTGACCACCTCCTAACAGTCCTGGTGGTCACAGGTTCCCTCCTCACAATTGGGGAACATGATAGCAGGGGTGAACAGAATCCTGCAGCCAGAGTTTAAATGAGTGAAACTAGCAGATTTTTTGTTTTTGTTTTGTTTTGTTTTGGGTTTCTGAAGTATGGGGAAGGTTTTACCATGGCACCAAGTTTTAGATTTGGTGTTTTCTCACCTATAAGAGAAAGAATATTCTGTGACAAGTCCTAAGACCGGGCTTCCGTATTTTTTATTTTCTTTTGTTTTTCAGTTTTATTTTTCATTTTATTTTTATTTTTTGAACAGTGCACTGATTTCTGTTTGTGAATTTCTTTTCTTTTAAGCAGATCTGCACGTCAGGAATTAAAAGTGCTACACTTTGTCGAGAAAATTGTTACAAGTGAGTTTCTCCACATTAAAATGGGCTCAGGAGAAAGTCACTTATCTGGGGACAATTAGAAAGTAAGTTCCTGTTCAAAAAGGATTCAGCGATGTAATCCGAACTAAAGTTCTTCTTTTTCTTTTTGAAATGACGTCATTTTGCTGAGAGTGGAAACTAAATGCGACGACAGGTTCCACTATCAGCAAAGAAAGAATGAATGAATGTATGAATGGAAATAAAAACAAACTGACTGACTGGTAAAAGCTGACAAGACTTGACCACGACTCAAGGTTAACCTCCACCTAGACAGGACAAAAGGGTGGATGAATTTATGTGTTTCCTGTTACAGGAGCAGAAAGATGACAGCAACATCCGAGGTTGCGTGATGGTTTAACCTTGTAAATGCCATTTTCTGTGTTTGTGAATCTATCAGGGGTGTGTTATTCATGGGCTTGTGTTGCTCACAGAAGTTACTGTGAGAAAGTGTGTACACACCTGCGCAGCGCTAACATTTGCATTCTCTTTTCTACAGCATTACAGTTCTTCATGTGATTTGATGATGTGATTTCTAACAGAACAATTGGTGGATGTTTGTTTCTCTACTACAGGTTATGAGTTGATGATGCTGTTACACTGTGTTGTTGGGAAAATGTTGAAGGTTACGTTGACGATGTGAATAACGTGAGAAATTTCCTGTGTTGAAACCAGTGTCATTTTTTTTTACAGCAGGCTTAATTTTATGGCCTTTTTACGGCACCTCTGGAATGTGGATGGCTGACGCCTGCCCAGCACACGATCCATGTGTGTTGCTAATGTTTGTTTTCTTTAAGAGTGCATGTGGAGGATTCAGCAGTAGCGGACAAGTGACATGAGAAAAACAAATAAGGGATGCAGTGTTTATGGAATAGTTGAAGATGGGCTATTGAGCTCATAGTGATAAAATGGGTGGAGTGACATTGTTTAAGGAAAGTCACAGATTAAATTGTGGAATAAATTGGGATGATTCATGATTTGGGACAAATTGTGGTAATAATAGTGATTTAATGATTGGAGAAAACCTGCACATGATACTTGTCTGTTATGCTGAGCACTTTATCACTCTCATGATCTATACTTGGTTGCAAATGTGAAGTTTGATTTAACAGATTCGTCTTCCAGGTTACAGGCTCCAGGTGGAGCTGGGAGTTAAACAAGCTTAACGTGTGACTGCTGATTAATGTTTTTACACAGGGTTACAGGTTGGAGTATGGCTGCTCCAAGTGGGAAACCCTGGAGATTGTTTTAGAGAGAATGTGCAACATTCTTGTACATGTCCATTGGGGAGTTGACACATGGCGAAAGCCGTGTGGCGAGAGGAGTGTCATTTTTTTAATTTGCAGATGTCGTGAGGTGCCATGACGAGAAGGAGTGACTGAGAGGATTGTCCACAAGATGGGAGCTGAGGCCAGGAGAGAGGCTTCAGGAGGATCAGAGATCATCTTCAGCACAGCAGACATCACACAGAGAGCTGTGCTGCTGAGCTTCTAGGAGATCAAGAGGAGACTTCCCACAGCAAGATTTTAAATAAAATGAAAGATTCAATGTTGACGCTGAGGAAGACAGCTAAGGTGTACGATGTGCTCTGCCTTAAATCTTCAGCAGCGTTGGACGTTAGAACTCGAGGGATGGAGAGAGCGTGCCAAGCTCTAAAAGTGACAGCGCAGAGGAAGTCCAGCGATGGAATTGTGATTCTGTGTGAGGCACAAATACTAGGAGACTGGGAAATAGTTGACACCACTTTTCCCAAGGATGAAGATCACCTAAAGTGTGTCACTTTGCCATGCAGATTTGATGCTCTGCAGAGAAGCCTTCTGTGAGGGAGAGATGTAAACAGACGAGCCTTTTATCTACATTTAATTTATGTCAACTTCTTTAGGCTGGTTGAGGGGAATTGGAGAGAAACGGTAGTGTTAGGTGTGACTGTTGTTATTGTAACTGTGCTTTTTTTTATAAGTGAATTGCCCAGAGACAGACCTGAATCCATTCCAGTGACTCCACCATCACAGGCCACGGTGAAGCGAACCAAACGTAGTGAAACAGGTAAATCAGATGAGTGTTTTGATTATTATAGAGTTGGACTACGTTAAAGGGTCCACAATCTCGTATACATTTGATCTTTGTGCTGTCATTAAAACAAGGGCTTGCTGAACAGTTGAGTCCAACATCTTTAATGGCAGTACAAGATCGGATGGCGTTAGATATGTTGTTGGGAGAAAAAGGGGGCGTTTGCGCGATGTTTGGGGATATCTATTGTACTTTCATTCCAAATAACACAGTTCCTGACGGTTCTGTGACCCGAGTTCTGGAAGGCCTAAAGACGTTGTCCACCACAATGTAGGAGCATTGGATTAGATGACCCGCTGGAAGCGTGGATGACCTCTGTCTTTGGGCAATGGAAAGGTTTCATTATGTCAATTATGGTTTCTTTGTCTGTTTTTATTGCAGTATTAGTGGCATGTGGGTGTTGTTGTGTGCCTTGTATCAGAGCCTTGTTCGTAAGACTCATCAATCGTGCTGTGGGAGAGTCTGATCCTAAGGCAGACACCATGATGCCACTTTTGGGAAATGGGGAGTCACAGTATGAAAACAGTATGGTGAGAGATTTAGTTTAGTTTTATCTGCCATAGGGCAGATAAAAAGGGGGACTTGTAGAATGTTTAGCTGATTTTAGAGTTTAGAAATGTGTTATTATAGAACGTAGAACTATTGTAGAGACACTGACACTGCCGTCAATATAATAAAGGCCTCACTGTGTCGTGAACTTAGGAGTAGATTGTAGGAGCCCCCTCCCCCACTTGAACTGTGAAAGTAAAACAGAGAGGAGTTAATGCTGAGTGGAAATTCCCCAGAGAATGTTTGGGTGGGGGTCTCAACATTTGTAACTGGATAACTGTGGTCTGGAAGGGAGATGGGTTTTATGACCTCTAGGGAGTCACCTACACCCACAGTGTTTTAACTGTCACGCACACACATCCACACGCACACTCACTCATGTGCACTCACACATACACACAGGTATGCGTACACAGTCACACACGAGCACTCACATAGACACGTGGGAACGCGCACATGTAGGCATTCATGTGCTCGTGCACATAGACACAGACACAGAGTTTGCAGCACACCGTGGGGGGGTTTATGATGGGGTCGCCCCTACAAAACTGTGTTTCACAGACAAAGGGGTGAAGATTTGGAGAGGGACACACCGGCCTCGTCTTCCCTTCTAGAAGATGCATGCTTAAATGAAGATGAGTAAAGATGAATAAAGGTTTTGTGAAAATGACTACTGAGTCCGGTGCCATCTTTGGATGCCTCGACGAATAAAAGAACCAGGGTAAAACTGATTTCGCAACACATGATACTAACAGCTGGAAACGTTTCATACAGCATTGTTTGACAGAAATGAAGGAGAAAATCTTTTGTTCATTTGTTTGTTTGTTTCTACATGAGCTTTGATCATTCTCTGTAAGATTAAGCTCAGCTATTGAACGGCGTATATTTTAAAGTAAAGGCTTTAAAACCAAGTTTGTATAAACATCACTAATGTCACATAACTTTGCCGACATGTGGCCAACAGTAATGTTTTCATGTTCTTCGTTATTAAACATTTGCACATAAATAAGTGACATAATTTTCAGTACTTACTTAAAGTTTACTCTTCGGGCGCCCCTCATCCACCGTTTTTTTTCGGCAAAATTATCCACACCCACCGCCACGCTATGCATTCTGGGATATGTTGGGCCACGAAGTCTACACCGCCACGTCCTTAAAATTCAGGGAAATGAAGGACGCATTTGAGGGCCGCATTTCGAGCAGCCTTCGAATTGGGACAGCCTTCGTCGCGTCGCGGTGACGTAATCGGCCTTAAAATGCGGCCTTTAAGGCTGCAGACCCTTAATTGGAATACAGCCAATGTTCACTACTGCTGATATTCTCGTCTGTGTCTCACGGTGCTACAGCATAGCTCTCTCATACATCATTTTTGCATTTAACAAAATATTGTCTTTAAAAAATTTATTTAATATAACACATAAATACAATCAAAGGGTTAACTTGTTTTTGGTTTTTTTTGTTTTTTGACAGATGGTTGCACTAAAATATTGCAATTTCTAAAATGGAAATCAATGAGCAGTTCATTTTGATAAACCTGTGTTTTTCCTCCTCTGAATATTTATTACTGCTCATTAACAAGAGAAGTATTTATCTGGTTACTCGATTAATCAATGGAATAGTTGATAGATTACTCAATTACTAAAATAATCTATAGCTGCAGTCCTAAACTCTTTTTGGGGCGGTTTCCCAAATAGAGATTAAAGCTAGTCCTAGATTTAAACAGCCTTTTAATGCAGTTTCTCATGCACTCATGATTCCCGGATTTCACTTAACTCATCACTGTATGCTGTAGTTTGAAAGAGGAGATCCTAATGGATTATTTCTTGGTGACAGGGCGTATGCTCAAAGAAATGTTTTGTTTACGCCATACTTGAACCCCATTACACCTGAGCAAAGGTGCTACAATCAAGCTCATATGCACACTTGGAGTCTAGTGGAGCGCATGTTTGGTGTTTGAAAGAGTCGTTTTCAGTGACTTCGGAATACACTTGGATTCATGCCAAGAAGATGCTGCATTGTCATTATTGCAAAAGCTGTTCTTACCTGAAACAGCATGGATGCCCAGAACCTCCAATACTAGAAGAAGACAATCTAGCTGTACCTTCAATTCCAACAAACCACACACAAGGCCTTTAACAATTTTTGACATTTCATTGTTCCGCTGGAATTCACATATCATGGTCGAATTACTCCAATCTAAACTGTATTTGTGTCTGTTATATTAAAGAGTCATACAATATGATATAATGAACTTTTTAAAAAATTCACTGCTGGTATAATGAGACCATTGCATCTTGCTCTCCTTCATCTTCACTTCTAGTTCTACTGAAAGTATCTTCATTTTCATTTCATGCTCCTCCTTTAAATACTTCAACTTGTGTATGAAATTCAGTAGCCAGCTTTTCATGGATTGTGAGTCTTCTGTTCCAGTGCTGGCAGACACTGGTGATAGTTTGATCGGAACACATTTCCGAGGGGCCTGATGGTGGAGAGATAGTCTCTCACTAAGATAACAAAGGTTACACAGTAACCGTACATTCTCTAGCATATTGAGACTCCACACCGTTACATATTCCATATGTACGGGGTAACTCTGTAAGACACCCTGCGAGGAGACAGTGCAACCGAACCACCGAGAGTGAAGGTGCCAATGAACCATTGACAAACTGCACATAAGCAGACCACCCCGGTCAGGGCTTCGCCAGACGCGAAGGCCAAGCCAGAGGCTGGAGGCAGCAGTCTGCAGACGCCAGACTGGCCCGAACCGGTCATGCAGGATGTAGGACCGCAAGTGATCGGCCGCTCAAGTTCAGCCCAGGAAGACCACCAGGGAGTGCAGCACACCGAGCTGCCAAGTAGTATCCCGCTGGTCGCATAGCCTACGACATGCGGGCAATGGCAGGCAGAGTCGGCGCTACAGGCTGGAGAACTCTCACTCACCACAGCGAGGTCCGACTGTCGTGTAAGCCAGCGAAACGGGCAGCACGCCAGGTGAGCACAGCCTACAGTAGCAGGTCAAGCTAGGGATGAGACCTGTCCATCCACAGAGCCGAAGCCAGCAGCCTGGGGCTGGCAGCCTGTCCTGCTGAAGTGGAGGGCTGAGCAAGGAGACGACCCGAAGGTACACCCCCAGTCATAAAGTCCCAGCTCACTGAGCGGGCCTGTGCAACGCACCAGACAGGGAACCAGCATTGCTCTCACTCACTGGCTGAAGAGTCAGACACAGCGAGTTCTGACAAGCGTGTAAACCCGCAGCACGCTAGAAAGCATGGGCGGTCGGCTAGGATGAGCCCGTGTGCACACTGTCCAAAGGATCTCCAGCTGGAACCTGGGGTGCCCAGCGCCCGAACCTGGAATCCCAGGGCCACAGTGAGGTGAGGAAGCATAGCTCACGGAGCCGCTGAGTGGGAACCCTACTGGCTACGCAACCCTGCAAGAAGCGAGCAACGCCAGACAGCAACGCCTGGGGTTCTCTGAGAGGCCCCACTCCAGTGGCAGCTCGAGGTGATGGATGCTTCTTCAACACAGGCTATCGGGGATGGGCCAAAGGCAACTACTACCGCCATGCATGGCAGCAACCATCTGCGGGCAGGGGACCACAAATGCTGGGAGGCAGGGCACTCACCAGACCAATCAGGCAGCAGCAGCACCTGTGTAGGCTGCCATACTTCTGCTACCAAGCAAGGGGGCGGGGCCACACGCTAACCAGGAAGTGCTAACAGGTAGCCGGCACTAGCCGCAACCTAAATTCCCCTTTCACTGTTTATTTGCTTCTGCATCACAGTACTGACAGGTGTAAGCGTATGCTTGGAACTCTGACACCTTTCCCCAATGTAGCCAAGCTACGAGCGGAGCCTTGTTGGCTGCGTTAACCCAAGCTGTGGGCAAACACCAGACAGGCTGAAAGACTGGAGAATGCTCACTCGCCGGCCATAGCACAGCGAGGTCCCCGCTTAATCTACAAAAAAGAAACAATTAGTATTTAAATACACCTGTTGTCTGCAGCAATTTTGACAGCCAAGGAAATGAAGTCTTGCAGATGCAACCTGACATTTAAAAGTTTAAATATATGTAGTTAAAAGAAAAAGGTTAGTTGTAGTGAGATCTTCTGATTTATTAGTTTTACTAAATTGATTACTTACAAAATGTAATATGACCTTAATCAGTCACAGTTATAGACAAAACAAATTCTTTCAGCTGTGACTGATGTTTAAGCCATTGATTTTAATCACTGAAAGCACGACTATTTGTTTATCGTTAACTCTGAATTACATGGAACCACTACTATGCTTTTTTTTTAAATCATTTTGATAAAGAAATAAATCATTGGCATGGATCTAAAAATCATGTTCAGTAAATCTTTTTTTCAAGTAATGCAAGTTGGAGCTATAAAGTCAGTGGTTTTTGAGTGGTTTTGAAGTCTCATTGATTTGGCTTTGACAGAGAGTATATGTACGTGTTGTGTAAAGGGGCCAGATCCTGCAGGAATTATTTATATCCTCATATATATTCATGCTGTACCTCAAAGCATATTGGCTAATGTGAGATCAAACAGATAATTCCAGTCTCTGTGTGTGCTCCTTTTAAATTTCTAATACTCAACTGGCATCTATTGAAAAGCAGCAGCATGAGTGAAATGCACAACGTAGCCTAATTAAGGTCACCGTTAAAATCATAAAAAACTTAGATGAAGGTAAATGATGGAGGTAAATAATGATCACATTTCAGACTTGGATGAAAAAGCACAAGTACAGTCCTGCAATGTTCTGCTAGTACAGTGGTTCCCAAAGTGTGTGTGTGTGTGGGGGGGCAGAGCCATTGCGGGGGAGGGGTTTGAATTAACAAAAGAAGAATACTTGGAGACCACTACGATAATGGACAGGTTTTTGACGGGGCTCCCACAAAAACGCAAAGCAGAGGTTGGAGCATCGCCACATATGCTTCCAAACCAACTTCCTTCCACGCCAAAGTTAGAAAATATGATGAGGCATATCTTGCCTTTGACTTCACCTGCACACTGGCGGTTCCAGGGTAGGTATCCCCGACAGAATTTGTTTCCCCTTTCAGGAGCACGCGCTGGGCTGTCCAAATCAGGGACAAACAAACAGTATCCCACAGTTGTTTGCTTTTAAACCCATTTTAAACAGAAAGGCATTTGTTGAAAAATGTATTGATAGCAGTGTTGAATATTCTTACACAGTAAAAAAAAAAAAAACAAAGCAAAACAAAAAAAACCCCAACTATACATAAAATAATTACACCATAAAGGTGGTTTGTTTATTGGTGGTTTATCTTATTGCAACCTGTAATTTATTGCAGTTTACTAAATTTGTTTAATTGTTGGCAAACAGTTTGAGGTGTGAAGTAAACTGCAATGGAGTTTGAAAACAAGATTTTCTTGTAAAACAAAGGGGGGCCTAGCAAAAACAAGTTTGGGAACCACTGTGCTAGTACAGGAATTTCCTGCTAATTTGAGGTAGGGACTTAAACATTGAAACATTGCCTTTTTTTAAGACTTTATATGTGAGTGCTTTATGGTAACTGGTATTTTAAGTTTAAATATTTGGCACCTTTGAATCTTGTAGTCAAGTTGTCGTCCACATGTTTTTGATTACTACTACCTACTGTATCTCCTCCAAATCGGGTTTTTGAGGGGCTAAACATTTTCAAAAACGCAGTAAATTTTCCACAACCATCACGTCTGGTTTATTTATGTATGTTATTAATCTCAGACATAGAAATTTTAAAGATGGCTCTATAGTGCCACCTACAACATCTTTAATGAAGTACTACAAATACATATTTTGAGCTACATTAATGAAATTTGGAACAAATGTGTAACAGACCAAGATCTATGTCTTGATGGATGCTCAATCATCCAGGTAAGGAAATCCCAAAAAGCTGTTTCTGTTCATCTGTGTTTTCTCCTGTTGTTGATTCTGCTCCTACAGTTCAGAGTTTCTGCACTGTAAGCTTTTACGGCTGAGCATTTTTCCTCACCACTTCTTGGATCCCACTCTGCATCTCCGAGGATGCTTTTCTAGTTTTTTTTTCTTTGTCTTCATTATAAAATACTTGCAGTTCTGTGTTTTTCCTCTCAAATGCTTGGAGAGTAAGTTTTTTCTCTTTCAGCATTTTTTCCTGTTGTTCTTTCTCTTTAAGCGTCTCTGTATTTCTTTCAAGAGCATCATCAAACATAACTTTAAGTATCTTTTCTCCACGTCTTTGAACTTGGACTGCATGTCTCTGTGAATTGTCTTTGGATGTTCCTGCTCTTGAAGCATTTCTGCATTTATTTCTATTGATACACCAAACATTGCTTTCAAGCCTTCATTATTTTTCTAGATGTCTTGAAGCTTGCTCTGCAGTTCTGTCTGTTTAGTGTCCTGTTGTTCCTTCTCTTGAAGCAGTTCTTTATTTCTTCCCAGCACTTCATCGAGCTTTACCTGGAGCTGCTGATCTTTTGTCTCCATGTCTTAGACTTGCACTGTGTTTCTTCATTTTTTGTTCTTGTTTCTTGAAACTAGCGGTTCGTTTTTCTTAACTGAGCTCTGTATAGCTTCTTTTCTGTCATCCACTTTGTAATTTTTTCCAGTGCTTTACCAAACATTAATTGTACTAACTCATTTATGATTTGCAGGTTGGGCTGGTATTTCATATTTTAATTGGTCGGTCCTGTCTCTCCACAGTAGCTCGGGCATGTGCACTACCTGCTGCTCACTAATGGCAGGTCTATGGGAGATCTATTATTTTGCTGGCTACCCTCATAACTTTGTGCTATCTTTGGTCCTCGCATTTCCAAACCAAGCAATTATGAAAAATGTTAAAATCAATTCAACAAAACACTTAGAGTCATCATTTGTGCAATTTTAGGTGTATACTGATTTAGAATGATCAAAATAAAGACCATCAGAAATGTTTTTACTGAGGTCAAAGCAAAACAGATCCAGGTATTTTTCCTGTAACCTTCTATAAGTCCATGCCATTTCATCATTTTGCAAGTGTGACGCTTTTGTGTAGTGTTTGTGTTAGCAAGTTAGAGTCACTTAAAATGTCAGTATGCATCCAAAGGCAGTGGTAGATTTATAATATTATGGAAGCCTTCTAAGCCTCTTAAACTGTTTCTAAATGTAAAGTGGGACATTTCTAGGAGATTCAGAATAAACAAAAACTGTAATCTGTGCTGAGTAATCTTTGTGAATGTGACTTGGGCAGTAATTTAACCCATTCCCACCACCAGTCTGAAGAAAAACTAAAGTCTAAAGAAAGGTTGTCGAGCATTCAGAGAGGCAGTGGTCATATCCTGATAGCTCAGACACAAGTGTCATTCATGCTAATAATGTTTGTCAGGCAGTCAAAAGAGCTGTAATCTGCGGAGCCCCGCAAGGGACATGAGAGGAAAAAAAAATTAAGACGGACTTTTGCAAGATCTCGCAAAAGTCCGTCTTACGGTAATTTTTTTTCTCCCATGTCTCTTGCAGGGCTCTGTAGGGCCCCGTAGTAATCAGCTCAAACGAGTTTTAGTGGATCATTCTCAGCTGCTCACACCACACGACACCATGCTGATCAATTGTTAGTGTGTCTACAGATTGGCACAGACACATTGGATCCTGTTGGGTTTTGTGAGGATTAGCTGCATTTTCTTCATTTAATCCTCAGCATGTGTCATGTATAAATATGTAGGCAACATGTTCGACTAAATGATAGTTTCAGGTTATTCTGGCCTCGTTGTGAATTTTGTTTCCTCATTTATATATTTTGCCAAAAAAGGTAGAAATGAAAAACAAAACAGAATCATTTCACCAAAATACACAAATGACATACTTAGTAATTATGACTCTCGTCAAATTTTAAAGGGTTGAAGTGAGTCACAGTGATGTGCTTTGAGAAAAGACTTTTCCGATGTTTTGCTTTTTTGCATTCTCCTTTTTTAATTTGTTTTAAACGAAGTGTTTCTGATGGGTTTTGGATAGGTTTGTTTTGGTGCTTTGGCGAATGTGCAATAATGTTAAAACAGAAAATATAGTTTACTGAGAAAAAGATTACAGAGAAAAGAAGTCATCACAGTATAGGAGGAGACTGGCCCATCCACCCCATCCTCTTCTCTATGCAGACTTTTCATTTTTCATTATTTGCACCACATAGAAAAGATAAAGACTGAAACCACGTGAGATCATTTGAGCATAACGCTGGCCTTTCACTGAAACAGTTCATGCCACTTTTTACGCTCTATCCTTCCTCCCCGAACTTCTAATCCCAACCAGTATAAAGGGAAACAATTTTTTTTATTTGTTTATCAAGAGATTATACAAACTTATATACATTGTATTGTATGCATCTTACATGACATCATTTCTCAAACATTTCTTTCCCAATCATTTTAACTTTTTCTTGTTAAACAAAAGACAAATTAAAATACAAGAAACATCATGCCGCACACAAGAACCGAAAATTGAGAAAAAAAAGAAGAAAAAAATGTGAGTAAATTAGAAAAAATGTTAAATAAATTAAAATTAAACAATAAAAATTTCAAAAATAAATAAAAGAATAGAAGGGGAGGGGGGGATGCTTAAATCCTAAATCCTACATTAAAAAAGAGTAAATTTCAAATTCTTTTCAATCTAGTCACAGGGTGGGTAAATTGCGTTGTTCTAAATACTAACGAAACGATTTGAGATATTCCACAAAGGGTGTCCACTTGTGGATAAATTTTGCAGAACTACATTTCACTGAGTGAGATCTTCTCCACCCTCAATAATGTCCGGACTGTCACGGACCCGGTTCCGGGGACTCGGGGTCCGTGAGCAGTGTGGAGTATAATTATTATCATTATTATTATTTGATGTGTCTTCTTCTCTGTGCTACTATTCTATCCACATTTGTATGTAGGCAGGTGTGTGTGTGTATGTGTGTGCAGCTGTTCTCTGTGAGCCAAGTTACAGGCACCTTCAGGCCTGGTGGGTGTGGCCCTGCTGGAGGACTGGCCACACCTGAAGGCCCTACCACACACCTGTTGCTGATCAGGGCTCGTCAGGGGAGCTATTTAAGAGACTGATGGAGCTCTCACTGATGTGGGATCACTGAGTTAAACGCAAAGTCACAGTGTGTGGAGAAATTGTGTCGCAGTATATGGGATTGCGGCTCATGTATGCCCGCGGGAGTCAGTGTTTGACGGCTGCTTCTATTGTTTTCCTGCAGGAGGAACGTGGAGAAGAAGGACAGCACGCATGGGGTGTGCAGAAACACGACAGCGGAGAGCACGAGCACGGACGTCGGAGTGGGACACACACACGGGAGTCAAGGGAGCAACGGGGATTAATTGTGCATCTGTTATTAACCACATTATAAATAAACGCACTGCTTGTATTCAGAGCTCTGCGCCTGGGTCCTCCTTTTCCTCACATCCCCACGGTTGGCCAGCGTCAACCGTGACACGAAGAGTATTAAGCCATTGCAATGCAGATGGAGGCATGGGAGATTTCCAAAGAAGTAAAATAGCGTCTAGCAAGAAGGGGACAAATAGCCAAGATCTCAGTTTGCGGGGGAGTTATATTAAGAGGGGTTCTTGGAACTCCAAATATAGCAATTAGAGTCTTCTCAGATCTGAATTCCAAAAACCCCTGAAAGTACGGAAAAGAAATCACTCCAAAATTTGTTCAAACTTGGACAGAAGAAAAACATATGGCTTAGATTGCAAGGGGAGGTGTGACATCTGTCACATTGGTCTATAATTGAAGGAGAAATTTTAGATAAACGGGATTTTGAGAAATGGACTCTGTTTATTACTTCAAACTGTATAAGCTGTAGCACATGGTGTACTTGAACGCATGATGAGATTCACCTTATCCCACCATGATTCAAACAGTTCGACACCTAATTCACACTCCCAGACGATTCTGATTTTACCTGATGAATCCGATTCGGTCGCATTAAGCATACAATATATATTTGATAGAGGTGATTTTTGATTAGGCCTAACAACCAGAAGGTCAACCCATGGTGGATCAGCAGGGAGAATTGGGAAATTTGGAAACAGTGATGAGACACGGTGTCTAATTTGCAAATAGAGAAACAAGTGAGAAAGTGGTAGGTTAAATTTTGAGGATAGCTCTGAGAAACTAAGAAAGACATCATCTTTGTAAAGGGCTCTCATGGTTTTTATGCCTCTTTCGTGCCACATCAAATGGGTGGCATTGGTAGTGGCAGGGGAAAATAGATGATTCCTTAACAATGGTAATCTGGTAGAGGGAGATATGAATTTAAAATGCGACCTGAACTGAAACCATATCTTAAGTGTAGCGAGCACTACGGGATTTGAAGCAACAGAAGATTTTTTAATTGGCAGTGATGAATAGATAAGGGAGGCAGGTGAAAAATATGGAGAAATTGATTTAATTTCAAGTTTACACCAAATCAGGTTAGGTGAATTTAGCCAGTAGGTCAGCTTATGAATATGCGAAGACCAGTAATACATTAAAAAATTTGGTAGGGAAAGACCCCCATTAGAGGTGAGAGTCATTGTGTGTGTGTGTGTGTGTGTGTGTGTGTGTGTGTGTGTGTGTGTGTGTGTGTGTGAGGGTGGGTGGGTGGGTGGGTGTGTGTGTGTCTAGGCATAAGAGAGCCTCATGAGTTGTGCTAAAAGTCACCTCATCCTTGCTCCAATAACATACAATTAAACTTGATGAACTGGTTGAAGTAATAACAATAATAATCAGTTAACGATTTCAATGTGTCTGTGTCTGTGCCAGAGTGTTTTTGCATGTGTGTGCCTGCATCAGTGTGTGTGTCTGTATATATGCATGAATGTGCCTTTTGTTTCATGAATTCATCTTTTGAGTCGGTTCCACACCTCTTTCAAGACTTCCACACTTTGTCACAGCCCGTGGGGGTGGAATGAGTTCAAGGACATCATCAAACAGGTACCAGAGGATATCATCCTGATGCGGCCAGAACAATCGGTTTGACCCAACACGATGCATGCATTTGACCTGGACTTGTGTTGTTTGTATTTTTAGAATGATGCCTGGATACAAATCATCGTCATAGACTTCAGTGATGTCACTTCCTGATGTATATGACATTCTGGATCACACCATTGTATTTATGGGGGTGGGATCATTCATGTAACGGGGTTGAAGGGTTAGTCAGGTACAGGAATAATTGTGATTTTAATAAATAATTAACAATTAAATTTGAAAAAAAAAAATATTAACAGCAAAAGAGCACAAATAGATGTTTAGGTTGATACCAAAATGTATTGACTTTTTAAATAGTTTTATTTGGTATTTTCAAAGTAAACTTTCATCAAGGCCATGAGGGACATGACAAAATAGGTGGTGTCAAATGAAATAACTGTATTATTTCCCATAAAGAGATAGAAATTAGTTCAGTTTTTTCACACTGTATTAAAGGGTACATTTCAATATATATGTAAAGCTGTTTAAATAGAAAGTTTGGTGACCCGATAGATGAAATACACCATAAGAGGTGAGAGGGACTCAAATTGTGCCATTTTCATGGAATGACTCGTAAACTGCCTCGGTCTAGGGGCCCTTCCATTCCACAAAAACGAAGAAACCATCTGGTCTAGGGACTTAAAAAACAGTTTGGGCAGAAATAGGGGGATACACTGCCATAAAAAGAGAAATCTGGGAAGCACATTCATTTTGATCATATTAATCCTACCAATTAGTGACAGTGAGAGGGAATTCCACCTCTAGAAATCTAATGCAAATTGTGAAACCAGGGGGGCAAAATTCTCAGAAAACAGTAAAGGCAATAATATATTAATTCCCAAGTACCTAAACCCCGAGGGGCTGAGCTTAAAAGGAATGTCAGACTGCTCAAGTGTTAACGCTAAAGAGTTTACAGGGTAACATTCACTCTTGAGCAAATTAATTTTATAGCCAGAAAAAGAGCTGATTTTTTCCAAGACAAATAAAATTGGAGGAAGACTACATATGGGGTCAGCAACATACAAAAGAAGGTCATCTGCGTACAGGGATACCTTAAGTTCAACACCTGCACGAATAATTCCATGAAAGGAAGAGACGGATTTCAGAGCAACAGAAAGAAGTTCTATGGCTAAAGCAAAGAGAAGGGGAGAATTATGTTATGTTATGTTATTATGAGACTGATGTTTGTGTTGCCAACATCATTTTCTGTCAGCGTGTTCGTTAGGAATAGTTGACATTTGTCAGTCTGCTCAAATGAACACGTCACTTCTGTTGTGATATTTTGATACCATGGTAGCATTTACAGGATATTGTTTTATAGTGATATTATACAGGAAAACTGTTACTCAATAAGGCCCATTTACTAGTTGTTTTTCTCTTTCTCTGTGACCCAAGAATTAATGTGTAAGAATCACAGGATGGTACCTCAAGGTTGAAAACACCACAGAGATCACTCCCTTACTCCCATCCTCCCTTCTTTATCTCTTAGAAAAAGGCTTGTTAAAGGCCAGGTGGTTTGTTTCAGAATTCACTAATGAAAGAACTCTGTATTCTATGTCTAGGAGTGTATTTTGCTGGGATGATCATAAAATTGTAGCTGAACTGATAAACTACACAAAGGATACTTCTTTGCTCAGAAGGCAGGAAGACGTTTCCTTATTTGGTCTGTACCGGTTTGAACTGAGAACCTGCTGACACACGAACCTTTTTTTCTTCTATATAAACTGTTGTCTGATGAATAAACCTTCGAGTTGATTGTGGGAAAGCAACCTGAACAGTCTCTGTATCACTTTGTTCTAACTGCTCCCGACGTCATAACTAACCCAGCTGAACGGCATACCTGAGTGTTACTTTGAATAATTAGGAGTATTATAAGGAAAGGACAAAACTCTGCTTATCGCTCACGCCACGGAGGAAACCCGGGACGGAAATTTCCTTCAACTTCCATATTGGTGTTGGGTGCCATCTCCAACAACGATGAGGCGGCCTACATGGATGAAGTGAAGAATCTGGCATCGTGGTGCCAGGACAACCACCTCCAGCTGAACGTCAGCAAGACCAAGGAGCTGGTGGTGGACTTCAGAAGGGGTCAGCACAGAGACTACAAGCCCATTATCATCAATGGAGCTCCAGTGGAGAGGGTGCAGTCCTTCAAGTATCTTGATGTCCACATCTCCTCAGACCTGACATGGGCTGCCCACATTCAGGTCCAGACCAAAAAGGCTAGGCAGCGCCTGTATCACCTACGACAACTGAGGAAGTTCAGGGTCTCTCCAAAGATCCTCAGGATTTTCTATACAGGCGCTGTGGAGAGCATCCTCACACAGAACATGACATCGTGGTTTGGGAACAGCTGTGTGAAGGACCAAAAAGCTCTCCAGAGAGTGATCCGTACAGCAGAACGCTGCTGCAGGATTGCTCTCCCCCCGCTTCAGGACACCTACACCAGGAGATGCTGGACTAGAGCAGCGCAGATACTGAAGGACCCGTCCCATCCTGGCAACAAACTGTTCCAACTTCTGCAATCTGGTAGAAGGTTCCGCATCTTCCGGGCAAGGACAGAGAGACTCAAGAGGAGCTTCTATCCCCAAGCCATCCGTGCCCTAAACACACACACCCGCCCTCTCACATCATCTATAATTGACTGAGACAGGACTCTTCCAGACACTCTAAACCAAGGCACAATGTACATTTCAATTCCTTTAATTTTAAATATGTTTATATTGTCTATCCTGTAAAATAGTCAGATGTCTATTCATATTAATGTACAGAATTCACCTGCTTGCTGCTACTACTGCACATTCACCCAGTGTATATACTATATGTATGTATGTATATATATATATATATATATATATATATATATATATATATATATATATATATATATATATATATATATATATAATGTTCTTCCTCTACACCCCCCCCCCAATTTTTGCACATGTCGAGGAGCGTGTCAGGCTACATTTCACTGTGTGTTATACTTGTATAACTATGCATGTGACAAATAAAGAACCTTGAACCTTGAACCTTGGTTCTTTCCTTCGTACACTTGTATAATAAGCGGCCCCAGTTAAATGTGATCATTTTATTTTTTATTTGATGAATTTCACAAACACATTTTATTGCCCACTAGTTACTAATTTTCTTGTATGATGTTAAAATCGCTGCAATTATTGCTGCGGTCAGAGATTGGCAGTAAAGCATTACTTGTAACGTGTTACGGTAATCTGATCACTTTTTTCAAGTATCAAGTAGCGTAAGAGATTACTATTGCAAAATAACTTTTTTGCAATAGTAATCTCTTACATTACTGTTACTTTCCCATAACTATGCTGCGTTACTGTGTTACTAAACTGTTGTGATTTTGTTTGTGAGAGTGTCTCATGACAATGACTTACGAGTGTGCGACGTCCGTGGCAGCAACAGACGTGTGCAGATCAACAGTGGATAATATGGAGTGCGGGAGAGAGTACGACCATGCAGCATTTAAAGCATGGATGTACTTACAATACTTTTTTATTCCCATGAAAAGTGACAAAAACATTAGCATCCGCTGTACACTCTACGTGCGAAGAAAACTTCTTTCTACAGTGAAAAATTAAACCTTAATTGCTGAGCACGGGAATGTGAAATTCACAGAGAAACCCTTGGATCCCCCCGCTGATAAGTAATCAGTAAAGTAACGAGATTACTTTTTGGGAGAAGTAATTAGTAACTAATTACGTTTTTCAGGTAACAACCAACACTGGTTGTGGTACAGTCACTGTGGGAGTACAGTGTAACCTGACTTTCCTGTCATAATTACTACAGACAATAGAGGGCACTGCCACTTTGACACAGATGTATTTGTATGTTGTCTTTTTATTGAAACAGCAGACACTATCTCACGCGGATGCTTGAGGTATCAATACGTGTTTGCACAAGAATGGAGCTGTTCATTATACACATCAGGATAGACAGTTTTAGTGTGCAGATCTACAGTGGGGCAAAAAAGTATTTAGTCAGCCACCGATTGTGCAAGTTCCCCCACTTAAAATGATGACAGAGGTCAGTAATTTGCACCAGAGGTACACTTCAACTGTGAGAGTCAGAATGTGGAAAAAAAATATCCATGAATTCACATGGTAGGATTTGTAAAGAATTTATTCGTAAATTAGGGTGGAAAATAAGTATTTGGTCACCTCAAACAAGGAAAATCTCTGGCTCTCACAGACCTGTAACGTCTTCTGTAAGAAGCTTTTCTGTCCCCCACTCGTTACCTGTATGAATGGCACCTGTTTGAACTCATCATCTGTATAAAAGACACCTGTCCACAGCCTCAAACAGTCAGACTCCAAACTCCACCATGGCCAAGACCAAAGAGCTTTCGAAGGACACCAGGAAAAGTATTGTAGACCTGCACCAGACTGGGAAGAGTGAATCTACAAAAGGCAAGCAGCTTGGTGTGAAAAAATCAACTGTGGGAGCAATCATCAGAAAATGGAAAACATACAAGACCACTGATAATCTCCCACGATCTGGTGCTCCACGCAAGATCTCATCCCGTGGGGTCAAAATGATCAAGAGAACGGTGAGCAAAGATCCCAGAACCACACGGGGGGACCTGGTGAATGACCTGCAGAAAGCTGGGACCAAAGTAACAAAGGTCACCATCAAAGCCAAGATGGCGCTGGAGTGACGGCAGCCTTTCCAAGTAGCTCTGCAACACCGCACCTTTTTTCTTAACTTTAACTTTTTTAGACTAGGCTTTTCAAAGTTTTTTTCACCTTCCTCTACTTATACCTCTTAGATATAGCGATACAAGATGGATAATGCACTTTTCAAAACTTCTGGAACCAGCTCCTTCATCTATTCGAGAGCGGAGCTGCTGGCACTAAGAACAAAGGGACAGACCGGCATGCGACACAACATCCCGGCCGAGCTAAAGAGGAGCTACAGAGGCTGCAAAGCTGGAGCGAGGAGAGCGGATCACCGGAGGCGATTCAAACCATCAATCCCGACAGTGATCATGGGCAACGTGAACTCGTTACAGAATAAGATTGACGAACTGTGCGCTCTGAACAACCACAGACTATACCGTGAGTGCAGCTTGTTTATCTTCACGGAGACGTGGCTAACCAAGCTAACGCCGCAGGCTAACGTAGACCTATGCGGTTTCACATCCGTGAGAGGGACACGCAGGCCAGCGGAAAAAGCAGAGGTGGGGGACTCATTGTCTACGTTAACAAACGATACTGTAACCCTGGACACGTCTCCGTTAAAGTTTCGGTATGCCGTCCGGACCTGGAGCTGCTAGCTGTTAGCTTGCGGCCATATTATCTACCTCGGGAGTTCAGTCATGTGATCTGTGTGTGTGTTTACATCCCTCCGAGGGCCGACGCAACAGCTGCCTGTGAGAAAATACACACAGTCACAGCAAGACTTCAGACACAAAACCCCGAGGCTTTCATTATTATATCTGGAGACTTTAACCATGCCACACTGGATTCTACTCTGGCTGCTTTTCACCAGTTTGTGAATTGTCCCACAAGGAGCAACAGGACAATTGACCTACTGTATGCTAATGTGAGAGATGCATACAGAGCCACCCCCCACTAGGGAAGTCAGACCACAACCTGGTTTACCTACAGCCACAATACACACCCCTCGTCCAAAGGCAGCCTGTCACAACGCGCTCCATCCGGAGATGGACCCCAGAAAAGGAGGATGCTCTGAGGGACTGTTATGACACCACAGACTGGGATGTGCTCCTGAGCCCACATGGTGAGGACATAGAGGGGGCGACACACTGTCTTACAGACTACCTCAACTTTTGTGTGGACACAGTCGCCCCTGCTAAGACGGTACGGTGTTATCCTAATAACAAACCGTGGGTAACACAGAAAGTCAAAGCTGTCCTCAACATGAAGAAGAAGGCTTTCAGGAGCAAAGTGAAGGAGGAGATGAAAGCAGCACAGCGGGAGGTGAAACGCTGCCTGAGGGAAGCAAAGGACACCTACAGGAGGAAGGTGGAGCAGAAGTTGGAGAGGAACAATATGAGGGAGGTCTGGAATGGTGTGAAAACCATCACAGGCCACAACACCAAGAAAAGCACAGTGGGGGGGACTGTGGAGAAGGCAAACGAACTCAACAACTTCTTCAACAGGTTTGACCAGCCCACAACCCCCCCACCCTCAGCCTCACCTTCACTACAGAGTCCTCTCCCCACTCTCCTACCTCCCTCGCTTCCCCCCCTTCCTGACACCATGACACCCCCCTCCTCCAATCCCTCTCTCAGCAGCAAGACATCTCCCCCCCTCCCCTCCTCCCAAACATCTCCCAGTGTCACAGTGGATCAGGTCAGGAGGCAACTGAGGAAGCTTCGCCCCAGAAAGGCAGCAGGCCCAGACAAGGTGTGTCCTAGGATGCTTAAGGCGTGTGCTGCTGAACTTGGGGAGCCGCTACAACGAGTCTTCAACCTCAGTCTGCGACTAGGGAGAGTGCCCGCCCTATGGAAGACATCCTGCATCGTCCCGGTCCCCAAAAAGAACCGGCCCAATGAGCTGAATGACTTTCGACCGGTGGCACTGACGTCACATCTTATGAAGACTCTAGAGCGGCTCTTCCTCAACTTCCTCCGACCACAGGTACAACATGCCCAGGACCCACTACAGTTTGCATACAAGGCGGGTGTCGGAGTGGAGGATGCCATCCTGTACCTCCTACACAGAGCCCACTCACACCTGGATGGGGGAAAAGGCACGGTCAGGATACTGTTTCTTGACTTTTCCAATGCCTTTAATCCGGCCCTGTATGCTTCAGGAAAAACTGAACAGAATGGAGGTGGACCCCTGCCTGGTGGCTTGGATCTCCGACTACCTCACCGACAGACCACAGTACGTCAGGCTGAAGGACATCACGTCTGACACTGTGGTCAGCAGCACAGGAGCACCACAGGGAACTGTGCTGTCCCCTCTTCTCTTCACCCTGTACACCTCTGACTTCTGCTACAACTCTGAATTATGCCATATTCAGAAGTTTGCAGATGACACGGCCATCATGGGGTGTATCTGGGATGATCAGGAAGAGGAGTACAGAAGTCTGGTGAGGAACTTTGTCGCATGGAGTCACACAAACCACCTGCAACTCAACACCTCAAAGACTAAGGAACTGGTTGTGGACTTCGGGAGGTCCAGAGAAGGTCCACTGCCGGTTCAGATAGAGGGGGAGGAGGTGGAGGTGGTCAACAAGTACAAGTACCTCGGGCTGTGGGTGGACAATAAACTGGACTGGTCATGCAACACAGAGTACCTGTATAAAAAAGCCCAAAGCCGACTGTACTTCCTCAGGAGGCTGAGGTCTTTTAACATCTGCAGGAAGCTCCTGAGGATGTTTTACCAGTCGGTGGTTGCTGGAGTACTTTTCTATGCTGTGGTGTGCTGGGGGAGCAGCACAGCAAAGAGGGACTCATCCAGACTGGAGAAACTGATCAGGAAGGCTAGCTCTGTGGTCGGCATGAAGCTGGACACTCTGGTGACAGTGGCAGAGAAGAGGACCTTAAAGAAACTGATGGACATTATGAACAATGCCAGGCATCCTCTGCACACGGCCATAAACAATCAGAAGAGTCTGTTCAGTGACAGGTTGCTTCTCCCAAAGACAAGAACTAACAGACTTAAAAACTCCTTTGTCCCACACGCCATCAAACTGTTTAACTCCTCTCTGGAGGGGAGAGGGAGGGGAAACAGGAAACAGGAGGACAGCCTCACTGTACAATACCTTGTGCAATACTTTTTGTAAATAGTCAACAGTGCAATAGACTCAATACTTGAAATGTGCAATTCACTTGTATTTTTATTTTTTATTCCTATTTATTCTATTTATCCCCTTTGTATATTTTATTTATATTTGTCTCTGTATTTATATGTGTGTGTGTGTGTGTGTGTGTGTGTGTGTGTGTGTGTGTGTGTGTGTATGTGTGTGTATGTGTGTATATATATATATATATATATATATATATATATATATATATATATATATATATATATATATATATATATATATATATAACAATTCTGTAACTGTAACTTCGGTCGTTGCTGTGCTTTTTTTGGAAGTCGAATTTCCCAGAGGAACCCACCCGAGGGATTAATAAAGTTCTATCTTATCTCTTATCTTATCTTATCAGTAACACACTACAACGGCAGGGAATCAAATCCCGCAGTGCCAGACGTGTTCCGCTGCTGAAGCCAGTGCATGTCCCGGCCCGTCTGAAGTTTGCCAGAGAGCACATGGATGATATAGCAGAGGATTGGGAGAATGTCACGTGGTCAGATGAAACCAAAGTAGAACTTTTTGGTATAAACTCAACTCGTCGTGTTTGGAGGAAGAAGAATACTGAGTTGCATCCCAAGAACACCATACCTACTGTGAAGCATGGGGGTGGAAACATCATGCTATGGGGCTGTTTTTCTGCCAAGGGGACAGGACGACTGATCCGTGTTAAGGACAGAATGAATGGGGCCATGTATCGTGAGATTTTGAGCCAAAACCTCCTTCCATCAGTGAGAACTTTGAAGATGAAACGAGGCTGGGTCTTCCAACATGACAATGATCCAAAACACACCGCCCGGGCAACAAAGGAGTGGCTCCGTAAGAAGCATTTGAAAGTCCTGGAGTGGCCTAGCCAGTCTCCAGACCTCAACCCCATAGAAAATCTGTGGCGGGAGTTGAAAGTCCGTGTTGCTCGGCGACAGCCCCAAAACATCACTGCTCTCGAGAAGATCTGCATGGAGGAATGGGCCAAAATACCAGCTACTGTGTGTGCAAACCTGGTAAAGACCTATAGTAAATGTTTGACCTCTGTTATTGCCAACTGTTAGAGCCAATCTATAGAGAAATATTTTTGATACTGTTTCAGTTATTATGTTACATGTTTAATTTTGTATGATATGTTGTTAGAGAATAAATGCTGCGCGTTTAATTTGTATCGGGTAAGAAAACATTACAGCGCATGTGTGGTAGCAGGTTAGAGTGAGCCAGGACGGCAATGGAAATGTGCGCTGTAGCAGCAAATAGTTTTTTGACCGTGACATCTTTTGTTTGTATGTACGAGTCAGAAATAAATCTGAACAGCTCACATTAAGAAGTGGAAGAATTATTTTTTCGAAGCTTGGGACAGACATTCGCCACTACATAAAAGTCAAAAAACTAGCGAGTAATGGAGGAATGTTTTCTGCGGTGGAGCCACCGACTGAGACATAGAAAAGTTACCGGATCGTCGGCATAAGGATGCCTACACACAACAACACGGCGAACAGCTAAGTAAAAAGTGTTTTGTCAGATGCATCTTACCTGTGGAAGTAGCATAAAGGAGTTTGTGCAGTACACCACCCGACAGCTGTGCCGAAGAAAATCATTACGGCTTAGCGGTGTTATATAATTACATTGGCGGACGACATTAATGACAGTGTGGGTGTAGTTACGCGTGATGACAGCCAGAGGGCGATGACAGACAAAGGTCTGGAGTTCAAACTGCATCAGCTTACAAAGGTGAGAAGAGGCAAATTAGGACAAGTGACAGCACAAGAAGATGAAACTGAGCGACTTTTGAGCCATGAAATTCTGCCGGCTGTAAATGATGTGAGAGAGGCACTGAAAGTTTACAAGAAGTTGTATGAAGAGTTTCAAGAATGCAATTATGCAGTGTTGCTGTGTATTAAAGATGAGGAGGAAAAGGAGGCTGACCAACAACTTTGGTTTCAGCCAATGTCAGAACGATGTTTGCAGTTCATTAATAGAGTTAATACATGGATTGAAATACAAACATGTGATCAAGAGATAACTCCCATGGACAGTGCATCCAGAGTGTCAAAAACATCTAGAGTGTCAAACAAGTCTAAAGTATCCAACACGTCAAGGGTGTCGACAGCATCGTCAGAGCGTGTCAAGGAAGAAGCTAACAGAGCAGCTCTGATGGCACGAGCAGCGTCTCTGAAAGAAAAACAGGCTCTAGAGTTACAAGAAGCAGAAATTAAAGCTGCAAAGGAAAGACTGGAAATTGAAACAGCCATTGCTGTGTCTACTGCCAAAGTGAAAGTGTATGTGGAATGTGAAGGGGTTAAGTCTCAAGTGAGTGAAACCAGACTTACGGTAATGCCACGTCGTGACCTCCTGAAGATGAATAACGAAAATGGTCATGGCAACGTAAAACACACACCAGGGAAGCCAACAGAGATAGAGAGGTCTGCCTCTTGAAGGAATCCTGGTGATCCAGGTACTGCAGCAGGGGCCATACCTAAGACACATAGAACTCCACTGCAGGGGCCGAGCCAACGCCAAGATGGTGTCTCACTTCAGGAGACCAGACCAAGTGAGCTTTATCAAGTTATGCAGAAACAGGCAGATATCACAGAGATGCTTGTAAAGAACCAACAGCTGGCTCGGTTACCACAAAGGGATGTGCCAGTGTTCCACGGAGATCCTTTGGAGTACAGGTCGTTTATGAGGGCATTCATGCACGCTATTGACACCAGAGCTGATAGCAATTCAGACAAGCTATATTTTCTGGAGCAGTATACTCGAGGCGAGCCTCGTGATCTTGTGAGGAGTTGTCAGCATATGCCTGAACATCGGGGGTATGAAAGGGCTCTGCAGCTGCTTCAAGATAAATATGGAAATGAGTTACAGATTGCTAGCACGCTAATTGAGAAGACATCGAAGTGGCCACAAATTAAGGCTGAAGATGGAAAGGCGTTGAGCGCATTCTCTGTATTCCTGGTGAGCTGTCGTAATGCCATGGAGGATGTGGACTATATGGAAGAGATGGACAACCCTGCAACTATGAGGGTCATCATTTCCAAGTTGCCATTTAAAATAAGAGAGCGCTGGAGAATCCATGCATATGATATCCAGGAGCGGCGCTGCAACAGAGCAAGATTCACAGAGCTGGTGGCCTTCGTTGAACGCCAAGCAAAGATCATGTCCGACTCACTCTTTGGCGATCTTGAAACAGCAGTGTCAGACAAGGTTATGAAAAAGCCACAGCAAGGAAATAAGTTGAAGAAAGACATTAGACATGGGAGCAGCTTTGCTATCAAGGTTAACCAAGGTTCAGAAATGGACAAAAGAAGCAGAGTGAGTAAGAACCAGAGTGACCTGTCACTCAACTGCGCCTTCACAAGACCTTGCATGTTCTGTGGGAAACTTCATACACTGCAAGAGTGTTACAAGATTAGAGAGGAGACTCATAAGGATAGAGTGGACTACTTGAAGAAAAACGGACTTTGCTTTGGATGCCTGCTAAAGGGTCACATGAGCAGAGATTGCAAAAAGAAGATGGTGTGCGAGGTTTGTTCACTCAAGCATCCAAGTTTGTTGCACTTCTCAAGTTATGAGGAAGAGAAGCCTCCCGATGAGGTCAATATGGGTAGCACTGCTAAAGGCCCAGCAGGGTTGTCTGAAGAAAAGGAGACAAGTGCCTGTACTGGGGCTGGAGGCAGCTGCGTGCTTGCCATTGTACCTGTAAGGGTGAAGTCCTGCAAGAGTGACGAGGCTGTGGAGGTTTACGCTTTCATTGACCCAGGTAGCTTTGCATCGTTCTGCACCGAAGCCTTGGCAAGGCAGTTGAAGGTGCAAGGCAGACGAACCGAGCTAACGTTGAGGACCATTAATTCCAAAAGTCGAGAGGAGAGTTATGTGCTCACAGAATTGGAAGTCAGCAGTCTGGCAGACAACAACTTTATCCCACTGTCAAAGGTCTTCACACAGAAAAGTATTCCTGTTTCCAGAGAGAACATCCCACTCCAGAAAGAGGTTGACAAGTGGCCGTACCTACGCGAGGTGCGGTTGCCTCATATTGAGGCTGAAGTGGAGCTTCTCATTGGAACTAAAGAATACACCATATTGGAGCCATGGAAGGTGATCCCAAGTGAGGACAATGGTCCATATGCCGTAAAGACAGCACTTGGATGGATTCTGAATGGACCACTCAGAGAAACAGATACTGCAGCCAATGATGTACAACCATGTGCTATTGTGAACAGAATAGCCATCGACAACGTGGAACAACTGCTTGTACGACAGTATAACCACGACTTTCCAGAGCGTCACTGTGATGATAAAGCAGGAATGTCTCAAGAAGACCACCACTTCATGGAGTCTGTGTCAAGCTCTACTCGTCTCACTGATGGACACTATTCTATAAAAGTCTTCCTACGAAGAAGTCATGCGTTCAGATGCCGAACAATCGAAGTGCAGTGTTACAGCGTGCACTGAGCCTTCAGCGCAAGCTGAAAAGGAATCCTGCACTCCATGAAGAATACACTGAGTACAGGATGATGGTGCATATCTTCGGTGCGACTTCTTCTCCCAGTTGTGCCAACTATGCACTGCGAAGAACAGCAGAGGAGAACCGCAGCAAATCATCACCTGAAGCTGTAAGCACAGTTCTGGAAAATTTTTATGTTGACGACTGCTTGAAGTCTGTTGCCACGGAAACTCAAGGTATGGAGTTATACACAGACCTCACTGAATTGTGTTCTGGTGGAGGATTTCACCTAACGAAATGGACAAGCAACAGTCGTGCCTTGCTCTCATTCATCCCTGAGCATGAGAGAGCCAAAGATGTCAGAGACCTGAACTTGAACCATGACCTGCTGCCTATGGAACGTGCTTTAGGAGTTCTATGGTGCCCTGAGTCTGACGCATTCAAGTTCAGGATTAACATCAAAGAAAGACCTGTGACGAGACGTGGAAAACTTTCCGTCACCAGCTCCATCTACGACCCACTGGGATTCCTTTCCCCAGGAACTCTCCCTGCAAAAATGATCTTGCAGCAGTTATGCAGGGAGGGTCTTGCTTGGGATGATGAGATTCCAGAACAGCTCAGTCATAAGTCGAACAAGTGGTTACAAGAGCTGTGCCAGCTGTCAGAGGTAACCGTACCCAGGTGTGTGAGACCATTGGACTTCGGTCCTGTCGCAACAGCACAGCTCCACCATTTTTCTGATGGGAGCGAAAGTGGATATGGAACAGCATCATACTTGAGGATGACTAGCAATGACGGACGGGAAAATCCCGTGTGGCGCCCATGAAGCAAACCACTATTCCACGAATAGAGTTGACTGCAGCTATGGTTGCTGCAAAGACAGACAAAATGTTAAGAAAGGAGCTTCAGATGAATCTTCTTGAATCTACATTCTGGACTGACAGCACAACTGTGTTGAAGTATATTGAAAATGAAAATCTTCGCTTCAAGACATTCGTGGCCAATCGCATTGCGGTCATTAGAGAGCTAACAAATCCCCAGCAGTGGAGGTACATTGGTACAGCAATCAATCCAGCTGATTGTGCATCCAGAGGGCTTGCACCATCTAAGCTCATGAAGAATCTAAGCTGGTTCCACGGCCCAGCTTTCCTGAAAACCCCAGAAAGACAGTGGCCAGAAAGACCTGGCAAGGAAAGGATTGATAAAGATGACAGCGAAGTGAGGCATGCAACCATGGTGCATCTCACAAATGCAGCTGAGAATGTTCACACGTTGAACAAGCTGATCAATCACTACTCCAGCTGGCATCGAGTGAGGAGAGCTGTGGCATGGATGATCAAACTCAAAGACTTACTGCTACGATGATGTGAAAAAAGGAAAGAGACGTACGTTAAACAGAAAGAACAAGACAATGAATCAATGCAGACAACACTTACCCTGAAAGATCTGGTGCAAGCTGAGACAGAGATCATCAAGTTCTGTCAAAGTCAACAATTCCAAGAAGAGATCACCATGTTAAAGAAAGGCAAGTGTGTGATAAAGACTAGTCACTTGAGGAAACTTGATCCCGTGATGCAGGACGGAGTTTTGAGAGTTGGTGGTCGCCTCGCAGCTGCTGGGATGCCAGAACATGTGAAGCACCCAGTCACTACACCAACAAAGGTTATGTTACAAAGTATTGAGTTGTATTTTTGTTATTGACCAAATACTTATTTTCCACCCTGATTTACGAATAAATTCTTTACAAATCCTACCATGTGGGTTCATGGATTTTTTTTTCACATTCTGTCTCTCACAGTTGAAGTGTACCTCTGGTGCAAATTACTGACCTCTGTCATCATTTTAGGTGGGGGAACTTGCACAATTGGTGGCTGACTAAATACTTTTTTGCCCCACTGTATGTCTCAACCGTCCTCTCTGCCTTCAGGTCCTAAATGATGCTACTCTGAAGGACATTCGAGAAATGCTTTTGGAGAAAGATGAGTGACATTCAGGCTTTCCTGTGTCTCGTCACACAGCAGTCTGTGATAGAGTATTAAAGCACTCCCACTTACAGTGCGACATCATGAACTCATCTTGTGGAATGAGAGAACATGTGGTGTCAGGAATCAGGATAACAAAAGCCAAAGTTTTTATTATGATGAAGGCTAAATTATGCTATAATACAAGGAATTCAACATCAACTTTAGTCTGTAACTATTGCAATGCACAAAACCAAACAGCAAATAAACCTATTTAGCTTTTTCACACCTAATTACATTTTAGCTATTATGCCTCAACCTTGGTAGCTTATTCAATTACCACTTTGACAGAGAATCCTCTGTAGCTCCTTTTATTGAGACAAATGCAGAGTTCAGAAAAAGTGGAAGCCCTAAGGGGAATAAAAGCCCTGAACTGTCTGATAAGACCATGTTTCAACCCTCAAGATTTTTAATAGATGAGACAGGTGAACATGTGTTATCCCTTTAATAGTCCTGAAGCCAGGTACAAGGGCAAATTACCCTATGAATGTAAAATCCTGAGTCCCACGTCCGCCTGTGGCTCCTGGTAAAGTGATAGCGTGTTATTCGATTAACGTGGTGGAACATGTAATTAGTAAGCCAAGCTGAGCACTCAGACAGGAGCCTCAATCCATTAACCATTCGATCCAATGTGATTAGCTCTGCATCAAAGGCTTCATGACTTTGATAATATGATGATAATACCAACCCATCCTGTTCCAGTAGAGTTGCTCATGTCACCAGTCACACCAGTCCCATCAAACCAGTCACTCGGTCTAATTACAGGTTCATCCTGTTTAAGTGGTTTATGTAATCCTCTCCCAAATAAATCATCCTGGATTTATGCAGTAATGGTGAAAGTAGCAAACGGATATCTTAGGAGATGTAGGTGTAAACCCTTAAGCTACGTCCTTAGTCAGATCTAGATTTTTAGCCTGATAATTCTCTTTGTTCTCATTCTGTGGATTTATTTATTTTTTGTCACTTCCCCTCCAAAAGTAATCATTGTGTGTCTCTGCAGGATTGTTTTGTGCACCTTTGTAAACCCCAAAAGGTTGATTCTGTTCATCTGGTGTTTTCAGTAGGAGACACATTTCGTCACTCATCCAAGTGACTTCTTCAGTCTCAGCTGACTGCAGGTTTCCCCCAACTGTATAAACAGTACCTTTGCACAATGAATGAAACTAGCCCACAGTGAGCGGCTGAACAGAATCAACTTTTTGGGATTTTCTTACCTGGATGATTGAGCATGCAACAAGACACCTTTGTAGACTTGTTTTCTCTCTTGGGTGCCACTTTATGTATCTCTGTAGTTGTTTTCTGCCTCATTTCTTTCTGTGCTTTTTTGTAGATGTTTTGCATTTCTTTGTGTTTCTCATTTAGCAGTTTCTCTCTGGTCTGGCTTTTGTGTCTTTGTGTGGTTGCCTGAGTCGAGAGTGAAGCAATGGAATACTAAAAAGTTTTCCAGTGTTCATTTACTATCAGTCAAATGAAATTACCATTTTTAAAAGCCAATTAAAACAATGAATTGATTAATTAAATTTGCATTTAAATGAAGTAATTAAAAGATCACATGTCCAATCCAGTTATTAGCTCCTTATTAATAGACAGAATTAGGAAATGGAAACTGAATTATGTTTTCATTTCTTACGGGTTTTTAATTCATCATTTATATGCAAACACTGAAACGGTCGACAGTTACTCTATTGGCATATTTCACACCCCTTGGAGCTTTAATCAAGCAGAGTTTTGGTTCTGGCAGCCCGAGAAACATCTCAGTATCAGCTGATCTCCGTGCTACCCGATATCAGCTGATGGCCATCCTATTGGCTAAACTCAAATGGGATGAGCTACTTAAGCACCAAAGCTGGTGTTCTTTAGGAAACGAGTGAACATGCTAAGCATTCACCTGCTAAACATCAACATGTGAGTGTTATTTTTGTGTGCCCCATTATTCTGAGCAGTAGATCAGTTCTTTGTTGCCTTTTGTGTCTTATTTCCTAGTTTGTATTCCTTTGTGCTTTTCCCGTCTTTTTGTGGTAATTTCTTGTCGCTGTGTAATCATTTCTGGGTCCCTTTGTTGTCATTTTGAGTTTCTTTTGTGGTCTTTTGTGTTTCCCTGTGGAAGTCTTTGGTCTTTTTGTACTGTGAAAACTGGAGCCCTGACACTTTTCCCAAACGAGTCCCCATAACATGCCAACCTGACTGTAAACAGACACCCATAGCACAAGTGACACCAGCACACAAAACACACAAACTCACAATATAGAGAAGAAGCCAATCGTTAGTCTGTCGGCACGTGTCAGGATGTTGTGATTTTAATCAGACTGAAACAGAATCCAATAACTTGCTTGAGTGGGATTCATGACAACTGTATGTGTGAGTGTGTGTGTGCCTTTTTGGCCTCTTTGCGTTATTGTTCTGTTGTTTTCTCTCGGGCACATGTGGTACAACAGTAAGCTACCTGTGTAATATTGTGTGGGCCTCTTTTATGCTGTCACAAACAGCTGACCTGCTGGGGACCTCTTGGGGTGTACTATGGCGTCTGGCACATGCCCAGTGGGTGCAGCTTGTTTGCTTGTGGATCGTGATGCTCAGTCAAATTGGAATGTGGAGCGTTTGCAGGCTGGGTCAACACCTCGGGCAGTATGTTGTGTTCAATGAGCTATTCCTAAGCAGTTTTTGTGGTGCGCTGCGTGTATTTTCCTGCTGGACTGAGCCAACAATCTGCAGCACTGATTGTTGGGTGGGGATAGCGGTAATTAACCATGCACATGAATACCATGATCAAAGGTTTCTCAGCAGAACATATGCACGTGTGTACGTGTGAATGTTTGTGTGTGTGCATAGCAAGCTGGTAAAACCCTTGTAAAAATAAAAAATTTTATCCTGAAGAAGAGAAGCAGATTTTCTGCCTTCTCACTTTGCATTAGACATTCAGGTGAACACAGCCCAGTCAAACTGAGCTTCTGCGAAAGAAAGTTGGGTAGTGTGACTTAAAGATGTGATTTAAAGATTTCTCATTTTACTCCAGTAACATTTTCAGATTGCATATTAAAGTTACTAAACTTCATATATCTTATTTAATGCAAAGCCACTTGGTCAGCTGGGTTTGCAAGGGGGGGTTTTCTTTGAGTGCTTGAACTTCCTCCCATAGTCCAGGCTCCATACTCTTTAGGTTGACTGGTGATTCTAAATTGACTGTGGATGCTTTTATATACATTTAGCTATGCAGTTTTAGCCCAATCATTTCCAACCTACCATGTATAGCACGTGACTACTGATCCCTGAAGCCACATCAGAAACGGTCTCTGGAACGGTTGCTGTCAAGAAGGAAGGAAATGAGAGCAGGACTAAGAATCACTGACAGCAGGTTTAATGAAGTGATGAACTCAAATTTGAAAATTCTAGTTCACTTCTATAGAGGTCAGAGGAGAAATATATCAGTGAATGTCTACAGCCGTCTGTAAAACTCATTGGAGACTCTGTCATAGTTCAGGGCGCTGTGGATTTTGTCAAAACTGATTGAATTACAAACACAGAAAAGCATGTAAGATCTTGATCCACCATGCATTACTATCTGGAAAGCATCTGATTGGTAACAACTGATCCCAAACACACTGCCAGTGCAGTAAAAACATACTTTTACAGACTAGACACACTCAGTCATGGATCGGCCTCCTCAGAGCCCAGACATCAACGTTATTGAAGCAGAGTGGGATCATCTTGACAGAGAACAGAACAAAAGGCAGCCAACATCCAAAGAAGAGCTTTGAATGTCCTTCAAGAAGTCTGGACAACAATTCCTGAAGAACTGGAACTGATAAACAGCCAAAAAACTGTTTTGCTTGTGTTTCATTTCGCCTTCCTTCGTGTCCTTCACTTGGTTCCTCCACTATAAACTCATCATACATGATATAAAATCTGCAAATGGTGGTGAATGCCAGTAAGGAAAGGATCTTGAATCTCATTTGTGTACTTCATTTTGACCACTTATTTGTACACTATCATCAAATTTCAGTTTGACATTAGCTTTAATCATAGACTGTGTTGTCTGTATGATATGTATATTTAACATTAGATGCTTGGTTCCCTCTGTCTCGCTCTGCGATATCACTCTCAGTGATATCTTACCTGGTTAAATAAAGGAAAAATGATGTGAAATAAAGTAAGGTCTTCTATGAAGATTGTCAGATTCTTCCTTGCAAAAGAATGGTAGTTAACCTGCACTTCCACAGCAAGTCACGGTGCTGATTACTGATGAAAGCCCCACTTCGTATGCAGGGACAAAAGCTCTGCCTTCTGCATCTCAGAGAAGCCAAATCAGCTCTCATCACCTGATGATGCTTTTATAGCAATGGATTCGACTGCAAAATGTTAGCCTTACTGGGATGAGACAGGAATCGGCTGATCTCATACACGAGCAAATAATAATATGAAAACTGAAGAGAATTTTTTTTCTTTTAGCCTTTAGAGTTGAACTAGGTATCTGTGAATATTTAATATATTAAGACTAGATTCCCAGTAATTTTGTAAATCTGGAATGCTAAATTGTAGCTTTATTCTCAAAATAAAAATGTGGAATAATTATTAAAATATGACATTACTTTTGAAAATATTATCTCTTTTATAGAAACGTTACTTTTTTTCCCCTTCCACCTAGCCGACTGTGTGAACGATGGAATTATGAGCAGGAAAACTGTTTGTGTGTGACAAATTCGGTTTTCAATGGAGTCCTCAAGAGCACATGGCTGCAGGCGTAACCATAATCATGTTGGGAGTGTATTTGAGGCTGCTGAGTGAATTTAATCTGTGGTGGGTTTTTTTCAGTTGGGGGGTGGGTAGATGAGGGGGTGGTGGATGATTTGAAATGGTCTAATTTAGGAAGCAGCTGCAGAGACAGACGGGGCACAAGTATTAGTGTACTCTGTTTGTATTTAATAAATTATTCACAATCTAAGTTGTGCTTTACGGTAAAAGAGAGTGAAGATTACAGGAAAAAACTGATGATATGGACAGAAAAGTAAAGGAGATGCAAACCTGCAGGAAGTTAGGGAGGTGGTGTAAAACAGACTGAGAGAGTTGCAGAGAAACAGAATTACACACATACAGAGACAATCAGATAAACATAGACAGACTTTATTGGAGTGAAATGAGACTTCATACACAATTTAAACAAATAACAGGAAGAAAAATGCAATTTTCTGTCTATCTTGGATCAAAGAGTGAGATTTCTTCTGCTTTTGAAAAGTGGAAAAGAGAGGTTACCAGTTCTTACATGTAATAGAGAAATTTATCCATTCATGGGCAATGCAGGTGCCCCCTAAAACACTCGGGTTTACTACAAATTATGCAGACCTACAAATCCAGACTAATTGGAATGAATTATAATTTGTGGAGTACACTATTACAATATAAATGTTACAACATGACACTATGAAAAGCCTCTATCTTCTGGTCTAACAGTGAAAAAAACGACTTTTAAGGCCTTTGCCATTTAATTGTGTTTTATAATGTTACAGCTTTATTCCTAAAATATGATACATGATTTAGGTATATGATTTAATTCTTAATATATTAAGAATTTATTCCGATAAACAAGTAAAATAAAGATATTATAATGAACAATACAAACAATATTGTTAAGTATTACTGGTTATTGCTCTGTGACTAGCAATGCAGCATTCTTCCTGATAAACACCGGCGCCATCTAGCGTCTATCTAGGGTTACATCAAGTCCTGCAATATTCTAGGTGGTGGCGTCATCACGTCAACCTTGACGTTGTCGTACTGTGGACTCTGTGCTTTGCACGGCATCGGCGGGGACTTTAGCAATTTATCCAGTTACACTGATAAATTGATTGATTTAATAAGGTATGTGTTAGTCATGTGTTCTGCTGCTGCTTTGCTGCGTCCCCGTGTTTTCACTTATGTAACTTTAGACAGAAATTAAAAATGCCACTCAAAGATATCTACATGGGCTAACTTTACTTGCTAATCCTTGCACGCCCAACTCTTATTCTATTGCTGACCAATTTAACTCCGTCTGTGTAAAATCTTAACAAAAGCTTAGTGTGAATGGCTTAAAAGACATGTTGCATGTATAGAAAGCGATTATGTTTAATTCGGCGTCATGCAGGACGTAATTTGGATTGAATGTTGTACTGTAGGTGCTTTGCCTTGGTCACTGTCGTTAGTACCAGGGGTTGACTTTATTTTAAGCCAAGGCTGGAGGGTGACAGCAGCCCATACACTGACCTGTGGTTGTATTCGTTGCTGTTGTGGTCAGATTTGACATTTTCTGTAAGCTGCTGCTCAGCTGCCTTAGACTTTGAGACTTACCGTTGTTTCTCAGAGTTCGCCGACTGTACTTGCAGCGACGTCGCCTCGTGAGTACAGTGGACAGGTAACGGACGCTTCTTAGCCGTCCTAGTTAAAGCCTGAACGTTAATCGCAACCACCGCGACATCAGTTGCATCTGCTTAGTGTTTGGACTACCTGCGTTTGTGCTTATCAAATCCGGGGCCTCATTTATCGAAAGGTTCTCAGATTGGTGCTGAGCATTCACCTGTTTGTTCATGGAGCCATGTATGGAGTGTTTAAGTTCTTTTAAATGGGAATGCTTCTTAACCTGACTTATTATCAGTGCTGCTGCCAATAAATAGTTTTAATAACTAAGCCAAGTCCAATCCAAGTGGACAGTAACTAACAGTTACATCACAATACCTTATTACACATAAAGATTAGGGTGTAGTAGGATATGAAAGCCAGGCAGTCCATATTTCGAAGACTTGCTCATTTCTAGCTCTATATTCCCCCTCGATCTTCCTAGACTCCGCTCATTCATGATCAAAATACCTCTTATTTACTTCAAATGTGGCTTCAGCTTAGCTCCTCAGCTCATCCTTTGACTGAAACAACCCCCTTTAACCCTGCTTTCCTCTAATTGGCTGCCTTCTGCAAACAGAAGGTAGCTTCAGTGCCTAGATGACCATATTAGCGACACCTGCTGTCTTTGATGTGATAAAGAGCTAAGAGTAGGAAAAGCTGCGTGACAGCTGAGCTTGTACAGACACTGAACGCATTATTTCAAACTCTATCATGTTTACTTTGAGCTTTCATTGTACAAGTATTTACATGATAGAAAATAAGGAAATGCATAATATGGCCTCCATCCATCCGTTTATCCAATTCAGGGTCGCAGGAGGCTGGAGTTTGTCACAGACGTCATAAAGAGTGTGTTCAGGAAGTTCAGTTTGTATTTTAGCTTTGTTATCACCTTTTATAGAGATATTATATTCTATATTAATTCAGTTTGCACTCATTGTATTTATATTATTAAAAAACAGTGTCATTTGTTGCTCTTTAAAAGCGTGCTTAGTACAAGAAACATCCTCGTGTGCATCATTAAACTTCCATAATGCAGTGCTTCACATTTGCACCCGATATAAGAGATGTGTACATTACTGTGAAACAAAACCATCTCACCCAGTGGGGAGGTTGAGTAATGTGGGCTGGATGTAGTCTGAGTGACTTTAAGCAGGAGTACACTGTGTTTGCGTTTACTCTGCTGCTGTATGTCCTCAGATCAAAGATGGCCCTCACACTAGTGTCCTCCAACAAGTGCGCTGGCGGATTCCAGAAGGTTTTTGAACATGAAAGGTGCGACACATCTTCAGACACTCCTTTGGCCTCACCTTCAGTGACTTTCTCATGTGTGTAAAAGTGTATAAATGTGTAAGAAGACTGCACTAACGTGTTTGTATTTACTCTGTGCAGCACTGAGCTGAAGTGTAAGATGAAGTTTGCAGTCTATCTGCCTCCAAAGGCTGAGACCGACAAGTGTGCCGTCATGTACTGGCTCTCTGGTGAGTTTTTGAGTCATTGTTTACCTTGATCCATTAGATTAAGGTGTGTAAATGTTAAACGTTTTCTTAGATCAGTTGAGGAGTTTTTCTCCTGTTTAAAAGATTAGTAAATAAGTCAACAGGAAGATCCTGACTCGGTATAATGTATGACAGGTGCTAAACAATGCATTGTTTGTTTAACTGAAGAAGAGAAAATAGACCTGAGAGGGCAAAAAGCTGGAATTAGTCTCAGTTTGGTTAAAAAAGAGAAAAAGAAAATGATGATGATTTCAATTTTTTAAGTCAGAATTGAACATTTTCTCACTGTAAAGAATTGTTAAATCAAATTAGTAAAAAAACTCTCAAATTTATACCTGTTAGCTTAAGATTTTTAAGTTCGCTAACCATGCTAAATGATTGGCTGAAAGCGATAGGTGTATAGTTATGGACTGTAGAATTAGCTAAAATTAAATGGATAAATTGTTTGCTGAAAGAAACAAATAGCTGAGAGCAGTTAATAGATTGTTCAATATTTTTAATTGCTAAAAATTTAAAAAAAGATATTTATCAATATCCAAAAGTAGCTAACAGCGTAAAGTCATCTATAAGTAGTGGCAAAGATATTTAAAAGTAGCTTCAACATAATGGTTAAAAAGAAATAATAGACGAAGGGTTAACTGTAAATGCTTAAAGTTGTTTGCTAAAAGTAATGGAGATATGTTTAAAATGTTAGGGTGAAACGGTGGTGGCATAATAGCAAATCTGGTAATAAATGCATGGCTATATTATGTTTTTAGGGATGTAGAAATACCTATGCAAACTGTGAAAATCTATAAAGAAAATAAAAGTTCACTGTGACTGTAACAGTAAAGCCTCAGTCACATTAGATTGTGACGAGGAAGAATCAGTGATTTCCAGGTAACTGCATTGGATTTATTTATTTTTTTTACAGTTGTTGACAGATTGGTCTCCCAATCAATAGGCAACAAGATCTCAAGTCGCACTAATTGTTGCAGTAATTTTGTTCACTCTGTGGTGTTCGACCACTGTTATCCTTACGTGGCTCAATCACTCAGGTTCTCCTTCTAAATGACTGTAGTATGAACGATAACTTAAACACAGCCTAACTGTTGAATTTTGTGAAAAATGTTAAAATATTGACTGATATTGATTAAAAACTTTTTCGTGAAGCATGAAATCAAATGAACGTATTTGGACAGCCTTCAGAAGATGATTTGATCATAAGCTATCATGCCTGTTCAGAGCAGCGGTGACTGCGGCTCATCAGTTTTCACTGTCTCTCTGCAGGCCTGACGTGTACGGAGCAGAACTTCATCACCAAAGCCGGCAGTCAGCTCGGTGCTGCGGAGCACGGCATCATCATCGTAGCTCCAGACACCAGCCCCCGTAAGTTCACCATCTGATAGTAAGCACCTCAGCACGAGTGCGCTTACGTCTTTGTGCTGATTCCCACGGTTTGTTTTGAAGTCTTGATTCTGCTCAGTGAAATCTCTATGAAGGTTATGGTGGGGCTTCAGCGTCTTTAGAGCTTTTGTGACTGACCAACCATGTGTCATCCCTCCTAAGGTGGCTGCAACATCGAAGGCGAAGATGAGAGCTGGGATTTTGGCACTGGTGCTGGTTTCTACGTCAACGCCACCCAGGACCCATGGAAGACCAACTACCGCATGTATGCCTACGTCACCGAGGAGGTATGACGGATTTAAGTCTTCCACGTCCAGCAACACCTGTTTTTCCTAAAGCTCCTGTGATTTAAATAGTCTGCCTCGTCTCTGTCAGCTCCCTAAACTGATCAACGCTAACTTCCCCACCGACCCAGAGAAGATGTCCATCTCTGGCCACTCAATGGGCGGCCACGGGGCGCTCATCTGTGCCCTGAAGAACCCGGGGAAATACAAGGTACTGTACTATTCACTTGTACAAGAGAAAAGGCTTCATTAATGAGGGCAATTGGTTCATCTCTATAATCTCTAATAGATTTAAATTAGCTTTCATTTTTATTTTGTTTTTTAATCATAAATGACATTTCCTGTCATTAATTTGTCAGTCTGCTTCTGCTATGCCTTTTAATAATTTTTGTTATGTGCCAGGGATAATGAAAAGTTGTGAACTGTGTATGTCATTTTGACTGTTCCAATTATCAGACAGATTAAATTAAACGTTTTAAGTGTATCTGGACACACTAATTGAAATATTCCACATCTACACACAACATGTTTGCTAACGACTCTGACTTCAGTCTAATTGAAGTAAAGCTGCGTAAACGCTGGAAGCAATCTGCTCGTTAACGACCATTTCTTTTTTTTTTTCCTTGATAAAAATGGTGCAAAAAACGAATGCATAAGGACAAAAACTGTGATGAAAATCAGAGCTAATGAAGATGTGTAGATAGGCTCAGATAGACGGGATTATACAGGCGATTGCATTTATTAAATTTTCAATTTTATAAAGTGCCAAATCACAACATTTGTTGCCATCAAGGCACTTTATACTGTGAGGTAAAGAGCCGAGAATCAAAGAGACGTAAGGTGTGGTGGATTCTTTGGTTGTATGAGATTTGGTTTTCATGTCTCAATTGCTCAGTTATGTAGTTTGCCTAAGTACTCTTTTAAAAAGCCAACACCAGTGAAACTAGTAAATCATTTTTCTTTATCAGATTTGTTTCATTAAAACTTCAGGAATCTCTGTGGAAACATTTTATTGTCACAAAATATCACATCACCAGAACTCTTGCATCCTGTCAGCCTCGGCTGTCCTCTCTCTTCACTTTCCATCAGTAGAAACACATTCTGAATAACTGAAAGATGCTGATAGATCCTGATGTGTCTCCTGCAGGCTGTGTCTGCATTCGCTCCCATCTGTAACCCGATGCAGTGTCCCTGGGGACAGAAAGCTTTCTCAGGATACCTGGGCCCTGATAGGTCAACATGGGAGGTAAGAGCACTGAAGTTAGTGGCCAAAGAACCTACTAAAACGTGACCCCTAAGCTGCTGGATGAAGAGTCAATGAGAGTTTCAACGAGGAGAGTTTGGCCACCAGAGCAGAAGAAACGGGTGATAATGGAGCATGATCATGTGACTTATGCAACTCGTCATTATTTCTTTCAGGCGTACGACGCTACCGTGTTGGCAGCTTCGTATTCCGGTCCTCAGCTCGACATCCTCATTGATCAAGGCAGAGACGACCAGTTCCTGTCAGCTAGCCAGCTTCTGCCCGACAACCTGATCGCTGTCTGCTCCGAGAAGAAAATCCCTGTCGTCTTCAGGCTGCAGCCGGTCAGTTCCTGTAGTCTCTACAAAGTAAAAGCTCTGATTCTTGTCAGAGAAATCAGAAATGTCTTCAAATAAGTCGTAGAGCAGCTGAGAAAATGAAGTTTATTTATTTTTGATCTTCATATTTATGCAACACCTGATCTGTGTCACTGTATGCTGTTTCCTTCTGCAGGGCTATGACCACAGCTACTTCTTCATCTACTCCTTCATGAACGACCACATCAAACACCACGCCAAGTACCTGAATGCCTGAACAGCCAACGCAGTTTGACCCCAGCCAGATCACTCTGACCCTGCTGCCATCATTCACCTTTTCTGTTTCATTTCTCCTCCGACTTCCTGTAGCACTGAGTTCACCCGTTTCTGGGAACTAAACAAAGCATGTCAGCTCACTGACAATTCGTCCCACTTAGAAGCCTTTGTGCCTTCACTGTGAAAAGAAGAGAAACTTCTGTGTTTAGTATTTTTTTGGGGAGGTGTGGTTACAGCCACGTTTCTAATATCAGGAAGTATTCTTGTGACCCGACTGCCAGCATGTGGATTTTCTTCTGGACTCAGAGCGGAGACTGGTCAGTCTTTCATAAGAATAAAATAAAAAAATAAATCTTGCTGATAAATTTTGGTGTTTTGTCTTCATTGCATTGCTGTTGAGTGTTTTTTATTTAAATTTGATTTCTAAAGCACCAACTTTGAACAGTCGACTCAAGAAGCTTTATATTGGAAGGTAAAGACAGTAATACAGAAGGAACCCCAACCACCAGATGAACCAGCACTTGGTGACAGTGGGAAAGAAAAACTCCAGAACCAGGCTCAGGGAGGGGCCGCCATCTGCTGCATTTGATTGGGGGAGAGAATAAAAGACACTCTGTGGAAGAGAGGCAGTTTTAGTAATTATTAGTGATTAAATGCAAAGTGGTGTATAAGCACAGATTAAAATAAGGTGAGTGAAGAAGCAGCAGCCTGGGTCAAGCAGTGTAATGAAGGTTCACCTGATCCATCAGCAATACCAACCGGGAACGTTTTAAGGCTAATCTTAAGTGGGTGCCTGCAAGTCAGCAGTCTGAGAGTGTAGCGCTCTATTGGGGTAATATGGTACTATGAGGTCTTTAAGATTAGATGGCACTGATTATTTCATCTTTGTGACTGCAGTTATATAATCGGCCCTTAAGACAATTTTAAAGCTTAAAATGAGCTTCAAAGTCAATTCCAGCTTTAAGGGGTTAACATTTCTTTCTTGCATCCTTTGGTCATAAAAACAGTAACAGAAACATCCGTTTGTAGTGATGCATGCTGTTTTTTTAAACTTCAGAATGGCTAATATACATAAAAAAAAAGCTCAAAAATACAGTATATGAAGTTTTCCAAACTTCATGTAAGGACTTACTTTGACATTTTTCCTTTTAATTAAATAAATATTGAGTTCATGTTTTACCATTTAGAGATTTTATTGGGGATATTTCACTGTTTCAAGCCTTTTGGGTTGATTATGTCCTCCTTTATCCTCAATTCATCAAATGGCTGCTCATCTGTCAGCCTGGTTCTGCTGCAAGTCTCTACCTGTTAAAAGTAAAATCTTCCTCCCTACCGTTGCCAAGTGCAACTTAGTGGTTAGCACTGTTGCCTGGTACAAACCCAGACTTGGTCTTTAAGTAAGATGTGCACGTTCTCTAGTACTCTAGTTTCTCCTGCCACCAAGAACCACGCTATATTAATGCTGTCCAGTTTGACCGAGGAGACTCGTTCAATATCAGAAATGATGCATCAATAGAGTCAAATTTTAGAGAAATTCAAGGGAGGAGAAAAAAAACTTATACAAATGAGCCAACAACAGACTTTTGTTTCAGGTGAGGTCTTTACTGATAAAGTGAAATACAGTACAGTATATACAGTATTCACAGCAGTTAAGGCGACGTTACAGGGACTATTCATGCATGTAGATTTGAGTTGCTGTACAACAAAAACTTACACAAAGGTTCACAAAGCGTTACAAAAGGGTATGTTACATCCAAATTTCAACAAACCTGAAAATAAGTCACATAAAAAATAAATGTGCTCCCAGTCAAAGTACAAAAATGTGAGTACAGGCTGTTTCTGGACAATAGATTTGTACAAAAGATGAAACCTTAAAACAAAAACACACACTGCTTTAGGTTCAGCAGGCACACATTTACATATTTTACAACAGCGTCACGTTTGGAACCTTAAAGGATCAGTGTGTAGGATTTAGTGGCATCGCCACTCTTTAGCCCTCTTAAGAGACAGTGTTTGGTTTGTTCCTTCTGATCTCACACTTGATGGTGACCTATAATAACACAAGTAAATATTACATTTCTACTTATAGCTCCCAGTAAACCCCCCACACTGGCCCTTTAACTCTCCATCTCATTTTCAAAGGTGACTTCAGATTTGCTCAGTTGCCAAAACAAAGATATAAATACAAGTTTAAAGTGCAGATTCTGTTGGGGAAGCAGCCAGTTTGGTTTTATTGCTTTTTCCCAAAACGCTGTGACATGATGTGCACAGATCTGTGGAAAATGGCATGATTATGTGAAGAAATGCAGATAGAGATTCAAAATAAGCACGCTGGAATCATCCGGCTCTGTTACTTATGTCACAGCTAAAGCCGACATGCTAATCCTCATAGTGGTAGTTTTCTCACTGTACTGTGTTATATTTAATATTTATTACATTGTTATTAAGAATGTAATAAGTATGTTTCCCTGCATGAATCAACAACTTATTATGGAGTGGAGGGGTATGCATGCCTGCATGATCCCAGGAGCAATGGTAGGGTGAGGGGGACAGGCTAAGAATGATTTAAAACACCCCTACGTAGAAGAAGCCATCAGACCAGTTAACTCACCTGAGAGAGGGGTTCAGGGGCAGTAGCTGCAGTAGGGGCCCCAGTAGTGATGGCACTCCCAGTAGGGGGTGGCACCCCATTCAGTGCTTTGTGGGCTGGTTGAAAGTGAGCAGTAGGGGAACTGGCATCCTGATCCACAGTTGCTAAAGCTCATTGTAGGGATGAATGAGTACATTCTTACCCTGTTCACGAACTCAGGGCAGCAACTGAAGGAACAACATCATTGATACAAGCAGCAGAAATGAGGTTCCTCTGATGGATGTCTGAGCTCTCCCTTAAACACATAACTCCGTCAATCAGAAATCGTCAATCTGAGTAATTTTCCCCCGCAGTCTATGTAAACCAGCTGAGATGATTAGGACATCGGACTAAAATAAGAGATCGTGTCTTTTGACTGGCCTGGGAACCCCTCGGTCTCCCTCTGGATAAGATAGCAGCTGGTAGCAGAGAAGATAGGATCGGTCCTCTTAGACCGCTGCCCCTGTGGCACAGATAAGTGGCAGAAAAATGGATTTATTGATGGAAGAATTATGGTCTGTTTTTGTTTAAACAAACTTAATCTCTAGGTTAAAAAAAAACATTGAGCTTTTTATTTGCTAATGTGAGTGTTTCATGGTGAAATATACAGTACATGAACAAACAAATTCAACAATACAAAAAATCCTTGTGATAAATAATATGTACACAGGCATACAGCACATTTACATTAAATCCTTTATGTTTTATCACAGGAGAGAAAAAGGTTTGTTTTGGCAACTGTCAAATCTATCCAGTGGAAGCATTTATCTATTTATTATGGAGTTCTTTCTAATTACTGCTGAATATTTAAGTAGCTCAAGCTTTGGATTCCAAGCTGCACAGGAAAAAACAACAACAAACAATTAAAAAAAAAAACAACAACCCAAAAATGTAATCCCCCATTCATACAATGTTGTTGAATGTTGCTGTTTCATGTGGTGACATTCTGGCATTTAGGAGGAAAACATAATGTAATGCTTGTTTTAAAGGGGCAGTAAGAAGATTTGGGTTAGCGAATGTCTCAAGTGCAGCCCTTTTTAAAAATCTGGTCTAATGACCATGGTAACTTATGCTAAACATATGGTCATTTATTTTATATCCTGTACATTCCTGGATAAGACTGCAGTAGGCAGTACATGGTTGGTTTATTTTGTGAATAAAAACAGTCAAATCAGGCGTCCCACAGTCACTTTTATGCTAGCACACCAAGCAGAACGCCTGTGTTAACCCAGGACGCTGATAACAGTGTTGTGATATGTGATGACTGTGGTTTCAGGTTTTGCCGAGCCAGCTAATGCAAAGAAAAAGTAGCTTTGTTAAACTTGCTATATAGCATAAACCTTAGTTTCAGAAACAAGTCCAGCACTTGTCTGACAAGTAAATCTGCCAAACAGTACAACATAACTGTTGTGTATCAATGCAATCACACAGCAGAGGCTGATCAAAGTCCATAATAATGTTATTCAAAATAATACTTCCTACTACCCCTTTAAAATCTCAGTCTGAGCCAGGTCTGCACAACCACATGTTTCAAAAGACCAACCAGCAACTGCCTTGATTTCACACACACACACACACACACACACACACACACACACACACACACACACACACACACACACACACACTGATACTGTTCACTCACGAGCCCCTCATGTGCTCAACTGTTCAGCAGAGGAGCGTTTCATTTTAACATCTTCATATTGACTGCTAAGCAGCAAAAACCTCATTAGACTCAAGTTTTTAAACCTAGGGATGTTTTTTTTAACATAGTGTTTTAAGAGTTTAAAAAAATGGTAGAGTCTTAACTAGCTGAGACTGTCTGAGCTAGGGCGATGGCTACATGAAAATCTCGTCTTCACACACACCTGAAATATAAAAGTCACATACAGTTTCAGGTGGTCTACGAGGCCTGAAGCTCAGACATAGACATATTACTCAACAACAGGCCCCCGGGCGCAGACCCTTTCTACAGTGGAGAATGACATCATCCAGAGCCTCTAGTCTATTACAGTATAATGGGTTTGTTTTTTTGGTCAGTCTGTTTGTCCTCATGGATGTTGTCTATTTGTCGTCTCTTGAAGTCGTTTTGTGTGTATTAGTGCAATGTTTCTCTGTGGTGTTTTTTGCAGTTTCTTTGTAGTCACTTGTTGTTTATACAGTAAGGGTCCTGGCTAGACCGCCCATGCTAAAAAACCAAGCCCTGGAATGGCGTGGCTACGTCTGCAGCCTGTTCGCAGCTCGGACACAAAACATTTCACTGCATGTCGTACTCTGTATGATTGTGTATGTAACAAATAAAGCTTGTTTGTTTGTTTGTGGTTAGTTTCTGTCTCTTTGTTGTTGTGGTGTGACCATCTGTTGTTTTTTATTATCTGTCTCTACAGATGCAGATTCTTAGTTATTGTGTGTCTCTTTGTAGTCATGTTGAGTGTGTTGTGTCTCTTTGCGGGTAGTTTTTGTTTTGTCTGGCTGTAGTCATGTCTCTCTGTAGTTATGAGGAGTCAGTTTTTTTATCTTTTTGTGGGTACTTTTGGTTTTGTTTCTTTGCATTCATTTTTTGTCTCTTTGTAGTTATGGTGAGTCACTGTTATTACCATTTTTTGGTGGGTTGTTTTGTGACCTTTTGTCACTGATTTTTATCTCTTTGTAGTCACCCTGGGTCTGTGTTTTCTTTTTCTTTTTAATGTTCCAGATGAAATTAGCTGATCCCTTCAAATTGGGGCTCTGAGCTGGGCCACCCTGACCGTGGGTCCCTGTAACTGTAGGCCTGTTCAGTAATCCATCCATGACCACAGTGATGCATAATGTTCCCTTGAAACACTGACTGGTTTTTGCTTTTGTTTGTTCATTTGTTCCACTACCACCACATGTTTTGGCACATTAGCAAACTGCATCTCATGACAAATACCACAATAGGAGCTTCACGGACCAAGTCTGAAAACGTTTCCAGGTTCCTTATGTGAGCACTGACTACCAACACGCGTAAAAGGATAGAGGGTAAGAAAATAATCACCTGGAATCCATCAGAAGCTTGAGAAACACAGATTAGTGTCCCCAGACTAACGCACACTCAGACCTGCCTCATGGACGAGCAGACAGCTCCACACAAAGTCATACTACTAAAAATGTATAAAACACATACAGTTATACCTAAAATATATTAGAGAAAAATATTTTGGCCTTCTTTCTTTTTGACTGTATATAACAACTCAAGCGGATTTTCTCTGCATCTCTTTATATTATAAATAGTTTCGTGTTTAAATACAAACTGCAGGTAAAAGCCGACTCCCTCTACATTAAGACTAAAGTATTTTGGTTTTATTCTTTTCAGGGTAGTGAGAGCAACACACTAATTACTCACACAGTCCAAAAACACTTCACCAGAAACCTCAGTAGGAAAAAAAAAAATCTGTAGAAACATAACTGATAATTTAATAAAAATCATTTGTTAACATGTGCATAGACACCATGATATAACCTGGTGAAGTTGGTGCAACTGCAGTACGCCACAAAGGCTTTGGCTCCAGCCAATCCACTCGCAATTTAGAGTTCAATCGTGGATTTAAAACAACACATTACCAGAGCCACAGTCAGAGAACGAAAACATTGATTTTGAGAACACAGATGCATTTTTTTTAAAGAATATACCAATTAAGTTGTATAAAAAAGAAAGAAAATTGAGGTAAATAATTGAATGGAAGAATTATAAAACCCCCTCCTCCCCAAATTGCAGATTTAAGATTAAAATTATTATTTCAAAAGAATAAATCTATATTTTTTTTATAATATATTATGACACTTTCTAAACTTTGAGCCTTTTCTCTCACGTTATTTGTGATATTTTCCCCAAACTTTTCTGGTTCTACTCTCAAAATCCAATCTCACTTTCTGTCACATTGGTCTTCATGGTTCAAAAGTTTGGTACCAACCAGTGTAAGAAGATGACATCAAACAAACAAACAAACAAACAAAAAAGATAATTTGAGTTTCCTAGCACACCCTTGGCTTGGCACGATGGTAAAATCTTAATTGTCCAAAAAAACTGTCCTCTTATGAATTAGTAGATAATACACTTCTGATGGGTTTAGTTCCCTTAACACCATTTTTTATCCTTGAATACTATTTTAAAAAACAAACAAACAAAAAAACCACTCTGTTACTTAAGCTCATGAAGGATCGGAGGCTTTTTTTTAGCGTTGTGTGAAATCACATGAGCGATTTCATCTGGGTGAGTGTCTGTGGTACGTGTCAGTCGGTTGAAGCTCCGCCCATCTTTACTGCTCACGTCAGGGCAGAGTGTCTGGGGGAGGCTTCATCCACCAGAGCCTGCACCGTGATGGACACTTTGACCAGGCCTTTCTCCTCCAGGATGTGGTGAGGAAGACACAGTTTGTCCTGCAAGAGCAAAAGCAGGGAGAGAAAAAAACAGCAGGAGAGAAGAAAGAGAGCAAGAGAGAGAGGGAAGGAAGAAATGTGGGAGCAGAAGTAGAGACAGGAAAGAGACAAAGGCGGCACTGGGTTTAGTCAACACTTAAATCTAACGTCTGTTATTGCACGTATGTCTGCACATTCAATACGTGCAACTCTAGCTTCGTCTTAGCTTAGTGCTGCTTTTCTGTTGAGAGTTAGTTTAGAGTTTATATGTATAACGATGCAACACGTGATGTTAAGTTAACCGTCCATTACACTCAGACAGTTCAGTTGGAGCAGTCTGAAGAGTGGACTCAGTTTCTGACATCATTAGTCAATCCTAAGTCATTAGCTAATAACTTTGACAAGATGTTAATCAAAGAGCGCATGTTTTCATACCACAGATATATCCTCCAAGACTGAGATTTACTAAATAAACTTTAGTATTTTACCCAATATGAGTCATAATAAAAAAACACAAGAGAGGAAGGTGTATTCCTGAAATCTTCTAAAGGCCAGAAGTCTTTTTGCAACAACAGCTATCACCATCCGGTGGCCTTCTGATAGAATGCAGTTGTAATGCACTTCACCATTAGCTTTATTTTCCAACCATGAAGCTATGTCTCTTTCTTTTTTTTTTTTACTGCCCACCTGTGATGACACAGGCGCACAGCCTTGTTCAGAGCTACTGTGTGCTAGTGGCAGCCAGTAAGAAGAATGTTGGTTTAAAGGGAGTGGTATGAACTCAGGAGCTGCACCAAAGCCACTGTGGTATAATTAAGGATTGTTTTGAATTATGAATTATGCAAAGCTACCCTAACACAGCATCAAACTAAAAGTATTGTAATTGTTATTGTAAATGAGCACAATGTGTCTGCCTTTGATACATCTGCAAGTCAAACGTCCCTGTTTGCAATATAATGTCCAAAATAAGGCCAGTTTTTTTAAATGTCACCTCTTCGTCCAATCTGATTGGTTGACACACTGTGTGAGAAAAAAGAACTCTTGTAGAAAAGTGGCTTTATTCAGACATAAAAGCAGTGCATCAGTCTGCATATGGCTAAACCGGATGTAGGTCATGAAAAAAAAATGAACATGGAGATGACAGCTGACGTTGGTCCACTTTCTATTTTTTGTGATTTTATTGAATCTGTGTAGATCTGAATATGGTTGGGAATGAAATGAGCACATGAAACCTCCACATGTTAGACCTGAAAAGGTTTCAATATCAAATCCTAGTTGTACTCTGACCATTTCTTATTTCACATGGATGGACCTATGGCTGCCTAAACAATGACACCGAAGAGCAAAAAAAATCCCTAAACTGTATTTATTACTGATCTTTAACAAGTTCTAATATCATACACAGGTCATAAAAATAATCGTTCTTACATGAAATCTGTGCAGAGAATGTGGCATCGACAGCAAATCACATTTACTCTTCAAATCATTTCATGGAATTTGAACAAGCAGTAAACTACTTCAAATAATCACATTGTTCAAAAGCTTATCTGTTGTCCAGCTTCATGGCGATCATTCATACATAAAGATATTTACCATTTTCATACCATCACAACTATAAACTATAAATACTGGAGAAGACCTCTGTTCTCATTCACCCAGTGAGCTGTCAGGCATAGTTGTGTCTTTAAAGATTCAGTGGGCACATGTCCACATTCCTTTAGTTTTCAATTCAAACAGAACAGTCTGCAACTGCTCCATATACAGAAGACTAATATATAACTTATAAACTCATCGGGTTACTTTAGCCCTTCAAATATTCTCCAAAAACAGTCACATTGCATATCAGGGTGCAGCAGAGCTCAGTGATGTAACTTAAAATGTTCTCTCTGCAGGTGCCGGACAAACGTAAAAATAAATAAAATTCACATTTTCCTCAAGTTTCAAAACATCACACATCTCATAAATAGAGCTTTTAAATAATCCTTTAGGCAAACAAAGACATGAAAATACATCCAACTGGTTTTGAATAATCAACAAGTGAAATATGGCTTCCGTTTGCTTCAAGACTTTAGACGTCAGGAAAAGAGCAAATACTGTTTGTGTGGCTCTGTAATGGTGAGCGTCTCCGTACAGGAAACCTGTGCTTCTGTAGTTCACCCATTCTGATACTCGGGATCAATCATATTCAAGTCTGTAACTTCAGTCAGTCTAAAAAAGAAAACTCCAAAAGAGCAGGGGGCAGTCGGATAAAAGTTCACATATGATAAAACAGGACCTCAGCAGTACTGTAGCAGCCAGTTTGGAGGTCTGCAGTTTTTACATCCAAGTTAACACTTGACAAATCATCATGGCATCATTATCATTAACTGTAACACTCATTGTAGTGTGACATGCAGTAAAAATACAGCAGCGTGAGATTAGATGCCATTTAAGAAAACATGAAGATTAATTTAACTGAGATTTTGCCTGATTTTTATACAACACTATAAAATACAAATGAGCTCGTTGACTGGGTCGGTTTTCCCAGAGCCAGTCAGAACCAAGTTCAGCCCGTCTTAATACAGTGGCATTTTCTTTGTACACCACAGTGGTGCACAGAGGCAAAATTGTGTATCTGAAGTGCAGACTTCCGGCTTTAATTCAAGGTGTTTAACAAAAGTATTGCATTTCTACAGTCAACCACTTTCAGAGGCTCAAAAGTAAGTGGACAAACTTACACGATTTGAAATATAAAGATTGTTTTCAACAAATTGATGAAAATACTTTGCTGTCAATGACAAAGTCATTTATGGATATAAACAAATACCGTTATGCTCCAGCCCTGGATTCACAGCATTTGCTCGGTCTTTACTGTGGCCACCTTCATTTGGGTCTTTGTGTCTTCAGTTTCATCTTCAGTAACTGAAAAGCTGCTCTTCTCGGTTAAGATGACTGAGTTGAAGAATATCTAACTTCTTTGCCTTGAGAAAACGCTATGCTTTGTATCATTGTCAATTTCTACTGTGTTACGCTGTCTGATCAGTTTTGCTGCATTTGGCTGAATCTGACCAGAGCACAGCCCTGTACACTTCACGATTCATCCTACTTTTATCAGCAATCAAATCATCAACCATCAGTCATGGTGATCTTAAAGGTCGGTACCATAACACTCCCTCTGTGCTGTTTGACAGGTGATGTGGTTTTCTTTGGATCATGAGCCATTGCTCTTTTTTCCCCATCATTCTGATACTGTTGAACTTTGTTTCATTTGTCTAAAGGACTATTTGTCATAACTGTGCAGGCTCATGTTTCTGACAAACTCTACCCTGGGCTAACGGTTTCTAAGTGTAACCAGTGATTTGCTCCTTCTTGTTAGCCTTCTGTATTTCCATTCATGGAGATGTTCATTGATTGTACACCTGATACTCCCACCTCCTTAACCTTTATACTGTTAAGGTGAATTTTGAGCTGTTTTGACATTGCACAGCATTAAAAACTGATCGACTTCACCTAAAGTAACCCAGAACACAGTGAAATTAGAAGATTTTAAAATTTTATATTGTAAAGATGCTACAAATGTTTGCACATTCAGGCGTACTGAGACTGAGTCCCCAGTGTGGGACAAATATGGAATATGCCATGTCTGTGAGTATTTTTAATGTAAACTGGAGACAGAGTTAATGGGGGAACTATCACAGGTATCATGGTGACTGGTGAATTTGCCATGGAAGCGAAGGTAATGAAGTGCTTAGTGATTAGAAAAGTGCTACATGAAACCAAGTACATTACATTTGCACCTGCAGTGTAACAATAATCTACAAACAAATTATAATCTATTTATTATTTAACTGAAATAAAAGATCTAACTGAGAGAATATAAAGAGGGGCTGGTGGATGTTAAGATCAAAAGGGCACCCAAAGTGTCCCTGAGTGTGGGAAAGACGTGAAGTCCCACACACACAAGGTTTCCTATCACTGCTCTGAATGCACGCACTAGTTTTACTTTAAATGTTTTGTATTTATAGTTATGAGAATTTTTTAAAAGATATCGTTTTATAATAAATCCCAGTTCCTAGAAGTTCTTGCCATTTTCACTTTCAATAAAATACAACTGAATGATTACAGCCGTTATATTTTCGTGTCTTAGGTAAAACAGGTCTATAATCTGCCTAATCTGTCATGGAATACTGAAGGAGTAAACCTTACCTGGCTGTGAACAGTTTTTTAGTTTTACTAAGCAATCACCACATATTAAGCCTCTGAGAAAGGGGATTTGTGTATAAAATATAATTTCTAAACAATTAATATAATAATTTCATTAAATTCTTTGAATTGCAGCTGAAAGTCTCCACTTTAATCACATCTTAATTGTCTGACCTCAAAACCTGACTGTGTCTTCCATATTTACAGACTACCATCATAATGTGAATGTGTTCTGTTCTGCTACTGTAGTGGAGTAGGTGGTGTTTGGAAGCTTACAAGACGGGGAAAGTTCTTTGGGGTATCAATTCCCACATTAACTTAAAGTAAATCATACACACAAGAAGCATCATCAGCTATTGTTAGCACAGGGACATTTTATTAACAGACCAAGAAGTAATTTGACTGAGGGTATGTAAACCACCACACCAGTGCAGGTTAAAAACCTGGTAAAGGCTTTTAAAGATGGTAAATGGCCTGTATTTGTATAGCGCTTTACTAGTCCTTAAGGACCCCAAAGCGCTTTACACACACAGTCACACACTGGTGATGGCAAGCTACATTGTAGCCACAGCCACCCTGACAGAGGCAAGGCTGCCGGACACTGGCGCCACCGGGCCCTCTGATCACCACCAGTAGGCAACAGGTGAAGTGTCTTGCCCAAGGACACAACGAGCAAGACTGTCCAAGCCGGGGCTCGAACCAGCAACCTTCCAATTACAAGGCAAACTCCCAACTCTTGAGCCACGATCGCCCGTGATGTAAAAGATGTAAAAAGAAAAAGCACTCCCATTTTAAGTTTGGCCCCACTTCAAGTTCATCTTCTTGTGCACCTCTGGACCGCTTTCACAGTACAGACTATTTTTAGACTCCTTCCCTAAAGTCCTGTTCTGTCCCTGTGCACTTGCACTAATGGGTGCTGGATCTCCTCCAGTGCGTTCAAAGACTGATCATCCACTGATATATTTAGTCTCTCTCTTTTTTTTTTAAGACAAGTGGACAAGCTGCATTAAGGAAAACCAAAGTGAAGGTAGTCTTTCTGTGGACAAAGAACTCCTGCATTTAGCTAGTACACACTACAAAATAAGGCTGGTTCCACCATATAGTCTCCCTTCAATGCCCCAGAAAGTTTCAGTATTTGATTCTGGGGTATGAATCCATGAAGCTCAACAATGTGAACAATTCAGAAAAAAATGCAGCATGTTTCTCGTCATTCTTCAAACCTGAAGTGCCTCCTCTGGACCTTGGAACTGTGGACTTAAACTGAAGTGCTCAGTTCTAGTCAGAGCATTAAATGTCATCACCAGCAATAAGGTTTGAAAGTTTGAAACAGATTGTAATGTGGGCTCTCACTGGTCTGAAAACTGTGGTGAATGTATTTACAGAGCAAATGGTCCTAAGAGGACTTTCAGGGAGAAACCTATAAATAGCAATTGTCTAAGAATAGACGATAAGGTTGAAAGTGAAGAGGGGGCCAAATTTAAATGCAGCATGGTTTAGGATTTTTATAGTGATCTTTCCAGAACTCTTTGATCACACCTTTTCAGACAATATTTCAGAGCTTCTTTTTCAGTCAGTTCACCACTAGACCTCCAAAAGGCTGCAAAATACTGCCCACTAATCCAAAATTAAAATCTGATCACTGCTATGGAAGTGGTACAAATACTGGCATATTCACTCCCTCTGCAAGAAATTTCAGTGAAATTCAACCGTTTCAGAGCCCCAGACTGACGTGACCCAGAGAAAAGCAATAAGCCCTCGGTCCTGCACAGATGTGATTATCTCTGCTGGCCAACATGTTGATAAGACATCATTGACTTCAGATAACCTATTACTCTGCATGCCCTGCTTTTGTTATGTGTCAGTTTATTGCAAAGACGTCATAGAAGGATAAAAGGAGGATAAAAGAAGAGGCATCCACTCATGCTGATGCTGCATTTGTGTCACATGGGATGGTGCTCATTAAAAATAATAGAAATATTATAGATTCTATGTGAGGAAATTAGATTGTCATGTGTTTATTTGAGCTTGTTGTTTGACAGATCGCCATGGTTACATTTGGTGACTGGCTGACCATCAGTGACTCCAAAAACAGACTCATTGCATCGACCACTATGTTTATGGGAAGTATTCCTCTTTCTTATTTTAGCACCACACAGAATGCAATTTAACACTTAATTACTGCAACACTGACCGAATAATAACAGATGAGTGATTAGAGCCACTAAATGAAATTTTTCCCACCCGTGTGACACAAATTCAGCAGAAATAAGGAGGAGGAGCCTGGGCAGAAAGAAGGCAGAGCTTGCAGGTGTCACGGTTACGTCAGCTCGGTCCAACTATAGGCCACGAAGAGCAGAACAAGGCAGAGGATGTGAACTAAGCTCGAACCAATAAGGTCCCAGATCTGCCAGGCAGGAGGCGGAGTTTGAGTGGTTACAGAAACTAATAAGGGAGTCTCTGATGCCCCAGGGGAAGTGGGGTTTGCAGCTGAGATTGCCTCCTCCCGTTTCCTGTCTGGATCCAAGGCAACCAGCGCCCGAACCGTGGTGCGAACCGGCTGCAGGCGGCACTGGATGATGTCATAAGGTGAGCAGAGGGACGACTGTTGCCCCCATTAGGAAGAAAGGAGGGAAGAAATGAGGAAGTGAATGAGGAAGGAGGAAAAATAGTGGGAGAAGTTGGAAGAGAAGGAATGAAGGGAGCAAAGATGGGAAAGATGAAGTAGGACAGAGAAGAAAGAGAAATATAGGGCAATAAAATGGAATGTGTGATGAAACAAATGAGAGAATATGATGGAAAGGTAAAAGACACGAGGAGGAAAAAAGGCAACAAGTGAAGGAAAACATAAGTGTGTAGATAAAAAAAATGGATTGAAGTTTGAGAAATGAGAAAAAGGTTAAATATTCTCCACAAAAAGCAAGAAGGTTGATGAGAAGAAGAAGACAAGGGAAAGGAGGAGGGATACGTGGTGCGATCCAGCCGGAAAGTAAAAAAGAGAAAAGGCAGAAGGTTAACCAATGGATACAGAGGTCAAAGGTCACAGAGTGAAGGAGCTGGTGGTGAGGCAAGCAGGGGAAGGAGGGATGCTTACTGAGAGGATGGCTCAGAACCTCTGCAGAACCCTTTGTCCTCCCAGTAAGCAGTCCAGTGATGAAGAGGTGAGGTGGCTAATGGGAGAGCCAGTGCAGCAGGCCAGCGCATTAGCATAGAAGCTGTTAGCACGTAAGCGCAGGGAAGCTTTGCAGAAGCGTTACTAGTAAAGCAGTCAGGCTGCAGCTTAAATGGCGGCTAGCGAACACAGAGGCCAGAAAACAGCCAGCAAGCAGAGATGGAGGTCAAAAGGTCAAGGCAGGTTAAACCTTTGAACTTTAATTTTCTAACAGATAAGAGAGCAAAAAAACAAACCTAAAACAAACACACAGATATCAACATAACATCAAATAAAAAAAAATCAAACTACCAATCATAAAGTGTAATAAAATAACCAATTAACCCTGACACGTCTCACACATGCTGCTGTTTACTTTTTTGCATTAATGCTAGATTGCAGAAAAACAATCTAATGTTTGCATTTCCCCTAATAACCTGCACCCTTGAGCAGCACCGTGTTAAAAATCCGTACTCCTGTTTCTCTTAAACTGGCAAATGGAGCCTGTGAATGTGACCTCAACTCTAGATCTGTAGCAGTTCTACCTCTAAAGCCAGTCTTTTTCTGTTTCTACAGCTGCAGAAAAGCAGAATGAGTAGTTTTTCTTGCTTTCCTTGAGACTGATCTTGCTTTGCAGTATGAAGCTACAGATAAAAACTGGAAACAAGCAGAAACAGCCAGCCTGGATGAGTATAGTGGTAACAAGGTCCGCCTGCCAGGTAGCCTTGAACTATAGGTGTGCTGGGATGTAACAGCAGGTGTACCCCTCTGTGTTTACTTTTCTTTCCTGACTGTAGACTTTAATTCTGCACAGCCTGCTGGGAAACATAAGTACCTTGGTAATGACCCAGGTCTTTGGACTAATGCTGCATTATAGTTGTCCATGATCTCATTTCCACAGCACACATTTCAAACATTTATTGTTATGTAAAATTATAGGAATCTAGCAAAAGCGAGCCTAAGTTTTCTCTTCTACAATTATTTGCAGTTGAGATGTTGTAAATGTTGCCCTCTCCTAATTTTGATTGGTTGATGAGTGACAAAGGACAATGGAGAGACAGCGGCATTTCAAATGCTGAGCTATTTTCAACCTAATAAGGTATAATCGGCCTTAATAATAAGGAAGACCGTGAGTGTCAAAACTCAACTTCACATAATTTGAATAAAAAATGAAAGCACAAAAATATGTTTCCTATGGAGACCCAAAATGCATACGAAACAGCTGCCAAAATGACAAACTGATGTTTTTCCTCAGAAAAAAAAGGTCATCTGTGTACAGTCTTTATGCTATCATAAGCTAACCAGCTACTGGCTTTAAGTTAGTCATTCACCATAAGGTGGCAGCACTTTAACAAAAGGTTTTGGGGTAGCTATCCACAGGTTGCAGTCTTGAAAGTTGACTTTTATGCCATCTTGGTATTTGACCTTAGTAACTTCATGTTACTAAGACCTCAGTCACAGACCTAGAGAGCAGTCAGTGACCATCTGCCCAGCTTTCAGTTGCTAGGGAAAAATGTGTTTGCTGGCAGTTGCCATGAAATCAGTTCCTAAGTCCTCATTCTAAAAGGCCAGTTAGTGATTCCCCCTGGTATCCACTGGTTGCTAGACAAGAATGTGTATTCTTCAACAAGTTGGCAAGTGGTTGCTAGAGTGTAACATAAAAGCTGCTCCTTTTGAAATGCATCTGCTGCAGAGGTAAGGCACAACTCTTACTTTGAAGGCAAATGTTTTTGGGTTCGAATTTGAAGACTAAAAGGCAGACAGGTTGGTGTCTTCCATCAATCTAAAGGCAACTGCAGCCATCCACCAGCAAACAAAGCAATCACAAGGGTTTCAGAGCACCCTGTTTGCAGTTGATGTCAGCCTGCAGCCACTTCTAAACCAGTCAGGGAATACACAGTTCTCTCTAGTGACCTAGTTTCGATCTGGTCACTAGAAAAAAAACTGTTGCCCGAGGCTGAAGGCTAACCTGAAAAATGTTGGAATGTCTCAAGGGGGTATTGAGCCAATACCACTAAAGCAGGGGTGGGCAACTCCAGGCTTCGAGGGCCAGTGTCCTGCAGCTTTTAGATGTGTCCTTGATCCAACACAGCTGATTCAAATGGCTAAATTACCTCCTCAACATGTCTTGTAGTTCTCCAGAGGCCTAGTAATGAACTAATCATTTAATCGAGGTGTGTTGACCCAGGGTGAAATCTAAAACCTGCCCTCGAGGCCTGGAGTTGCCCACCCCTGCACTAAAGGGTCTGAGCACCATCTTGTGTTTCAAAGAGATATTACACAAGAGTATATCTGGAACCTACTCCAGGCTGATATGGACTCGGCAGACATCTCTGTAACACGACACACAGACACACTTCATAGTGTTTGTCTCTTCACATTCTCACTATAGTTTAAGTTTATTTTGAAAAGGGCTTCAATTCCTTTTAAGGCGTTTCAAGCGATTTTTTATAAAAAGTACCATCAAGTGTGCATTTAACATCTAGCTCATCACTGTGCACACTGCTGAACTTTCACTTTAAATCTGTGTTATTATTATTTTTTATTTTCAGAATCCACCACACAGGGTCTATGAACAAAAACCTGCATGAAACATCATATGTTCTCAGTCTGGACAACACTCCTTAAATCAGTGCAGAGGTGGAAAGTCAAATCTGAACTTCTACAAGTGTGTTCACGCACAAGGAGTAAACACAATCAGCCCAGCATGCTCTGCACCAGACTGGAGCTGCCACTTTGACTTCTGTCATGATGGAGGAAGCTGTAAGCTGCAGGCAGCGATGACAGCGGTGATGAGTCAGCATTGTTGAAGTTAAACGACCCCATTAGACAGCCAAAAAAGACAAAAAGAACAAAAAGGAGGCAGAAAGGATATTTAACCAGCCGTGGGAAAAAGCTGAGTGGTTTTCAAGTTTTTGTAAGATTTGGGTTCAACCTGTGTCAGACTGCTCTACTTATTGTTCAGTGGCATAAAGGTAAAAAAATAATGCAATTGTGTTATCAGTTCTAACTGCTCAAGGATGACATTGCAAAAAGTTGCTTTTAGACACACAGAACCATCAGCTTTCCTTCCATGTCTGGTTTATAATTTAGTGTCTGGCAAAAATCTTTAATTGTAGTTTTCACCTCACTTTCTGATATAAATTACAAGGAAATGGAAGGTGCCAATGCTACAGTGTCATTAAAGTAAAATCATAGCCCTAATGCTGAAGAGATCTGATTTTTGCAGGACACTTCTTTTGACTTATTGTGTCAACAACAAGCCAACAACCCATTGAATCAGGCTGAAATGGACTCAGTTGGGAGTTTCTCTGAAGAACTGGGGGCGTTTTCAGGTTGGAGGTTGCTGGTTTAAATCCCAGCACAGGCTTAGAAAATGTCCTTCAGCAGCAGTGGGGCTGCACAGTAGCCATCATGGTATTACCTGATAACTGCAGCGTCAGACAGACTCAGACTCTGGGTGTGTAATAACTGATTAGACTTTAAGTAGGTTTTGGAAGTCATTCAACTTGAAATCCGCCCCCAGTTCAGACAGGCCATGGCTTCTAGTAAAGGTGTTATTAATGTACAAAGATGCACTTCTTACCTCTGGTACGCCTATTTTTCTACAGGCATCCAGAAAGTTCTCCACATTCCTCCGACACTTGGCCATGCTGAGTTTGGGCTGGAAGACAAATATAACAACTTACTGAGCTACACTTAGAAACACAACTTTGTATTTTTTACACTTTAAAGGGGATATTGGGAAACTGAACGCTCATCCAGTGATTATGCGAAGGGTCAAAGGTTGCAACTGTCAGTGAGACGTACCACTGCAGGTGAGGGGACGTGGATACTGGCGACAGAGCGTGGGCGAATGTGATTGGCCAGATGGCAGAGCACGACGCCGTCCATCAGAGACGAACCAAGGTCTTCAGGAAGGACGACCTTCAGTCTGCTCTCGATGCTCTGAGCAAACAATGCAAGCAGCTTTGTGTGAGTAAAAAGGACTGGATCGCAGTATCATACAGTGAGAGAAAACAGAATCAGACATCCTGATGATATCGTCCAAAACAAACCTCCATAAACTCACTTAGATGACTGAAAATCTGAATTTGCCCGAAAACCGTAGCTTTGATGGGGTCAAGCTCAAAGATGCAGTTACTGAATGTTTGAGTGTTTTCTTTTGCGCTCCAAATAGCACAACTCTGAGTCACAGTAAACCTGAACGCATCACATTCAGTGTGGCAAAACACAAAGCAAAGTGGGAGATTAGTTTAGCTCTGGGTTCCTTCACATGAAAAAAAAAAAAAACGAACCATAAAGAAACAGAACAGGACTTCCCTGACAGCTGGCAGGCTTTAAAGTTTTCTTTAGTTTAAAGGTTAACTAGTTACAACCATCCTTAAGTCTGTTGGTTACATCACATTCCAACATACATTTGACTTACATGCAGGCCACATACAGCCCTTTCTGATCCCAAGAGGCCAAACTAAAAGTGCCAAAAACAAGCCCAATTTCAGTAGCATGTTTCAGTTTTTCTACACAAAGACATACTGCTGCAGTGCATGAAAGAAACCTGTAAGCACGACTCTTTTACAGAGAAAGTTCTGGTAGCACACTGTCCATCTGTCACGTACCTACAGTGGGTAGTAAGAAAACAGGAACTTTTGTGTTATTTAATTGCTTATCTATCATTTTATTACTTTTGGTGTAGTATAAATGGCTATGTGGGAGGTCTTTACCAGTAGCAAAAGTTGTAAAACTAAAGATACAGTTAAAAGTCCAAAGTTCATGCCCTTCTTCATAATTTTCCAAAGCCATTCAATGCATTTATTCAGTGTGTTTTCCGGTCTGATTTTATGTTTGAGACCTGTGGCTTACAGAAACAAATATATGTCTAAAGAAAACGTCCAGGTCATTTGATGCACTTGTCATAAATATAAAGATATAATTGTATATTATTACCATCATCATTATTATTATTATATAACATATATTCTTACATCTTTGCAATTTTCATTCAGTGAGATTTCACTGAGCTGATAAAATGCTGAGCTAAGAAAACAAAACAACAAACAAAACCCTGTGGTTCCATGCAGAGCGTCAGACTTATTTTAAATCAGAAGAGGAGCTCCGGGTTTATGATCCAAATCTGCAGTTAAGATACAATGAAGGCTTTTATGGAGACAGATATTTAGTCTGGCCAGGGTGAAAACCTGCTTAACCTCAGTCATGCAGGCTGGATACGTTTGACATAAGCTCATATCAGATCTATAACACCCCACCCCCCACTCAAATAATATAAAAAAATAAAAGAACATTAGCTTGTCTCACATCTCTCAGCTGCTCCATGAGCTCCAGTTCCTCCCGCAGCTGCTCCATCTTTCTTCTCATGGTGAACTGAGGATCCACAGACTCCAGGCTCTTGTGGCTCCGCAGGAACACTGCAGCAACAACAAAAGAAAATGGAACATAACACATTAAGCATCTGCAGGAGTACACAGTTAGTACCAGTTAGAGATAAAACAAGGACAGCAGACGTCTGAGGAAGGAGAGATTTGCCGTGATGAGCAGAGACTGAAAAGCTGCCACTGGAGGCGGGAAATCTAATAATCAAATCAAATCAAATTCAAATTCAAATTTTATTTGTCACGTACACAGTCATACACAGTACGATATGTAGTGAAATGCTTGGACAACTGCTCGTGACCTAAAGAAAACAGAAAAGGAAAAGGCTATGAATAAGATAGGAAATAAATATGAAAAATTAAAAAGGGTAAATTTAACTAGGAAGGAATAGAATATAAATTAAGGTTAAAAATGAAATAACTGTACAACACAAATTAGAATGAAGGGTAAATTTAACTGGGAAGAATAAGATAAAGATAAATATATAAATTAAAGTTGAAAATAAAATAACTGTACAACAAAATACACAATACACAATATAGAACTATATAAGAATGTATGAAGAAATCTAAATATAAATAAATATATACACAATAACAGCAGCTGTACAAGTATTAACCGGAAATGAAGAATATAGTGACCAGTGTTGTGCAAAACCAAAGTCCAGAAAGTCCAGTGTGTGTAAGAACTCATATGCCACAATAAATACCAGCAGTGCATTTAAACAATGAGCAAAGACCTTCTCAAGCAGCTGATAGACTGCAAGATATTAAATATTCTACTGAAACTAAAAATGCAGTAGCAGGTCTTTAAAACACAAATTTAGACTCCTTTTAACTAAATCACACAGCAGGATCAAAATCCACAAAGACTTTGGAGCACCGACGGAGAAAAGAACGTCTGTCAAAACCTGGGAAAGGGGACAGAAAAAAACCTCCATATTTGTATCCTAGGACTACTACAGTAGCTTTGCATGAGTCAAAGTTAAAAGTAATGTTCATTTTTTAAATACTGGGCCGTGGTGCTGCACTTCAGTTCATCCACTGTGCAGCCTGATGCAGACAAACATCCCAGAATGAGTGTGTGACACAAACTGACGTGAGAGGAAAAAAAAACTGTTCTGTGGAAAGTTTACACAAGCACAGCATTCACATGCACTCGTGCAGTCAGAGCTCAGCATGCTGCTCGCTGCCGCTCTGTCACAGGAGCCGTCATGTGAGGAGGAATTAGGGCTCCAATAAACAGCTTGTAGAGGGAAAAAAAGCCCAGACAGATGGATTATTAAACGTTAAGTCCTCTGTGTCTCTCATGTGCTGTGGTCTTTCAAGGCCTGGAAAAGAGTCAAAAACCTTCCAGGCACTCAGATTTTTAATGTGCTGATCTATTAATCAGGCAATAGTTACCAGGCCTACTGAGCTGAGGCTCAAGCAGGGAGACAGTCGACTGTCTTTTTGTGTCTCAAAAAACACATGAAACAGATGAGAGACGTGTTAATTAGTGAGTGTTCGAGGGCCTGGCAGGTGGATGTGTTCCCTTCAGTCAGACTCAGCCAGCTGCTGCCCCAGATACCAGTCCTTCTAAAGTTTCTTGTCTGCTTACTGTCCTGCTGCCTCTCAGCAAAAAAGCAAATCACCATCAACACCCCACCCTTGTTACATTTACTCTCCAGCTTCTCTGCTGGAGAGTAAATGTAACAATATACACATATGTATATGTATATGTATGTATGTATATATATACACACACACACACACACACACACACACACATATACATATTCCCACATACCAGATCTTTAGTTTACCCTCAAAAATAGCAGACAGATGGCGGCTCTTTCGTTCTTTTGAGGAGATTAAAATAAATATGTAAATATTTGCAGAGTCGCTTTACTTTTGCCTGAAAAAAAAACAACTAAAAGCATAAATTAAAGATCAAAACAGCTGCTGGGATTGGACTGTTCCAGCTTCAATTTAAATAATATCAACAATTGGAGCAGAAAGTGAAGAGAAGCTCGGATTAGAAATGCAGATGACGAGATGCACTTTTATTTAGCGTGTGTAGGAGGACAGAGTGTGAAACACACTTGGTCTCTTCCTACACACCCACACACATGAAAGGCACACCGCTAAACTCTGAATCATTCACCTCTTCACTGTCCTATTTTCCACACGCATACATCAGCCTCTTACAGCTGAATGAAGCTGAACACTGCCTGTGAATGTGCAGTTCCACTGAGCGACCACAGAAGGGAGCTCCAGGCTTTTCAGTGGGAGTCATCTCATGTTTTGAGGAGGAGAAGATGAGAGGGCTTCAGGGTGTGAATGTTTTCAACAGTTTTACCCACATTTCAACTCTGCACTGTCAACACTGACATTCCTCTGGAACTGAATGAAGCTCTTTGACTAAACCCACTGATCAAGTTGACGTTTTTTTTGAGTTGGTAAAATAATCTACTTGGACCTTGGAGCCTAGTTCCTCTGGGGAAACAGCAGGTGGAGGAGCTGGGGTCCACTAAAGGATAATGGAATACCGTCTTAGTGTGAAAAATCATTTGGTTGGCCTGAGCTCTCCGTTTGAGACGAAGAGGAAGGGGAATATGGTGAAGGGCAAACGGTTTTCTCTCACTCGGTTTATATTCTGGGTCACGTCATGCTACAAGCTGCTCAACACTCCCTCCTCTTCATCATCTTCCTCCTCTTCTCTCTAAATATCTCTCTGTCTCTCTGCCATCTGGACATTCTGAGGCTGTAGCATCTTGTTTCTGTGCCTCTTCTCTGAAGGTTTTTTTTTCATGGGGGGGCTTTCAAAGTCCTGCTTGTTGGCGTTTTCCTCCAAATACCCTCCTGATTTGTAACTGGTAACATAAAAAATTAAACACTATCACAATCTAAGCAGAATTTGGACTACAAACTGCAGCAATACTGACAGAGCATCCCAGGCTGTGTTTACAATAAAAGCAATAAATAAATAATATTAATCAAAGAAGAATAAGTGTGGAACATCTTTCATCATGGTGGCTGCAGCCATCTTTCATAATGTCCACGGCTCCGCTGCTTGTCATTAAGTGGTACACAGGTGGTCGAGATCCATTTATTATCCATAATCATTCACCTTAAGTCATCTGGATGCTCTCTGAATCAGCTGACAGAGGGATCCAAACAGTGTGTTGGTTCAGGCTGAAGCTAGTGTGAAAGTGTACAGTGGAAACGTCAGCTCACCAAAGCACGCCCATGTTATTGCCCAAGGACCCCAAATTCTCCATGACTGTGGTGGAACAGAGTTTATATTTCCTCCTCTTAGCTCTCACTTTAGCTCCATCTTTTAACCCTGCCGTCTCCTCCAGGACTACAGGCCTCGGCTTGGGCAGTAGAACTGAGGCCAATTCGCCAATAATGAGAGTGAAATGAGATGAAAAAGACACACGCAGGCTTGACAAGACAAGACTTGAAAAGCAAAGGTAACCACATTTTCCAAGGATAAACACAAAAAGCAATGAATATTGACTTTGGATGATTGAATCGTTAAAAAAACAGCAGGAGCTGATATAACAGGCTGTTACACAGTAACTGCTCACATCTGAAGGGTATCCAATCAGGTTAGTATACTATCAAAGACTGGCTGATTGCCTTTTTGATTACAATTGATTAAACGCTCCTGGCCTTTGATTACATAAACCCGATTCCAAAGAAGATGGGACGCTGTACAAAATGTAAATTAAAACAATGCAAATACATGCAAATCTCATAAATCCTTTTATTTATAGCATAACACAGAAAAAATATATTAGCTCAATTTGAATATGATGGCAGCAACAGGTCTCAAAAAAGTTGGGTTTACCACACTGCAGCATCTCAATTCACATCATATATGTAGTAACATCGGATTTTAGCAACAGTCCATAAAATTTGGGGAACTGAGGAGAGCAGCTGCTGGACTGACTGATACAGGATTGTAGCTGCTAAACAGCTTCTTTGTTGTATTTTACGTTTCAAAATGTGTGGAAAGATTGTAACTGGTGAAAGATTCTCCACTATGAAGCCACGCTGCTGTAATACTTGCAGTTTAGCATTGTCTTGCTGAAATATGAAGGACTTTGCTCTAAAACCTGTATATACATTTCTGCTGCTATCGTACCATCAGAGATGCACACCTGTGAACTGACTGCTGATAACAAGTTGGATGGTTCCTCTCCTCTTTAGTTCCACTTTTGATTTGTCTGACCATACAACACTTTTCCATTTTGCCTCAGTCAGTGTAAATGAGATCAGAAGTCATTTTCATATGTATAAAGAGGAAGAAAAAATAAACATTTGCAACAAAACATGTTTTAGTGTAACCTGCAGTAAATTCCATCAAGTAATCCAAATGTCCTTTGATTATTTTTTATGGATTCTGATGGTTTACATAACCATTTTTAAAACCGGCACATAGTTTTTAAAAATGATGGTAGTTACATGTTTAAAAAGACAAGTATTCAAAGACTGATCACACGCAGTCTGTGCATGCATCTGCACTTGAAGTCACTCACACAAGGTGATGATTGGTCACTAATGAGGTCAGGCGCACTGACGATGGGAGCATGATGTCATTCTCCCTGAGGCCTGAACCCATTACGGACCATTAGTCACCATCTTATCACGCTTACACATAAGGGGCTCGTGTAGAAATGTTGTGCTTCAAAAAGAGTTTCAGGAAGCCACTGATAGATAACTAATGATGCTCTCCTTACAACAGCAAACACTGAGAGCGCAGCAGCTCAAAGACGCGAGTCAGATAGCTTACAGTGTGAAAGTTAGCATCAACAGACCGAATCACTGTACTTTTAAGTTCAGCATCAGTACACTTGAAAAGTTTTTTATATAGCGAGGGCACAAAAGGGAAACACATGTAAAATGTTACAAGAGTGAAATGAAAATGAGTCAGACTTAAAAACTGAAAGTGGTGAGAAAGTGAAGTTTAAAGAGTCTCTGAGGGTTAGTAACAGATTTGTGAACATTCAAGAGTTATTACAGCGAGTGTGTGAACAGCTCACAGCTAAGAGTCGCCGCGATATATCAAAGCCTTTTATGGACCAAACGACTAAATTGCAGCTCTCTTCTGGGCCGCACAAAAATAACTTCTAGCTCTGTGAGCACCTTCCTCAACACACTGCATTTTCACATCCCCTTTAACCCAACCTTAAACATTACAGCTAAATGACCCAGCCAAACTTGACTGTTAATCCAAGTGTGAACCCTGTCCTAAAGTCACAACCAGGCAAAACATGTCCACACTTTGTGGTCTACAGTTGAAACTGGTGCTGATGAAGATAAATAAAATATGACACGGCTGTGATCCATCTACTATCTTGGACTCTATTCCAGTGGAAGTAGGATACCCCTTTAGGGACCATTATCTGACGCTTAAAATATAGGAACCGAAAATAGACGCACACGAAACCCAGACTCATTGATACTTCATACATGCACAGACGCATACATCTCCAATTGTATGTGTGTGTGTATCAGACTTTCCTAATACGGTCTCTGATGCTGCAAGCCATGTGATGGTTAGACTTAAGACATTTCAACTCACAACACATGCAGGCAGTGTCACGACAAAGCCGACACAAAACAGAACTGTTCCTTCTGGAGTGAAGTATGAGAACAGAAGTGAAAACAAATGCTGGGATTCTTTGTATTAACGCATTAAAAAAAAACCCTAATAATAACATTTTTTTCATTTTGCTCAAGTGCAAGAAGGACAACTTCAGTAAGATGTAAGGTCCACCAGTAACAGGTTTACTCAGTGTGCCCAGCTCAGTGCATATGCAGCAGAGCAGACAGCTTTGCCAAGATACACTATATTATACACTACAGTGCAAGAACTTACACTCACCCATTCAAACCACTGAATTTAGGCGTTCCAATCACTTCCATGGCCAAAAAGTCTGCCCTGACCATCATGGACTTTCCTCCACAAAAATCAACCTCATTCAGCATTTATGAAAGCACTTGAGGACTGGGGAAGCTATGTATGACTGACAAGAAGCTCTTTAGAACACTGCCAGATCAAACTCAGTCCAGCAAACACGCATGTTCAGGCAAACAGTGGGTACCTGTGAGTGAACTGCGCGGTTGTGCACATTGCGTAATCTCACATTTTTCCCATGTGGGCAAATTTCCCCCCAGGTTAGCCACCTGTGGATCACATGTGGTTCCTGCACTGTGGGGCAAAGGTGTCAGACTACTAGACCCCAGTTTGTAAGGCACTGGGGTTTTCTTTTGAATCAGCAAGCTGCATTTGATGATTCTCAGTCATTAGAACACACTCACTTATATAGAAGCAACAAAACACTTGGTTTGTTACAATAGCTATTTTCTTAGAAATGTAAATTTCAGACCTTCTAGATCTTCTACACAAGCCAGCTGCAGTCGCACGCACAAATCATGGCATCAGCTCTAACTTCTACCACGTGCGCCTGCTGGTCCACAGCCACCACACACACACGGGAACAGCTGGAGATGAAAGCAGAGTGCGGTGAAGCTCGTCTTTGATCACAGTCTGCTGTTTCAACACACAAACGTATGCACGCGCGCGTGCATGCAGAGCATCTAATCTGAAACACCCTAACATGTGGTCTGAGGCAAAGAAACACACAGTGGCAGTGGACGAGAGAAATTAAGAGAAAGCTGTGACAGAATTTCAAAGGAAAGGAAGCTGCTGTCCCCATTCGCACCAACGAGAGGAGCCAGTGAGTCGCAGCTTGATGAGATGACAATAAAGTTTCTTAAAACCACAGGTGAACACAAACTCAGACCCTCTGTGTCAAAAGGTTGTCCAAAATGCTGTCGTCAAGATTAAAAAATAAATGAAATTTATAAAAAACTCAGCTTCACCTTAAATCTCAGTGTTTGCAGTTTAAATGTCTGCATGTTCAGATGCCTGCTGACAGCCCAACACCACATCATCAGACATTACTGCTTTTTCTTTAACTGAGGAGGAAAACTGAAGGAAGCCACAGCTCCTTTACTCCTTTTTTCTTTCACAATCGCCACTCAGGCTAACTCTAAAAGATTATAAAAATTATTTGTGACATATTTCTGCAGGTACAACAGGCAAATTCTTTTTTTGAGGTACTGTGCTCAACAAATTTATCAGACCACACAAATATTTGAGAAAGAACAAATCAAAAACTTGTTTAAAACTAATAAATATATTGTCAGTTAGTTGCCAAATAGCTGAGACTTTTTTCCCCAAAATTTGAGCTGGTACACTGGACTGAGAAGTGAGAACTACAGGAAGCAACATTAAGGGGGGTACACAGTTCCACAGTGAGAGTTGCTATGCCAACAGCTACAGAGAGTGGTGGAGGCAGCAGAGAACGTCACTGGCAAGCGCCTCCCTGCCACTAAGGACAACGTAAGACTCAGAGCATTATCGAGGATCACAGCTAGATTGAGAACAATCTGTTCCGAGATTTCCTTCATCAAAAATAAAAAACCATACCCGATCTCTCATTCAACACCATTGTCTTCATGCCTGGATGGCTTCCACAGCACAGCCGCTGTTTTTCAATATCTCTCTGCAACCTGCGATGCGCCTCCTCAATAGCCTCCAGTGTGCTAAAACGGTCACCCTTATATTATTGCACTAAAAGCTCAGTGGGGAAAACATTTTGGTTTGAAATAAAAATAAAAATGTAAAAAACAGAGCTTGGAAAAGAAAAACAGTACAGAAAAATACAAAAATATCCTGGAATTCCCTTTAGTTTTAGTCTTTTTTGTCAGCACAACCAGGCTGTGAATGGTTAGCATGTCATGACTGGGACTAAAGGACCTTCACATGTGTATCAATAATGCTTATTCTGACAGATATAAAGCCTTGTTACAACTAAAACTGAACCTAACAAAACTAAACTGTTCAGATGGAGAGAAGCTGATGTGTGCACTCATGGCTGTGAAAGTTTGAAGGCTGTGGTGAAGTCAGAGTTGACAGTTATATAGTCATAATGGGGTTTCCATGGAGAGACAGAACAAGAGCAACTGTGCTGGAAATGGTTCCTTTACTTGGACTGGAGGTGACTGCAAGAGGAGATCGCCCAAATTCAAATCAGGTTGGTTTTTCATTTATAATGGCTCTGTTCCTGGAACTCTGAAATTAAACCTGGTATAGATCAGTAATTCCCAATGATATAACCTTAATTAATTAGTTAATTAATTAATTAGCAATCCTCTTTGCTTATCCTTTTCAGGACGGGGGGGCGATGACAGCTGTCTTTGCAATGACTCTGAAAACCAATTCTGATACGCTCACTTTTTGTGAGTGCTGCTGGTGTTAAATAAAATGATATGATATGACATAGGATGGTAAACAAGTTGTGGACTAATGAACAGAAAAACAACAGACAAAAGACTAAATTCAAAATGTTTTTTGTTTTTTAAAACACATTTAAAGACCACCTTTAAAGTTAAAGACCAGTAATGACAGGCTTTTCTGGCTTTGAAGAGAAAACGGTCCCTACCCAGGGTTTGTCAGCAGACAGCTCAGCCCAGATGTGTGTCATCTGGCCAATTAGCAGATAAAGCGGGACCTACCCCGGTTGTGATTGCCTCCGTCGTCATGGCTACGAGGTGTATCTCTATGGAGGGGCGAGGCCTGTGGGAGGAGGGAGGGGTCGAGAGAGGAAGGCGGGGGCGAGCAGGGCAGCGAGGGTGGAGCTACAACCAGGCGGGTGGGAAGTGGGAAGTGTTCAGAGACGCAGGAGGTGGGGGGTGTGTGTAGTGCAAGGAAGGTAGTTGGAGGAGGTGGTGGTGGTAGGGTGAGCATCAAGGTGAACCAAGTACAGCAAGGCAAAGTTCATTCCACGAAAAACACACCCCGAAAAACAGCAAAAATCACCAGGAGAAAGTGTGAATTAGTTTTCAGGAATCAATGAAGCAGGTATTGATTCAAAAATGCAGGCAGGTCAGATTAAATGAGTGTTTATGTGATTTTAAACATCAAAGGTCATGCAGGAGAAATGAAAGTGCCACAAAAAAAGGCAAAAAGCAAACAAACAAGTAAATCAGAAAAGGTAAAAAAGGTGAAGCAAAGAAACAGAATGAGATGACAAGACACAAAACAAAACAGCACAAAACAAAATAAAGATTAGTGGCATTTCACATTACAAATCACTCTCACATGCTGTTAGCATCATGTTAGCTTCATTAGCGGTTAGCATCATTTCACACTGGTAACAGCAAACAAAAGCTGGATGGTTGCCAACTATAATAAAGCATGGGCAGAAGCTTTCTATCATTCTGCAAATAAAGCTGATGAGCAGGGGCCACAAGCTGCCACAACATGACTGCTGCTGCTTCACTTTAAGCTAATGACTAAGTTCAGGGTTTCCAGCGGTGTATCTGATATGCCCGTGTTGGTGTTGTTCAATACTGTTTGTCCAGGATCAACTGACCAGTCACACTGTTATGATGTCATAGCATTGCAATGTTCGGGAAAAAATGCCTTAGTTTGTCTAAAACTCTGTATAAGATTCTGGAACAAATGGTAAGCATTTCAAGTTGTTAATTTTTACAAAATAATAAATATATTACAAAATTAGGTTTGCTGTTAGTCAAATTTAGGTATACATGTTGGTTTGTGAGCAAGAGTTTTTCAAAGCATTAGCTGAACGCTCAAACAATGTCAGTTTTAATGTTTATCCTGGACCAACATTATTATGATGACGTTTCCAGCAGTGTATTAAAGCTGACACCCTTTTAGGGCCTTAGAAGAAAAATAATTAAGTGCGTTTGCTTTTTCACCCACCTGTAGAAAGTTTTGCTTTTAGGGTTTTTAAAGCCATATAAAGCCACGTAAAAGAAAGACAATTTCCTACACTCTTGTTTAACCAATATGGATTATATCAATTAGAATGTTGAGCTCTAGGCTAAGCTTAAATTAAAACTACATAAGCTACAAACTGTATGACTAGAGCAACAGAGCTCATGTCAAAATCAGGTGTTCATCCTACACTCAGACTGTGCATTTTTTTTCAGCGACCAGCATAGTAAATGCCATTAAATTATCACAGTGTGGTAACTGAAAGTATACTCTGTCCAGAAAAAAACCCCAATTTGTTAACCTGTACATCTGGTACTCCAGTTAACCTGGTCCACTATCTCAGCTGACTCACCCGAACGAGGTTTCAGTCCAAAGGGTGGGCTGGAGAAGGATGGAGGTCCGCTCACTGGAGATCTGTCATTTCGCTACAACAACAGAAATGGAAACAAAAATTAAAGTCAGTCCTATTTTAGTCAATTTAATGAAAAAATGCTGGACACTCTTGATCCTGTGCTTCATGTGCAGTTTTCAATGACACAGACTTATGAATGACTCCACAGAGAGAGATAAAGTACACAGAAACACATTCACTCCTGTGATGAACCTGTGCAGACTAACAGGAGCTCAGTGGCCTAAAATTGAACTCAGAACAACACTCCACTCAGTTCCTGCCTCCTCTACCTTCAACCATCACTCAACTCATATGGTGAGCAGAAACACAGATACAGCAGACTAGCTTAGTGTCAGCACCAACGCTCCAGAGGTGTGTAATTCAACAAAATTGAAGAGGTACATATTCTTTTCCAAAGACTGTTTTATTTTTATTTAAAAAAAAAAAAATCCTACGGTCTTCCATATTTTCACCTGGTAATAACATCTGATCTGAATTTGCATTTCTTATGTGAACAACAGCAGTTTAAAATATATGCAGAACACACTGCAATATATATCTTCTTTGATTTCCATTTGTTCTAAATACAGTGCTGCTTACAGGCCTGTACAAAGAGTGATGACCATCAAAGCAGAAACCCACTGCACTCATAGTGTCACAGGTTTGCTATTGTACACATTAAGTTAGCTAGCTAAACACAAGAAAAAATGTTAACATAATGGAGAAAACAAAGAACAATTAATTGTGACAAAACAGGATAACATTTTAGACAACATCCATAAGTTTTGCAAATGTAAACAGACCTTGCCCAAAACACCCCATGTAACATAAACTTAATGGTACATTCAATTCAGTGTCTTCCATACAGAAACCTATCATTCCTAATCTAATTTGAGGAAATAGGGAATGTTTTACAACAGAATTCAATTTTTCAATTGAATTCAATTTTATTTTTTTATTTGTAACCATTGTCAAATTACAACAACGGCTGCCTCAAGGCACTTTATGGTAAAGACCCTACAATAATAGAAAGAAAAAGGAAAAAAGCAATAGAAAGACAAATTCTGGTATTACTGTTTTAAGCATTGGATGTTTTAACCGATGCTTTAACCCAGAAATAAATAGAGGTAGTACAGAAATATAAAAAAAACAAAGTTTTGGTGTTAATCCAATAAATAGTAAACATCATAATATATAGTTCATGAAATTACAAAAATAACCCTGAAACAGTGTTAATTATAAAACAAAGTCACACAGCCACTTCAGCAGATGAATGTTGCACACTAACATGGGAGAGAGAAAACACCAGCCACTTGTTTTTCTACTGTCCACTACAAAGGCTTTCAGTAAACCCACCTTCAGTTTAGCCAGTTAGTAATTTCCCAAGAAAGCCTGCGAGTAACTGGTGAAAGATTGAGACTCGCATGTAGCAACAGAGAAACACATTCCCTCTCTGTGCACATGTGGATCAGGCTGCTGGATGAAATGCGACACGTGAAAAGCTCAGAGAGGTGTGATCGGCAGCTAACACAGCAAACAGACACACGACCGTTGGATCACTGCGAAGCACGACCGTAGACAGCTCACTCGGAGGACAGAGACTACATCCAGAGGTCTGGCGCTACGTTTACCTTGATCGACATATGCCACTCATACTCCCGGCACGCAAGCTGGGCTTCAAACCTGGCCTTTTCTAGAATCATCTGTCTCTTCTTCTGGAACTCACAGCCACCTTCATCCATGTGCTGCTACAGGATGCATCAAAGGTTTCAGCTGTAAGTATTTTCTGTTACTAGCATACCTACAGGTTTTACTTATCTAGGAACGCACAACACTTTTCCACCTGCTGAGCTCCACCAGTTGAGGATAGTCATTAATACATTTTTTAGATAAGAGAGGTGTCTTTGCAAACTGGACCACCTAGTGGTAGTGGATAGGACTTGAAATACTATAAGAAAAGGCCAGAAAAAGGTTTCTTCATTTCTAGTCTCTCTCTATATATATCACATATTATACTATAATTATGCCTTCAGTATATTAGGGGGTCTTTAGCCCTCTAAATGACCCTACATGTTCTGCTTGGATGGCTCAGGGATCATGAAGGAAAAATGAAGGAGAGTTTGAACGTTATTTGGCTGCAAGTACCAATTCTTTCCTCTAAAATGTTTATACCAAAATAACATTTTCATCTGTTGAAACTTCCTCTGGTGCTTTTGTCAAAGAGAAGAGCCACCAGGCATTTCCTGAAAGTTCTCATTAATAAAAATCACTGCCACCTGCTGACCCAGAAATCCAACAAAAAGCTCAAAATCCAAGTTTTAGCAGAACTCTTCAGACACAGTGAATGTTGCTATTTTATTATAAATTACTGGCCAACAAACTGGAGTTTGAACCAACCTGGAAGTCCTTCCAGAAACTAAGAAACATGTATGCCATGTATGTGTGTTAGAGCTAAAGAGCTCTAACGAGCTCATACTGTACCTTTGGTGATGTGGCGCCGTCATCACTGTCCTGCCCGCTAAGGAGAAAAAAAAAGGAAAATAAGGGCAAGTGATCTACTTTACCATGACCCTACATAAAACAGTGTACAGAATCAGAACTACATTTATCTTCAGGAACGACCATATTGGCCCAAATACAAGAAAAGACATTTATTTTATGTTTTTCAGAATTTAGGTTTAGAAGCATCTTAGGAACAAGATGGCATTGAACTGTCTTCTACAAAGATGCATGATGAATTCTTTGTAATAGCCATTTTTTCAGCCCATTTACAGCAAAGGACTACAGATGAAAAGTAGCCTTTTTTGCTAATTCTGCCATTTTAAGATTAATATGTTCACTAATATACACTGTTCCTTTTAAATGAATGAATTCAATTCAAACTCAAAATTGTGAGACAGTTGGTCCTGTATGGGCAGAAATCTGTGCCATCAGAAACTGAATTTGAATAAGTTAAATTTGAATTTGAATTGCTCAGATTGAATCTGAATTGTAACTTGAATAAATGCTTTTGAAAACTGAATTTGAATTAGTCTAATTTGAAATTGAATTTATGGTTTGAAAATGATCATCACTAAATTGAAATTGAATTCATATTTTGAAAATGAATTGATTTGCTTTGAAACTGCATTTTATCCTTTAAAAATTCAGCTCTCGAATAATTTCAGTTTCACTTCTCACCATTCAGTTTCAGTTCTACAATTCAATTTCAGTTCCAAAATTCAGTTTTTTGGAACTTACATCCGGTTCCGGTTCAAGCGCAGATTAATAGAACTACGTTTTACTAGCGGACCGAAAGTGTTACTGACGGGAATCTACAGCGTCTTGAGCTGAATTAAGACTTCAGAAGTCATTCGTCATGTCGAATGACCAGCGGATAAACTCTCAGGTTGGTAATAAATGTATTACATGTATAAGAACAAGCGTCATGTTAACAAAAGATAGCCGTAAGGTAACTGTTATGCTTATTGTAGCTGTTAGCTAAAAACGCTAATTTAGCGTAGTTTGCCCTGAATTCAGCTTTGACAAACAAATATGATCGACTGTTTCTAGTAGAATTCCAAAGTTGTCATCTTGGACCCTCTCAGAGTACCCCCTCTGTATGCTTGCAGAGACCCCTACAGTAGGGAAACATGCAAAACGGTGTCCAAACCTTTGTGTTTTAGCTTTATTTATGTCTTACACAGCATCCCAACTCTTTAGCTGACTTAATAACTTTAGCTAAAGTGAATAGTTAGTCTAATTCATTAGTGCAGCATTACTGGATCACCTCTGTTTGAAGTGATATAATATCAATCAATCAATCAATCAATCTTTATTTATAAAGCACTTTTCATACAGAGAAAATGTAGCACAAAGTGCTTTACATAGTTAAAAGCAGCCCACCCCACCCTCCAACTCACTCCCCACACTCTCAATACACATATATCCCCCCACCCACACACACATACACACACGCGCACACTTAAAGAGTAAAAATTGGGCTGGGCTCGCATGAGCCAAGTGAGGAAACACTATAACAGGGAGCCGTCTGCACCGGGAGCCGGTCACAGACCGCAGCCTCCAGGCTGGGCACACAGCAGGAGGGAGGCAAAGGAGCCCCCCAGCCAGGATGATATACAACTATCACTGAAACAGCAAACTTTGTAAATAAGCAAACAACACTTCTCATTCTCTAAACGTTTGGCCACAGCTGTAGATTACACTATCAGTGCTTGTTCACTCTTGACAATAATTACATTTCTAAATTCTCTTTGTGCATTTACAGGTAAACAATATCTAATACTTTATCTAAATGACTGCTTTGTCTTTGAAAAGGGTGAAGAGCCTGAGGCCGGTGACAGTCCAGTTCTACTCTAAGTACATCCTTACTGTGGCTCACAGGACAAGGCCACATTCCTGTCCTGCCAGAAGAGAAGACAAACTTCAGAGTCTTCATGCAGTTCAACCACACCTGTCATATTCCATATGACAGGGGTCTCAAACTCCAGTCCTCAAGGGTGGACTGGAGTCATGCAACTTTTCCATGCCCTCGAGGACTGGAGTTTGAGACCCCTGCCGTATGGTGTTCATGCTGTTTTCTACCCCACAGTTAAAGCATGTCTGACTGCCTGTTCAGCATATGCAAAAATATATGAGTTTAAGCATGTGATGACTAAGGCCTTCCATTATGGTGTTTGTCATCACATGTCACAGACATCTGGATGATCATTTGGAATAAACTAAAAACTTGTTACTTCATCTTTTATCTTTATTATTATTATTATTGTTGTTCTTATTTTACACTTTTCATGGTTAGGCATTAGGTTTATTTGTAGTAGTCCTTTCCAACGTCTTTCCCTCTTCCATGTTACTGTGTCAGCTTGTCAGCATCTATTTGGGTTTGGAAGTGGAACAGAAAGTCAGGAAATCCAAAGTGCCATTAAAACCAGAAGAGGTTCTTATATTTCAGAAGAAGGGATTAATTCAAAAGAAATGACATCAATGCCATATTTTATTTAGGAACACTAGAGAGCACTTTGCAAAATAACACATTCTTATAATTTCACCCTCAGATGAGCCAAGCTACGACTGTCAGGGAATGTGGTGTAGGTACAGAGCATATGAGAGTGGTTAAGTTAATGTCTCTTGTCTAGATGAAGGCACAATAGGGATCAATGGCAAGGCGTAGAGATTCAGTATCTTGAGTCTTCAGTGGACACTCCATTTCTGGCACAAAACACCTGTAAAAGATGGTCGATTTAGGAGGTGACCCGACAACTTCAGCCTGTCAAACATAGTAATGGAGCAGTATGTTTAAAAAATATATCTAATTAAGCATGCACTCAGTACCCTAAGAATTATTATGGTAGTTAAACACAGTGATAGTTGTACATCATATTATATCACTTCAAACAGAGGTGATCCAGTAATGCTGCACTAATGAATTAGACTAACTATTCACTTTAGCTAAAGTTATTAAGTTAGCTAAAGAGTTGGGATGCTGTGTAAGACATAAATAAAGCTAAAACACAAAGGTTTGGACACCGTTTTGCATGTTTCCCTACTGTAGGGGTCTCTGCAAGCATACAGAGGGGCACTCTGAGAGGGTCCAAGATGACAACTTTGGAATTCTACTAGAAACAGTCGATCATATTTGTTTGTCAAAGCTGAATTCAGGGCAAACTACGCTAAATTAGCGTTTTTAGCTAACAGCTACAATAAGCATAACAGTTACCTTACGGCTATCTTTTGTTAACATGACGCTTGTTCTTATACATGTAATACATTTATTACCAACCTGAGAGTTTATCCGCTGGTCATTCGACATGACGAATGACTTCTGAAGTCTTAATTCAGCTAAAGACGCTGTAGATTCCCGTCAGTAACACTTTCGGTCCGCTAGTAAAACGTAGTTCTATTAATCTGCGCTTGAACCGGAACCGGATGTAAGTTCCAAAAAACTGAATTTTGGAACTGAAATTGAATTGTAGAACTGAAACTGAATGGTGAGAAGTGAAACTGAAATTATTCGAGAGCTGAATTTTTAAAGGATAAAATGCAGTTTCAAAGCAAATCAATTCATTTTCAAAATATAAATTCAATTTCAATTTAGTGATGATCATTTTCAAACCATAAATTCAATTTCAAATTAGACTAATTCAAATTCAGTTTTCAAAAGCATTTATTCAAGTTACAATTCAGATTCAATCTGAGCAATTCAAATTCAAATTTAACTTATTCAAATTCAGTTTCTGATGGCACAGATTTCTGCCCATAGTCCTGTTTAATTAGCCCAGTTCAACTTCCAGGACTTTCTGATCATGCCTAGAATATTTACTTACACAAATTGAGGCTATCGATTGAACGTTAATAAAATGATAGCTGTCACTGACTGTGGGCTGACAGAGAAGATGATACAGAGTAATCAAGTCTGACATACAAGACACACTGATGGATTTTTTGTTGTGTTCATACACCACTCTTCACTCAATCATTACTCATCATTAATGTGTTGCTCTCCTCCACAGTGTGTCTTGGTCCCATCTCCCTCCCCTCACCCAATGGCTCCCCTCCCTGAGCCTGGTTCTGCCGGAGGTTTGCTTCCTGTTTATATCAAAGCCCTTTCTCATAGGGGGTCATCTGTTGTTTGGCGTTTTCTCTGTTTTCTCTGTATTGTCGTAGGATTTCCACCTTATAAAATAAAGCACCTAGAGGCAGCTGTTGTTGTGATTTGCTGCTATATAAATAAAACCGAACTGAATTAAATAGAGGTAGAATGCTTTCGGAGCTAAAAAAAAGAAGAAGAGATTTTTAACACAAAAACATTTCTCCCCTCAGTCCATCAGGCCAAAACCTTTTCCACAGTCATAATACAAGTAGTCTTAAATGCAGATTCATGGAATCTTACTTGAGTGACTCGTCCACTGTGACCATCTCCACTGGATAGAGCTGGACTCCAGACAAATCTTCCTCTGTGTTCACCCTGATGCACAAAACACAATAGTAATGCCACAGAGTGCTGGCTTGCAAATGAGAAAAACAAACTAAAAACAAAAACATGACTTCAGTCAAGTTTAATTCTCTCATAGTTTAAGTAAGTTCAGCAGTGGTAACATAGTGCTGCAGATATGAATTATTACTCAGCAAAGGGAAACAGACTATGGATACTCTTATAGACTCACTGTGGTGTCACTTAGCTCTAACTAACACTCAGCTGTTGGTGTTTTTCACCTGCTGGGGTCCTGCAGCAGTTCCACAGCCTCTTTTAGCTGGTTGATCATGTCGATGTGGAGCTCTGTGCCCCCTGTGACTTTTGACCTGCAGCCACAAAGATAGAAATGAGAGTCATGTATATGTACAGTGTATTTACACGGGTGATGATGGTGCCATATCATAAAATCACAGCTGGTAAAATCCCTCAGAGGATACTTGTAGATTCTAAATTGTCATCAATCAACAGAAAGAAACACAAAAAAATCACTACTGATTTTGAATGATGCTGCAAAAAGATACTGAATAACCTGTGCTAATAAAAGTAGAAGAAAAATATCTAATTATGACATACAATACAATAATCTACCAATAAATGAGGAGAAACTAAACGTGAGTCATAAAGTGGAAATCGAAACGACACTATGCTCACGAACTTACGTTTGTTGTGTTGACCAGTGAGAGTCTTCTTCTATCCTGAGGGGCTCGTCGAAGTCTGCTGCCGTCCTACCCTGCAAAGACAAGCGTACGCAAATCAGCAACAGCTGCAGAAATCACATGATCCACAGTCCGGCTCAGAGACGTTACCACTTTCTCCTCCGTACAATTAGAAAACAGAGTCCTTTTTCTTCATCCATTCCTTCCATTCTTTATGCTTTTCTTGTTTCTTACTCTTTTCTAACAGCAAGTCTTTATTCTGCAATTTGACTGTAGAGTACTTTGGTATACAGAGGAGTTCACGGCCAATTCAATGACTAGAAGCAATGTGCAACTGGAGAATAACATCGGCAGAGGTAAAAACTGAGTTTTGATGATGTGAAACCCGTTTGTACTTTTAACTTGGAATAAGCTAAAAAAGGTGGATGAACTCCAATACTAAGTAGAGCTGGCTCTCTTCATGACAATTCAAGCAAAACTTTTAAGTCTAAAAGGAATTTTAATTGAGATTAACATAAAGTGACAGTTTATGCTGCAGGCTCCATTTAAACAAACCGCATGAGCCTAAAACGACAGGCAGCGTAACTAATGCTGGAATAAAGTAACCCAGTGAACATAATAGTTTTACATAACCTCAATCAGAGGGAGGCATTATGCATGAAGTGAACCATTTACTGCATCAATTTTTAACTGAAGCACTCAGAGGTGTGCAGACGCAACACAACACGAGCTCTTGCCTTGATGTAGTTGATGAAGCGAGTGCTGAGAGAAGAGTCTCTGTTCTGGTCTCTCAGGGCTTCCGTAGGGCTCTCCTCAATCAGCTGCACCGAGTCAGAGTTTGGGTCTGCTGAAATGAAGGAAACATGAACTCTCAGTTTTAAGCTGAAGTGTAGGCTGTAGAATTCTGCACCACAGGTTTGATAGAATATGAAAAATATGGGCACAAAAGCACAACTCCCATGAAAGTGAACCCACGAAGGATTATAATTACCTGCATAACCAAAGTTATAAAGGGACTTGTAAACGTCACAGCTCCATCAATTTTAGTCAGTCATGCGTAACGCAGCACAGTTTTTGTCTATGTGTTTACACTCATTCAAACAGATTCACTTTTTAAAAATATCAAAGTTATTATCAATGTGCAAGAAATAAAACACAGATACAAATACAGTCTGATCACAGCTCACCAGTCACAACTAACTAGACACTAAATGGAGGAAATAAGCAGAACTGAAGAATCCTGAAAAAAATTATGACAAAAATTTGGCACCAAGCCTCAAACAGCCAATCAACAGCTGAAACATATTTATGAGTGTCAGCAGGCACACCTCCGTCACATAAACTGCCACAGAACGTGTTCAGTCCTATGGTGGGATGAGCAGATGATTGGATTGAGATGCAGTGAAACTGTGCATGCACTACAGAAGTATAAATTGAGGAAAAAGAAAGCTACTTTAATCTTGTTTGGGGACAAAGCCGCCAAACCTTTGAACCACTACTTCAAGTTATGGCTGTCTCTCCTTGCACTTAGACAAGGATTTCAAAAGAACTGTCCAAATATCTGCCCGGAGCCGTTGCCAAGACAGATGTCGAGTGGCAGAATGTGCAGGAGAAGCGATTGGAGGAAAGCAGGTCAGGTGCGTGAGTTAGCCCTTAAGTCAGCTCTTAAAACCTTTGAGAATTCTTTCCCTAATTTTTTGTGTTTGTTTAAATTTCATTCATTTTCTAAACTTTTCACAAGAAAATTGGCGATAAATAATAAAAACCACAGCAGGAGCTTGCTGCTATTTTAAAAACAACACATTTGTCAAATATATAATATGTAAAACATCTTTGTGACGCCAGGATTAAGGATTTGTTTAGAAATATAAATAACCTCTTTTCACTCATCTCAGTTCAGTAAATGTGACCCTCCATCAGCTCTAACCTAATTAAGGCTGATTGAAGTCTATTTAAACTGTGTCTGGGGAGCTGCTGCTGTTCTTTAATAGAGTTCAACAGCCCAGATACTTTTACACACACAGCTGACAGGTTAGAAAAGCAAAACTACTAAACCCTCAGTTTGTACACTGCTGAACCACATCGCATGGCAGGGCTCGTACAGGATCTCCTGACTTGTAGATGGTGCTGAGCACTGCTTCATGCTGCATGAACAAATCCAGCAGCAGATAAATAATTGTGCAAGTCTGTTGATTACTTCACTCTTTCCTCTTTTCCATAATCATTGACTGAATCACTCAATGTGCATTCTCAAATTGGTTATGCTTTTTTCTCAATGGAGTCAAGTCCAGATGATGTTTATGCTCCCAAAGCATGAGTAATAAGAGCGCACGTGCACACACTATTCATTCACATGGATCCGGGCTGTCCAGAGAGTTTAACCAGGTGACAATAGATAGCATAATACAGTTTGTCTACCATCGCCACATGCTGGCCACTCTGTGTGTGTGTGTGTGTGTGTGTGTGTGTGTGTGTGTGTGTGTGTGTGTGTGTGTGTGTGTGTGTGTACCTGTCAGAGAGCTGATGTGTTCACTTGAGTCGTCTTTGCCGATTCCCTCCTCTGTGATGTGACTCATTGGCACATTAAGGCTCAGACTGTCTTCATCTGACGGCTGAAACAAGCAATGAAACGGCTTCAGAGCTGAAACAAAACTGTGAGAACCTCAACACAAGAACACAACAACTGATGAGTGTTAAAAGTGTAAACGTTCTCAGTTGTAGTTTATTACTTTTCTCGTAGTTTTGGGTCAGGAAAAGCATATCAGTTGCAAATTAGAGTTTATAATTTCAGTTTCGCAGACCTGGAGCTGGCTGCTGCCTTGAATAGCTTTCTATCTCAACAATGACCAAAAGTGTGAATTAGTAACAAAGAAAAAATGTGTTCATTCTAAAATGAAAAGGAGAGCTCTGACTCCCACTGATGCGACGTGACGTCAGTTTACAGAATCCTACAAAATTCCTCTGCACTGCACGGATAAAGACTACGAAAGACAGAAAAACTTTTAGCTTATCAGTTCAAATGAAGAAAATAACTTCAACTAAACGTTAAGTTGCCCCTAATTACAAGATGAGGCCAAAGTGCCTCCGCTCTAACAGTATTTCATTTCAAGACCAAATCCAGAAGAATCTCAAATTCAAAGTCAAATATTAAAATTTTCAGTTATTTGTCATTTATTTCAACTTTGTATTAATTCATCTTAAATAATGCTCTTTAACAATTTACTGTTAAATGTAACAATTCATTTTTTGCCATTTTTCACAATCATTTACTCACAAGTCCACAAAAGAAATAACAATTTGCAGAAAAAGTGAGTGACGTCTAAACGGGTCCGTCTTTTAATGTCACCGCACTCACTCAGATACACCGACTTACAGAGGAAAAAAACGATGAGCTGGTGTGATTAGAAAATGAGGATTAAAGGAGTAAAGATGAGTGTATTAAGTACATGTCTAACGCATATTTGTGCATGGATACATACACACACATAACTATACACCTATATTTGAACATGTTACAGTCATATTGGTACAAATGTACAAAATCCCCCCCCACACACAGACACACAGATGCAGAGACACACAGATGCAGAGACACACACACACACCTCAGTAGCAGACAGTCTCTTGTCTCCGTTGTCGCTGCCGACTCCTGAGTCACTGTCCTGCTTCTTCTGCTGCTCCATGTCTTCCACACTGCAGACACAAGACACAGGTCACACACCTGACACACACACAGGAGGCAGGCGTGTGTGTGTGTGTATGCACAGGCGAGACAAAGAGCAAGGGAGCCACAATGACAGAGAGGGAGACAGACAGAGAATGCTCCCCCTCCCCTCTCTGCTTCTCATGCTGCGTTCACACTGCTGTGTAAATTCTGATTGGCTGTTTGGATTTAACCTTTAACTGCTGTCATGAAAGTTTCAGGGCATCTACAGGTGTAAGCCGGTTAAACAAAAACTTTTTTTGACGTCACTGCAATCAACATTTAAAAATGAAACCTACAACCGAAATACACAGACCACAGCAAACAAAGTAAAGCCTTCATCATCCTCACTTCCATCACTGTACTGCATGTCTGCATGTACCCTCTCCCAGGCCTGAAGTATTCTTCAGGAATTTATTTAGTATTTTTATGCATCTTCTCGGCATTCTTTAACTTTACACATGTAAAGACAGCCGAATGTGTAATGAGGAGAAATTCTTGAGGTGACAGGACTAAAGAGAGACCCATCTGAACCACCAGTAGTACAGCTCAGCCTGCTATGTAGACACCCCTATGGCATCAGTTTGAAAATCCTACATTACCTTCTTCTCGAGTTATCGCATTCACAAGATTTTCAGAAAACTTGAACTTTGACCTTTCACTTTAGGTTCATGTCACAGAGATTCAGAGTAGTCTGAGATGATTTGTAAACGTGCCTGTGTTATTGATTTCAAGCTCATTCTGGAGTTATTGGGTTCACAAGATTTCAATGAAACTTGAACTTTGCAATTCAAACGTGTTCAAGATTTATTTTGTAGACACACCTATGGTATCAATCTGAAGCTCCTACACTGCCTCATTCTCAAGTTATCTCATTCACAAATTTAGGTTAGGTTTTCACTCTGCCCGCCCAGCCTGCCCGGTGGAGTGACAAGAATACTCCATCAGCCTTTTACAGCTGAGGGGTAAAAACTTATGTACAAAGTTTCTGAACCATCCATCCATCCATCCATTTTCATCCGCTTTGTCCGGGGCCGGGTCGCGGGGGCAGCAGCCTAAGCAAAGTTTCTGAACCTTAGGACGCAAAATTTAATTTAGGACCTTAAACAATCCAATGTCACATGTTTTTCACTGCCAAGCTTTCTATTAAGCCCCATGGATGGCATGAAGTTCCTATACTTAATCCTTCATTGATTTAAAGTCATAGCTTCCTTAATGTTTTATATTACTTAGACAGTTAAGTGCTTTTTTTCTGGCCTATGAATAGAACGACTTGATGCGATCAGACAGAGGAAGCCTAAAATAATATTAAACAATAAAGAAGCTCATTGAGTGGTTAATATGATAGTTAAAATAATAATAATAATAATAATAATAATAATAATAAGGTGTAAGCCTTCAAATAGAGTTTAAATCAACTTTTTCTGTAAGACTTTTCTTAAACAAACTGACCTGTCATACTCTGTATAATATTGAAATCTAAAGCATTATTAAACAAATTCTATTATGTTTATTATTTATTCATAATAGAACAAATAGAATATATTTGTTCTATTGTGATAAAACATCCCTATTTGATCAAGGGAAGATCTGAAAAAAGGTTTTAAAAATCAGTGTTTTAGAAAACACACAGGAGTCAAATACAAGGGCATCTGGGGAACTTTAATTGGCCGTGTGAACACTGGCCTGTGGCAGTCTCCAAGCAACTGAACAATAATGAGGCACTGGAATTGCTCACACACACACACACACACACACACACACACACACACACACACACACACACACACACACACACAGCATTTTCTAATAACCCTTCTGTGAGCAACAGTGTCGCTCCTCTCCTCTCATCTCCTTGATCATGATTCTACAAGTGCAGTTGCTTCATAATAGCCCACACAGGTCACTTTAAGTCTGAGACAAATTAGGGTTCATCCATCTCTCTGTGACCTCTGACCCCCTGACATCCTCATCATGTCACTAAAAGACTAAAACTCGTGTAATAGCCAAAAAAATATGCCATCATAAGCAAATGCTATGAGCAGATCTGGAACTTGGACTGTGTTGTTTTACTTTGGCGGGGCACTCTTTCTTCATTTGGTAAACCATAAACGGAGCCATGCTGGGTTTCATTTTTATCTAGCTCTGTTTAAGGTCATCGTATTAATGGGGTTTTAAAAATAGCATCACTCTGTTCTCAGCTTCCTCTGGAGTGAGACGGCAAACGACTGCACCTCACAGAAGCGTACTAATTTATTATCCACAGCCTTTTTTTGAGTGAAAGTGGCATTGCATGTTTATGAAAAACAAAGCTGAGAAACAACAAATTCAGAGTGATGGCTTGTAATAATGTTTCAGTGAAAGACGAAAAAAGAATCGGAAGCATTTGAGGATCACAGAAGACGACTAAGAAGAAATCATAGAGCAGGAATAGAAGACTTCTGTTAAAATAAATATGAAGTTGAACTTTAGCATATCTGTCTTTCAGAATCATAGCTTGTCAAAGTCAGGGATTGGTCTAATTTCAGTAACCCTGCATGGAAAACACAGCCAATCAAAAACGGCTCGTCTACCAATTCAAAGATTGGTGGTTCCGCTCTGCACTTCTCCAGTCTGCATGCCAAAGTATCCTCGAGCAGGATACTGAACCCTGAGTTGCCCCTGATGCATCTATCAGTGTGAGATAAAAGTGTGTGTCCGAATGGGTGAGGCTGTAGCATAAAGCACTTTTGAGTGCTCAGTTAGAATGGAAACCACTATAAGTACCAGTTCATTTCCCATAAAATCAGTGACGTCACCAACTGTGTATTGAATCTAAATGCAATCGATTATCGATGGAATGCCAATCAGCAGGCGGTGCTGTTTTCTGGTATTAATTGAAAATATATGGAGCCAAAAAACTGACATATTAACGTATAAACCAATAAGCAACTTACTGGGTTGGGGGGGGGGGGGGGTTTAACATATTCCCACACTATAAGGCGCACTTAAAAACCTTCAATTTTCTCAAAAATCTACAGTGCTTACTCAACAGTGGTTGTGCTTACTGACCTCGAACTGCTTTTATGTGGTACACAGCACTCAAAGATCTGCCAAAAAATGTTTTAGTATTACTTTGGTAAGCTATGAAGGCGCACCGCTTGATGAATTGTCGGAGCATTATTTTACCAGGTGTAACAATTAAGTTAAAACATCCAGGCATCCATGAAAATAGAAGTTATTAAATTTAACGGAGTTAAAAGTTAGCAGGAAGTTAGCTCGCTAGTTTCCACCTAAACATGATATTGCATGTTCTGACTGAGAGATTTCTGAAAAAATTAAAACGTACAGCTCTGCTATCACTTCCAACATGAATGAAGACAGAAAACTAAACAGCAGTGACGTTTGTAGGGTTATTGAAATTGGGCTAGCTGGTATATAATGATTTGCTACGTGATCGCTAGTGACACAGCTATGTTAGTATAACATAAACACAGTGAAGCTGGAGGATGAACACTAACATTTTTCCACTCGATAAAAGTTAACGTGAGGGTTCCTGATGGTTAGGGACAAAAGCAATCACATGGCAGGATGATACAAACGGACCAAACTTCAGTCAACTGAGAAAATCCATCCACAATACCAGATTAGTCATTAATACACTGCAACATCATGGGAAAAGAGCAGCAGAGAGAATTCAACATTAATGAATCAATGCAAGAAGAATGAGTGGAGTAAAGTTCGACTTATCTGACTGTTTTGTTTTGCTTATAATCTGGTGCGCCTTATATACGGTCCGAAATATACGGTAGTTATTTCTGGAGTGGCCACTTTAGGTGGTTCCAAAACCAAATTAATTCCCATAGACAGACAAGTCAGAATCCTCAACTTGATGGCATTAAAGAGTTTACAGCTTTTCCCAACGTCTTTACAGCAGAAATAAAATGGGGGGGAAATCTGCCAAACAGCAAAGCATGACAGCTGCAACAAATGATGAGCTTAAAACCAATCTGAAAATTACTAACCGTCAGAGAAAGAGAAAGCAGACCTGTTGCAGTGCTGTAGTTTGTCAGTCTGGTTTCTGTTCTGGCGTTTTATATGTATGGACTCTATATCCACACAATATCAGCGCTCCCTCTAGGTCACCCCTTCATACCTTGGATGTTGCTGATGCTTTTATCTTGTGTGTCATGTGGAGTTTATTTAATCAAAGAAATCAAGAAGACAAGTGACAAAAGCATGAACAAGAATGAAAGCTAAAGGAAAACCTGATTTACATGTAAGTGTAGAGTCTGTGTGAACTACAGGAGAACAGAAACTGTTTTTCCTGCCCACATCCTGGGAGAGTTTCATGTGGGCAGGAAAAACAACTCAGCTGAAGCTGAGTGTTGAAGGACCTGAAGAGGCAGAATTTTTATTTCCTATGTATTTCTGTTTTTACCGTACTTCCCTCCAACCCTCACCAGTTGCCCACCAGCTTTTTAAATATTTTATTCTTTATTCCTTTGCTTTTTGACATTACATCGCTTGGGTTAGACAAACTAGAAGTCCTTAATCCTAAAGCCTTTGGTAATCCCCCGACTTTGGATTGGAGGATGGATGAAATGACATAAATTCATTCTATACTGTACTCTGTAGATGTGAGTACTGTTCCAGTTTCATAATACAGTTTTACCTCAGACACACAGCTAGATTCCGGGTCAATCGACTGTCTGACATGATTTCTCTGCCTCCTCAGATGTTGTTCCCTACTCTGCCAACAAGAGTTCAAACTGTGCCACCAACATCCTAAAATATGTATGAAAGCGGTCATGACAAAACTTCAAGTGCTGGATCAAACCATGAAATTCTCCTTGCTGCTGCTGCCCCATGAGAACCGGATGAACCCAGAATCTCTGTTTCTTCCTTTTCTTGTTTAGAAACATCAGGACCAGCTCATCATCGCTTGATGTCAACTTCATTTTTTCAAAAGATGAATTTTCTCACAAAGAAACAACGCTTTAACTGTGTACAGGGTGGGCCATTTATATGGATACACCGTAATAACACCGTGATAAAATGGGAATGGTTGGTGATATTAAAGTCCTGTTTGTGGCACATTAGTATATGTGAGGGGGCAAACTCCTCAAGATGGGTGGTGACCATGGTGGCCATTTAGAAGTCGGCCATCTTGGATACAACTTTTGTTTTTTCAATAGGAAGAGGGCCATGTGACACATCAAACTTACTGGTAATGTCACAAGAAAAACAATGGTGTGCTTGATTTCAATGTAACTTTATTCTTTCATGAGTTATTTACAAGTTTCTCTTTGTTCACAGCCATTGACATGTCGAAGAGGTTAACACGTGAGGAGCAGATCGAAATTGTGTTGATATCTGGTGAACGCAGTAACCGGGTCATTGCAGCAGATTTCAATGCAAGACACCCTACGAGACCACCCATCTCCCATGCTACAGTCAGCAAACTGCTTGCTAAGTTTCGTGAAACTGGTTCAGTGTTGGATTTGCCAAAATGTGGACGCAAGAAAACTGTCACTAATGAAGAAACATCAGTGGCTGTCCTAGCTTCATTCAGCAAGAGCCCGAAGCGTAGCACTCGCTGCATGTCACTGGAGAGAGGCATTAGTCGAACATACCTTCGGCGGATATTAGCTACTCACAAATGGCACCCTTACAAACTCCAGCTACTGCAGCATCTCAACGTGGATGACCCTCACTTCACGCAGAAGATTTTGTTCAGTGATGAGGCAAACTTTTATGTGAATGGTGAAGTTAACAAACAAAACTACCGCTATTGGTCTGACACTATCCCACATTGGATGGATCCCTCCAAGACTGTTGGAACAACAAAAGTGATGGTTTGGTGTGGTATATGGGGTACAACGATAGTGGGTCCATTCTTCATCAATGGAAACCTCAAGGCCACTGGATATTTGAAATTGCTACATGATGATGTGTTTCCCTCTTTATGCACTGAAGCTGGCACGTTCCCTGAGTTTTTCCAGCAAGATGGTGCACCACCACATTATGGGTGCCAGGTCCGAGCATTCCTAGATGAACAGTTTCCTAGAAAGTGGATTGGTCGTCGTGGGCCAGTTGAATGGCCCCCAAGGTCTCCCGATCTGACCCCCTTAGACTTTTATCTTTGGGGTCATCTGAAGGCAATTGTCTATGGTGTGAAGATACGAGATGTGCAGCACCTGAAACTACGGATACTGGATTCCTGTGCTGGCATTTCTACTGCGGTGTTGCTATCAGTGTGTGAAGAGTGGGAGAAGAGGGTTGCATTGACAATCCAACCCAATGGGCATTGAACACATTTTCTAAGTGGTCAGAAACTTGTAAATAACTCATGAAAGAATAAAGTTACGTTGAAATCAAGCACACCATTGTTTTTCTTGTGACATTACCAATAAGTTTGATGTGTCACATGGCCCTCTTCCTATTGAAAAAACAAAAGTTGTATCCAAGATGGCCGACTTCTAAATGGCCACCATGGTCACCACCCATCTTGAGGAGTTTGCCCCCTCATATATACTAATGTGCCACAAACAGGACTTTAATATCACCAACAATTCCCATGTTATTACGGTGTATCCATATAAATGGCCCACCCTGTGTATAAGTTTGAAACTGTGTGTAAAGGCCTTAATGCTAATTTGCGTAACCAGGCAAAACTGTCCTCTGCCAGAGACCTGGGAGCTTGAGAGTCCAGTATCTTTGGTGTTCCTAGGACTGCGCACTTCTGGACAGAGATCTCAGATGTTGTTCCCGGGACCTGCTGGAGCCACTCGCCTAGCTTGGGAGTCACCGCACCTAGTGCTATGATTACCACTGGGACCACCGTTACCTTCATCCTCCACATCTTCTACAGCTATCACTACAGCTGTCTTCCTCTGCTTGTTAGCCATTACCATTTTGCCCTCCTGTATCTACAAGTCCCACAGGATCTTAGCTTGGTCATTTTTCGACCACCCTAGGGAGCGTCTCCCATTTTGACCTCGAGATCTCCAGGCCATACTTGGCACAGATGTTTCTGTATACTATGCTGGCCACTTGGTTATGGCGTTCTATGTATGTTCTGCCTGATAGCATCTTGCAACCTGCTGTTATGTGCTGGATTGTCTCAGGGGCATCTTTACACAGCCTGCACCTGGGGTCTTACCTGGTGTAATATGGATCTTGTGCTCAGAGCTTGTTCCTGTGCTGCCATGAGTATTAGTTTATAGGTGGCCAGCACTGCAGGGGTTGTTTGTTTGTTAGTTTGTATTCCTACCATTGTTTCATCTGTCAATTTCTTTCTTTTTACATTGCTTCCTGTTTGTATTGTTATTCACTCTGTTTAGCTCACTTCTTTTTCTTTTCTTTGTATCACTGTGTGCAGTCCATCAACCCATTTCTCTGACTGCTTCAACAAGTCTTTCTTTTGTCCCTGAGATATGTGCAGTCTTTTTTTTGTATGTCCTTACTAGGTGTCATCATTCAAGGATTGTAGTCTTTCATTCCTTTGTCTACTTAAATGTTTTCTTCCTGTATTCACTCCCGATTCCTTTATTCATCAGTCACAGAGAACATCTCACACACCGGTGATGAGATTTTGGACAAACCTTTCAGTATGATGGCAGTCTGTCACTGCTACCCAGCTGGGAGCCGGAGAAAGGATCAGTTTCAGCTGACTAATGGAGGATTTGGCTATAGGCTGAGAAACTGAGCAAGCTCAGATCACAGACAGTTTCTGTCTACGTGTAATGTTGTTAAAACCATACGAAATAATGGCCCTGGGGTGATGTAATGTGCTTCTGGCAACTATCTTGGCAGTCCAAAGCTTAAAACAACTTACAGCATTCATAAATAACCTAAAAGTCACAAAAATTTGAAACAAATGTCTCAAATGTTTTCTCTGTTTGCTAGTTTTCTCATATGTCCTAAACTTTTCTAGAAACAAATGATGGAGTGGGATGTGGATGTATCCTGTACACTAATACTCAATAAAACTGAGTATTTCCAGGACTGGGAATACAGTTCAGATGTGAACCAAAAAACAGAAAAAGCTTCAAAAGTTCATGATTTTACGACTTGAGTCAAATTATAGCTTTTTCTTGCTGCTGTTACACCCAAATTTCCCCTGAGGGACAATTAAAAGATTATTCTATTCCATTATGCCATGTCAGTAGTTATATATAGTATACTTTCTCTTTGTCAGGTTAACAAAACTGAAAGAAACCTTTGTTCAGGTTAAAGGTACAGTCAGTCATTTCTTTGAGGCCACTTAATAAAACAAATGTTGTAATCATAAATATAAATTAATAAGTGTGTAATTATTTCTTAGGACAAAATGATGCATTCTCATAAACTTAGTACATCAAAGGAGAACAGAACTCGTAGACAAATTTTATTTTGCGTCAGCACCTTCAGACTCAAGATATAAAAGATCATACCTGTGTTTTACCAACGGAGCAAAACCACGAAGGAAAGAGACATAGATCCAGATCAAAGTCCATCCTCTCCTTCCTAACCTTAAAGCTAAGAACAAGCTGGCTACATAACAATCGCTTTAAGCTAACATCACACCTACTAATGCCAGAGTCAAGTGTCCTAGAAATAACACTTTCCCTCTGATAAACAGTTTTTATATTCTCACATCGTAACAAGAGTTTATTCGCTAAGCCTCGGAGTCCAACAATGTTAGCCTCACTTCAATGAAATTTTCACCAACACCATGCAACGCATACTGACAGAAAAGTTCAGGATATCCTCAAAAACTCACACCAATATCACTGTGATCACAGAGAAGTGAGCTTTACTGACTCATCAGACCCCTTTCACAAAGTTTTACAGTCTCCTGCATAGTAAATAGAAGCGGATACTTCTCACGCAGCATTGACAGCTGAGATAAACTGCAGACTGAGCCTAACCAGATTTTTTTTGAGGTGACTCAAGGAAAAAAAAAAAGCTAAACCCTGCAAATATTTAGTGGACACATATCACTTTTTATTTATTTTTAAAAGTATTTCTTTTTTTTTGATTTATTGTTACATGTTGCTATTATTCAAATATTAGAAAATATAAAAATGTCTTTTTTACACAATTGGTAGCAGACACATGGTGGCCAGCCGTGGCCACTATGGCTCTTTTGCTGACTAAAGCACGTTTGTCCTGCAGCAGCCACTGTAGCTCGGATTATACACTTTGGGAGGGGGAAGAAAACAATTAAGTCGCTGAATTCTTGCAGGTTACATCCCATGCTAATTTTGAAACCCATCATTTAGCTTTAAAACTAAAACCATCACTAGCTGCAGTATCATCATGCTACTCAGACAAGAAGCCAAACAGAAACAGTTCTATCACTGTGTCTGGTTTTAGGTACTGGAACCATGAGGCAACACTGCCATCACAAGTCAACATAGACTCAACATCTTGCTCTGTTATTTTCACCCAGAATACCATTAATGAAAAAACAACAAAAATTGCATTGCTACATAACCGCTAGCAATCCTATTCACTTTAATGATAAAGAATTGACATTTCGACACCAGAACGTTGTCAAAGACGTACAGTCTAACTGCACTACAAGAGCAGACGCTGATAATGAAGAGAAGATAATCCCCCCCAGCTGTGTGATACCACGGTAACTGACCTGCCAGTGGTGGGCCTTGATAAGTTGATTCGCCCCATGACAGGCAGGTAGAGAGAGTCAGGCATCTTCTCGCTGCGACACGCCTCAATGCTCAGATACTTGAATATGTGAACTTTGCCCTTTATACAGATCTGAATAATGGGAGGAAAAGGGACTCAAATCAGCATCAAGTAAAAGTCCAGCTTTGCTTTGTTTTCTACATCATTTCAGCCTTTATTCACAAAGACTGCTGAGTCACTTGTGTCTTTTTTTAGCTCTTGCAGCTGCTCGTGCTTAACATTTCCAAAAGCAGGTACATAGCTTTATACTACCTATTGCAATACTGCTGCTATGCTGCTATGATCATGATGATTGCTGTAATGGCCAGATAATAGTCCTGTGCAGGAACATTAAGCTGAAATGATACATTTAAAAATATAAATTTATTATGAATGTCTGTTTCTTATATTAGGATGGTATCTAAAAAAATAAAGTAGGTTTAATTTTCAGAGATGTGCACCAAGAATTTATGTCGAATCATGACTCAGACACAAAGAATAGTGGAAGATATAAAGTACATTAAGACAAAAGTGTGTGTGTGTTTGTTTATGTACCTGTGCGGGTGGACTCTGCAGTGGATTGTTTTCTAACTGGAGAGTCTGGAGCTGTTTCATCTTCCTGTAACACACTGGGATGGTGGACACTTTGTTACAGGAGAAATCGAACTTCACCAGAGGAAGATCAGCCAAGTCTGTAGGAAGACACAAACGCACAAACATCAGGCAAACAGCTCTGGTCATCTGCTCCTTCAGAGCGAGCAGATTTGTTTTGATTTGGCTTATGTGATATACAATGCAGCACATAAGGGGATTATATCTCATCAGAAAACTTCAGGGTTATCTTTTTTTTTTTACCCAAACCATGTTTGTTTTTCTTTTACTTTCTGCCCAACAATAACTCGAATGGAGACGCCCAGGAGGTTTAAAGTCTGACCCTTTTGGTTGATTTTTGCAGAAGACAACATTCAAAATTTGAGACAAACTGCACCTTTGAAATGCCAGCAAACTAATGGATTTAATCTTCCCGGGACTTTACCCCTGCTGTGAAAATGCTAATCACAATGTGCTGGATGAACTTTCACTCCCCAGAAAGTTCCAGAACATTCGTTTTTTCGGGGGGGGAAATTAATGTTCCTGGAACAGCGAGTGGAAAACACACTTCTGTTTTCATGTAATCCAGACTGACTCCATGGTGGTGAGATCTGTGGAGGTCGGATGATCTCTGCCAGAACACTTTGTTCTGTTCTTGCGTCTGAAGATAGCTCTTTGTGAATTTTCTTGCTGCAGAATTATTTTTAGACGGCTTAGACCTCTCTCTGATGGCACCGATGAGAAAGATTGCATCAACCTGCAACCTTAACCAGGCTGAAATGAGTGAATTCTTGTTATTTTGAACCAGGAATTCTTAAAATAGATGCTAAAGAACAACATATTTGGGCAGGAATATTGAAAAAGTGGCATTTATTTAATATGAAATGGTCAGAGCAAGATGCCCGCTCTCCTGCATCAGCTGCATAGACCATACCACCTGCCCAGTCAGGTGTGGGACATGGAAAAACATGCATTATCTAGTTTCTGCTGACATGCACACGCTTCAGTGATTTGCATAGAATTACAGATATTCAGGTGTTTTCCATAATACTACACTAAGAGGCTTCAGCACACACACAACCTGATTTTAAAATAGACCGATACCAGCAGTTTGTTTAGTGACAGTGGAAACCCCCCCTGCTGCTGATTTAGTTGATCTCAAGTAGACTACACACACTTACACTTTCACATGGGTAAAACCACCAACATGTTTCCCACCAGATAACACAATGCAGCTCTTGTTGTTATTTTCAGACTAGGTTTGTAATTGTTAGCAGCCCAGAGTCAAACTGTTTCTCTTCATGTGAACTTTATTCCTCATTAAATCCAAAATAACCTGGAAAACCTGGAACACCTCTCTTACACAGCGTTTTACTGGAGTGACTAAGCTGTAATTTAACAAAAGTGTCTGTTTTATGTTTAAAGAGTTATGTAGAGTCAATATACAAGCGTGCACACCTTCACAGAGTACCCAATATGTTAACAAGTTAGATGAAGAGGTTGACCACACACTTGATTACAGATTCCAGGTTGCAGCAAGCTTTGGAACCAGCTTTTAAACTAAACACGGTACATTTCTCTATGTATTTCTGTATTTCTTCCCACGGTATTGGGTTTTACACTGGAACAGTGATACAACACTGCTACCATGAGATCCAACTGGACATAACACCACCCCCCTTATGGTGGTACCATAGACAGTATAAGAGATGAATGTAGCTTCTGTGGGCAGATAAATGAAGCCAACGCTGAGGTGCCTTAAACTTGCATGCCTTATTTGTATGGCATTCGATTGCAATAGCTGTGGTTGCAAAAACACTTCCAGTCCTAAAGAAGTGTACAGGTATGGGATTTCATTTTTGACTGCTGTAAGCACTCTACTGTTCAGTTTATGGGCATGGTCATTTATGCCCATAAACTCAACCTTGAAGCTAGCTTCCAAGTACCCAACCTTATTATAACAACAGGAACCTAGAGACCTTGAAGCTCACTTCAACTGCACTCACTGAGTGCAGTTGACATTAACTGAGCTAATGATATTTAGCTCAGTTAATGAGGTCTCTTTGCGCCTAAATCTACAATTAGTCGATTTAGAATGTAATTTTTTAGAAAGCGAGAATTGCAATGAATGAAAGGGAACAAATGCATTTTTCAAAATATCAAACTGTTTCTTTGAGCATATCATAAATATGGGAAACAGAAACACAGAATCATTTTTTCAAAAGGTTAACACAAATCTAAAACTTACCCTGAACTGCACTCAGACTACTAGCTTGCTAATGTTATCCAATGCCTGTTTTCCCCAGCTGCTTGGCTCTCCCTGATATTACGTGATTTGGAATTTATTACCAGAGTCACTGTAAGCTCATCTAAATGTTAAAAAGGCATTATATTTCTCACTGTGAAGCAATTTATCTCTCTATCTTTTCTAAGTCTTTGCAGTTATATAATTAACCTTTCTTTGAAACCTAGGGCAGGGATAGCTCAGTAGGTAGAGTGGTTGCCCCATGATCGGAAGGTCGGGGGTTCGATTCCCCTTAACAGCTACCCTGAGGTACCCCTGAGCAAGGTACCGTCCCTACACACTGCTCCCCGGGCGCCCAATGGCTGCCCACTGCTTCACTGAGTGAATGGGTTAAATGCAGAGAGCAATTTCCCCACGGGGCTCAATAAAGTACAATAATGTACACACTTTCTTTCTTTCTTCTTTTAGCTGAGGATAAACTGTGAAGGTTTTTAATGGTGCCTTTACCTAGACTGGCAAACAGTCATATACAAGAAATGTATAAACTTTCCGGACTCCTGGTCCACCAAACGCATTGTCCTTATTTGTCTTCTTTCCCAGTGTAAGATCTCCAAAAGAAATTCTCTATGTGAGTGTATGTGTGTGTTTACAGATCCTCAGACGGATGTTTGGGTTTGTGGGCAGAAACCAATGGGGGAACCATATCCTGCAGACTGCTAATGATGCGCAGCTCAGGAACCCATCAATTTTGACAGCATGATCATTACAGAGTGTTTAGACAGTTTCTCATAATTAAAACCACGTGTAGGCGGTAATAATGTCAGCTAAGCACATGTGACGGTGTGAGTGGTGACACCAGAAAGCATTCCTCTGGTTACTGGATAAAAATATTCTCTATACAGTACTCGATTAAATTATGCATAAACATATGTTCCCTTATGCCTTGAGATCACTCAGGACAAATGTGTAAATTTCATCTATAGTGCTCTAACAATTTTATTATAAAACCATCTGACTTTAAAACCAAAAAAACAACAGCAGCAGGCCAATCATGACAGCAGGGGAGACAATTCCTATAAAAGGTACAAACTACAAATTCTCTTTTCACTCCGTTCCCTTCATCTACTCGTAGGACTGGACTCAAAATCTGAGGTTCTAGATCTTGTGCTGAAACACAAACAAAATATACTAGGGTTCACAAAGTTTTTAACCTGCAACGGTATACAAAAACGGGAAAAAACTTGCAAATTACTCCTAAATCTTTTTTAAAAGAACAATAAACAGAAAACTTTAAAAGAACTGAGGCCTCAAGTTATCTAGCAGTCTGTTTACATATGTTCAGATATGCACAGCATCGAATCTGACTGCTGCACACCACCTCACAGGTCTGGAAATCTGAGAGCTGGGCTGATATGAACCATTTTCCTGGTCTTAGTGAACTGTGGCTGTCTGATGAGAAATCTGCAAAGTAGCTGTGCCTGAAATAAAACACAATAACTGCTGATTTACTTCAGATGTTTGAACCTTTTATTGTTTTATGTAAAGCACTTTGGTATGCCCAAGGCTTTTAAATGTGCTCTATAATGTGCTCTATAAATAAAGATTGTTGTTGTTTGTTGTTGTTAGATGTTACACTTTGGGCCTGAGTCACTCAGGCTAGAGACTAGATGAAGATTTCAGACATGGCTCATAGTTCTTTTCACAATGCAGATTTTTGTTATAACTAAATTACTAAATTTTTACAAGACCATCCATGTTTTCTTCTTTCTGGGTTGATAAATAGCTGCTAATAGCATTATTAGATGACTTATTACTTATTGAGGTACAAACTTGCAGAAGCCTCCTCTGATGTCACTGGAAGGAATATGAAATGTATAAAGGATTGACGACACCAGTCTGCTCCATTGCAGCCTTGATGCATTATGCTGCTAACCAAAGCTGCTGCTGCTGCCATGATAATTCTGGCTTTAAAGATCATTTTCCTACCAGCTCTGATCTTCTAGTTAGAGTCTGACTCTCTGACTTTATGCTATTGCCACCCTGAGCTTGGCCGACCGTTAAAAAGCCCTCAGCAGTCATGGTGGTCTTATCTCAGGGACTCTTCAGAGCTGCACAAGTTCAACAGATATTAAATCAAAAACAACATCCCTCCCTTTGTCGGGGCTGCCGTCCAGTCTGCCTGGTTGAAGCCCCCCTCCCCCCAGCACCGTGGTACTAAGCTTCTGAACCAGTTCAAAGCTCATCAATCAATCCAGGAGATGGTCATAAAGGTGAGGGGATGGGGATATGTAACAATTCAGGAAACTGGAGCAACAAATCCAAACCAGCTGAATAAAGCGATTGGAGTTGCTGTTGTTTATCATTCTGATCAACTATCTGCTGGCCTGACTCCATGTCTCGACTCTGTTTATCAGACTATCCAAATGCTGGACAACTGACAATGAAGACAGAAATTGATTTTTTTTTTTTTATATCTTGACTATATTGACTACAAAACAGGAAAAAAAAGATCAACAGACCCATTAATAACTAAAACAGCTATAAGCTCAGGCCCTAACTTAAAAAAAAATACTGTAGTCAGATTGTATTTGGGTACTGATACTGGCCTTACATGCAGAGTTGTTCTGGTGTTTATAAATGGCTGCCCGCCATGTAAAAGCCAGTCTCTCTCCAGCCTATCAGTTAGTCAGACTGGGCGTTGTCTCACTAGATGAGCACCAGACCTTTGTGGCTGTTGCTCATCTCTGTGTCACTGACTTATTTCAGACCTTTTGGGCTGGAGGTCGCTCCTCGGTCACACTGAGGGTTAAGTATATTTTTAGGCCCAAGGATGGGTGTGGCAGTGCACGCAGAGGACTCTGTGGTCTCAGATGCACCTCCCAGTCTTGCATATGGAAGAGATTATTCCATTTCTGAATTTCACTCTAAATGAGACTTGACTTTCCGATCCTCGAGTCACAGCACGGAGTGCACAATAGGCTTCTGTAAGGTGCAGAGGTAAGGTGGGATCAAAAGAAAAGTGAAATTAAAAGGCTTAAACGCTGCCTAAAGGGAACATAAATCACCTTAATTACACACCTAAAGTCAAAACAAAGATTTCCAACCAAAATTCACCAGTCTTTAGGACACAGAGAGCTGAAAGCCTTCACTTTCTGAAAGTCATCAAGAAAGACAGGACACTGCAATTTGCCTTATACTGGGGGGGAAAAAAGGCACTCACCTTCTGGCAGGACACAGAGAAGGTTTCGGCGCACGTTTAGCTCGCGCAGAGCTTTGAGTCTGCCGATGTGACGAGGAAGAGCTGTGATCTCGTTGCAGCTGATGTCCTGCAGAGGACAAAAATAAACGAGGGGAGTGAGCGGTTAATATTTATGATTAGTAATTGTTTGAAATGCTCTCGGCAGCACGGGAGCAAACGTCACAGCTGAGCAGATGGTGCAAAGTCGAGCTGGGTTTTCATGCTGAGAGGACACTGCTGGAAAGTTAATAAGCAATAAGACTTTAATACCATATCACACACATATACAGAGTCCAGGTATAAAGAAGAGGTGAGAGCAGTGATGTAGTTGCCTGAGCACAAAGAATTAAACTCATACTGACAAGAAGTGAAATAACAGTAAGCAATGGGAAGCTTCCAGGTTCTGAGTTATCTCAGATTTGTTTGAGCAGACAGTAGCTGCTTTTAGCTGAAGTGAAGGACACTTCTGACTGACATATGAAGGAGTGGGAATCAATTAGAAGAGACAATGTGCGATGAGCTAATCACTTTATATGTGGGCGGGGCTTTAGTTTAGAGTCAGGCTTGGCTCACGACACTTCAGCTTATTTCATTTTCACCCTAAAAAGACTTAAAGTGATGATGTGCCCCGATTGTCCTGCTGCTGACCAGAACTAGACCGTTTTCAGCTAACAGGCCAGGATGAGGACTGTCATTCTCATTAGCCTCTGCTCCCTGCACAGGAGTGCTAACAAGCAATGTGATTGTTTTGCCTGCCAGCAATATTCCATGTAAAGAGCTAAAACAGCATCATTGTGGCATACTGACTCTCCTCTGAAACAAAACGGACAGTGTAATGGGTCATGAAAATATCTTCCTCATCAACCAATCTGCCAGTGCTGCCATCTGCTGATTCCTTGTTTGCACAGCTCTGTCAGTCCTTGTAAAAATTCACTCTGTTCACAAGTTTGACCCAATCAGATCAGGTCGGTCAGCATCACGCACATTGTGAATGAGCTAATCACAGCACACCACCACCACCACTGGATAAAGTGAAATATCCCGCAGATGGGCTTCTGTCAATTTTTCTGTCAAAATCCAGCTTCCAGTTTGGATTCAGGAGACAGACACTATCTCTACTTTCAAGATTAGGCTTCAAACTTTCCTTTTTGCTAAAGCATATAGTTAGGGCTGGACCAGGTGACCCTGAATCCTCCCTTAGTTATGCTGCAGTAGACAAAGGCTGCTGGGGGATTCCCATGATGCATTGAGTTTTTCCTTTCCAGTCACCTTTCTCACTCACTATGTATTAACAGACCTCTCTGCATTGAATCATATCTGTTATTAACCTCTGTCTCTCTTCCACAGCATGTCTTTTATCCTGTCTTCCTTCTCTCACCCCAACCGGTCGCAGCAGATGGCCGCCCCTCCCTGAGCCTGGTTCTGCCGGAGGTTTCTTCCTGTTAAAAGGGAGTTTTTCCTTCCCACTGTTGCCAAAGTGCTTGCTCATAGGGGGTCATATGATTGTTGGGTTTTTCTCTGTATCTATGAAGCGCCTTGAGGCGACTTATGTTGTGATTTGGCGCTATATAAATAAAATTGAATTGAATTGAATCACTATCAGTTGTATATATTATGCAGCACTTTATTGTGAGACTTGTTTGATTTAGAATAAGAGATGCTGTTGTGGAGGAAAAAGTAAAAAATAAATGTCTTATTATGAGTTTAAGAAGAAAATACCATTTCATTTCTTCTGCTTATCCAAGGCAGGGTCCTGGGAGCAGCACTCTAAGCAGAGAAGCCCAAACCTCCCTCTCTCCAGCTCCTCAGGGAGAACAACAGAGAGATATAATCTCTCCATCATGTCCTGGTTCTACCCCAGGGCCTCAACCTAGGAGGCATCCTAGTCAGATCCATGAACCACGTCAGCTGGCTTGTTTTGATGTGTGGAGTAGCGACTCTACTCTGAGCCCCTCCCGATTAAATGAACTCCTCAGCCTTTCTCTAACAGACAGCCCAGCAACCCTTCAGATTTTGCTGCCTGTATCCGTGATCTCGTTCTTTCATTCACTACTCCGAGCTTGTGACTGTAGGTGAGGGTAGGGACGTAGATCAACTGGTAAATCAACAGCTTCAGTTCTCCTCACCACAACAGAACAGTACAGCATCTGCAGCCAATGTCCCAATCCATCTGCCGATCTCCTGCTCTGCTCTCCCCTCAGTCGTGAACAAGACCCCGAGATACTTAAACTCCTCTCTGACCCTGAGTGGGCACTACTCAGGGTCACAGAATCGACGATCTGATCTGATTTGTATCTTTTTTCAGAAAAAAAGACACAAATGTAACATCAGAATGAGCCAAGGAAATATAAAAAGAGAGTGACGACGTATGTCCCTAAATTTCATGTGACACATAAAGCTTACTGAAGAAGGGCTAAAAAACATAAGCCATAAATCCTCTCCAGACTGGGATAAAAGCAGTGAGCAGCACAACTGGAGCATAAGATATTCACATACAGACAAAGAAACACAAAAATAGAAATATTATTACTCACTCCTGAGTGCCACAGGAATAAACCAACACAGTGACACAAGTGGTAAAACAGCCTTACCAGCTCCATGAGCCTCTGCAGTTGTCCAATGGTCTCGGGCAGGCTGACCAGCTTGTTGTTGCTGGCGTTGAGGACTCTCAGAGGTAAACCACACAGGCAGGCCGGCAGGGAGCCCAGCTGGTTACGACTGCAAACACAAATATCATTCAGTCGAGGGGATCACTTGTGCTCATGTGGTTTTTTTCTTACACCACTTAGTATCTTTAAAGAGCTTTAAAATAAAAAAAGATTAAAACGGTAAAAGCCATTCCTTTTACATTGGACTACAGGTGAACTATAAGCTGATAAGCTGATCATGACGCAATTATAACTTTGTTTCTAAACATTTATGTTCCACACAGCCCAGTGGGATGTGACTGAAAGGGAGAAGAGCTACATGAATATTTTACCACCAAATCATTCAATGCGTTATTAAGATTACAGTTGGAGAGTTAACGATGAATGCAGGGAAGAATTCCTCACTCCCGAGTAGGGATGGGTACCGGTTCTGACATAAACGGTAGTAACCAGACTGAAAAGCAGTGCACATTTCGGTGCTTTATTTCGGTGCTTTTTTTCCCTAAGCTGTGACACACTTTGGATTCTAACCAATCATTTTACGTTTCCGAGGATAGTAGGCGGGTCCAGGTACGTACGTTCTTTTAGAGCAGAGCTACAGATTAAAAATGCCCAAGGCGAAGCGGTCAAAAGTCTGGCTGTACTTCACAGCAAAATATGCAAACTCAGCAGCCTGCAACAAGTGCTTTAAGCTGATACTGTGCAAAGGAGGTAACACCTCGAATCTGATGAAACACCTGGCGACGCATAGTGTTTTTTTTAAAAGCCGAGAAATGCGCCGTATTTGATAGCTTGCTGCGAGACCTCACTCCGTGCACATCTACTGCGGGTGTGGTGCCTGTTATCGGACCCGGAGTTAGCAACATCCCCCAAGAACCCGAAGAGGAGAGTCCTGGCCCCTAGCCCTGCCAGTGTAGCAGAAATGATGACGGATGATGATGCAGCAGCAGCCGTTCTTCTCTGCGTGAGTAGCTTAATGTTGTCCGTGTGTAATTTACATTGAGTAGGCTAACCACGTTATTACATTAATGCATGTAAGGTGAACTAGCAAACATCATCATAGCTACATGCCGCTGTCTTCTTGTTTGATGGCAGATACTCCCTTCACCCTGGCCAAAAAGGCTAAAATGACCAAAGAAAAAGTGGAAAATAGTTAAACATGAGAGGTGTTTTGTGTTTATTCCATTGTTTAAGCACTGCTTCCAGCCAAGAGTGATACCATATATGCCCCATAGCTGCAGAAAAGGCTAACATTGTTATCTTTTTACAAAAAAACAGCTGAACATGAGAGGTTTTTGGACAAAGTTGGTGTTCTCGATTCTTTAAGCACCGGTTTGAGCACCGTTTAAGCACCGGCACTGTTTCAAAAGTACCGGTTTGGCACCGGTATCGGATAAAACCTAAACGATACCCATTCCTACTCCCGAGTCTGTTTATGTTGCCGTTTGCACCTTACAGCAACCCTCAGGAAGAAATAAACATGTCACAGCAATGTTTCCTTTTTACTACACACACACACACACAAATATGAAAACAAAGATGTCTTTTTACTATTTTTACAAGAGGAGACACACTGCAGGAAACGCTGTACAGAGGAAGTTATGCTATGGATGGGCAACAGTCTATTGTCTTAGGGTCTTTTTTTTTTTTTTACCTTCATCTCTCTTTTCTAAACAGGACACGACCACTTTTGAATTAACTTTACTCAACTTTTACCAGACCAAAGCTAGCAGGGGTATTGTACTCATGCTCTACACTGTGGGTGCCTGACTGACCTGTACAGTTTGAAGGAAGAAGTGGAGAGTTGTCACATCTAGTGCAAATAACAGATTACACGTGTCTAATAAAATCTGTAGTGTCCAAGCTGGAAGGCCAGCTACAGGGAAGGCAATTCAATATATGAAATTTCCAGGAAATTCCAAAAAATACAACAGGTGTCGCTCCTCCTTTTGAAGCCGTCCTTCATTAGTCACACACACACACGCACGCATTTTCACCACAAGACTGCGAAACCCCGTCTGACTCGGGGTTCTGAAAATAGCAATCAGGAAACATACAGTATAAATGAGTTTATGCAGCTGTTCCCACATATACTCCGACACTGAAGAAAAAGAATGTTACACTTTAATACTATGATGTTGCAAAAGCTCCAGAGGTGGAACAGCCTGACATCCTCTCTGCAGACTGGGTGTGGTACAAGTAGCTACAGTATATTTTAATGGAACAGGTTAATTACACAAATAACTATTAATTCAAATATGCATCGTATATAATAGTATAACAGAGCACATCTCAGTAATGAAACAGATTCCAAATAATAATCCAAACACACTAATTCAACCCACCCAGAAATAAGATCCACACCCTTTGAAGATACTCTTAAATATCTAGAGTCGCTCTGTGTAGCTACATGTTGGCACAGTAGTGCTCTGAGCTACCCTTACTGTCCACCCCTAGGTCCACCCTTACTACTTCTATAGGGAATAAGAGGTTAAGCAGCAGCCAGGTGCTGATGATCAAATAGACTTGACTCATCAGCACCTTTCAGGACCTCTATAAAAGCAGAAATGCTAGCAGTTTGCTGGTCTGGAGCCTTCATGTGTGCATTAACAACATGTCCCAATCGTCCCATGAGTGGATGTCCCAGCAAATTCACCCCAAGGTCAGACAATGCAATTTTCAGAGAAACAAAACCCTAAAAGCTACATCTAAGACTTTACTGGCCTCAGTTAGCATGTTAAATGTTAAAGTTCAAGACAGCATACTTAGACAAAGCCCCTCCCCTCTCCCTCTAAATAAAACAAACAAACAAAAAGAAAAACATGGCAGCACAGCTAGCTTCACAAAGTTGCATTAGAACAAACCACAAAACCTCTGTAACAATGTCCTTTGGACAGACAGGACAAAAGTGAAATGAGATGTTTGGCCAGAATGCACAGTGTCACTTTTGCTGAAAATGAAACACAGCATAGTGGCATAAATACCTTATGCCAGCTGTCTAGCACGGTGGTGGTGGCATGATGATTTGGGCTTGTTTTGCATCCACAGGATCTGGACACCTCACAGTTATTGCACTGATCATAAACTCATCTTTATACTAAATTATTATGCAGTCAAATGTGAGGCTATCTGTCTGACAGCAAAAATGGGTTGTGCAAAAGGATAATGATCTCAAAACACCAGATCATCAAACCTACAAAGGAATGTTTGAAAAAGGAAAGAACTGTTGCCATGGCCTTCAAAGGAAAAAAGTTTGGCAGAATCTTAAAGGAGCTGTTTGCAACCTAAATGTAAAGTAATAGTGGGCAACTATGTGAGAGACAAAAAATGATTACTTTAAGTTATCTAAGGAGCTTGGAAAGAAAAGAGACTTAACTTCTTGAAGTTTCTTGACAACGTTTCACCTTTCATCCAAGAAGCTTCTTCAGTTCCTCCTTCTAATGGAGCTTCTATGGGTCCTGAATAATATGGTGTACCTAGCTTTTTATAGGATTGTAAAATATCTAGTGAAATTTGTGTTTCACATGTAAATGTGTAACACAATGAACAAAGCTATATTATATTGTTTAGAGTGTTTAAATTAATTAAATGACGAATTACATGCAATGTGGCAGATACACATCATCAGCTATATTTTCCCTTTAATTTCATATAAACTCAGGACCGGATAAAACCAGATATTTTTCCCCGTAACTAGGACAACAGAAGAAAAGCACCACTAGCAGGACTGTTCTCCTTTTACATGTTGTAAACACTGTGAGGAAAGAGGGCACACAAAATATTTGCAGCTGTGTGGTCCATATTTGGGATTTGTTTTCAACACCCTAGCAAAGTCAATCTTTTTGAATGCATATTTGTGGTCTGGACTAACGGCACTCAAAATAATCACAATGTAGTATAATGTTATGTTTTACAAAAACTGACATTTTCAAATTTTAGGGAGGAAAAAATACATAATCACAACAAGTCTTACTTTTTGAAATATACTAACAATCTCCTTGTGTTGTAAAAAATAAAAGCACTTATGAGTAAACAAAAGTTAACACTCACAGAGGTCTGGGTTTCAGATGTGCCAGCGAGCTGCTGGACTTTAAAGACTAAAAATATCCTGGAGAGGAAGCAGAGTGTCCATCCTATTCGTCTGTGTGTGTGTATTAAAGCCTAAATGTGATATTACACTTCCTTTCTGCAACCAAGACTTGCTGCAGTGTTTAAAAATATTCAACACAGACATACTTCTGGTACTTCAGTCTTTGCAAGCATGGGCTCATGCAGTCTGGTTGTTTACTGAGCAGATCAACATTCAAATCATATCATCAGTTCATTTTTTATTACGTTAAGTTAACTTAACTTAAGTTAAGTTACTAATGTAGTCAGTGACAGCACAATGACTGGCAAAGCAGCACAATGTTCCACACTGCTACTAATGGGCTTTTCCAAGAATTTTTACTTTAAAGTCGTAGCTTTACAAAGGCTGCACTGGAGCAACGGCAAAAAAAAAAAAGAAAGAAAAGAAAGAAAAGAAAGTAAGAATAAAAGTTACTTTTAAAAAATCTAACTGTATTCACAGTCTCTTTGTAATGTTGTGCATTGTACTGGGAGACATACACCCCAAAAAATAACAAGATGATGATGGGAGAGGGTGGGGGAGTGTGACAGCGTGGGAAAAATGTGGTTTAAGAAAACTGCTTTCTTCCAATTCTTTCAGGATGATGTCAAGTTGCAGGAACTTCAAAACAAAGCACAAAGCTTTCAAAGTTACACACCACACCCGCAAACAGCTTGTTTTCTGCACCTGAGGTAAGGTGTGAGTCGGGGTTGAAGTGGTTGAAATGTTAAGACTGCATTGCAGGAGGCAGAGAGCTGGTGTTGTAAGCCACCACCTCTGTTCCATGATGAACTCACTTCTTGCCTCGGGTGACCTCAGTAGGTCACATGATAGGCTGGGGAAAGGTAAAATGTCAAAATCGCTAGCGATTTTTCCAGTCAGGCTACTAAAATCTATCTCAGCCCTGCCCGTCGGGCTATCATAGGAAGGAAAAATATGTCAGTGCTTTTGCATTCTTTCGCAAACGTAGCTGGGCAATTATGGCATTGGCATCGATGAGCCTCTTTCAATATGTCACGTATTGAAATCGCGTTTGAATTTGTGCTTGTTTTTTGCTTTCACTTTCATTTTACAATAGCACAAACTGTGTATAAAGAGCAGCAGTACTGATTGGTGAGTGACGATTAATGGAGGTGAAATGGAGGGCAATGCACAGGAAGAGAAAGCTGATGAAGGAGATGCTATGCCCTCAACGTCGAGTGCCATTTTCTCATCTGTGACTTCAGTGGAAATTTCAGATTGAGGATCTGACACAGACTGATTCATGTTCTACAAAGTTCTTACAAGTTCACAGAAACTTCTGTTCAATTAGAACCAAATATTTGAGTTGATGATTCTAATTTTTATACAGTTGTTGTAATTTGTGTATTAACAATTTTGTTTTTTGATTGATGTTTTGTTTCATTTATTTAAAAATTATCTTATTTTTTATTTGGGCTACTTAAATTTATTTTGGGCTACCAAAATCTGAAGAATGCCTGCCCAAAGGGCTACCAGGAATTTTGAAATTTCTGGTAGTATATGATTGTGAATGAACTTTGAGGGATGTTTTGTATGTGTTTTGATGTAAACTCCCATGTATTTTGTCAATAAAAGGCATTAAAAAAAAAAAAAAGAAAGGAGAAAAAAAAGGTCTCACAGCCGTTTCAACCTCATGCCATGCTCCAGATACCTCGGAACTTGGGAGTGTCATTAAGGCTGGGTATCGATTTCGATTTCTATACTCGATTCGATTCCGATCCACAAGGTTTTATTCGATTTTGACTCAGACAGTCAGAAATATTATAATTCTGATCATTTATGAGTACATATCCATATTTTTATATCTGTGTATAACAACAAAGATGACACTTGTGAGACTTCATCAGAGGTGCAAGCATCACAGCAGATGCCTTTGTGTTAAAATAACTGAGGATAAAACACAGAAAAACATGAAGGAAATTTTTCTTCCCTGGCTTTTTATAGCAGATAACCTGAAAATATTTTGCAGTAGATCAAAAACTGAAGAAAACCATGACTCAACATATGAACATTACCTGATGCTGCTGACGTGAAGCAGAGCAAAGTTACAGAGGTTTAATTAGAGACACAGCTAAGTGTTTTGAATAATTTAAAAAAGTTTATATTTCTTCGGTATTGAACAGCAGAAATGAGGCTTTCTTGTTAGAGGTCATTTTAAAAAAACAAACAAAAGAAAAACAACGACTGACAGCACCTTCGTCCATGTGACGACTCATATGACAGAGGGTAGGGTTGTGCCATATGACGAAAATCTCATCTCCCGATATAAAACATTTATCGTCCTGACAACGATATAAATCACAAAAATGTAATATTTTCTGTAAATTCTGTTAATCTCAGGCAACTCAACTTGCGTGAAGTTTTTACAGCTGGGCGTCCTTTACCTGCATTCGAGTGTTTTAACCGATGCATGACACTATACGTTTTTAGTAGGGGTGCAACGATACACAAAATTCACGGTTCGGTTCGATACTTTGGTGTCACGGTTCGATATTTTTTCGATACAAAAAAATGTTCATGCCTTTTTAATTTGTCATTTATTAAAATTATAAATATATATTTGAACTCAAAAGTACAGTTTTTAAATTTAATGTTGCTGAAACAACAACAACAACAAAAAGTGATTTCTCGATCAGATAGATCGAGAAATCACTCATCTTTGGAAAAGAGAGTTTATTACAGAGAAATGTCTCTTTCCAAAATAAAAGCTGTACTATCTGCTTCTTCTGGGTTATATTCTCAGCAGAATATTAAACATATCAGGTCCCCATAAGGAGAATCCTGTGCTAACGGCTGTCTAAATGACTCGGGTAAAGTTTGTAGCATGCGTGCTTGTTGTTTTTGTCTGCTTCCACTTGTCTTTGCACTAGGATGATGTCGGCGTAAATGTGCAGTCGTTGTGTTCCCACTAGTGCTGTCAGCGTTAATCTCGTTAAAATGACGTTAACGCCATAACGTGGCAAATCTCCATTAGTGAGTTACCGTGGCTCGCGCCGTGCGTGGGGCTGGACGGCGTCAACACGTTAACGAGCTAACTGGGCTAACGCACTAGTTCCCACCAATGTAATTGAGCATTGCGTGGCACATCCGACATACTGGTTTACTTTTGTCCATCAGGGTCATACTTCACATGAAAACCAAAATAGTTCCAAACGCCAGATCTGAATGAGGGTGGGGGAGTTTCAATTTCAGGTAGCGTTGAGGCAGTTGCCATGTTGCAACGAGCTTAGCTTCTGTCTTGCTAGCTTGCGCTGCGCTCAGTGGATCTGCGCTCGACAGTGCAGCCTAGGCGGAGTAGTCGAACGCAGATCCACTGAGCGCTCAACACAGACAGCATCGTCAGAAGAAAAGTTGATAAAATAAATTACAAATTTTGTACCGAACCGAAAGCACTGTATCAAACGGTTCAATATCGATACGAGTATCGTTGCACCCCTAGTTTTTAGACATACGTTGTAACGGCCACCATTTGAGTCTAAGGTTTATTTTTTAGCACCTGACGGCTCTTTTTTTCCTTCTCATTTGTAAACTCTTGCATACTCTTTAACGTGATTCAGTTTTTTTTTGAAAAGTCTCAACAGGATCTTAAGCTTAAACAAACAAGCGGACGTAAAAACAGTCGCTTGTCCGTCCGTAGTGTGGTTATATTAAATATAAGAGAAAGAGAGAAGTTTAAGAGATTAATATAGCCACTACAGTGACCATCAAAACGATGAAAAAATATTGCTGTAAACAGTTTATTTTACGACACCACAAAACAAACGATAGCGTAACAGGAAATGATAGACGTTTTTATATCGTCATCCAATATATATCGTCATATTAAACCGCCCTAACAGCGGTCATATGAGTCAATGGCCCGCAGGAACATATCCAAAGGGGACAATCAACCATTAGTATTGAAATACCTGGGACACCAATTTGTTTTTGTAGCTGAAGAAGCCTCTTGGATGACAGGGGAAACTTCTTTACAAACCTAAAGATGTCCAGTCACCTCCTTGTGTTCAAGCTTTCAAGGCTACCATGACCTAGAAGACTGAGAACCTGCTAGTTTATTTGACTGACACCTCTTCTCCTACCCTGCACAAACCAAACCAGGGGAGAGAGGTGGGAACTAGAGTGTCTTCAAAAAAATACAACAAACACTTAACCTTTGAGATGTAGAGTCACAAAACATTTCAGGCCGCCTTCACTTGCAGAGTGTGACAGATATGATACAATGAAGAGAGTGGCGAAACCTTGACCTTTAAAGGCAGAGAACAGCACAGTTTGTGAAGATCAACATAAGCCGAGTGTATCAAAGGTTTACAGTTAACTAACAGTTCACTGAACATCAGCTGTGTGAGACACTTGGCAAAATGATCACCCTGCAGCATTGTTGGCACATCACACAAACACGGACACACACCTGCATTGACCCCAGGCAGCAGTACAACAGCTCAGATGGGCCGAACACTGAAAGCGCTACCACCCAAAGCTGACACACAATAGCAGAGTCTGCCCACATTAAAGGACAATAACACTGCTTTATTTATGCTCTGTCACTCTCATTCAGTCTGATGCTGTGTTCAGAGTGCGGAGCCTCAAATCTGACAGGAGCCACACGCACTCACAGGTCCTTCTGTCTTTGTGAGGACACTGATATAATGCGTTACCTACGGCTTCTCTTTAGTTGTCACAACTAATTACAACACCCTAACCCATAAGGACAAGGTTATGGTCTCTCAGAACTAGTTTTCCCACGTATTGTGCAAGACGCACAGAACTGTACAACTGTGCATTCGTTTTTTCTCTTTTTTTGTCAAATTCTCATGAGGGTAGAAGAAGCAGAATAAAAAGACAAAATCAAACTGATCTCAAACCATGTACATCTGTCAAATGGCTTCACCCACAATGACAAACAGTAAGAAAGAAATGCACAATGTCTTACTCCTTACCTTCCCACAGCATTAAGTGCATCTGAATATCATATAACGATGTTGCTCTGACCAGCAGAGGCACTACTGAGTATAAACAGCACGCTCCTGCTGTGGCGCCCTCTTTGCCAATATAAAGAATTCTGGATGTAATTTTTACATAACTTAAAACACTATACACTGTATATTTATTGTATTTTAGCATATGAGAGAAAAGGAACCACTGTATCAGGAACCTTTTAGAAATCAAAGCATGCAGCTCAACAGTTGTGATGCAGCATCAGTGAGTGTAAAACGCCATCTGTCTGAAGAAAGTATTTAAAATATGCTAAAATTATGCAGCATCACATTATTCTACTGCATTTATGCAAAAACACAGAGTGTTGTTTAATACCTAGTTAATGGGTTTGATGTTCATAAAACAGAGGTTTCACTCCCTCAGTCCCTGCTGCAGAAAATGTTCCCATATCGTAAAACAGCAGTGACACCAAGTGTGTCGATGTGTGTACCTGAGGTTTAAGGAGGTGAGCGACTGCAGGCTGATGATGCTGTCTGGGATGGACCTGATGCAGTTGTGGTACAAGTTTAGTGTTTCCAAGGCAACCAGATGGCATACCTCTGAGGGGACGTCGGTTAGTCGGTTTTTTGACAGGTCTGCAATGGAAACCAAGAAAAACAACGTTTAGAACAATTAAAGGGCACATTGTAATAATAAAAGATGCAAAGGTAGCAATTTGAGTAGTAGTTGAATGAAATATTAAACATTTTAAAAAACAAAAACAAACTTTGACATCTGGTGTGTTAATTGTAATAAAAATCAAAAATAAGTTGAAAGACAGGTAGCACCACAGACTCATATAAAGGTCTGAAAATGAATCCAATGTGTCCTTTTTCTTATGTAAAAATCAGAGGAGTGGCTCTTTAAACGGTCTGACTGGATGGAAGTCTGAGAAAACAGTTTACCTCCTCCATAAACTTAGTAGGCATAGCCCAAGTTGCTAGTTTGAATTGGTTTTCAGTTCGGCCCTGAGTACAATAGATGGTGATGCCATGTTTTAAGACATGGCATGCATACAGTGGGGCAAAAAAGTATTTAGTCAGCCACCGATTGTGCAAGTTCCCCCACCTAAAATGATGACAGAGGTCAGTAATTTGCACCAGAGGTACACTTCAACTGTGAGAGACAGAATGTGAAAAAAAAAATCCATGAATCCACATGGTAGGATTTGTAAAGAATTTATTCGTAAATCAGGGTGGAAAATAAGTATTTGGTCAATAACAAAAATACAACTCAATACTGTGTAACATAACCTTTGTTGGCAATAACAGAGGTCAAACATTTACTATAGGTCTTTACCAGGTTTGCACACACAGTAGCTGGTATTTTGGCCCATTCCTCCATGCAGATCTTCTCGAGAGCAGTGATGTTTTGGGGCTGTCGCCGAGCAACACGGACTTTCAACTCCCGCCACAGATTTTCTATGGGGTTGAGGTCTGGAGACTGGCTAGGCCACTCCAGGACTTTCAAATGCTTCTTACGGAGCCACTCCTTTGTTGCCCGGGCGGTGTGTTTTGGATCATTGTCATGTTGGAAGACCCAGCCTCGTTTCATCTTCAAAGTTCTCACTGATGGAAGGAGGTTTTGGCTCAAAATCTCACGATACATGGCCCCATTCATTCTGTCCTTAACACGGATCAGTCGTCCTGTCCCCTTGGCAGAAAAACAGCCCCATAGCATGATGTTTCCACCCCCATGCTTCACAGTAGGTATGGTGTTCTTGGGATGCAACTCAGTATTCTTCTTCCTCCAAACACGACGAGTTGAGTTTATACCAAAAAGTTCTACTTTGGTTTCATCTGACCACATGACACTCTCCCAATCCTCTGCTGTATCATCCATGTGCTCTCTGGCAAACTTCAGACGGGCCTGGACATGCACTGGCTTCAGCAGCGGAACACGTCTGGCACTGCGGGATTTGATTCCCTGCCGTTGTAGTGTGTTACTGATGGTGACCTTTGTTACTTTGGTCCCAGCTCTCTGCAGGTCATTCACCAGGTCCCCCCATGTGGTTCTCGGATCTTTGCTCACCGTTCTCATGATCATTTTGACCCCACGGGATGAGATCTTGCGTGGAGCCCCAGATCGAGGGAGATTATCAGTGGTCTTGTATGTCTTCCATTTTCTGATGATTGCTCCCACAGTTGATTTTTTCACACCAAGCTGCTTGCCTATTGTAGATTCACTCTTCCCAGTCTGGTGCAGGTCTACAATACTTTCCCTGGTGTCCTTCGAAAGCTCTTTGGTCTTGGCCATGGCGGAGTTTGGAGTCTGACTGTTTGAGGCTGTGGACAGGTGTCTTTTATACAGATGATGAGTTCAAACAGGTGCCATTCATACAGGTAACGAGTGGGGGACAGAAAAGCTTCTTACAGAAGACGTTACAGGTCTGTGAGAGCCAGAGATTTTCCTTGTTTGAGGTGACCAAATACTTATTTTCCACCCTGATTTACGAATAAATTCTTTACAAATCCTACCATGTGAATTCATGGATTTTTTTTTTCACATTCTGTCTCTCACAGTTGAAGTGTACCTCTGGTGCAAATTACTGACCTCTGTCATCATTTTAAGTGGGGGAACTTGCACAATCGGTGGCTGACTAAATACTTTTTTGCCCCACTGTAGTGACTTGAGGTTCTTAGTCAGTTCCTCCCTAAATTTGTTGTGTAGTTTCAAAGGGCCAAGACTGCGACAGCCCAAACAGTCCACAAATCAATGGGTGACCTCATAATGCCTCCATCAATTTTTTTTATACACTGTAGTTTTCATTAAAAATATGGTAACCTGATTTAACATATACATAACTCATACAGTCCTCAATTTTGATTAAATACAGTGACTTATTTGATGACAGAAGGATAACCCGGGCTGTGTTTTATTTTCTGTTGGTGTTAAAGTCTAGGTAAAACATTGCTCATAAGGTAATTAAATATATTTCAGTACGATATAAAACTTTGTAATCACTCTCGTCGGAGCTGGACCTACAACAATTTGCTGTAATGCACTATACACCTATTTGCACACCCAACAATAACACATGCATTAAGATTTCTCGCTCCGTTTATTGTACAACATGCAGATTTTGGACTAAATTCTCTCTTTCCTTGTAACATGGAGCACCACAGACACGCCAGCAGAGGACCGTGACTCTGAGGTACGACTGACGTCAGACTCAAGGAACTCAGCATTTGACATGAGGACTCAGGTCAGCTGCTCAAGCCAGGACTGTTGACATCACTTCCTGCCGTAACTCAGCAACAATAATATCAACTTCAGTTATCAGCAACCCAGTAAGGCCAAGAAATGTCAGTGCAATTATTCCACATTGTTCTGCCGAGGCTGAACTCTGAGCCTCTTGAAAAACACATTTTGTTTTGTTAATGGTGCAAGAACAGCACAAGAGTTCATTTCCTCTGGTGGACACAATCGGGGAAAAGTCATGTTGTACTTTTGTATTCAGTATTTATAGTCACGGTTTTCAATTAATATCCAGCAAGACTATGAGCAGAGACCTCGTTGCTATTTTTTTTGTTATACTAATGTTTCAGAGTTATGGAACAAGAGAGGTACTGCCTAACAACCAGGAGTAATCCGGAATTCTTTTATTTGATATTAAACAGGCCAAAGCAACAAATCATCTCACAGCAGTTGTGTTTTTTATTTGTAGAGGGAGCTGAACTGGTTGCAGAAAGTGTCACATTACATATAATATAGCTAATATAGCAATTAGCTTCTGCCAATGCCATGCTAATGTTGCTAAGATGGTGTGGGCCATTTTTCAACCAGTGACAGCTGGGATAGGCTCCACCTCCTCCAAGCCTAAGCTGGAAGACCAGGTAAGAAATATGCAGAAAAATGCAGTAACAAAACCATGACCTTCACACAAATTCTGTCCCTTGACTTAACTATGATGACACACAGGAACAGATATATATATTTTTCCATCATAAAAATGTCTACAAAAATAAATGACAATGAAAATAGGGCACTTTTACTGAATGTGCTTTGTAAGCTGGTGAATAGTACAAACACCAAACTGTACAAACAGCTCCTCTGAGGCACAAGTGTAGCAGGCTTTCATCAATTTAAAAAACAAAGAGAAAAAAAGAAAATCACATCTGCATCTGGGCATCAGCCACACGTAGAACGCATTGCATCATGGATCACACATTAACAGGAAGTGCTATTTAAAACACTGAACGAGAAACAAAGAGCCCGCCGGTCCTGCTTTCATCCGGCGAGCAAACGGCAGCAAGCTGACTCAACTCACAACAACACAAAGCTATTACTGGCAGGGCGTATGTGTGAGTGTGAGCGTAAGGTGCGTTCAACACCGTTAATGCTCTTATTAATCTCCAAAACAACACTGTGGAAACTGTAATGCGTTCAAAGCAGCAGTGACCTACTATAAACCACGAGGCACACAGGGACAGATTAAGGACATGTCGATCCTACAGACACACATCTGTCAAGATACATTGGCCTGTATCTATATGTGAGGCCATGTAAGGTGACACAAGTGATGATGCAGGCCTCAGGACATTTAGTCCATGACATACATAGATCTTCTTTTCACTCATATCAGCAATACCAGCGCTCAGGCCTGACTGAGTGTTTACACAGACGCACCTGTGACCGTTTCTGAAGTTTCGTGTTTTGTTGATGGCACCTGTTAAAATCCTACACTTGGATGGATGGACGTGGCACTATGGCAACAACATATTTTAGGGATGCAGCGAATTGTTGTTTGGATTGGACATCTGTGCAATATTGAGTGAAAAGGCAGGATCCAGTATCACTGACAATGGGCTTATTTCTGGGGATGATCCATCCAGTTCATTCAATTGACTTTACAAAGTTCATGACTGATATTTAAGGAGCCACTGTGTGACTGAGGGTGATGAGAGTTTTTCTACTGTAGATACCCTTTTTAAGAAAAGAAAAGAAAGCAAATAAGTTTCAAACTTCAGCTGCAGTTATTACTTGCGTTTTGATGTAAGAAGAAAGAAAATGTTAAACATGGTAACTCAGGTATGATGTGAACGTAGCTTGAGGCTACAACTAAACCAGTAAGGGCGTAAAGGCGAAACCTGCTGTTTAAATGTAGTCCTTTTCAGCCATACATCTTTTTTTAAGCCCTCTGACATCAATTTTCCCACACTTTTGTATGTTGCATTTTATTCAAGGTTTAATGCCTAATGAACCATTTTAAACAATCTCCATCCCGAGGCCCTGATGCTGCTAAACAATAACAAGGTACTCCCAGTCAACTGCAAATTTAAGCTCTGGATTAGTTTCACAAGAACCCATTACAGAGCCATTAGATAGTTAATCCTGTTTATGGGGGTATTCCTAAAAGCTACAAGTCTTCATGCTGTAAATACAAAACGCACACACACACGCACACACGCCACACCCTGAAAAGCAGGCGTGGGGCTTCCTGTGTTAATAACAACACTCTCCCTCTCATATGAAAAAGGAAATGACCTATTGCTGCCACTGTGTGACCTCTGACTTAAGAAGAAGAAAGAGAAGAAGCCTGCTGCAGGAACACAATGACTTTACTTCGCCTAAACCTGATTCAGCATCTTTTTAAGATGTGAAACAACACGTGTATTTTTCTCCCATTCACTGTCAATCCAACTCAGACATCTAGGACAACGTGCGGGATTATGAACATTGCAATTAGATGAAATTCAACTGTGAAAACTGATACTTTATCTCTTGAGCTTCCTTGTTTATACCCCACAATTTGTTAGAGCCAGACTTCACCTACACTGCTGCTGGTGTGAGGAGGGAAACCACTGATTAATGAATGAATGTGTATAAACCAGTCAGCGATACCAGGAGACTAATCATTTACTGGGCAACTGTTTGCAACAGATTCAAGATCAGGTTCAACAAGGTGCTGGAAAAATCTTCAGAGATTTCACATAGTTACTGTAGATCCCGTTGGCTGCACATCCACAATGCACCATGCTCTACTGGACTGAGATCTGGTGACTGTGGAGGCGATTTACACACAGTGAACTTATTGTCAGGTTCAAGAAACCAGTTTGAGGTGATTTGAGCCTTGTGGCATGCTGTGTTATCCCCGCTGGAGTCTCTGTAAACCCTAGAGATGGCTGTGCAGGAAAATCACAGTTAGTTTCTGAAATACTCTGACACCAGCAAAGATGCCAGATTAAAAGTCACTTAGCCCGTCTTCTCCACTTAGTTTGACATTCAGCAAGTCGTCTTGTCTTTGCTCGAGTCTACAAGCCTAAATACATTGAGTTGCTGCCATTGACTGAAATTGGTGATTGGCTGATTTGGCATCTGCGTTAACGAACAGTAAACCAGGTGTACCTAATGAACTCTAGTCCACTAAAGTTAACGTAACAGTTACACCTTTTTTTCCCTTAAAAAGAAAAAAAAACTTTGAAATACAAAACTGATCCTTCACAATAAAAAAATAATTCAACAACAACTGTGGGATAAAGACAGCACAGAGATAATAAAGAAGGCGGGTTTCGTATTTTTTTTTTTTAACAAAATGTTTCCTGTGCAGATGTTTCCTATTAAAAGCCTTTTAATCCATCTGAAGGAAGTTTTATTGACTTGCGTCAGCACAGTAGACTGGACATAACTGCAGCAGCGTTGTGAGTGTTACATTAATGTGCAGTCTTTGAGGATACAATTTCATGTAATTCAGTTTTACTGAGTCAAGACACATCAGAGCAGTGACAGTGATTTAGTACGGTCAACACAATACTGTGAAGACATTACATATGCTTGCTGGGGATTTTGATTTTGGCATAAAAGACGTGAAAAATTAAATGAAAACATGAAAAAAAGGGTTCTAATAAGATGTTAAGGACACCATGTGACTATGCCTGGGCAATATGGAAAAAAAACACCCACCTTACCATGATAACTTGTTTTGTATCAGTAATATCAATATGTATGACCATATAAATCACTATATCTGTTAGGCTTAACAGTTCCTTTTTACTCTTCATTTAAGATATCTGGGTAATTTGTAATTTAAATATTTATGTTCTGTCTGAAGTTGAACATAATAAATGTACCATAGACCATTACACAGCTGTGCTTTAATCAAATAACATAAATATATGTAACAAAATACAAAAACTAAAGTTTTGAGGACACAATCCTACAAATATAAAAAGAAATAAAAAACAAAACATTCTGCATATATCCTCAGTACAAATTCAAGAAATGTGGTCTGGTTACGCTCCAAGGCAATAAGTACATGAATGAATAAGGCACAGTGCTTTACTGTGTCAGTGAAGTGGGCAGTGAGGCTTGCACATGGATCAGATGTGCGATTTGACCACCAATCTGAGGTGGTAGTGAAATGGCTCTACACTCTGTCTGGTGTCTCTCTAAAAGAAGCATATGTGCAGGGAGCAGGTAACGACATTCAGTAACTTTCCTCGGCTGCTTAAATCCAACATTTTCGACTTTGCTTTCTGCCATCGTGTCTTTCACAATAAGGCAGTCTGCAGCACTTGTGATATCACAGTATCTGTTGTAAGGCATATGTAACATCAGAACAGTTTTAATGCATCTCGCTGTTGTTTCTCTAGATCTCTCAATACCAACTTGGATGACAGTCTAACACACCACTTCAAAACCTCCACATGAGCTGAGATACAAATCGAGCTAGAGCTCTTAATTTGTCAGACATCTCTACCTGGCAAACCAATGTCAGAAGTCAACAAGTATAACCCCAAAATTTGATGACAGCTTCTACAGTTTAATATGTTTTAAGCTCTTTCCGTGTTCTTCATTAGGAACACGTGTGCACTCACGTAGTGTTTCAGCTTCACACTGCATTTTAAGACAGAACAAGTGTAAGGGCATTTTTAGTTCTTACCAAGCATGCACTGATACTTTGTGCTCTGCTCAGAGTAATCCAATTTCCCCAATTACATAAACTGTTTGAGTTAATATGAGGGTCATGAGGCAGCCTGCAGGCTAACAGAAAACTGAACCCTTTTTTTGTCTATTTTTTGACAAAGCTGAGACACGATTTTCCTTCCATTACGTCTGAGAAACTAAATCAAACAACATAAAATACAAACAACAACAACAACAACTATTAAAAAGACAGGCTGACACAATCTGTGAGAAATATATAAAGCTAGCTAAACTATTTGAAAGACATTAGAGATAAAGAGCAGTAAGTGTGTTAGTGACGTGAACTGTGAGAGCCCGGCTTGTCATACAAAGACTTGTACTATACAGACACTGCAGCCACTGCAAGAATGTGGAGGCTGAGCAGCTGAGACACGAGAATGTTTTCTTGCCCACTGATTAACACAGAGCTCTGTCATCTAACAATAATACAGTGCGACAACAAAGAGGGAGGGAGAAGTGGCGGGGGTGAGGAAGAAAGGACGAAGGAAGGAAGGAAGGAAGGGAGACTGAGGAAATAAAAGAAGATCTAAAGAATGACCATGTTCACATCTGTTTAAGTTTAGCTACTTTTAAATTCATTAGCCTGCTTATTTACCCACCACATAGAGCAGAGCATTAACTAATGTGACCAAAGGGACACCAAATAGTTGTGCTACTCAGCAATTACATGTAGTATATTTACTTAAATTCTCAAGGAAGCAGACTACTAAGTTTGCAAAAAATCTGACTGAAATCATCCAAAAACAAAAACAGAGCATGTTATCTGCCGAAGCATGCATCCAACCGTAAGCATAGCTACAATAATACCATTATTACTGCCTGGTTGCAACATAAGCTACTCTGGAGTTATTATCCACTGTAAAGTGTTTCAGTTTAGCCATCATTATACGCCGGTTCCGTAGACATCCCCATAACCCCAACTTGTTGTAGCGTAATACATACTCTGTATAAATCAGTATTGTGCCCCTACTTTCAACCACGCCATGTAATGTTATGCTGTCACTATGCTTTGTTCTTGATTAATGCTTCTGCTTTTTAAAATGCATATACCAAAAGTAAATAGTCACGTATCTGGTTATTGTTTTGCCTGTCATTCATGAACCAAACTGGTCACCGGAGTTTACAGACTATCCGCGGCTAACCACTTTAGCTAAACAATTTCCTGCAGTGACACTAAAATAAATATTCACTTCAGCAGCACGAAACCGACAAGACAGATCACAAACACAAGACTATCATTCTACAAGCAGTATTCTGCAAGGCATTACATTTGCCATACTGTATTTTTCTTTTATTTTTAACTATCCTTTTGAATCCAGGAGGACTGAGGGATAGCTATTTCTTGCTTGTGAATTGCATGTCTAACTTGCATGCAAGTTAAGGCTATCATTAAAAACAATTGCTTTATAGTTTTAAAATTAGGTTTTGAACACAAAAAGATCACAGTTCTAGTGTTAAAGTAGTGGACGTAGTTTGCTGTTGTCTACCTCCTGCATGAGTCCAGTTTTTTAAAATTTTGGTTGAAGACTTATAGCTATTTACATGAGTATGCATTGTATCTTAAGAGACTGAATTTTCAGGAAATAAGGTGATGAACATCATCGTAATTTTCTTAACTGTCACTATTTTTCTGGCCAGTGCAGATAAGAAAGATGTTTTGCCTGTGAGCTACCATTCTTGTCAGAGATTTGCTGCATTTGTATTGGCTGAGAGTGCATGAATATGTTTCTCATATTACCAAAGACTGCTGGCTCCTGACGGTTTAACTCTGAATTCTGCAGAGTCAGGCTGCGCCTGTCTGAAGACCTCGAATGTAAAAATGTTCTCTGAGCATGTGATGCAGCTGCATCCTTTGGTTGGACAGGAACTCCTCCCTGTAGTACAGTAATGACAGGCTTTACACCACACACACAAATGTGCAGGCAGGCACACACAAACGCAACAGACTAGTATAGAGCAACACTTTTAAACCAGATACATAGTGCGGCGTTAGAACAAAAGGTGTAGAGTTCAAAACTAGAACCAACACATTTGCCGAAAACAACACAGAAAAGGAGAGCGAGAGAGAGAGAGAGAGAGAGAGCGAGAGAGAGCGAGAGCGAGGACAGAAAATGTCATGAGAAAAAACAGAATAATAACGAGGGGAGATGAGTCAGGGATTATACAGCTGAGCAAAAGCTAGAGTGAACACTGAAATAACTCTGTGGTTACTGCTATAACTGTTCACTCGTGTAAACTTTTACACACACAAGACATTTTCACACAGTTTCTAACAATTTGTGGTGATATGTAGATTGAAACATTTGAGGAAGTTGAATCTTCAGACAGAAATGACATTTCAATTCCCAGTCAACTATCAGTAATAAGGTCACTTCAGTTGTCAAGTGTTTTGTTACTGTCACATACCTCTTAAATTTGAATATACATAACAAAATACAATATTTCACATTTTGATGTTGTGTTTAAATAACGTTCAATTAAAGCTGCACTTGGAGGGTTGTTGTGGCTAGAGGTAGAAAATATTTTGCACTGAACTCTGAATGAGTGGTTGTTATTTCAAACTTACTTGATGATTTTATCCAGTAGTTCCATCCCACTTTCTATTTTTGTCAATTAGCAGTATACTGGAGCTGAACAGAGCTTGTAAAGTTCTGTGGAGTTATGTTTAACACAAGTGTAACAGCTGGAATGGACAGCAGCTGTAAGCATTCAGTTAGAACAATAATAATGCCGTGTTTGTTATCGTAAAGTAATAATGGGCCCATGAATTTTCCACGGACACATAACAGCAAAAAAAAAAAAAAAAGTACACAAACTTCAGAGAGCAGACACCAGTGGACTAGACCATGAAAGGACTCTGATGTGTAAGACTGGGTTTGAAGGTTCAGGTTAGAATCAGCTTTACGTTAATAAGAAGGTAGCTATGATGGATGAGGGTACAGTACGCAGCTGATGCATGATGTGAATGAGGGTCCTCAAAAAGGGAAGCACTTGGTTTGTAGGGAAGGAAGGGGAAGGGGTTTTTCTTGGCGGTTTTCTCATCACTTGCTGCCTACAAAGGAAACAGCCGGCTCTCAGACGGGTGGAGTAGCTCCAGGATGCTGAAGGTGCCACTGGGCGAAAAACTTGCTGCCTCAGACTGAGTTACTGCTGATGAGGACAATGATGAAAACCAGCTTTGTTATAGTAACTGCTGCTGCCAACTGCTGCAGCCCTGAAAAGATACTCAGACACCAACCAAAACACCAAGAAACGAATACACTGATATTTGATAACCACAAACCACCCTTTTGATTTTTGTTCCCACTGACTATTGGACAGTTCGTGAGGAAGACTGCCCTTCCCTATAGGAAGCAAATCATGTGAAAAATGTCTTCAATCACCAGCAACAGATTTCACCATTTTAGATATGTGGTCAATGTTGGAAGTTGCTACATCCATATACCGTGTATAGATGTAAGAACTATGACATCACTTCAGTTGTCACCATCTTGTTGTGTTGAAACTGGATGTAACACATTCCCACGCCTTAGTTATTTGTCGATCACAGAGAGGCTCATCCTAAACTATAGCTTTAGCCACCTTTTAGAATAAAGTGGAAATTATAAATTCAGTATGACTAAAAATGTGAACCTCTAACCAGCCTGTGTCCTGGTGGATACCAACAGTTCCGTTCATTTAGGCTAATAAGGCTAATGCAGTGTCTGTGGTGGTGTCTGTTCAGGTCGTAACAAATTCCAGAGTGGTTCAATTATGGTTTGAAGGTGATCCGAATACAATCAGACCCCAACTACCAGGTGTATATTGCAAGTTTAAGCAAAACTCCTTCTGGTAGCCAGGAATCCTTTGCATTCTTGGATGCAACAGCACAGTACAAGTTAGCAAGTCACTGTGAAATGAACGTAATATTCTCCAGTGGTCCAGAACACAGCACCTTTGTTGCTCCACCCCAGATACTTTAAACTGAAATGTGTGACTGCAAAACCATTCTTACTTGGTTTGTAGTGATGCATTTTGGTTCACTTAGATATCGCTTGGATTTTTCTGTCTCAAAAGAAACCAAACCACGGGAAAAAGCTACAAGTTTACAAATTCATCAACTGAATTGGACCAAAGTAAACGAACTATAGATATGAAAACACTAAGTTATAGCTAGCAGCAATGTGGTGACCAGAGACCACAGATAGTCAGTGACTAGATAGTGCAGCAACTTCCCTGACATATTAGCGACAAAAACTAGCCACTGAGAAGTTAACCTTTTTTCAGCTTCAAAGCAACCGAATCAAAGTTGAGAGTTCAGAATGCTGCTGATTGACATGAGACATAGCAAATACATCAGAGGGTTATCTAAGCAAGCAGAACCTAGAATGTGAACAAGCAACCACCCATCCATGACAAAGCCACACGCACGCAAAGAGCAAGTTTCTTCCTGTGTTGATGGCCCTTAAGGAAGCAATCTTAGCAATTCTTCATCTGCAACCCTGAAGCTAATAGAGTTACTGCTGCTGACAATCCCTCCCCTGCCTTTGCTTGACTCTTGAAATATCTGATGATGATTCCTAACAAAACTTTGAAGTTAAAAAAAAATATATATTCAGGAGTCCCTTGGGAAAACAGAAAAAAAAAAACGAAACCACATACTAAGAATGCGGTACAGGAAGCAGAAAAGAAGAAATGAAGAAACAAATAAAGAAAGACAAGAATGAAACACAGGAAATAGTAAAGTGGGAGGAAAAGACAAAATAAAAAGTGAAGGAAGTGGAATGACAGGAGCCGTGGTTGCCATGACAACAACTTTCTGCATGAATGCAGAGTCATATCTGTGCAAACATACATGTGTGTGATCCCGTACACATCAGCAGCTGCTGTAAGCGTGTGTGCTTGAGTGTGTGTGGTTAATGTGCATCTTGTGGCCAAAACATGCTTTTGTCTAAGCATTTCCAGTTCTAAACATAGATGCAGTGTGTATGTGTGTGTCCTCCCACAGGAATTCTGCATGACCTATTTCTCAACCCATGTCCATCTGCCGCAACCTCGCTCACACACATTCACAAAAACAGCCAGCAGTAAACATCACATTGGTTTTAAAAATGTCTATTTATGGCAGAAACACACACACACACACACACACACACACACACACCAGAACATTCCTCTCTCTTTAAATTTATTTAAAAATGATCTACAGTAACTTGGCAGTAAACAGTGGTGAGTGACTAAAAATCTAATATACTGGCATGTGGCTCACCGAGTTTGTAATCACACAACGATTTTCTCTTTAATATAAAATAAAATGTTTGAGTATTTTACTGTAATGCCTTGTTTTAAACTTAATTTTAAATGTAGGATGCATCAAAATATATAAAATATATTTAAAAAAAGGATAACACTGGTGTACACTGCTTCAGAGTCTGTGACCTTGACAGCTATAATTTGAAACAGTATAAATCTAACTGTAAATGAATACATAACTGTTGGTCAATGATTTCACAGAAGTAGAATGACCACAGGCCACAATGCGGTTGGAGTTTGGTGCTGCAGGAAACCTGAGGTGGCAAGATGGGGCTTAAGTTACTCTAAAGACAAAGAGATGGTGATGCATTCAAAAATTCAAAAATTTAGTCAAATCAGTGAAAGTTTTCAGGTTATTCCAACTTGAAACTTGTTTTGACTGCTTGACCACTTCAAAACTGACTTCTTCAGACCTGAGCCGCCGAGTTGTGAATGCACTGCTGAGAATTAATTAAAGCTGTAGATAATAACAGACTTTCCAACATGATTTGTGATAGTTGTTTCCATCTTTAAAGCCTTCAAGCACAGACAGACAATGCTTGGCACCCATATGTGCAAGCATACGTCTCGGTTAAATTTACATTGATGTGCTGTACAGATTGTTAGACTGGATCAGTAGAAGGGAATAGATTTCTGAGATTGACCATTTCACTATCAGTCCCCTGTTCTGAATTCCAACCAATCCAATCCATTTCCAAACTTCTCCTGATCTCCTGTTCAGAAAGGTCATTTTCAAGTGACTTACCTATGGCATAAAGTCCAAACAAGATGACGGCTGGATATGTTTATGCATAAGTTCCACAACCACAACTTCACTGACAGTTGTATGGATGAGGATAGGATAGTAAGCCTATGGCTCATGATGGCCCCACTTCATGTGCTGCAGCACACAAAAAATCAGCTTGTTTGATCTAATATCAGATTTTTGTACCTGTGAACTGAAGACTCCAGACCACTGTTTGTTCCTGCCGACTTTAAACCGTGGCTGTCCCACATATTTCTGACAGTGCCCGCTGGTGACGGTAAACACCTAAAGCAGTCGTGTGCTGTGACTTTACAGAAAGGCAAGCAGAGTTGATGCAAGCCCTGCTTGCCTTGCTTGTCCTAAGAGAGCTTCACTGAGCTAAAGTATGTAGACAACAGTCTGCAAATCTGTGTGCCGTCTCTGCATAGAACTGCGACTTTCCACTGCTGCTCATCTAGATAAATGGACTAACCTTACTGGTTCACAGAGTTTCTTTTTTGTCATTTTTCTTTTGTTTTTCACTTCTTTAATAGTGCGCTCAGAATTTGCACTTGTACTTTTACACCCTGCAACACAAATCACGTTCTCGCTGCTAAAATGATATGCATGCAAAAACACTGAAAAAGGAAAGACCGAGCAGTACCTACTGAAACAACAGGATGTAAACTTCCTGTTTGCATCCTTCAACATATTATGGAAGCTGCATTCATCTATGTAAATAGAAATCAAGGAAATAACAGCAATGGTGGTGCCAAAGTCCATAAATATTTCCTATTATGATGCCCAGGACACAAACATGCAGCACCAAATCAATGGAAGATTCACATATAAAATCATTGTTCCCTGCTGTCACTTCCCACCATTTTAAAAATTAACTGAGAAGTCCCCTTAAGGTTACAGTGAAAACAAATCTCCTGAAGAGTAATTTTGGCTTTTCAGCTGGATCCTCCTTAAGGGATTTGGTGACTGAGAGAATGTGTTCACGCATTAAAAAGAAAAAGGAAATGAGACTTTGTTTGAGGGTCCATGCCACTCCCCCTCCTGCCTGGTCACCCGTTCCCCTTGCTCCATTTGTCTCTGAATCTCTATGTTTTGTTCTCCAGAACAACTGAAACGACTGTTACATAACAGAGCCCAAGCAGTCCAAATGAACATCTACCCACATCAACTCTGAGAACAGTCATGTTCAGCGTGCAAAAGGGCTTACCAGCACATACACACAGGCAAGGGCTTAATTCCTTTTAAGGACAAAGCAGACCTAAAAACAACAATCTGTGTGTTTTATTTTTTTGTGCCATAATTCACTCATGCGACAGTGGGGGACAATGTTTCATCGTCCTGCTGCTTCGGCGCTTGCCGTCTCGCTTCTCTGCCTATCTGGAAGGAAAAGTAGGACCAGGGGAAAACACCCAAAGTCTGCTGCTTTATCATGTACGAACAAGCACACACACACACACACACACACACACACACACACACACACACACACACACACACACACACTGACCTAACTTGGGTCCACAGTATTACATAATTAAGTCCTTAGAAAAATAATATGACACAGTCCATGTTGTAATGTTAATAGTCGAGCAGTGAAGTGAAATGATTTGTGAATTAGCAACATTTACATGCAAGTTTGACCTTCTGTGTCCACTGTCAGTTCTGTAATATTACAGATTCTCTAGCGCACCAAATGGAGTCATTTAAAGTAAGTCTTTTTAACCACTGTGCCCTACTTACTGGGTGATGACACTTCCTGTTTAACTGTTGAGACCAAAGTACTACCTTTGGCATAGTCGGTTATCCTGAGTTCAGAATATACGATACTGTTTGTCTGATATCATCAGTGTCACATTAGTGTAAATAGAGGCCAAATCCTATGAATGCACCTATTCATATGCCCTCTATTGATACTGGCACACTAAATATAGTCAAATCAAAGGGGGGTGTAAAAGCAACGAAAACCAAATAAAACAACTGAAACATGACACCTCCCCTATTGATCAAATTATTGTTTAGATCGCTACTGGCCTATAATCTCACAATTGGTGCATTCCTAATAAACTCCTGCCGTGTTTTGACCGAGGGAGGGACATTGCAAGTTTGTCCCAACTGCAGCTTAGCAACAAAGAGAAGGAAAGTTTTATGTTACTATTAGGGCTGCCACAAACGATTATTTTGATAGTCGACTAGTCACCGATTATTTTTGCGATTAGTCGACTAATCAGATCGTGCATCCATTGGACGTAAAACCTACAGCTTATTGCACCAGCATGCATCTGCTCTTATATAACTATCATTAGCTTACAGCTTTAGTTGGTTAAGGTCTGTGCTAACTAAAAATAAAGACAAGATGATAGTTTATTAAATTTTAATGAAATCTGCAGATTGTTTTGGTGAAGTTTAATAAACTCCTTGCTATCTAAAATATAACAGGACACCGGAGTAAATTCTGGAGCATCTCACACTTCTGATAATCAGCTGTCTGCTTGATGTTTATTCAGCTGTGTAAAAACTATAACTTTAATCTCAGCCAAACCGATTTACTCAGGAACAAATAAAATACAAAAAAAAAGCCAAACAATAACATTTTTAAATTATCTAAGTGACTTATATATATTTAACCGGAGTAGCGAAAGACGGAGGTGGGTTTGAAAACGATTTGCCGGGAGTCCGGTGTTCTCATGGGCTCTAGTGAGCCTTGAATCCCGGCTAACTATCGAGCTAGTGGGTAACAGACGTCTCCGAAAACGTCGGAGCACTTTTGAAAATATGTGGTGTCTTGATAAACTGAGCAGATATTTGAGGTTTACACAGCTACATTCTCGCCTGAAAATATGTTAAACGTTTATTTTGTGACCCAGAAAGAATAATAAGAGTAATATTAAAACTAACTAGCTGCCGCCATTGTTGGAAACTGAGCTGGGCTGCACTATGAATTCTGGGACAGAGCTACTTCTTCTTCTTCGGGGTTTAACGGCAGCTGGCATCCTTGTACATGCAGTGCTGCCATCTTCTGTTTCAGTCCGTTATTACACTCTTAAGTCCCACTACTTATTCCTGCCTCTTTTGTGATCTTACAAATCTTCAAACGACGCGTCGAATATTAAATCAGTCGTCGGCGATTTTGATAGTCGACGTAGTCGTGACTAGTCGACTAATCGTGGCAGCCCTAGTTACTATGCTCACATTCAGTCATATCTATGCAAGTTCACATGTTAACACAAAGCCGAGGCAATATATACACTCCAAGACGCTAGCCTGTTTTAATCAGTATAGTTTGGACTAAGTACAACACCTCTTTTGCACAGACCAGTAGGAAAATGTACCGCCTCTGAGCTTTTGTGTGTGTGTGTGTGTGTGTGTGTGTGTGTGTGTGTGTGTGTGTGTGTGTGTGTGTGTGTGTGTGAGAGAAGCTGGGGGATCTGTCTGTCTGACCCAGTGACCAGCTGACAATCACAGATTAGTATTTAGATTTAGGGAGTTGGTGTGATTATTGTCAGGGCAGACAGGGGAGTAAAAGTGACAGTCAGTGATGATTACAAATACACTGTATGTGACTCTTTTTTTAAAATCCAAACCAATGCTGAAATTTCACTGATTTCAAGAAACAAACTGTCCAACAGTTGTCATTCATTGTGTATTATTATTTTTTCCTACCAAAGTTTCTCATTTGAAAGCCAAGATGTGCAAATTATTTTCATGGAGAAGCTTCAGACACAAAAACCCACTCAAATTTGTTTCAATAAGTCAAAAACAGACCCTACACTTAAAAAAAAATACATAGAACAGAATAAAAAAAACCCAGATAAACACTGAAAGTCTCGAACAATCAAAAAAAGAGAGGTTTTACTTGTTTTACAAAAAAGGGAGGAGAGAGATAGAAGCGGAGATTTTACAGTAAAGATGAACTCAGACAGTGTGAGAGATGGCGAGGGGAAAAAATGTTACCTTTAAAAATAGCGAGAAAAAAGGAACATGGAGGAAGAAGGGGAAGAGAGCTGGCAGGCAGGGACATTAACAGGATTAGTGAGGGGGAGTTTCCTCAAACTGGCAACCCACCAGGCACACTGTCAACACATATACATACACACGCACACTCACACTCATCATCATCATCAAATGCAACAACAAACCCCCCACTACTGACCCACATCTTTCTCTGCTGTCGGCATATCACTAAACTGTGAGGCCAAGTGTGTGTGTGTGTGTGTGTGTGTGTGTGTGTGTGTGTGTGTGTGTGTGTGGCCACTGGCAGGGCTGCAGGGGATGGCATGCTTACAAAACAGCACCCACTCCCACCAAAACCCTGGCACACTGACACACAGACATGATTCCTGGCATTGTAGAAATGTTAGGTTATGAAGCCTTCAAATTCAAAATACTACAACTGCAGGGAGCGTCCAGGGAGGGGCTCTGTCCCTCACAGAAAACTGATTTCCTTAGTTAGCATCATTAGCTTAATGATGCCGTTTTCAGCTTGGAAAAAGTGCTGCTTTTAGTTGGTACAGCATGTTAATTCTCCGGGGTACCCTTCATAACTCCTCCTTCAGACATTCAAAGCTTTCCTAAATAATTTAATTGCCCAGACACTGATTGGCTGGCACGCCACAAAAAACCCACCAACTCGACAATCCTGTCTGTCAAAGTCTGCACAGAGGCGAAAAAATGAAACACTCTCTTAGCATCAACCTCAAACGAGGAAAAGATGAAGCCCACAGACATTACAACAACAACACTAGTCAGAAATAAAGAATCATTAATATAACTCTAGCATCCACAAACATCACAAACGCCTCACCTACTGTAACACTTGGACAGGTGAGAGAGCCAAACAGTCAAGTTTATATCCAAGCAGACTTTACGTTATGTGACTTAATGCTACAAGCTCTTTATCAGACGGGATGTGGATTTATTTTATTTCATGCATGTGTGTGCGTATGTGTTTGAGCATATGTGAACGCTTATTTATGTATGCTGGGATGTGCTTCATGGTGAATTAGGATAAGCCTGAAGCAGAGGGGTATGGAAAGTGTGTGCGCTCATCACAGTGAACTGGTTATTGATATGGATGTGTGTGTATGTGTCTGGATGACAGTATGATGCCAAGAGGATTTAAGTGGGAGATAGAGAGAGGTGTGTGTGTGTTGGTTTTGGGGGTGAATCTGGCCTACATTTGGAGGGATGAGAGAGTTCCTCTTTATTTATTCAAAGCGTCTGTCAGGACAGACCAAAACTGTACATCTCTGATTTAGAAAGACACAAGGTGGTCTCATTTTGTTTTAAAGCTGGGATGCAATTTCATTTTTTTATTATGCAGTACACATTTTTAAAATTTCACGAAAATTTAATTGGATCACAATAGGTCACACTTCACTGAATGACTTTTTCAGGGTCCCTATCCCAACTGTCTTGGGGCGAGAGGCAGGGTACACCCTGGACAGGTTGCCAGTATGTCGCAGGGCTAACACATAGAGACAACCATTTGCACTCACATTCACACCTATATTAACCCTATCCCCACTAACTGCACGTCTTTTGACTGTGAGAAGAAGCCGGAGTACCCGAGAACATGCAAACTCCAAACAGGAAGACCCCGGCCTGATGGTGGAATTGAACTAAGGATCTTCTTGCTGTGAGGCAACAGTGCAATCCATTGTGCCACCACTCCACTGAATATGTTAATTTTCTTTTTATAAACTAGAGTGCTATATGGACTGTGGCACCATATAACAGACTACAAACTGCAGAAGGTGTCAGATCTACATGAACAAAAAGCAGAACTGCACTGGTGTCCAAATAATCGTCTGAAAGGGGACCACGCATGCTTCACCTCGTTTTCTCTCGTATACACTCTCTGGACGCTTCATACCAGGTTGCACCTTCATAACTGTCTTAATTCTTTGTGCCATGGATTCAACAAGGTGCTAGAGACATTAGTCCTCCCACATTCTGTTCCATATTGACATGACAGTATCACCGTTTCAGCAGATTTGTGAACCGCACATTAATGATGTAAATGGCCTGTAAATGGCCTGTATTTATATAGCGCTTTACTAGTCCCTAAGGACCCCAAAGCGCTTTACATATCCAGTCATCCACCCATTCACATACACATTCACACACTGTGAACATTAATGATGTGAATCTCTCATCTGCTTCAGCGTAGAGCGTTTTCAGAGATGATCTTCTGCATACTTTGGGTGTAACGAGTGGTCATTTGACTTATTGTTGTTTTCCTATCAGCTTGAACCAGTCTTTCCATTCCTCTTTAACCTCAGGGACAATTAACAGAACAATATTTAACATTTCTAAAAGCATTTTTTGCTCAGAGAACTGCTGCTCACTGGATATTTCGCTTCTTTTTTCTCTGTAAAGGTTTACTAGTGTAAATCCCAGCAGCTGCACCAATCATAACACATTCAAAAATCACTTAATTCACCTTTTTCTCCCTTTCTGCTGTTCTGTTTGAACTTCAGCAGGTCATCTTGACCATGTCTGCATGTCAAAATGAACTACGTTACCATCTGATTGGCTTATTAGGTATTTGCATTAACACTGAATTGAACAGGTGCACCTAACAAAGTAGTTCATGCGTGTATCTTTCTTCTTCTTTTGTCCCTGGTTGACGGTTGGCAGGGGGTGCCGTACGGTTTCCATCCCAGTCAACTATGCACTTCCAGGCCTTGCAATCTCTGGACTTGACCTTTGCTTGCTTGAGGGTTAGACGTCGTTGTTTAAGATTGTTTTCAATTTCCTTGATCCAACTCTTCTTGGGCATGCCATGCTTGATTCTCCAGTGGGCGAGGTGCTGCTGCAGAGTAGGGCGATATAGCAAGCGACGGCTGCTCATGCGGCAGACGTGGTCAAACCATTGCAATCATTGCTTTTCCATCACCTCTTCTATTGAGGGCTCCTGGTGACATTGACTACGTGTTGCACTGTTGCTGAGACGATCGCGGAGGGACACTTGGAGAATCTAACGCAAACACGCATTTGGAAGACCTCGAGCTTGTTGAGGTCGTGGTAGAGGATGACCCAGATCTCGGATCCATAGAGAAGAATGGGCAATACCAGTGTGCGGCACCAGCGGATTTGGTGATGAAGGTTACGTCTGTCTACTTCCAGAGGCACCATCGGAGGAAGACGAATGCCACCATCGCTTGACTGATTCTTCATGTGTGTGCTGCCCCAGGGTTGTAGGTCCTATTAAACATAGTCAGCATTTCTAATAATAAGATTAGAGTATGTACAAGTAGATCCTGTAAGCCAAAAGGTCAGACTCAGTGAGAGCAGAAAACATAAAAAAAGACAAAAAAATATATAAGACACCCCCTTTAACTGGTCCAGAGGAGACCATTAAGAATAGGGGCACCAGGCTCATCTGTAACTGTCAGGTTATGTTATTGCTCTTCAATACAAAAAGCTTGCTGTAAGTGAGCTGGATGAGGTGTGATTAGTCAATGTGAAGCTAAACAAACTAAATACAAAAGAAGCAGTTTCTCTCAGCTGACCACTGGTATAAAACCAGAACTGAGCGTATCCCTAAGCATAACAATGACACTATAGCAGAGTGATGATTTAGTGAGCTCACAATAATTAACACACAGACAGACACAGTTTATACGTGTAATCACACGGTGCACTGTGCAGCAGAGAACAGAAGGAAGTGACCTTCAGATTGCAAAAGGCCTGAGGAAGGAAATTTGTTCCCTTCCAAGGTTATCTAGTGAGACCGCTCAGAGGGGCACACTATCCAACAAGAATGCAGGTGGGGACGTCCTGATGCAGACGAGTGGTTCAAATAATTAGGTATTTTCCTTGGACCTTCCCATGTCATGACTGCTGGGTTGGGGGTGTAAGTGTTACTCCAGGACACCACACAGCAAGACAGTGTTTCACCTGCAGCAAATGTGGACCATTAGTACATTGCACTTCTCTGGAATTTCTTTAGCGGAAGATTTTAAATGAGCAGCAAAAGCTTTTAAAAAAAAATCATTCTGTTTTGCTGTACATGTCTAAATGTTAACATTAACATCTGCAACCGCCATTCATGAATCAGTGAAGGGTGGTAGCTAACCCTGCCAAACCTGAGGTAATAAATCCATGTGCTGAAGGAGGAGAAGCAGGTTTACATGAGCTGACTGAGGCTGGTCTTTGGTCTGTCAGTGTGTTTGTATTTTCAGCTCCACAGAGCAGCTTCAGAGACATGTCTGATCTGTGCAGCGCGCAGCAGCAGATGACAAACACTGATAGAAGAAAGCCTCAAAAGATCTAATTCAGTCACAGGCGCACAAGATGTGACCACACACATGCTGCACTGCCGTAATCGCAAGCACATAGTAGACTACAGGACAAAACGTGAACATGAAAGAAGAAGAGGGGAAAAATGCTTAAAACATGATGTAATGTATGACATCAGTGTCAAGCAATGTGTAAAGCGATGATACAGCCTCAAGTCAAATCCTGGCTTACGGGTAAGTGTCAGGTATCAAAAGCAAAAACCTTTTCCTTATATGCTCAGTGATCGAGTGTCCCACAAGTCATGCCCTCCTGATCCTTCCTAATCCTTTCTGTTAGAGCCGTAACTAATGGTTACTTAAAATATTTTCCCACCATTAATGAAATAATTGTTTGATCTGTGAAATATTAACCTGTCACAGACTCCCAGAGTCTTTGACTGGGAAGTTCTGACCTTAATGTTATAACACAAGAGGGCCTTGATACCAAAGACCACCTTAAAACAGAGGGGCTACAGTGTATCGCATGATTTCAACTAAACCGAGTTCAATGACTTTTGCTTAAGCAACATTGTAAGTCACTGTCACTGGTGTTCTGAATAATGCAACTGCACATCGAAGGCTTTCCTCATATCATCCAGATAACCAGTCTGTCGCAGGGCCTTTTAATAACCAATCAATGCTAAATTAAAGAGCAAAGCATTGCTAGTCTCTTCCTCAGAGCGATGATATTAGTGGACACCCAAAGCCGAGGTATCATACACAAAGTGGAAAAAGTATATTTCAATTTCGTTATCAGTAAATGTCCAAAAGGCCGCTCACAGGAATCGCAGCACATGTGGGCCACAAAAGGACTGTGTTAGTTTACAGAAGTTAGCATTTAGCTCCAATGATAGCCTCTCAGAGCTGCCAGCAAGTATGTGACCCTCCAGTGTTATTGTTAAATTTATGTTTGCTGTGTTTTACTTCACTAGGAGAACAAAAAAAAAAAATCAGCATTGCATTAGGCAGCCATAAAGTAATAATTATATAAGTCCAGCTGTAGCTGCGGCTACGCTTTACAGTTGTGGTGAGGGGGTGGGGAGATACTGGGCTTCCTTAACAGGAAAAGCTCCAAGGCACTGCCTCCTGAACACAATGTAGTGGGGAGCAGTTACTTCCCTCCTCTGTGCTGGTGAGAAAACCAGCATCTCCACCCTCATTTCCCCGCCTTACAGTATCATTATCACAACTCCACCCATCTTCAGGTTAGCTTTTGCTCCACTGACTAAGAGCAAAGCTAGTGCAAAGACACTTACAGCTCTGCAAGGTCTGCAAGCCTCTGGACATCTTTGTCATTAACTACACTTACAATAATAAAATAAAACACAGACATACAGTTCACCATTATCATCACTATTAATGAGTAATTAATTGATAATAGTGACATTGCCACGGCTACCACAGTAGACAAACAACTTTGTAAAATAGGTGGGAAAAAAGAGATTGTAAAATTGAGTAACCTAGAACAGTAGGTCCTTGGTGGCAAACCTGAGAGATAATAAGACATTATGTTTATTCTATTCTTTATCTTATATTAAAAAAGCTGATGTATCCAGAAGTGATCTATCAATTTTCCTATCCACTTCTACATTTGTCTGGAGTATAACATATAATGTTCATAATGGAGTAAGAAATTAGTCACCAGGAACATCCCTAGTTTGGGCAGATCTAACTTCAATGTTAGCTTGACCTCATTTTAGAACTTTGTCTGAGTTTGCTGTCTTTTGTACAATTACACAGAATTTCTCAGAGATGATGTAATATGTGACATCAGTGTGACAGTTTCGATGTGTAAAAAGATGTCACAGCCTGAAGTTATATCCTTACTCATAGGTAGGTGTCAGGTGTGCTCAGGGATCAAGTGTTCCATATGTCATGGCCTCCTCTGATGAGATCCTTCCTAAACCGCTGTTAGTTGTAACTAAGACATTATTACTTCATCAGGAATCTTTTTTCCACCATTAATGAAGTTGTTGTTTTTTCATAGAAGTGCTTTTTTCTATGTCTCAGTGTTTTTGCCCAATATTCTCTCACAAACACACACACACGTATTCAGGCAAGGCATCAAGCCACTGTCTTTCCTTTAACTTAGTAAACACGACAGTGTTTCCCCTCAGGCACGATCTGATATCGTCGTGTTGGTGTTGTTCCCAGATCATCATACTAAATGTTGTTCCAGTTGCAAGTGACCAATCAGAATGTTGTGATGTCAGACTTTTGCGACTTCGGGAAAAACCGCCGTAAAAAAAAACTGTACTTAAGCTGCGAGAAACCGCCTCTGTCCGCCGATCAACGGACCCTGACCCTAACCCTTTAATAAACGGTAAGCAGAACTGATATAGTCCTTGCAACACTGGAATTTCATAAATGCACGAATGGCTTGGCGCGCAAAAGAATAACTTCACAACAATGTGATTGGTCACTTGCAATGTTGAACCTGGAACAAGATTTTCATGATGACCTGGGAACAACACGACGATATCAGATCATCCTTCCCCTCAGAATTAACCTACATTCGTGGTGGTAGTATGGAGGCATGCTAAGATATGTAAGCAGACTCTGTGAACACAGCGTAGCAGCATGAGAAAAGGCTCAGCACTTGCTGCTGGCTGATGTTAGACGGATGTTAAACTTTCATGCAGTGGTTCTCCAGATGAGAACAATGACCACAAGACAAGAGACTCAACACAGCTGAATGACACTGAAGACTGGCAGCAGCTGAACTTTCAGAGTAAGAGAAGGGAAGGTTGCAGTAGCTGATGGATCACATCACCATTTTGGATGGATGATTTAAAAAAAACTTGATAAATATTCTGAGGAGCTGTCAATATATCAGGTGAAACCAGTTTCCAAAAATCTTGCCCATCCATGCGCTGATCCAAGCTGACAGAACCTGGACTCGGTCCTGTTAGATTGCACTTTCCATCTCAGTCCACTGAGCTCTTTTCTGATGTCCCTGAGCTCCTCACTCTCTCCGACTGGCGTCTCTGTAGCTCTTCATTTCTCAGAGAGAAAACCATTAAATGCTCCATTAAGTGCTTCTTTAACTGCCTCATTCTATATGCATGAGCCGCTGGTCCTCCCTCTCAGAGTCCTCTGAGAACAAATCAATAGGAGGCGGCTGAAGGTGAAGCTCACAGTGAGGGGTAATGTTAAGGCATCTAATCACAAGGAAGGAAAGCATGCACTTCTGTCTTTTGGTTCCCTAAATTGTTAAAATGTGTTAATTAAAATTGTGCTTTTTGACACTTTCAAAAGACCACTCTGCTGTGGTTACTCTGTCCTCCAAATATAAAAGTGTTTGAGGATCTGAGGGTGTGTGTTTCCGTCACAGCTGTCACTACGTTCAGGTGTGGCGCGAACACTGAGCAGACAGTGCCTCCTCTAACCCCACATCCCAACACATTCCTGGAAATCCAACGCTTCCTGAAAGGGAAGGAACAGCACTGAGGTATAGGAAGTGAGGGTGGTAATGTCATGGGGGATAAATCATGCCTCAGGCACACATTATGCATCCATCTACACACATTAAACACACACAGACACACACACAGCTGCATCCTTCAAACCTTTATTGCACTCTTTCTGTATCATTAATGACTTCTATAATATTGTAAACCACTATCGGGCCAACATGGCAGCTTGTTGGTCTATTGACTGGTAAAATATTGCATAGTCAGATCAATAAGCAAGTTGCCCACAAATTATACAAGGACCCCACATCATTGTTTACAGTTTCTATGAGAAAAAGAAAAAAAATATTGTTTTCTTCAGAAAAAAAGAAAAATCACCATGAGAGTAAACTGCGGGAAGAGCGATCGAGTAAACCTGTCCTCCCTGCGACAATGGCAAATGGCTCTTTGGTCAGGTCGGAGGGCCCTTTAGAGTTTTGCTTACAGACCCGGGGTCAGGACCCGTTCTGCGTTACATCTGGTATCTGGTGAAATAAATAGACCTGACTATAAGTACACGTCGTGTTGACAGATTTCTTCAACAAATATGGAAAACATACTTAAATTGGAAAGAAAAAAAAATTCCCTGTAAATAATTTCAGCATCTAAGACCTCTGCAAACCCCGGACTGCTGTTTTACTGTATTCATTTTCTTTTCCCCCAGTCACTCTGCATCTGCTCCTATTCCAGCTGACATTATAGCGATAGGCGGGTACACCCTGAACGTCACCAGTTCAGTGACAGCGCTTCTCATGCAGCAGTTTTAGGATAAAAAATACAATCGTGGCTTAAAGTTTGGGCAGTTGCACCACTACAAACTTCTCAAATTCCTCCTCAAAGAAAAGTCTAAAGTAAAGAAATATTAGTAGAAATAAATAAACTGCATTCATATAGCAACAGAAAACAAGCATTTATTAACTGTGTATTGTGCAGCTAATTTTCCAAAAGCATCTTGCTGCAAATAGTGAATGTCCCAACTAAAATTTGATCTACATAATTTAAAGGCATGATTTCAGTTGGGTTGGCTATTAAACAAAAAATGAAAAAAAAAACTATTATCATTATTATTATTATTGTAGTCACTTTTGATTGGTAACTTGGTCTGTGCTCTGGGACTTCCTCCACCTTTCATGTACACACTTGGAAAGTAACCACAGTGCAATAAAAAATGCTGAGATATGGCAATCCAACCTGCTGATGGTCAGAGAATGTCTCACTCCGTTAGGGTTGATGGTCAACAAAAAAAACTGCCTATTAACAGAATAAATCGCAGATATACTGATGAACATGCTTCTATGTGCAAATGCATTTAAGTACAAGTGGAGAACAATTTGAACTTTTTAACTCCATATAAAAATTTGCACAGTACACCTGACAAACGCAGGGAGGTTGTTGCTGTCAGTTTACACACATATTGTAAAGCTCTTTGTGTGCGTGCCTGTGTGTTCGTGTCTGTCCACTAAAAAAAACTGCCAAACACTGCAGAAATGTGTATTGTCTAGAGCTGGGTATGTGGTGGGAAGCACATGCTCACACACATAAAACCCACAGCAGACAGGCAGAGCATTAATACCAAAAAGCTCATCAGTGTGTCCACTGTAGGACAGTAACACAACCACACAGCAGCACAGAGACAGCTACAGTGTTTTTCTGCATCTATGTAGTAATATGAGGAGAAGATGATTAATTGATGAAGAAATTAACTGAATAATTCATAGCCCCATCATACATTGTACACCTCTGATTCAAGCCTTCCAGATATAAACATGTTTGTATATTAGTGATACATTTATTACAAAACGAGCGCTCCATAGCCGAGGACCATTTAGACACCGGTGTTGAAGGAATACCTCCAGGTCCCTTTTTCAGTGAGGTACAGGGCTTATGAGTAAGTCAACATTTTTTACACTTAACCGTGGAGCTGGATCCTGATGACCCTCTGCTGATTGTTTCCTCCATGCCATGTTAGCTCTCGGGCTAGATATCAGTGCACGGCTGCTGACAAGTAGAGCAGCCAACAAAGAACATGAAACTGAATTGAACTGATCACCTTATACATTAGCCCATCACTAGAGGACTAATTATCGTTATTGTCACTAGAAGGTACAGGACGTACAACTCGGTGAATCTAAGTGTTAATATTTTAATTGATTGCCAAGGTCATTAAATTGTCACATGTTATGTGGCCGTGGCCATCTGCCACCAGATGATGCTGCAGCTCTGATACTGTTGTAGAAAACAGTCATAACTTTAAGCCTATTATTATTAGTTATTGAGAAGGCAAAATAATTAGATCGTGGATCTTTTGTGGGAATGCATGCTGGAGATTATGTCATGCTAACTGAGTTAGAATAGCAGAGTGGATGTGTTAAAAAGGAGGGTGATGTTTGAAATCATTGTTCTTCCTGTTAACCATGGTTATCTGCAAGGAAACACATGCAGCTATCATCGCGGTGCATAAATAGGGCTTCACAGGCAAGGATGTTGTTGCTACTAAGATTGCACGTAAATCTACCATTATCGGATCATCAAGAACTTCAGGGGTAAAGATTCAGTTGTTGTGAAGAAGGCTTCAGGGTGCCCAAGAAAGTCAAGAAGCACCAGGACTGGCTCCTAAAGATGATTCAGCTGCGGGATCTGAGTGCCACCAGTGCAGAGCTTGCTCAGGACTGGCAGCAGGCAGGTGTGAGTGCATCTGCATGCACAGTGAGGCCGAGACTTCTGGAAGATGGCCTGGTGTCAAGAAGAGCAGCAAAGAAGCCACTTCTCTTCAACAAACAAACAAAAAGAAAAACATCAGGGACAGACTGATATTCTGTAAAAAAAGTACAGCGAGTGGACTGCTGAGGACAGGCGTAAAGTCGTTTTTTCTGATAAAGATGTTTGGAGCATCTGGAAAAAAGGATGTCTGGGGAAAAAAAGGTGAGCGCTACCATCAGCCCTGTCTCATGCCAACAGTAAAGCATCCTGGGACTATTCATGTGTGGGGCCGCTTTCCCACAATTTTGCCAAAGAACACAGCTATGAATAAAGAATGGTACCAAAACATCCTCCGACAGCAACTTCTTCCAACCATCCAAGAACAGTTTGGTAAGGAACAATGGTTCAGCACGATGGAGCACCGTGCCATAATGCCAAAGTGATAACTAAGTAGCTCAGGAAAAAAAACATTGAAATTTTGGGTCCATAGCCAGGAAACTCCCCAGACCTTAAGCCAATTGAGAACTTGTGGCCAATCCTCAAGAGGCAGATGGACAAACAACAACCCACTAATTCTGACAAACTCCAAACTTTGATTATGGAAGAATGGGTTGCCATCAGCCAAGATTTGGCCCAGAAGTTGATTGACAGCATCTCAGGGCCAACTGTTCTTGAAAAAGAAGGGCCAACACTGCAAATATTGACTCTTCACATAAACAGACTTTGTGAAAATTAATATTCATGCCATTCTCACAACTGTACAGTGGTGACCAGAAAGAATCAGTTTTATTACTGAAAAAAATCATCTCCCTACTCTCTTCCTCTTTCCTGGAATCATCTTTAAACAGAAATCCCCTTCAAGTTCTCAGATTTTTCCCAAACACTTTCACCCTGAGTGCTAGAACTTTTATATATAGCAATTATATCAGGAACGGTACAAAAGAGGATTTGTAAGCGCATAAAATGAAAGCAAAATCAGTTACGTGTTATTGCTGTGGATGATTGCGATTTAAAAAATAAATAAATAAAATCTGCGGTTAAAATTTTGTCATTCCTCAGAACTAAACATTATGTCATTCTGTTTATCTTTTAACTGTCTGGCAGTTAAGGGATGTTTAACACCCCAAACACACAAACAGACACACACACACACGGTTTGGTAGTTGCTGTTGATCCCACCACATTTGAAAGCAGACTGACTGGTTGGTTTGGTTTGAAAATCACCTTCCTTCACCTTTCAGTTCCTGGACACAAGTGATATAATCTACCCTAAAATAAATACCTGCAACCACACATATGCAGCCCCTCCCTGAGCGTGTCATATTAATAAATCTTATCTCACGTTCAATTAGATATACCACATTTTACCCTGTTAACAATCAACATCAGCCTCTGATCGTTCTCAGTGTTCTTTTTCTTTATCCTTTATAACTGTTTCAGTCCCTCTTCCTTGATCACAACCATGTGCAACATCTTCCACGAGGAAGCTTTTGAAAATGTGCCTTATACTTTTTCAGCACCATACAAAATTATAATGATGCTTTATGATGTGATGTTTCAAATCTCTTCTTCATCTGTGTGTTGTATGAATCAGGTGTGATTAAGTATTAAATAGAGGTTTGAGAACAGGCAGAAGCAGGCCCAAAACAGCAACTGCAGAAAGAAGTTAAACCCGCCATCTTTCTGTGTTTCTTCAGCCCGCCTTTCAGCGTGGTTCACCCGAGTGACTGTAAACACTCTAAAAGTAGCTCTTTTCCAACAAAAAGCCACCTCTTAGTTTGAGAGAAGCCATTAGTGGGAGGAGGCTGTAAGGAAAGCAGCTCCAGCTTGTGTTTCACTACAAGCCGAGACTTGCGCGGCTGCTGATATGAAACTAGGAGGAAGCACAGTGTGAGTCCTTGCACTTCTGTCGACTCTGACACACTGCTTCTGTGTGCACTTTAGCTGATTTATATAAATACGCGTGTGCATTTGTGCATTTAAAGACGAGTGCTTCCACAGCACGCTCGTCTGTCACAGTGACTCACTTTGTTCTGTCTCATCTCATTTCTTTTCATGGGAACTGATCACAGTTGCTGTGTGATCAGAGACGCCTCCATCTTCACTACAGAAAACTCAACAGGCCACTGTTTACTACTGTCACACCAGCATGTCGGTCATATCCACTCCAAAATGTCTACAGCAGGATTTTCAAGCTTCTTCGGTTCTTTTTCCCAGCGCCAGAGATACTTTGATTAGGGCTGGGCCATATTATACCGTTCACGGTAATACCGGTATAATGTTAGGCAACGATAGGAAAATGAAATATCGCGATAGAATGGGAGTAAAACGCGCATGCGCAGTGCCTTTGTTTTCATACGCACATGGCCGATTGTTGAGTGAAACAGATGAACCAGAATTGGTTTGTAAAAATGGTGCAACTTCAGTGATGTGGAACTGGTTTGGTGTTTGTCCGTCAGATACACAACAAAGCACATTTTTTTGCAGAACATGCAAGCGGCCGTTGTTATTGTCATATTTGTCGGACTAAGATGCTCTTAAATCTGGGAGTAATCTGGGTCCTAAACTCCGTATTCTTCAGGTCAAACGAACACTGCAGCATCACTGAGCGTTAAAAACTGTCTAAATTCTTTCATCTTTAATAAAACGATCAGCATTGCTGCTTTACCAGGTGTAACTATAAAGTTTAACTTCCAGGCATCCATGAAAACAAAAGTTATTACATTTAACGGAGTTAGAAGTTAGCAGGAAGCTAGCGGAAGTTAGCTCGCTAGTTTCGCTAGTTACCTAAGCATGATATTGCATGTTCTGACTGAGAGATTTCTGAAAAAAAATCAAACGTACAGCTCTGCTATCACTTCCAACATAAATGAAGACAGGAAACTAAACAGCAGTGACATTTGTAGGGTTACTGAAGTTGGGCTAGCTGGTATATAATGATGTGCTACGTGATCGCTAGCGACACAGCTATGTTAGCATAACATAAACAGTGAAGCTGGAGGACGAACACTAACACTTTTCCACTTATAAAAGTTAACGTGAAGGTTCTTCATGGTTAGAGACAAATGCAATCGCATGGCAGGATGCTGTAAACGGACCAAACTTCAGTCAGGAGAACAACTGAGATAATCCATCCACAATACGAGGTTAGTCATTAATATACTGCAACAACATGGGAATAGAGCAGCTGCCAGAGAATTCAACATTAATGAATCAATGGTACAGAAGTGGAGGAAGCAAGAAGAATGAGTTTAATAAAGTTTGATTTATCTGACTGCTTTGTTTCGCTTAATGTGCCTTATAATCCCGTGCACCTTATGGTCCGAAAAATACGTACTGCACACTGCAGTTTAATGTTGCAAAGCACCTCTTTTTAAATAAATGGAAGGTTGTCTTTTTGCGCTAGTAATGTTGTGGAGTTGTATTTTGTCTCGCATCAATTATATCGTCAGTTATATCGTTATCGCAAATTTTCAAATATATATCGTGATAAATATTTTTGGCCATATCGCCCTGCTCTAACTTTGATACACCAATACGCTGACATGCAACCAAATGTTTATCATTTTTTATCCCTTTATCCCATGATCTTCGAGTATTGAGCCAGAATTTGCAGGAGGTACCAGTCAGTAAGGCCAATATTGGCTGATACAGATATTTTGAACCCACGTATCTTAATGCATGAAGCCCGTAAGGCTGATAATCCTCATGGCTGCACTGTTTTCTCTGGCTTTTTTGAACCCTTCCTTTATCCTAAAACAGGGGTGTCATACATATGGCCTGGGGGGGGGGGGTGTCAGAATCAGCCTGCCAAATGCTCCAATCCGGCCCCAGTGGACAGCTCTGGAAAATGTGATGAAATGTGATGAAAGGCATATGTTTGGACTAAGTTTTACAGCTTTTATCTATTGTATAATGAGCATCAGGACCTTTTCTCTTATTTTACATGTTTTGTTTCTTACAATTTAAAGCCAGAGAGTTGTGACAGTTCTTTCATTTCCTGCAGCAGCATTTCCTTATTGTGCAGAAAAAAACTGATATGTCCTGATGAGACTGGCCTTCTTTTTCCTCATATAAAGATAACTCAAGGATTAAATATGTAGTTCAACTTTTTTACACGGAAAGAAAGACTGTTTCTCATTTGGCCTATTTGCCAAATATTTGCTGTGACAACTCAACAAACTATTAAATAAACACTTATGACCTAACTATGTACATGAAATCATTAATCTCATTAATCTGACACCTTCTGTTTCCTGAAGTGGTTAAGATAATGCACCTTAAAAGCTATTTTCGGCTAATCCCTCATTCATAGAGCCATCGCAGCAGGTAACGCTGAATGTTTGTTTTGGCAGACTTTCACACCAGATGCCCTTCCTGACACAACCCCAATGGGATTTCTGTCTCCTCCAGGATGGATCTGTAAGCCACTACATCAGGATGATGCACCTTGAGACCGTCATGGTAAGAAAGCATTAAATAAACTGGCATCAAATTAAAGAGAAAAAATAAACAGAGTGTTAGGAGTGTTAGGAGTAAGAAGTTTTGCTACCACGTGCTGCCAGAACAGATTCAATGGCCCTTGACAGCAATTCTATAAATCTCTGGAACAACATTTTTGTACAACAACATCTTGTCACTTTAAAGGAAAATGCCTTCAGCGTCCTGACACATATTACACAAACATCTACAGCTTGCAAACTGTTAGGGCCCAGTTTTACCTGCTTTCTTTTTTTCTCTTGACTGACTCTTAGGGATAAGAGGCAGGACAAGCACCCTCTTAGATTTATAAGAAGGATTCTCTAAAGGTCATTTGGTATGTAAGTGACACAAAACATCCCAGATCACAAAGTCTTGTCCATGACCAGGAATCCCTAATATATACTGCAGGAACGCTGTTAAACTGTAGCACACAATCTTCACACTCTCATTTTACTGCCATCACTTCTATCGCTTGACTTCATACTGCTGCTGCGGTGTGCGTGTGTGTGCATGCATGCGTGGGTGGGTGGGTGTATGGTTCTGTAAACGTGAGCTCCGCAGCAGTTACGTAATCCACATTTCTTTTTTAGTGTACATAAACAAAGTTAGAGACCGAAGTGCAGCAAAGTAACGTCACTTGTCTTCACTGCAGCACAGCCAACCCATTTATTCACTTACTCTGAAGAGCAAAGACAGCCACAACTTAGTTTTTGTTGCCAACGGCATTAGCAGGCAACATTTAGAGCACGTGTCTAACCCAGTGTTTCTACTACTTTTAAAAGCTGAAAGATAAAATGCCTGCACAGTACAGCAAATCAGCTTAACCAGCATGCCCCCAAATCTAACCTTATGAATCCACATGATGTCAGAGCGAACACTGAAAACTTATGTGGATCAGGGCAGTAGGTCAGTGATGAAAACTTGACTGTTTGATAACCACAGAGACCTGCACCTTATATCCTATACTCCGTTTGACCTGGTATGTATCAATAAGAAAATGCCAATCATGAACCCCAGTATGGATAAAGGTAGTCCTGCTTCTGGCCATACTTATCAAGACTCACAATATAGGGCTTTGGAGCGTGATGTCACGGGAGCTGGGCCACGCCCCCTCCCACCATGACAGTAGGCCAAAGAAAGTACACGGAAGCGTCAGCTATGGTTCGTACGTGCTGCGTTGTCGGTTGCAACGTTAGATCACACGATAGGGAAGGCAAGAAGCTGGAAAATGGGCTCACTTTTAATCGTTTCCCCTCCTGGAGGCAAGGGGAGGGATTTCATGTATCCGATATTACTAAACGAAGATGTCAGGTTTGGATTGCAGCGGTCAGATGAGCGGATATCGAGTTCTCTGCCATCCCCAATTTTTTGTTGGTTTGCTCGCAGCATTTTCTTTCCGGTGAGTCCTAAATAAATTCATATCTCTCTTAATAGGCTTTTAGTGTATTTCGAATGCACTGAGGTCATAGATAATTAGATAAAACATCGTAATGTGTGATGCTATAGAATCACGTCATGTTGACGGAGTTATTTGGCATTATTGCAGGCATATGAAATATGAAACAGAAAAGAAAAGTATGTTTATTTTTTTTATTCAAGATCTGTTCACCTGTAATTAGCAAGTACATACACATGTATTTACATGGCAACGCACAGCTGGCAAGCTGGCTGTATCTTGGTCATATGGTCAACGGCCAAATCTTGTACCCAACTAGAACTAGATGTGTGTCTCCAGGAATTTATAATTCCAAAAAAGATTGGCCGTGTATGCGCTGACTCCACAGACAGGGTAAGCGAAGATATCGGGATAGGACAACGGCGGTAGGCTGTCTGGGTTTCCACTCCACTGCCTTATTTCATACGGGTCCACACGCTATTTTTTCCAAGTACCATCTCTTGGCGTCTGGGCGCAACGGTCACGATACAGCCCTTTGTCTTTTGCGTTGATTTTAAGCAAGGTTCTGGCAGTCCCGCTTCCAACACAGTGTGTTTGTTTTGATTTGTGGCCTTCTGACATGGCGCCGCAATCCCACAATGCACTGCGGCGTGACGTCAACTCCAAAGCCCTATACACCAAGATCATAGACTGTATTTAGAAGACGGATGCAGCCACCAGCAGCCATCAGCCATTGGTTTAGGACCTTACACTGAAAGCTCAATGTTAGCATTTTGGCTGCTACCATGTTATTTATTTATTTTTAAGTCCTAAGTGATCACATATGAAAAAGAGAGTGGAGCGCTACGTCATAAGCTAACTGCTTCTATAGCCTGTACACATATATTGCAAAGATACAGAACACTGCTAGTTAGTTCTACATAACATATTAAACCCACGCTATAATTTTATTCACAAAGACTGAGGCACAAACTTCTGAAAAGCCTGTTTCACTTAGCAAGTCATATTATTGTCCTTTAATGCAGCCACAGAGCCAAATTTAAGCCTTACCAGCACACAGACAGGAAGCTATTACATATATGTACATATGTTGTACAGAAGTTCATTAAAATTGCCCTCGACTCCTTTATTCTCTGACCAGAGTAAACACTTTCCTGATGAGTTTATGGGCTTGGTTGTTGATTTTGGATCATACTGAATAAAGTTCAAGTTTAAATCCAAATTATTATCATTTTTAGAGTCATAAATCAGGATTATTTAGGGCATCGGTGTCAAACTCTGGCCCGTGGGCCACATTTGGCCTGCAGTGTAATTACATTTGGCCCGCGAAGCCATACCAAATTATTATTAGAGCTGGCCTACTGATATTACACAGCTAATATATATATCGTTTAGTATTAAGCCTTGCTTGTTCCATATTCAGTTTTTCAGCAAAACTTGTTTGAGTCCATAAGAAAAGATTCATTCTTATATCTGGAGGAAGATTTTTTTTTCAATAAATATTTTTTTTTTTCAATAAATATTAATGTTAGCCCGCAACATTGTTCCAGTTTTGAATTTTGGCCCACTGTGTATTTGAGTTTGACACCCCTGATTTAGGGTATGCTAATTAGCTAGTTATTTATGAATCACAAGACATCACCCTAGGTGTATGCATAGTTCTTTCACAGTCAGCTCCACCCCTTTGTCCTCGTCTAGTATCAAAACATGACAACAATAACAAAAAACTCAGCTCAGGACTTCATAATCAGTCTTCAGTAAGCAACTGAGGGTTGCATGGTGGCTACATCCATCTTTTACCTACAGTCTATGACATGGATAGGTAACTGGTCTGTTAGAGCGCAAACACATTTAAACTCATGACTCCTATATCAAGCCTTCTTTGTAACAAAGAACCCTCATATAAAACAACATCTGCTTTTCTTAAAGACCCTTTCCTTCAGCTTTTACAGCGCAAAAATACATCTTTTTTTATTGTTTACCTTTATGTTAGAAAACTTCACACACATAACCTTTTGTGTTCTGGTAATTAACGTGATAGGGGATTGGGTTCGAAAGAAAATAGCTATGTTGTGCCTAAAACAGCACAGACTGAGTGTGTCGGGGTTCAGCCAACTCTCCATGCCTGTTTACATCTTGTAATGGATTAAAAGGAAGTAGTGGGGATTTCCACTGAACAGTCGGATCAGTGATAAATGCTCCAGTGCCCACTTTCACTATAGCCCTCCATAAACACAGGGCTTCAGTCATTTGGAAACTTGAAACTTTTCCTATGACTGTTCTCTCAATAATGAACAAATCTCAGGTCACAATGAGGCCAGTCAGGAGGCTAAACACAACTCAGTGGAGGGGTTAAAGTCAACTGTGCATCCGGTTCAGGTGAAGCCAAAGTTCCAACTTGCAAACACCACCAGGGCTGAGGGCTCGGCACACCACCCGTGCAGCTTCGTGAGCAAACGCTCAGTTAGTCCTCGTGGATAACGGAAATGCCAATGTTGTAAATAACGTCCAGCGGTTACTTAAAGGAGTCTCCACGCCGCCGTGACGCGTTTATAGCGGGGAGCAGTTACCGCCCAGCACCGGTGTGCCCCCCCCTTCTTAAAAGCTAACCGGGATGGGCTGTTGGGGGAGTGCAATACACCAAAGAACAACCTACCTGCTTCCACCGTGTCCGACAGGTCGTGGTTGGCTGCTGTCCGGGGAAACTCCTTCAGTTTTCGGCAGCTGAGGTTGAGGACGCCGCTGGCCGCCGCCTCCTCCAGCGCCCGCTCCAAGCCCCGGTTGGGAGGCAGGTTGGCGCTGCCGATGTGAGCCTGGACTAACGGAGAAGAACCCAGAGGGGGGCGAGCCGACTCCGGTCCCAACGTCGCCATAATTTTCCGCCTCTCCGCTGCGCGTGTCCGTGTATCGGTTATGTCCGAGAGAGCGCGCGGGGTTGGCTACGTTCAGGTAAACAGCGGGACACTGACTTCACAGACGTCCGTGGCCGTGCCGCGCGTTCTGAGTTCGTGATTGTCGCCGCCGCGTCTGCCTGGAGGTCTGCGCGTGTCGTCAAGCGTCTCAGTTGGACGGTGCGACATCCGGGGAACAAATTTCAAAATTGTACACCGACCAGGCCAATGTTACGGTGGAATGAAATAATAAATACGAAGCCGTTTCGGGTATAATTTAGATATTCATTTTTTAAATTTCAAATTAAATATTTCAGACACAAATGTAAAGGTCTTACCATTGAAATGTGGTTATAAATCCAGATATGAGGGGGAATTAATATACCATGATTGCAAATGTATAAGTAAAGCACTGTTAATGCAATTGTGTAAGTGGTTATGTGGCCTCAACTCTGTTCTTATAATCTATTATATAAAGATGACTGACGATATTCTACTGCGCTACGATTTTTATTTTGAAAACAGTGTTTCCGGTCTCACGCCGCATTTCTTCTTTCTTTTTTTTCACTCAGTGCGGCTGCGCACTAGCCTTTTGCGGCCCGTGAAAGGCAGTGAAAATGAAAGTGGGGCTGAAATTTAATGAACAGTGACCTCTGCTGGACAAAAGCGACAAACAACACATTTCGCGCACTGAAGCTTTCTCATAGAGTTTAATCTCTGTTATATCTGTTATAGTTAGTTATCTCAGAAATTTTCATTTTGCTTTAAAACACAAGGTTTAAAGACTAAAGGGCTGGGTGTCCTATTTTGCAGTTAGGCCTGTGCTTAAGTTATGGTGGTTTCCTTTTGACTAAAGTGGCTGCTGAGACCAAGATATCCAGGTCACACCAGTTACCTTTAGCAAGGATATAAGAATAAGTAACTACTAACAATGCAGTGAAAAGTGTATAGAAGATTGTAACTACAGTTCTCTTGTAATGTAAGTTCTCTCTGTGTAAGTTTTAGATTTAACAATTGGTACAAACCTTCACAATTTTTTCTTCATTTTTAATGTCATATTTACACTATCTGCAACACCACTGCTGCAGTTTATGAGCAGTAATGTCACCAGTTCCAAATGAACAATAAATGAACCATAAATATACATTTGATCAAATTTTATTGTTTGAGATTAAAGCACCGGAAAGCAGCTCTATGAGAGGAGAGAAACTGATTCGTGCTGCAGGCCAAAAACCCTTATTTACAACCATCCTGTGTACATGAAGCTTTTGTGTGTGTGTGTGTGTGTGTGTGTGTGTGTGTGTGTGTGTGTGTGTGTGTGTGTGTGTGTGTGTGTGTGTGTGTGTGTGTGTGTGCATGAGTGATAATGAGAGAGTCCCACCGGGAATCAGAAGGAAGTGCTGAGTCAGCTCATTACATAACGAGCTTGCATCAGCAGATGATGCACAGTGCTGACCCCTGATTACACTGAGCACCATCACTTGTTCATACTTACATACTTGTGAGGACCTTTGCTAACCTAACACACAACACATCTTACAGATTAACTCAAACTCAATAATTATTGCAAATTTTTAGCCAGTTTGCTTTTTGCATGCACAGTTTAACCATATGGAGAAGATATATATAAATCTTATAAAGTTTGTATCTGTCTTGTGTGAAACTTGTGTGAAAAGCATACAGGACTGAAAACAGATATAAGAGCCCTTGAAAAATTATATAAATGAAACTTGGATGTTTTGGATACTTACTAAAACAATATATGAAAGTAATGAGAAAGTGGCCACTTTCATGAGTAAATCATATAAGCCTTCTATGATTCACTGTATGAAGTAGGCCACATCTTATGCAAGTCTTTTATAAGTTTTTACTATTTATTTTCCACATGGGTATAATTACATATGTCCTTTTTTATCTTCATAAAAGTCAAAGCAGAGAAGAGGGGAGTAACACGAGGCAGTGGAAGGAAGAAGTTTAAGAAGCGACTCAAATATTTCTCACAAAAAACGTTTTTACCAGTTAGAGCTTTCTTTTCTTTCTGATATCACAATTTTCTGACATAAAGTGATGTCATGTCAATGAGGTACCAGGATGTAAAAATGTGTGTTTCAGGAAATGTGTAGCTCGTGTTTCCTTTTTAAGCACTTTTTTTTTTACCCCCAAAATAGTGACTATGTTACAAAAAAGTTGAGCTCACTGTAAGTCAATTATGTGGTCTTCATAACAATGAAAGAGATCTGATTAAGCCACAAAATAACAGAGGAATAGACGACACTGACTCCAGACCAAGTCCCTACTTTCTATGGCATTTTGAATGGCATTATCAAAACATATGTTGTTGTTGTTGTTGTTGACTACAAAGTCTGGTATTCATGTTCACCAGCTAAAAAATGAGGAAGTACACCAAATATGCAATAGTATACACTTAAAGTGAAATTCAAATCATCTCTGGATGTTCATGCTTGAAAGAATGAAGTGCTGCGGTTTAAGATTTCGGTGTTTCTTTCCCAAAAAGACTCAGTCATCTATCTTTATCTTTTATTAAAGCAAACAAATGAGTTGTAATGTTTATTTCATAATCACTAATAAAAACAGCCATATTTACTTACAACATTTACTGAATCATTACATTTAGACTTGTAGTTTAAAATCAGACTTATAAGAGTTTTCTCAGATGACTCGTCTTGCTTTGTCTACTGGATCAAGTTACCCCTTAAAGAGAAGACATGGCAAAGTTGAAATATATTTTATTCATCCCAGAGTTGTAAGGTCTCTTTGTTACAGCAGTTAAAAATTAACTGAAAAAGTCCTGAGCATCACGAAAACATTTAAATCACTTCCCCCCTTCAGAACCTGGTTTGAATTTCACCAGTCGACTTGACCGTGTCTAAAGTACTGTGCAAAAGTTCTATGCTATCTCTCATGTTGCTAGGAAAATAGGAAATGTTGCAGCAGTTTACTGAAACATGCAAACCTCCATGGAAATGCAGTATATGAAGTGAACACAGACAGGTTCGCTTGTCTGTCACAGACAGACAGACAATTCCTGGTTGCATCCTTTATATCTGAAATACCAATTGTTCTGAAATATCAACCGAATGTCAACTGACGTTGAGCTATGTCTGGGCTCTGAAATGCTGCCACCTGGAGGTAAAGACTGGAGGTAAGTGTCTCAATCTGATCACGTCTCAACAACACCCTCGGCCATTGATACTTGTCTCTGTACTAGAACTTCCTCTTTCACCTCTGCCAGCTGCCAGCTAACATGCCAGCCTTTGCTGAGCACTGAGAAATGTCACGTAAGATATGCTGCTGAACGAAACCTTTGCACTCGCGTCTGTGACGGTGTTTAAATTGAGGAACCTTTGAACACAACATTTAAGACCTGCAATGGGTTTAAGGAAACACTTTTGCTCCTATAATCGATCTGATTCTATTTCATTAAATGTTCCTTCATTCTTTAGAATGAAAGAAACAAGAAATATTTTAATTATATGTTATGTGTTATGTATTATGAACGCTCCTAAAATAAAAGCATGACTTAATACATAATGAATCAACTCCCTGTTATTAAATAGTTGAGAAAAAGTCAGAAGCCTGTGTTTTTTTAAGTGGCAGATTACATATTTAGGGTAATTTTGTGGTAAGGTGCTGTGCGGTGTACTGAGAGCTTCTTGGTGTCTCTGTTCTTAGTGGAAAAAAAGCCCAGCACTGACTGCTGAGACACAGAAAATACAAACCTGATTTAAATACAGGAAGTGCTGAAAACCAACCAGCCCTCTTCCTTTCTCTCCAGCTGCCGCAGCTTTTTGAAGACTCGCATTAGTCTTCCCTTCACCAGACTGACAGGTTTCCTCTTCGAGTCACTAACTGGTGAGTAGCCTGAGCTTTGTGTTCTGGTCAGTGCTGCTTCTGCTGTCTGCCTTCCCCCCTCTCTCTGCTTCCAACGTGTTGCTTTTTACTTTGACTGAAACAAAAAAGGGAAATATTTTAGACATTATCACTTACAATTAGAATCTACTTCTGCATTCATACAGGAAGCTCTGTTTGCTGATTAAAGCGAAGCAGCTCCTTGAAGACATATGAGCGATATATAAGAGAGATTAATCAGCAGGGCTCATGTAGAAACTGCTTTCTGTGTCGCTTTGAGAGTAATACATTTGTATTTGCACTGAAATATCTTTGGCTGTTTTCTTCCTTTTTTTTAAAATCTCAAATCTTTGAAATCCACTTCTTAGATTTGTTTGGGGATACATTTTGTTGTATATGTGTGTTATGAGGATACAGAGGGTGGACTATAAAATAACTGTAGTTTTAGTTGGATGTGAGGTCTGTTAATGACGTTGAAGGCTGTTCAGTGCTACATTTTCTCATTTAATTTAGTTCTTTTGTGTTTTACGCTGATTTCTCATCTTTGATTAAACATTCCAGCTTTATTCAGATTCAAAGACGGTGACATTCGGTTCACAACACTTCAGTACCAATGTAACCAGTAACCACTTGTGACACCTCAATTTGATCGTCATGGATCATGTTTTAGCCTAAAATCCCCCTCTAGCAGGCCTTGTCATTTATTCCCAGGTAGAAGTAAAAAAAAAAGTAAAAAAGCAGAAGTTGGCCATCAGGGTGCCCTAAACTCAGGACCAATAAGCTACAGTGATGTCAGGAAAGTTCTTATCTTTTTAAATCACCAACTAACCTCTGCATTATGTTAGGCAGAACTGACTACGTGTAAGTCATGTAAAAAAAAAAGTTAAGTTGTAAGTTGTAGTTATCTGGTTGTATTGACAGCAGCTGAAACTAAAGACATGTCCTGGGTATTTTTATTTTGTTTTAGTTGGCTTTATAAGCGTTCGAGTTTTTTTAAAAATTTGAGTTCAAACAATAAAATAATTTTTTAAACGTCATTAATTTAACAAGTTTCTCAGTGTTACCTTTCACTGTCAGGTCTTTACAATAACCTTTATGTAGACTGATATGCTTCGTAGTTCTAATGTTTTGTCTTGCGTACAGGATAGTGCTAATTCTCACAGAGTGATGTCTCCAACACCCATTTTTTTTATCAGAGTCACACCCACACTGCACAGGCTGGGTTATTTTACAAAGCATGAAAGCTTAGATCTTAGATCTTTCTGCACATGGTTGTTGGAGTTTCTCGGCTGAGACTGTTCTAATTCTAGATGAACTAAAGACTTTGCTAGCATGTATTAGCTTTTATGAAGTATTGGCCACAGTAGCTGTTTTCCAGGAGAGTTTGTGAGGTCTTTGAAAGCAACTGAAATGAACGATTGATGTTCAGCCCCATCTGCTGTAACCTAAAAGACACCCATGTTCTGGTTCAGTTTTAGAAACTATCATTATAAAAACACCCAAATACCTCTGAACGATGGTTATACATAAATACTCTGCTATTCTCATTATTTTAGTATGATGTTTTATGTTTTTAATACACTGAATTCCTCCATTTGAATTCATAAGGCTGGTATGAACTTTTAAAAACATATTATTTTTTACAAGGATCTTCTTCATTATAGTAGTTGTGCAGCAAAACAAGTCATTAAGAATAGTGTATATAAACACATGCATCACTTAACTCTGTTAACTCTTTACATAAATGCTTAAATCCCCTTTGCAAACTGTTTTTTTTTTTCATCATTGTTTTTATTGCAGATTTTCCTTTAACACGACAGTGTCTCGACAGTAGACACAGAACAACAAAACAGTACAAACACAAAACGTACACAACAGCTCTTAAATAAGGCATAATACAAGATACAAAATACAAAATATAACATACAAGAGGTGGTGAGTCAGTCTTACAGCGCCCGGGTGGTGATCACGTGTGTAGTAGTCCTTTGAATAAGATAGCGGAAAGGTCCGGTCCAATATAGTCCAAAAAGGGGTGCCACATCCCATAGAACTGACCCACACTGTGGTGTATAACGTGTGTGAGGTATTCCAGAGGAATCAGTTCAAAAACTATTTTGCGCCAGCCACAGACAGTGGGAGTCCTATCGTTGATCCATTGTAAGAGGATATTTTTCCTGGCTGCAAATGTTAGAGTGTTATACAATCTTTTGTTGGCCGCCGCTTTTAGGCGGTCACTTGGAAGACCTAGAATCAGGGACAAAGGGTCCATCTCTATATCAACGTGGAAGATTTTCCCCAGTTCACCTGTAATGTCAGCCCAGTATTCTTGAAGCTTATAACAGGACCAAAAACAGTGAGTTAAAGTCCCTACATCAGTTTTGCACTTAAGACACACAGGGGAAAGAGAGCGGCTGAAGTGTCTGCGGTGAGGGGATACGTGTAATCTGTGTAAAATCTTAAATTGGATTGCTCTTGTCCGAGTACAAATTGAAATCCTTTTTGCGAGAGACCAAACGGTATCCCACTTATCTTCATCTATGGTTACCGACAGTTCCCTCTCCCACACACCTCTAATCCCCTGCGCATCAGTGGTAGTCAAAGCATTAAGCACATGGTAAAATGAACTCAGAGACACCGTCAGCTGTTGCCCAAACAAAACCCTCTCAACATCAGATACTTCAGGGTGCTCAGCAAGGGTTGTATTGTGAGTGATATAGTGTCGTATTTGCAAAAAACGAAAGAAATCCTGTTTAGGCAAGCCGTAACTGTTGGTAAGCTGTTCAAACGACATGAGTTCACCACCCGAGAAAAGGTCACCAAGAGACTTAATATTCTTATCAGACCATCGTTGAAAGCCGGGGTCCAAAGAACCCGGAGGGAAAGCAGGGTTATTCATTATAGGGGTAAAGGTTGATGTTATTCTCGATCTTCCCTCAAGACGGCGGACAATTCGCCACGCTTTTAGGGTGTTGATTGTTACAGGATTTGTACAAAGGGCCTTAATTCCGTTAAAATCATTACAAAATAATAGATCGCTCAGTTTGCATTGTGACAGAGCTGTCTCAATATCCGACCAGATTGAGGTTTTACCCCTAACCCAGTCGCTCACAAATCTTAAATGGGCAGAAAGCTGATACAATCTAATATTAGGTAGATCCAAGCCGCCCCTGGAGCTTGGCAGATGCAACACTGCCATCTTGAGTCTGGGTCTGCGCTTGTTCCAGATGAAAGAGGTGAGCCAACCATTTATGTCCTTCAGTACTCTCTTAGAGAACAAGACGGGGATCATTTGGATAGGATACAATAGCCTGGGCAGCACATTCATTTTGATCAGGGCAATGCGTCCTAGCCAGGAGACAGGAAGTGACGCCCACCGCTCTAGGTCCTGTTTGAGTTTGCCAAATAAGGGTGTGAAGTTGGCTTTGTACAATTGGTCGAGAGACGGGGTAATAAAGATCCCCAAATACACAAATCCATTAGGAGACCATTTAAAAGGAAAGGAAGGAACAGTAGCCGGCATTGTGAAAAGAGTACCGAGAGGCATGGCCTCTGACTTAGCCAAATTGATTCTATAGCCAGAGAAATGGCTAAACCTGTCAATCACCTCAATGAGACTGGGTACGGATGTTACAGGGTTAGTCAAAAGAATCAAGATGTCGTCCGCGTATAAGGTTATTTTATGACACAGCTGTCCAATCTCTAAACTACGTATTGTGGGCGTCGCCCTTATGGCCTCAGCAAGAGGCTCTATGGCCAGAGCGAATAGAAGGGGCGATAAGGGGCAGCCCTGCATAACTCCCCTATGAGTGTTGAAGTAATCAGACCTAAGTCCATTAGTCAGGACTGCTGCCTGTGGATTATTGTAGATAACTTTGACCCATTTTATAAAATTCTCCCCTAAGCCGAATTTGCCCAGAGTATACAACAAATAAGACCACTCAATTCTGTCAAATGCTTTCTCCGCATCGAGAGAAAGCACCAGGCCGTCAATAGATTTTTGCTTGAAAGCTACAATAGCGTTCAGTAAGCGTCTAACATTGGTGGCTGAGTTTCGACCCTTTATAAAGCCTGTCTGGTCCTCCCTTATCAGCACAGGTAAAAAATTTTCTAAGCGGGTGGCCAGAATTTTAGAAAGCAGTTTCCTATCTACATTCAAGAGGGCTATAGGTCTATAGGATCCGCACAAATCAGGACACTTCCCTTTCTTTAGAATTAGGGAAATGTTGGCTTCCTTCAGTGTCTGCGGGAATTCACCCGTAATGAAGGAGTGGTTGAACATATCAAGAAGCGGTTCCACAATAATATCCCGAAACTGTTTATAAAATTCACAACAGAAGCCATCAGGCCCTGGCGACTTTCCACTTCGCAGTGATTTAATAGCCTTAAACACTTCGGTCTTAGTTATAGGGCTGTTAAGGGCAGTCTTCTGTTCCTCTGACAAATTTGGTAAGTCGAATTGGGTGAAGAAATTATGCATCAGCTGCACCCCCTCCGGGACTTGTTGAGAAGAGTACAAGGCTTCGTAGAACTTCTTAACACAGTCATTTATCAGTTTGTTTTCATATATCTTGTGGCCACCTTCATCAGATATCGCTGCAATGGTATTCGATTCTGCGCGCTTCTTAACATAGTATGCCAGACATTTACCGGCCTTATCTCCATGCTCGTAGAACCTCTGTCTGGTGTATTTAAGTTTCTTCTCTGCATCTCTGGTAAGAAGGCAATTCAGCGCTGACCTGAGTGCGGTTATTTCTTGCCATAATGGTGGTGATGGGGAGGCAATATATGTTTTCTCCTTATCCATCAATTCGCTCTCTAAAGATTTTTGTTCCTCCATCCGTTGTCGCTTCTTTGTCGCAGAATACGAAATAATTAGGCCCCTCGCATAAGCTTTGCATGTTTCCCACAAAACAGAGGCAGTAGTAGCTGAGGGGGTGTTGATATCCAAAAACGCTTTAAATTCTGCAGAGAAGTGAGAGGTAAATTCCTCATCCTTAAGAATAATGGTATTAAGCCTCCAGTGGCGGGACCTATGAAGCGCAGCTTTAAGATCGAGATCCATGATTACCCTAGCGTGATCTGAGATGATTATACTTGTTATGTCGCACGATACTACTGAACCTAAGTCAGTTTTCGGGAGAAAAAAGTAATCAATTCTAGTTTGGGACCTATGCGGAGCCGAAAAAAATGTGTATTGCTTATCGGAGGGGTGAGTATATCTCCAAGCATCCACAAGTCCAAATTCGTCGCATAGAGCATGAAGCACTTTGGCCTGAGGAGAAGGAGTTGCAATGCTGTGTGGAAATCTGTCCATAAGCGGATTTAACATTAAGTTGAAATCACCACCAATAATAACGGTAGAGTTAGGAAGAAATGGGGCTAATTCCAGAAACATTTTGGTAAGAAAGGTAGTTGGGTGGGCAGGTGGAAAATAAACATTCAGTAATAAGATATTTTGGCCTTGCAAAATCCCTTTGACTATCACGTAGCGGCCCTTCAGATCCTTAACGCAATCAGTTACTACAAAAGGTACATTTTTCCTAATCAACACTGCCACTCCTCTACTTCTTGTAGTGAAGGATGAAAAAAACACTTGTCCATATAATCCTTGTTGCAACTTCAAGTGTTCATTATTATCAAGATGTGTCTCTTGTAACATAGCAACATCTACACCGTCCTTTCTTAGACAAGTAAATATCTTCCTCCTCTTAATAGGGCTGTGAACCCCTCGTACATTCCAGGTGCATATTCGCAGCCTACTCATTATTAGACTTATTCATGTATCACACAAAGCATATTGAGCCAAAGGGTTCACCACACCCTGGTTGAAAAAATAAATAAATAAAATAAAAATAAAAAAGGCATGAAAGAGCTGTGTGACGGAACATTCAAAGAACAGTGATTTGGCAACAGCCCTACTAAACATGTAGGGAAAAACCAATCTCCTCCTGCCCGTCGGGAAAGCCGAAGGGCATTGCACGCGCGTAACTCACGCCTACCCATAGACGAAAACACAGTCCGTCCGGTGCCCGATGGGGTGGAAGATTTCACCTGGTCGCTTATAAGCAGCGAGGACGAAAAAAAAGAGTCATATACGCCTAGATTCGGCAAGTACTCACACCGGTTAATTAAGGCATAGTGTGAAGAAAAGGAGTACTCCGGTGGTTACGGGGATTCAGGGCAGCGAGTCCGCGTAGGACGCAGCTGCCTCCGGTGTGTTAAATCTCTTCTCCTTGCCGTTGGCAAACAGCCTCAGTGTGGCGGGGTAGAGAAGCGCATAATCCACATTCTTCTTCCTCAGGCAGCTTTTCACCTCGTCGAAAGCCTTGCGTTTCTTGACTACCGCCGCTGAATAATCATTAAAGAAGGAGACTTTGATCCGACTTGTTGGTTGGTTCGGCTGCGTAGCCAGGTGCCGAGCTGCGGCCATCACACGTTGTTTATCAGCAAAGTTGTGAAGCTTCATAATGATGGGTCTGGCGCGCTGGCTGGGGCCCGGCCTCGGTGCTAGAGAGCGGTGAGCGCGGTCTAGTTTGATCTTCCCATTTTTAGTTGTGAGCTCGAGATAGGAGGGGAGCCATGACTCCATGAAGGCGACAACATCATTTCCCTCCGTGCCCTCGGGAAGCCCGACCAGGCGAAGGTTACATCTGCGGCTGCGGTTCTCTAAATCGTCCATGTGGTCTGCCATGTCAGTTACTTGTTTTTCGAGTCGAGCCACTTTCGCCTGCAATACACCTGCCGTGTCTTCCACGCCTGAAATCCGTATCTCGGCGTCTCCCACCCGTGTCGCCAGAGCCTGGATCCGAGACGTCTGTTCACGGATTGCGGCCAGCACAGTATCAACTTTAACATCCAATAAAGTTGTAATGCTGTCAGTTATCTTACTCAGAGCCGCAAGGATATTCGGGTCGATATCACTCCCAGTTTCCTCAGCGTCAGCGGAGATTTCTGTGTCGCTGGCGTTAGCTTCTTCAGGCTCAGCCGCCATAGGACCCACAATGTCGCTAGCTTGCACAACCGGAGCTGTCTTTTTCTTAGACCTGACGTTAGGCATTTTAGAAAAATAGTCGTCCAGACTCATTATAGAGTTACTCCCACGCACATTTGTAACGTTTCACCAGGTGAACACGTATTTTAGACGGATAATCGGGGGACCTCACCGGAGCACAGCGAGACGGGTGTTCGCGCTACGACGCCATCTTGCCAACCTCCCCTTTGCAAACAGTTATCAGCATCTGTGGATGTAGTAATATTTATAACTTGCCAGTTGAAAGAATTGAGAACATCCAGAGAAGTTGATGGCACAGACAAACAGTTGCTCTACTTTGAGCTAATGAAATAATTCAGCTACACACTCTGTGCAGTTGTGACTTGCACAAGTAAAAAGTCTATGATGCCACATTTCCTGGGAAATGCATGCATTGCTCCACACTGGGAGTTCGGATGACAGTGTATTTGTAATTGTTTTAAATTTGAAAAATCTTTAACTCTCCCCTGAGATACCTTCACACTTTAAAATTTGCATTATGATAAAGATTTAGGTTACAATCTTGCATATCCTTGCCTAATGAATATGTATATTTATTTATTTATTTTTATTCTCATCAGTTCCAAATTGTGGCAGAACTAATAAACCTTCCCAACATTTTCAGCAGCTTAATAACTTACACAATATTACAGAACATTTAATACTTTCTGATCTTGTACAACCATTAGTCAATAACACAACTGGTACTTGTGTTGCCTCTGCTCTGAAAGCAGCAGGAAGTTTGCTTCAAAGTAATTGAGAAACAATGCCTCTCTTTTTCTGCACAGATGGGAAGCCACAGCACCATGTCCTCCTCTCTGTATAGTTCCAAGTATGTTAGCTGGTATGTGGACATAGTGGAGTCAAAAAGCCCTGCAATGGCATCTACAGGTAAGATCCAGCACATATTTGTAAACCTTCTGTTCTAGGCATCTTGAAAGACGTATGACCGCCACCACACAGGAAACACCAGAGAGTTACTGAAACATTTATCGCAAAGCTTTAGTTTAAAACTTCTAGGCTTTTAGCTTGAAATTATCTGGACATATCTTTTCCAGAACAGTCTCTGTTTCTGGTTCCAGCTCCAAAAATCTACGTGCAATTAAAACGAAGAATGCCTTTGGAATACATATTGATCAGGCCTAACTTTTTCTTTGCTGTCTCCCTTGTTTTGCTTTGCTACCAAACACAACAGTCAGCTGCTATGGATTCTAACCCACTTCTCCTTCTGTCACCACCAGAAACTGACAGAGCAGAAGCAAATTCATCATCTTCCCATCACCACCAGCAGACAAAAGTCAATTGCCTCAATTTTAAATCTTTCCTTGACTCCAAGTCAGACAGACTCAGCCACAGCAGTGAGGGTTTGAGTGATGAGTGTAAGAAAGGCAACATAGTATTGACAGATACTGACATCCAGAGCAAAGAGGAACTTTCTCTTTTGGATCCAGAGGATAAAAAATTCCACCTTCCCCGGAGCAGTCCGGTCATTTCCAGACGCAGCAGGCCCATCTCCTGGCACGGAGGAGTAAATGATACATCTAGTCCCAGGTAACCACTATATATGTTCAAAGCATTACAAAACATTTCAGCAATATCATTATTACAAATGATTGCATAACAAATAAAAAATGACCAAGAAACACAGATCTACATGTGTCATAGATGGAATATACGACTAATTATATAAGAAATAATAAGAAAGTGCGGTGAGATACACCTATCAGCTAAAGCATCTGTTGTGGCTGAGCAGTGTGTAGAGCGATCAGAGTGCAGTGTGCTTTTAAAAAAACACAATGCCTCCTCAAACATATTGAAACTGTCTCCCACATTCTGAGTGACTCTAACTTTTAAAGGGCAACACTGCAAGATAGATACTTTTCTAAAGTCTTGTTGTTATTCATTGGGGGTGAAGAAACCAGGGAAGGGTTTCATGGGTTAAAAAAGACAAAGCCTAAACGATTATATTACGTTTCTAAAGGTGCTTTTTTAGGTGATGCTTTTCTAAAATAAGCTGTAAGCTGTGATGATGGGCAAACCAGTAACTATCGTATCAAACTTGAAGTAAGAGTTGTGCATGAGTCATTCAGTCTTTTCTCTTGAGTGCTACAGTTCATGAATGACTTTTATCATTAGCTGTTTGGAATCCACACAAAGCAACAACTTTGTCCACTTGAACAAAGCTGCATGCTACATGATTTTACTGCGACAGTTCAGTACGCACAGGTAAACTGTAGGTGGCATAAAACATGTTAACACTTGTATTATTCAGATACTTAGGACCAGGAGTTAAAATGGGATTCGGCTGGTGGGGGAACCCTATAATTGGGTGTAGTGGTGCTGTGCTGTTATTCTGATATTTTCTGTTCTTTGGGCTAACTCAGTTTAAATAAGACATAAGCAGAGAGCTAAAAGGCTGATTTCCAGACCTCTAGATCAGCCCAGAGTATGGTATGGCCCCGGGCTCCACCTGGCCCATTTGGTTGCCCCTGCCAGTGTGAGGCCAATTGGAAATTGGGATTTAAGCATAATATAGATAGATATACACCCAGTTTGTCCCATTTCAGCCAGCAAACAGTCCTTACATTTTGTGGGAAATCACAATAGAACTTAGTTTCTTTTGCTGTGAAGATGATATGAAAAAACAAAACAAAACAAAACATGCATTTATGTCTGCAAGTAAATGCCACTTCGAATTTGCTGGCCCTGAAATATGTCAGAAAGACTGATGCAGAATATAGAGCAGGGGTCTGAAACTTGCGGCCTAGAGGCCACTTGTGGCCCACGTCACACCTACTTGAGGCCTGTATATTGACGTGAAGAAATATAATACAATTTGGCTCTTGAAGTTACCTTTTTTTTTAGGGAAGATTTGTTTGTTGTTGACTGCAATGTTAAAATAAGTCCTTTAAAAAGCAAAAAGCTATTTAATATGAAGGCAATATGAACAGAGAGTAAAAACATGTTGAGGGATTGAGTTTAGTGAGAGTTATTTGTGAAGAAGACAGTTTTCACTAGCAGTCAAAAACTCATGTGTACACTTATGTCTGCATTCTTATCATAGCTGAAGTGCTGCCACGTGTCTGGTCAGAAACAGTTTACCGATTTGTTTCTTTGGTAGTTCAATAAAAGGCTTCAGTTATTTAAGAGTCACAAAAAAAGTCTTCCTGTTTGTAGTTTTGTCTTGTGATACAATATTTGAAATTATTAAAAAAACGAACAAAACACTAGATTTTCAGAAATATTTGTGGGTGTTTTCTTATTTGTTTGTTTTTTGAACACTACAGTGGCCCTCACATGAAATGACAGTAGCAGCAGTGGCCTACAGCTCATTTAAGTTTGAGACCCCCTGATGCAGAGTTTTTAACACACAGTCTTCTAAGTATTTATTTACTGTAGTCACAGGTAAAGCCATGTGTGTGGTTTTTGGAGCAGATTACTATGTTTAAGGATTGAGAAATACAAGAACTCGACATCTGAACCTTTGCTAGCAAAGCTACACAAGCAACAAGCCCTTCTCTTTTTTTCTTTAACAATCTTTAATCATCCAGTTTTTTATTTTTACTTCCAACAAAATCGCTAAAACTGTAATTCATACTCTGATGGGGAGTTTATCAGTGAATGTTTGGTGAATTCTTTTGCACCTGAGAGGAAAGGAGCAATTAAGAATATGCCACTCTCCAAGCAAGATCAAGAGTCTTTCAACACCTTTGCAGGAAATCTGGATTTTCAGTTGAAAAGTGGACAGCGGAGCTATCAGGAATGTGTTGAGTGAAAGGCATGATTGGAGAGGCAAGCTCTGCAATGGGACAAACAGGCTGATGTTACAAACTATGGCTGTTCAAATCTGCTTTTGAAGCAGATGCAAAATGAAATTAACCAAAAACAGGAACTGGTATTTTTGAACTGTATCATACAGCAGGACGTGCAGTGTAAGTCAGTGCTAAAAATGAATCAGGTTTCTGATGCTGTAACTAAAATAGTCAATTTCATCAGGGCAGGAGCATTGAATCACCGACAGTTTGTTGCACTTTTGTAGGCACATCAGACTGAACATGGTGACATAGGTTCCCACACATGGGGGAGGTGGCTCAGCGTAGGCAAAGTGCTAAAAACAGAGCAGAAATTTTGTGACAAGGACATTCCAGAGCTCTCATATGCACAATGGAAAGCAAATCTTGCATTTGCTGTTGATGTGACTTTCCTTTGCATTTTCAAAACTGCAAATGATGTAATTAAACTATAAACAGAAAATCTGGAAATTTTACAAAACACACTTTGTCCACAATTGTTTGTGGGAATGTTGATTATAGTGATACAATGTTGGCATGTGCTTATTTCACATTTGCATTGACAAATTGTAACATCTACTCTTAACAGACAGTGGCCATTTATAGAGATAATATTAATATTGAGCCGAAGTTCAGCTTTTTGATGCAGTTCAACACAACAGTCCCACCCTTGGGAAATTTAATGGTCCATCCCAGTCCTACACAATATGAAGCTAGTAGCAAAGGTAGAAATTATTAAAATAATACCTAACATGTGCACCACAGCCTGTCCTGCACCAGTCCAACATAGTGCATCACTGGAACCTCCACAGCGGTACAGCTAACTAACCTGTTCTGCCTCTTCTACACTTCACTAAACTGTCTATATTGCATACTTTTATGCATCCTTTAGCAAAAAATTAGGACACTTCAGTTAGTTTTGCAAGATGCTTCACAAAAAGGTATCATTAGTCATGTATAGATCTGATAACTATAAAATTAATTAAAGGAGAGTTAGAGTTAAGTTTTCAGTTTATATGGCTGCACCCTTATTTCCCACAGGGTGTCCACAGTGGATGGATCTGCATGTTTGATTTGGCCCTTCCTGATGTAATCCTTTGATTTGTGATAAGCAGTAGGAAGACACAAAGTTGGGCTCCCTTGAATCTTTGTTTTTGCTTCCTCCTGGTCTCAAAGCTTTTCCATGTCAGGTGAATCTGTTAATAACTACACCAAAAGTACATTTTTGTAAAAGAAAAAGTGTTTTTTGACCTATGGAGACATTATTCACCGTATATGTATCTAGGTAATATGCAGATTCACTTACTGTCTACACTAAGCTAATAAATGGGGAAAAGAAACAAATAACCTTAAAGTCACAACTTTGCCTTTTTTAGTGGAGTCGAACTCAGAGAAAAGGAAATGCAGCTTCACTGAGTTCCAGCTGTAACGCGAACTAAACACAGCACACGCCAATTTTACAAAATATGTATTGCTCTAAATAAGACACGGTGCTGTGTGAATGCCGTCCTGCTGAAACCAAAAGTCACCAGACTGCTCAGTACGCACAACAGTTCCTAGTTATCGGGATAGAAAAAGGGAACAGACAAGCGAAAGAAGCCTCATGAAAAACACAACCTTGCATTCCTCAGTGAGCAGGCTGGGAAAATTTCCTTCATATGAATGAGTATTTTTGTCCTTTAGTTTGTGTGTTTATTTTTTTAAATTACACACATGAAAAGTGCAGGCCCTCTCTTAGCATTTCACCAGCTGTCCCACATTGTCTCACAGACACACACTCTTTGCCCCACATTTAGGTTGTTGCTTTGTGGTCACCTCATACCTAATAGTGAATAGGAATATAGCACAGTCTGCTTACCACAGTGTTAATCTAGCACCACTTGATGGCGCTAAGGCTTTAGAGACTTCAGTTACTGTGGGATAACTGGCTGCTGGAGGTAAAGTAACACAATAAAACTAATAAGCTCATGTTAACACTACACAGTATGCTGTATATGTAAACAACAAGCTTTACTTCTTGTGAATAATTGCAGCAGGAGCCAGTGTTTACTGCTTAGGACTCACAGTGTTTGACATTTGAGATACTTTATGGTAAATGTCATGAAAGTTGTGTGGTTGCCAAGAGCCTATGAGCAAACAGGAACTGAAATGAGTAAATAAAGAGACCTTTATCTTATTTCTGCAGCTATGGTTTTATGCCTCAAAGTAAAAAGAAGAAACAGGATATTCCTCATGTTTCTGTTGAAAATACAGTGAACATACTATTTTCACTGCTCACACTAACTACTAACAACTAATTACTTGTTAAAGTGATGAGTAAACATTTGATGCCACTCAGCTGCTTGTCAGGTGATGCACAATATGTGCTTTTTAATGGTTAACATTTAATTTGGTGTTTATTTCTTGGATGATCTTCACTTGCATTGTTTTGAAACCTCTCCATCTAAAGTGAAATGTTTCTGCTTTTAGCTCGGACCCACCATCTCCTGTCTTTGGTTCACCGTCTCTGGGTCCCCAGGAGTGGTCGACATCCAGCAGTGGGGAGGATCTGGAATCCAAACCGAGCTCCTATCAGTTGTCATTCGCAGTGGAGATGGCTAAAAAGCAAAGCTCTACCTCTATCTCATCAAATCTGAAACGGCTTCTGACTCCCAGCCTCCACCTTCCCTACAGTGGTCAGCAGGGATTAGCTGAGGAGCATAAAAGGCGGACCCAGAGTAGTTGCATTCCCAACAACACACCAGGTAAAATAGCATTACTGGGGTTTACTGATTTTTGTTTTGTATTTTTCAGCTGTGTCAAGTAGTAAAGGGTGGCTGGCAGTTTTATTGTGCCTATAAGGAGACTAACCATGTCCAAAAACACACTAACTCTATGATTTCATTCCCGGTTTTGAGCTGCAGATTTTCTTTAATAAGGGAAAAGATTATTTAGGATGGCGTCTTTCAAATGTACCACAAACACTTCTGAATCTCAGCGTGATGAAGTTAAGAGACATAAAAGTTGACTGCAACAACTCATAAAAACCCAGACGTCACACTGTACTTGTAAGGTGTAAAAGTAAAAAAAAAGAATAAGAGAAAGTTCTGTGAGGAGAAGGACATCAGAAAGAAGCTGGATTCAAGGCATGAGTGTAAACTCAGGGATTCAGGGAAAACGTATACGATAAATAGGGATTATTTTGAACTGTGAAACATGTAAAGCTACTCCAGGCTTTGACTGTAGGCCTTTGTACACATTTATATTGCCACCTTTTCCTTTGGCATAATCTTGAGAAAACTTTTTAGTGTTTTATGAATACCCACGTTTATACTCTCAATAAAGCCCAAGAATAAACATATAGAACTGAGCAGACAGTAACAGTGATACACTGAGTGCACTGAATGCAAATATGAACCTGACGTTAGCAACACTGAAAACATATAAATGTTAAAAAGGCTAGAAACCCAGTCAGTTTATTTATGTGTGTGTGTGTGTTTCATCAGGATGCGCTACCTCAACACAACAAAGCAAAGAAAGAAGCAGCAGTGATATCCCAGCATCCCCTGCAGAGATCTACAAGACCAGTTGTGAACTGGAAAAGGTACATTACATTTTCCCCCCAACAGTCATTCACAGTTTTATTTATTTTGCAATGAAATTAATAAAAGTAAATATAAAAACGCTAATGACACACCCCTTTATTTTTCTATTGTAAAACAAGCTGCTTATTTTAAAAATTATTGGCTGAGTCATACAACTGCAAATTATAAGCTACAGATATATGAAATTAAAGGTGGTAGAATAATGTCCCACTATTAAACATCAGTAAGGTATTAGCAAGTGCTTAACTTATCATTTATATATCAACAATCCTCCTTAGCATGCCATTAATAAACACATATCTTTATCCATCTGTTACTATTAGACCATGTAAATGTAAATCTAAGACACTGAACTTTTTTTTTTTTTTACCTTATTGAATTACTTATGAATTACTTCATTTTATGCCTTTAATCGGGTTACTATAGTGTTTGGCATTAAATATAGAAATGTGAAATCACAGCCAGATTTGTGCCAGCAGACAGGTGCCAAATGCTCTCAGCAGCGTCTCACCAGTGTCTGTCTGTGTGCAGGAAAACGCTCATTTTATTGTGGTGGACATGGTGCTGGAGATGCTCGAAAATGCAAAATGGACTCTTAGCTTAGATCAGTGGCGTTCCACGATGGACACAAACTGCCTGATGTGCAAGGAAAGACATAAAAGCTCTGCACAGGAGAGTTCGCCACAGAAGCAGACATTTAGATTACACAGGCATAAAGTAAAGTACAGCAGAGTTGATCCTAGACGAGAGAGATACAAGCGAAGACATCTTGATGAAGACATGAAGATGTCACACAGAGAAACACACCCATGTGTAGAGCAGCAAACACAGGACAAAGCGGAGGAGGAAGCAGGGAAGGATGAGCCTAAACATCAAATGAAAACTCTGTCTGTGCTCTCCACTGACAGCGGATTCGAAGGTAAGAAATTCTATTTTTAATGAAACACACATTCCTTAAATAGTTCCTCATCAAACATATTGTTTTGACCAGGAATGGGTCGTCCTACATCTTCCTTTGTCCCAACTTTGTCCGGATAATGTTTTTAGACAAAAAGCCAGACTAAAAAGCTACAGGATGACTAATTTCTTACAGCCTAAATGCTGTGAAGATGGTATCAACAGGTTGATTGTTCCTTTCCACCAATCTTCCATCTGAGTCAAAAGCAACAAAGAACTCATATAAACATGCTTTGATCAGCAGAAAGTGCTTTCTTACTGTGAACGTATCTAGATTTTATCTGCGCTTGGAAATTTGAAGCCTACAGTATTTGTTTCCCCCCTAGTGTTCACTGACTTTATATCAGGAACTGATTGTTTTAAACGTTGTTTTTTTTCTATGACATTTATCAACACATATACATTATTATATCAACTAAATATAGAAATTATTTTCTTAATATTGGATTAAACGAGAATAAACATAATCATCATATTATGTGTTTCTGTTTCAGACTGTGGAGTTGATCATACACTAACTCAGAGAGAGTCTCTAAAAAAGTAAGAAAACCTATTCCTTTCAGTAAACATGCATTTTAATAATGTAAGCGCTTGTTCTTTTAAATCTGACTAAATCTATGATGTCCATGGTGCAGTGCCGAGCAGCTAGCCCAGCAGCTGGTGTTGGATTTCAAAAAAAGTTGGCTCCCTTCTACTGAGCTTCAGCGTGGCCGGCAAAGCCTTCGCAGCTCGCTTCAGGAGGTGAGAACAGCAACCACAAATCAACTATGACTATAACACTTTCTCAACTTGGTATTTTAATGCAAGATAAATATATAATAAGATATTGGTGGCTGATGACAAAGAAAACTTTCCCGCATATTTATTACACGTTGCTGGGACTGGACTCCAGAAATGACCACAAGTATCCTCTGTTCTTCCTGTTCATACCAGCTGCCGGGTACAGAAAATGTGGCGGTGAGCAGCGATAGCCTGACAGAAGAGATCCGACAGCGTACCAGGATGAGAGGATCCCTGAGCTGGGCACCACCACGTTTCCAGATCATCTTCACGGTCCAGCCAACGCACAGGTCTCATTTATATGTGATGACACAACAGCGCAGCGGAAAAATGGTTTATTTCTGATGCTATAAATGATTGTGTATTTAGAGCTGAATGTGTGTGGGTTTCTTTTCTTTGTTCAGACGAAGCGAGGTAGTGGCTTCGCAACACTTCCTGTGTGCAGGTTGTGGGACCGAGGTGGAGCCCAGTGAGTACTGCATTACATAATATGAATTGCAGAGGATTTTTGTTTTAGTTTTTATCTGAACATTACATTCGCATTCATAAAACCATTTTTAATCCCTCCACAGGAGAATAAACTATAGTCAGAAAATGCTTCCATTACCGAAAAAGCAGAGAGATTTATAAGTCATGCACTTCACTAATACAACTGTATTCAGCATTTTTGTCTAAAACTCAAAGTCATTCTGTGAAATGTAACTTTGTCATTTCTTAAAAAGGAATAAATAAATGTAAAAAACTGTTCCTCACTGAAATCATTGTTGTCTATAGTAATCAAGGTTGAGTACCAGTAAATACCAAACACAGGCCTCAGCCATGTCTTCACAATGTAACAAGCAGCAAAACCAAATATAAGACTCTCTGTCTCCCACCAGGGTACATCAAGAAACTGCGGTACTGTGAATACCTCGGCAGGTATGGAAAATAACATGTTATTACCCAAATATGAGCTAAGTTTTCCTGCAATCAGATATTAAACCATCTATATTTAAATAATGAAGTTATTACAAATGAATCATTGATCTGTTGTTATTCATTTTTGCAGATATTTCTGTGACTGCTGTCACAGCGGCTCAGAGGCTGTGATTCCGGGTCGAGTACTGTCCTGCTGGGATTTTGGCAGGTGATCAAATCAGACAACATATTATAGTAACTGTTAACATATGTTAAATGTATAGTTAATTCATATAGAAAACTGAAATGATTAAATGTCTTGTAAATGTAAATTACTTCTAAATAACTTGCAGTGCACTTCTAAACCCTGTAACATCATCATAACTCACAATAATCCTGATATTTCAGGTACCCTGTGAGTGATTTCTCCAAACAGCTGCTGGATTCAGTGTGGCAGCAGCCTCTGTTTGACCTGACCTGTGTTGGTAAAAATCTGTACAGTAAAGTGAAAGAACTGGACAGGTTTAGGGTGAGTTAATGACTAAATTATTACTGTTGTGCTTACCGTGATCATAGATGCCTGAAAGCAATCATTCACATTTAAAAACATATCGATAGCCATCGGAAGAATCCTGGCATTTTATTTATTCTTTTACTGTATTTAGTAAGTAGTCTGTGGAATTAGATTTCAAAGCCGATACTGAAATTCAATGACAAACTATTAGGTTGTTTTCATTTAGTTTTGTATTCCTTTTTAACATGTCCCTCTATCCTCCCATCAGGAGGTGCAGGATCAGCTGCTGGGAATCAAGAAGCTGCTAAAAGCCTGCAGATTATCACAAAGGTAACATTTGGAGATAATACAAAGTTGATATATATTGTATGTATGTATAAACAGCTCATGTCCTTGTTTTATAAAATAAAGACATTACTTCATTTACAGGTTTGGCAGTGGATCAAAATGTGTTTTTCATTAAATTTGCTGAGTATTTTTTTATGTTTCTATCACATATTAAAGAACTATTACAAGGATTTATTAAGTTTCAAAAACCTTTTAATGGTAAATAAATAAAGAGTTTGGCCGTGACTGTATGCTAGGTATAAGATTTACTAGTTCACACACGGTCTAGTAACTACTTAGTAACTTAATCTGCCCTGTGTTTGTGTCCTAGTGTGCTGGCTGAGCTGGAGCATCTCCCTGCTCATCTGAGGGAGCAGTCAAACCTCTTCTCCATGGATGACCTACAGAAGGTGAAGAAGGGTCAGCTGGTTCCACAGGCCAAAGCAGTGCTGCAGTCTGCCATTACTCATGTGGAAAACTGTGAGGTCAGTCATTCTGAACCAGATGGCTCCTGGCCTCTTTAATGTTATTTATTAGCTAGAAAGTACAGACAGTACATTTCTACCTAAGGACAGTGTTATTATTTTCCAGTGCTGATGATATGCATTTGGTAATTAAATATTATTGCCGCTTACCTAAATTAAAAGCATTTCTAATTTTAAATGTATTTTAAAGTTAGGGATTGTAGATCTCAGGCCCATTCACCTGACTTAATATGTAAATGATGACTTAAAGAAATAGCTTTTCACGACTCCTATCCTTGTGCCCGTTTAAACAAGTACGCAACATTTCAGACAATATTTCAGTTAAATACAGCCAGGAATACAACACATGTTTAGAGGAGGAAAACGTGTGAATGTTTGTATGAAATTAAATCATTTTGACTTTCTTCTCTCACTTCTTTCACACAGCTGTGTCTTGCCCGAGGTTTTATCTGTGAGTTTTGCAGAGAGAAAGACATCATCTTTCCTTTTCAGACAGACATATGTAAACGCTGTCCAGGTGAGCATAGACAAAGCGAGATGCAGTCTGTGTTCCTCTATAGACTAAAACCAGGATTGACTTAGTACAACTTCATAATATTCTTCTGACAACCCCCCCACAAATATAACAAGTAATATGCTGCCACTGGGTTTATATGCAGGATACATAAAACCTATGAATATCTTCTGTCTTTCACAGAGTGCAAAGCCTGCTTTCACAAAAAGTGTTTTGTGGTGAAAAAGTGTCCAAAATGTGCACGGATCCAGTCTCGGAAAGACCGTCGGAATGAATCCATGAAGAGTGACACCTGAAGCTGCAGCAGTTCTGTGTTGCAGTGGTTCATTTAACACTTTTTAGCTGCATTTTCTTTTCTGTAACTTCACATAAAAACACTTTTAATATGTCAGTAAGTTTCTGCTCTCTCATCCTGCTTATCTCTTACTACTTAAACCACACTGTTAAACATGCATATTCCTTTACATGACTTAATATTTCCTATGGAAATTTGATCGGCACGAGAGTGATTGTACCTCAAAAAACAAGATAAAGCACTTAAATTATGCAAAACTGTTTTTCCCATTTTTGGCAGGTTATATGTACTTTTCAGTGTAATGCTGATGGACAGCATATCCATTCAATAGCTGCTTGCGATGTTTCCATGTGCGATATTTCATGTCAGGATTGTTGCTCAACAGAAATAATATATTACACATTACTTACTTAATCTCTTGCTGAAGAAAGCCACTAGGTACACTAACTATTTAACCTCTTTTGCGTTATTCCATAACATGGCCTGAGATGCATTTTTTCATGTAGATTCCAGTCAACAATACAAACCTGAAGCTACAGTCCCACAAACACTGACACGAATCCCCAAAGAGGGCACATTAATTTTCTTTCATAATTTATATATGAACACAAAGTCTACAGCATGCCTGCAGAAAGTCAATGTCCTTTTAGCAGCAGCAGATGTTTCAAATGCAACTGTTTCTGTCCAGGATGCAGTGTGCACATTACAATTGTGATACTGTCCTTTCATATAATGAAAATAAAAATAATTTCCACAACTCGTGAAAAGTTATTGAGAACTTTGCCATTTCCTTGTTCAACCCAACAGTGGCTATATATTATAGGCTTATCATATAAAATGAAACATAGCTAGTACCGCTAGCCGTCAGAAATTTGTAGTAGAGCAAAATGTTTTCATTTGAAAAGCCGTGGAGCCCAAATATGATGTGTCAGAACAGGAAATTATAATTTAGTGGAGTAATTGCACTGTCAACTATCACCACCTCTTGGACCAGGTGGCCCAGATTTAGACTGCTTTTGTATCATCCTAATACGTCCTCCTAATACTTTTGTACCCATCCTGTTTGCTAAATCTTGGAACTCTGGCCTGCAAAGTGTGCTTGCAATTATTATTTATCCCTTTGCAAGTAGTACACTTCCTTTACTTCCAGAGATCTGTTCCCAAGAATTCTGTCTGTCATTTCTGACCATGAGAAATCACGGTCAGATATGATACTAATTATTCTGCCGAATTAGCACTTTGCATGCACCTACTATTAAGACATATCACCAGATAAGGTTAACTGAAAACTTGAATTATGCAGAAGCCATTCTAGTGCTTCCCCCCAGTTTTTAATAGTTGTCAACATCTATATTTTCTTTGTTAAACTGTGTTGAAATCCGTGTTGGTCAGAATAGTAGGGCGTCACATTTTAAGGGCCAAACCTAGTTTCTCCACTATTGTGTAAAATAACAGATTGATCCTGGAGTTTTGAATAAAATGGCAGGTTTATGGTGCAGCAATGAATCTTGGGGGTAATATAATGTAAGTCAATGTGTATTAACATGTACTTCCTGTATACAGTGAGATTGAATTTAGTTTTTTACATGGCAATATTTGCAAAAAGAATACGGTGTAAGCATTTGGTATTAAAAATGTTATGAATCATTTCCACCAGTTTTTATTGCATCGTGTTTCTCTTTCACTTCAGTGCCTTGGCTTTTCTTATACCCTCCCCTATAATTATGATTTTATTTTGGCTAGTATTCTGCCAGTGGTGTGTGGTCGTTTACAGAAAGGCAAGCAGAGACATGGTAAAGAAAAATGAAACAATAAAACAGTATGCACAAACCTCACTGCATGTGTATTATTGGCAAATTGCACTTCAATGAATAAAAAGCTGCTTTTATGCAAAAAAAAAAAATGTTTGCCATCAGTGTTAAGTGGCTCAAGAACACATAACTCTAAATAATATCCTTCAAGCTCAGAAACACAGGCCTAAATGTTGATTGTAAGAAAAAAAAAATCAAAATATATGACTAAAAGGCTTGAACATTGTTTGACATGGTTAATTGCGAATACAGGAGGACTAAAATTTTAAAGGTGGTTAATCTGTACATTTGGTGAACCAACAAATCTCTCAGAGAAATTAAAGTGCTGGTGGAGTCTGAACCTGTTGTCAGGGGTCGTGTGCAGAGGCGAGGATCAGCTGACCCACACACAGGACTCTTGGTGCAGAATGAGGTTTATTGGAAACGGAGACAAAAGATGACAGGATGGCTGGCTGAACTTAATGGACTGGTAGACTAACTGGCTGACTGAACTTAACACGCGACAGGAACAACATCCATGACACGACAAGGGCTGAAGGGAAGAGAGGGCTTATATACATGACTAACAATGACAACGATTGGAGACAGGTGAGTGAACAGCTGAACATAATGAACTAATGATAAATGGGAAGAGGACTGAACATAATGCACACAGACCAAGGCTAACACAATAAAACAGGAAGTGGAACAGGCAGTAGATAAACAGTGAATGTGAACTGAAAATACTGGGTCAACGACCCAGAAACCCTGACACCTGTTTAGCTTTAATTAAACTTGTCTGTTGTATCAAACTGGACATGGAACATCTCTTCATCATCAACTGTGTCCTTGCTAACATTGCAAAGAAGTTCATATAAAAATGTGTTCACACTATACTCTAACAGCCTCACTTAATATCACACATGTTGGTCAGTAAGAGGAAACTGATCTATTACCACAATGAATCACAGAAGCTTGTTTACTTGCTATCAGCCAGTAGCAGCTTGTCAGTTTCCTGTGCAAGACCGGAGGTTTATTCATATTGTACATGCACAAACAACCAGAAACAGCCTGGCTTGACTAGCTCAAATCTTGGCTAATGGGACACAGACATACCCTGAAAGCACAGGCCTCACGGAGATTCTGATAGAATATTAGTAAAGCAGACTTAACCCCGCTTCCAGACACAAGATGGCAGTATTTCACTTGTATTTTTATTTTTTATTCCTATTTATTCTATTTATCCCCTTTGTATATTTTATTTATATTTGTCTCTGTATTTATATATGTGTGTGTGTGTGTGTGTGTGTGTGTGTGTATATATATATATATATATATATAACAATTCTGTAACTGTAACTTCGGTCGTTGCTGTGCTTTTTGGAAGTCGAATTTCCCAGAGGAACCCACCCGAGGGATTAATAAAGTTCTATCTTATCTTATCTTATCTTATCTTATCTTATCTTATCTTATCTTATCTTATCTTATCTTATCTTATTTTAAAGGGTGGACTCAAACAGGCCATATGGTCTGATATGAACACTGTTTGTGATGAAAGGACAGAGATTGGTTGCCCTTTGTTACTTTTTAATTGATGTCTATTTTTAGACTTCACTAGACAAGTGCTGCTTGCCTCGACAGATTGACACTGGAGTCTGTTATTCAGTTTCTTTGCAGGGCCACAGAAAAATATTTATGAAGTCACAAGAATGCATGAAAAATACAAGCAGTTGCTGAATAAAGAGTAATAACAGGTCACATATGGGGGAAACTCTAGTCTAAGACACACTGACTGTGTTGGGTCTTTGGTACAAACTTTTAGAAGAAAAACAAAAAACTTGAGACAAAAGAGGAGTTAAAGTGAATTCTGTGTGGACTTGTTTGTGCAGTCTTAATGAGCCCAGCTAAATAAAAACTAATAGATGAGTGTTAACTTTTACTTCAGTACCTGTGACACTTGCCTGTGTTCTATGGCCATTAGCAGACCTGAAACACAAACACTCACAAGTTCCCATAAGACTTAACCTGTGGCTCCATGAAGAATGTTTCATAGCCCATTAGCTGCTCCTAATGGCCGTGCAATGAAACCCTCAAGACATGCTTCACACCCGCATGGGTGAGTATCAGATAATGCTATCTCGCCTCTGAGGTGTCGCTGCAATCAGAGGTGTGAAAAAAACAAGCTTCAGGATAAACACATGATGCAGTCTCACAAATCAACATGTGATGCAATCTCAGTTGAGAAGTTTCTTAGCTGGGAAAGTTTTCTGTCATCACTTCCAGTCATTAGATATTTCTGTAATATTTTTATAATAGAGAAGGATCAGATTGTCACAGCACAGCTCCTCAGAGAGTTATAATGTTGCTCTGCAGTTCCCTTAGGCTCTGTGCAATGCACTTGTGTTCTTTAAGTCATTGTTTTGATTTATAAAGCCCACAACTTCAACTTTATTATGGATTATTTGGATTAACAAATAAAAACTTAAATCTATTTTAATGAAAAAGAGTAAAAATTGCACTGAGACATCAGTCATGCACAGAGGCCAACTGCTGAAGAGCTATGAACACCCAAAGGCTTAGGTGTACGTAGAGAGGATGTTCCTGGGACACAAACACAGAATTACAGCGAAAACAGAAATTAGGCCCATATTCATCAAGAGTCCAGAGACCACACAGACAGACAGACAGACAGACAGACAGACAGACAGATAGATAGATAGATAGATAGATAGATAGATAGATAGATAGATAGATAGATAGATAGATAGATAGATAGATAGATAGATAGATAGTGAAGAACGTTTTTGCTGTGTGTGTGTGTGTGTGTGTGTGTGTGGGTGGGTGTTTGTGTGAGTGTCAGAGAGAGAAATAGAGAGAGTGTAAAGTGTAAGTCTAGGAAAACTGGTCCATCCGCAGCCCACAATAGTACTGAGGACCCAAGGCCACACATCTCGGCGATATCTGTGCGGCCGTCCTGGAAGGAGAAGGAGGGAGGCCCTAGATTGGGTGTCCATGTTAATTCTCCCTCAATTAGCCATTCTTTTATTTTAATATGTTTAATATGTTTTAATCTGGAATTGGGATTGAAACCAGCCCAAAACTTTTTTCCTTTTTTTTGCCACTCAGAGGTGGGCTTGCTTGTCTGTTTTGAATTATTATCCCGCTTGTTAACCCAAGTGTGTTTGAACATCAGGGCACAAACTCATGGCTGGATATTCTCATTCATGATTGTCTGGTAGCAGAATTCATGGTTCCATCAATTCAGATAAGTTGTCTAGGTCCTAAGGCAGCAAAGCAGCAAAGCACTACACTACCACCACCATGTTTAACTACTAATAGGAAGTTGTTGTTTTTGTTTTTTTATAAAATGCCTGTGTTAATTTTACATCACGTGTAATGGGATTCAAACTTTCCAAAAAAAAATTTCCTCATCAGTTCAAAGAATATTTTCCCAATAGTCTTGTGTTTTTTTGTAAATGCCAGCTAAGACTTTGTGTTCTTTTTGATCAGCGAGGGTGGTTTTCACTTTGGAACTCTCCCATAGATGCCGCTCACTTTGTCAGGCAGTTTCTATTTAGGTGATTTCTTGATTCAGCCATTCTGGCATTAATCAGGCCTGGGCCTGGCCAGTGAATTGAACTCAGCTTACCAAAAAGGAGTGCTACACGGTGATCTAAAATCTGCCTTTGATATTTATCAAATTATGTGGTAATAATTAGTCTCACATTTGAGCAGCATATTAGGAAACACTAAGAGTGTAAGTAATTCAAGCAAAAAAAAAAAAAAAGTAAGAAAATAGGAAAAACGATGAAAACAAAATGAGGTAAAAGCAGAAAAGGTGTGTGGAGGAGAAAATAGTGATGGAGTCTCAATTATGGAGTTCCACAGGGTTCAGTGCTAGGACCAATTCTTTTTACATTATACATGCTTCCCTTAGGCAGCATCATTAGAAGACATAGTATACATTTCACTGCTATGCAGATGACACCCAGCTCTATCTGTCCATGAAGCCAGATAACACACACCAATTAGTTAAACTGCAGGAATGTCTTAAAGACATAAAGACCTGGATGGCCGCTAACTTTCTGCTTCTTAATTCAGATCAAACTGAGGTTATTGTACTCGGCCCTGAAAATCTTAGAAATATGGTATCTAACCAGATTCTTACTCTGGATGGCATTACCTTGGCCTCCAGTAACACTGTGAGGAACCTTGGAGTCATTTTTGACCAGGACATGTCCTTCAATGCACATATTAAACAAATATGTAAGACTGCTTTCTTCCATTTGCGCAACATCTCTAAAGTTAGAAAAAAAGTTAGTTATTGTTATTAATTATTATTATTATTATATCTTTATTTCAGACATATACAACAAACCAATATATACATGTACACATCAAATCAAATCACTTTTATTGTCACATCACATGTGCAGGTACACTGGTACAGTACATGCGAGTGAAATTCTTGTGTGCGAGCTTCACAAGCAACAGAGGTGTGCGAAAATACAATACCATAAGAACAAACAAAATATAAGAATGGCTATATCTGATATGAATAAATATATGTACAATATAAGAGTGTATGCACATTACTGAATGTGTATACTAAATATGTATATCTACGTGTGTGTGTGTGTGTGTGTGTGTGTGTGTGTGTGTGTGTGTGTGTGTGTGTGTGTATGTATACACTCACACACACTTCAAGGACCTCGTTAATCCCACTGGCATGTCTACTGTAGAGGAACCAGAGTCTGGGGATGAACGGGACGACTCATCAATCACCGTGGGTGAAGTCACTGAGGCAGTTAAACAACTCCTTGGAGGCAAGGCCCCAGGGTGGATGATGTTTTTGTGTCTGAGTTCCTGAAGGCTCTGGATGTTGTGGGGCTGTCTTGGTTGACATGCCTTTACAATGCTGTGTGGAGATCAGAGACAGTACCTCTGAACTGACATACCGGGGTGGTATCTATCTTTAAGAGGGACCAGAAGGTATGCGCCTGCTGTAGTGTATCACAGCCTCCCCAGGAAAATCTATGTCAGGGTGCTGGAAAGGAGAGCCCGTACGTTAGTCAAACCTTGGATTCAGAAGGAACAATGCCGTTTTCTGCAGGCTGTGGAACAGTGCACCAGCTATTTACCCTCTCCATGATACTTAAGGGTGCATGGGAGTTTGCCCAACCATTCTACATGTATTTTGTGGACTTGAAGAAGGAACACCCCGGTCCCTCGGGGTATTCTATGGGAAGTGCTTCGGAAGTATAGGGTGTCTGGCCCATTGCTACAGGAGATTTAATCATGCAACAACTGCAGGAGCTTTTCTCATCCTCTTTGGAAATGCTGCAAGGAGCCACATTTTTTTTAAAGCTCAATCTACAAAAAGCTTATCATCTGGTCTTAATCAAAGTGGTTGAGGTGGGTGTTAAAAGCAGTTTTCCACTCATCTCTCTCTTCGAGCATCTTGTCGTGCCCTTTAGCAGTGTTGGGAAGGTTACTTTTAAAATGTATTCCATTACAGATTACAGAATACATGCCCTAAAATGTATTCTGTAACGTATTCCGTTACGTTACTCAATGAGAGTAACGTATTCTGAATACTTTGGATTACTTAACATATTATCATGCATTTTACAACTACATGAATGTACTATTGCTGTGATTTATTACTGTTACTGAAGGTCCGCGGCTCCGAACCGTAGTAAAGGGACCTCTGACTAATACGGTTCCGTGTTGTGCTCATAGCCGAAAACTAGCTTTACTTTGTTGTCTGGGTCAACTTTGCTAGCGAGAGACAGAGAGAGGCGTTGAAAGGCTGCTCCAATGGAACTTATTGTTTCGGAGGAAAACACGAACATGGTGTACAGTCGAGTCTTAATAGCTTACTTACAACTGGGCTCGTCAGGCACTCTTCTTGGCTGCAGTGGTTATTATTATATTTACATGCTTCCAGCTCCCGTTTTTGCTCGATGACAGCTCGTACTTTTCGACTCTCCTTTTTCTCCCTCCTCGCGCTCACAGACACATAACGGGTATGGCAGTCCGTTCTCCCTGCAGCACGGACTATACTGCCCATGAGGCTACATTCTTTAGAGCTGTAGCATTCTGCCTATTAGCTTAGCACAACAACAACAAGAAAAAGGTGCTCTCTCACCCAGGAAACACGCAGAGCGAGAGCGTCACCCCGTAACCATGGCAACCGCAACGCTGCCGCCTGGAACAACAGAACGTAGCTGTCAAACAAAACCCAAACAGTCCTGACCCGCGACAATATGAAACAGGAAAGTACCGCCGTGTAATCCATTTATTTCAACAAAGTAACTGTATTCTAAATACCACCTTTTTAAACGGTGACTGTAACGGAATACAGTTACTCATGTTTTGTATTTTAATTGCATAACGGCGGTACATGTATTCCGTTACTCCCCAACACTGCCCTTTTGTCTTAACCAATCACCCTGGTGTTTTTCAGGCTATTGTTAACAATGTTCTCCATGATTACCTAAACTATTTTGTCTTTCTATATCTCGATAACCTCATTTTCTCAAGGACTCTCTTGAAACACTAAGTCCTTGTTTACCAGGTGCTGCAGCACTTCCTAGAAAATAAAATCTACATCAAAGGTGAGAAATGCGACTCAGTCTCTTTTCTTGGTTTCATCATAGAGAAAGAGCAGATCAAGGCAGACCCAGCTAAGGTGTAGGCAGGTACTGGCCCTTACCGGTACTCAGAAGCATTGCCAGTGCTTTCTTGGGTTTGCTAACTTCTGTCTCCTCAGCAAAGAGAAGGTAAAACGTTCCCTTGTGCCATTTTCTCCCGTTGTCTCTGTCCCACAGAACTAAATTATAATGCCCTGGAAAAATAGAGGGATTGGCTGGAAGGAGCTGAGAAAGCTTTTGTCATTTGGATGGATAATTAAAATCCTTGAGTGCCTTTGCTAAGCAACTAAATGCTCATCAAGCCCAGTATACCCTGTTCTTTATTAGATTTAACCTTGCTTTTGCCTACAGACCTGCAATGTAAAAGAAGATGTTCTGTCCCATCATCAGTGCCCCAATCCTTCTGGTCCATCACCCATCATCAGCTCACTAATATGGGAGATTGAGACACTTGTCCATAATGCTTAGCAGGATGAGTCTGACCCAGGAAAAAGACTTGACTGTGTTTTTGTTCCCTCCAGTGTTTGTTCTCAGACATTGGGCCCATACTGTCAAGTTCAGCTGTCACCCTGGTAAGAATGACAGAACCTGAGTTAAAAGAGAAAAAAGTCCAGTCCTGCCTGGACCATGACATTTTAAGCAGTGTTAAATCCTCTCAATTCTTTAATCTTTGGGCTGAATGAAGGACAACACTCGGTGTATAAATGCTCAGTCAACAATCATTTTATTCCATACCATTGTCATTATTCCATACAACACTCTTGCGCAATACATCCAGATGGGAGATGTGCTGAAGAGGGTAACAGCAGATCTCAACGTGTCTGACCATTTCTCACATTCTTATAGCTTCAGGAGGCCCCCACCTAGTCATAAAACCTAAACATCCATATTCCTTCTCTCTCTCAGTGAGCCTAAGTTATGACCTTCGCTTCCTGTGCAGTATGTTCTGTTCTTTTCTAACCAGACAAATAAGGCCTTGATTCTCTGAAAACTGTATCTCTTATAATTTATCTAGGGATTGAGAGTAACGCAATTTCTATTCTCTGTATGTCCTGTACATGTGGCAGAATCGACAAATAAAGTTGACTTTGACTTTGACTTTGACTAATGCAGCAGTATCATGCATCATAAAACAATCTCATTCATTCACAATAAATCAGCAGTCTAATGTAATAAATCAGCAGTCCAATAAATGTAATAGTTGTCACCTTCTTCCAAGTCAGGAGAATAATGCAAACTAAAACTACATAATAATTTCACAATCTTTGATTAGGGGTATAACGTGGCATAAGATGATATAATAATCTCACAGCAGGCACATGTTGCAATACATAATATAATAATAACCAATATCATGAATTTCAGATCAATGTAAAATTAGTGATTATTAATCGAGTGAACAGTGAAAGTATGGTGTTACGCAGGGGTGTCGAACTCCAGGCCTCAAGGGCCAGTGTCCTGCAGGTTTTAGATATCACTCTGTTTCAACACACCAATATCAAATGATTAGTTCATTACCAGGCTTCTGGAGAACTTCAAGACATGTTGAGGAGGTAATTTAGCCATTTAAATCAGCTGTGATGGATCAAGGACACATCTAAAACCTGCAGGACACCGGCCCTGGAGTTTGATACCTGTGGTTTAGTGAGAAAGAGGAGGGACATTTTTGTGTGTGTCGTGTGTGTATGTCTCTGGGTGGTGGTGTAATAAATCAGGTCTGTGAGAAAACATTCTGATCAGTGAGCTGCAGCTGTCTGATGATGGAGATTCAGAAAGCAGCTGAGCTTTGTTTTCCACAACTCCTCAACAGTTCCTGCAGGAAGCCGACACTTCATTGGTCCAAAGCTGTGCTCCTGAACATTGTGCTGTCCTGCATCTCTCTGATCACTGCTGCTCTAAACCTCCTGGTCATCATCTCAGTCTCCCACTTCAGGCAGAGATACATTTCTCTGCTGAAACTATACTTTAAAATTTAGAAACTTAAATTTCAGAAAATTATGATTTATGGCATTTGATTTTATGATTAAGATTGAGATGATTGAAGTGGTGTATTTTAACCAGCTATTAAGTTTTATATACCTAGACTGAATCTTACTACATACTTTAACTAATGAAAATCTAATTTAAGCCATTTAAAAAAATATTAATGTCCATTATATTCTTTTCTGTTTCCCTGCAGGAAGCTTCATACACCCAGTAACATCCTGCTCCTCTCTCTGGCCGTCTCAGACTTTCTTGTGGGTCTTCTGCTGATGCCATTAGAGATCTTTAGAAACACAGCTTGCTGGGTACTTGGTGATCGTATGTGTTCTGCTTATTGGTATTTGACCATCAACATTATCTGTGCTTCAATAGGGAACATTGTTCTAATATCAGTTGACCGCTATGTGGCTATTTGTGACCCTCTGCATTATCCCAGCAGAATTACTTTGGCGAAAGTCAAACTCAGTGTTTGTCTCTGTTGGTTTTATGCTTTTTTCTACAGCAATCTTTATACAAAGAATATCATGATTGAACCAGGCAGGTATAATTCTTGCTTTGGAGAGTGTGTATTTTTTAGCAGCAATATTGCTATTGTTGCTGACCTTATTTTATTCTTTTTTGTTCCAGTAACTGTTATCATAGCCTTGTATATGAGAGTATTTGTGGTGGCTGTGTCTCAGGCTCGTGCCATGCGCTCTCATGTTACATCTGTCACACTTCAGTGTTCACTGAATCAAGCAAACAAATCTGAGCTGAAAGCAGCCAGGACTCTGGGGGTTCTTGTAGTTGTATTTTTGGCATGCTACTGTCCATTTTACTGCTACGCTCTGGTTGATAAAAATGTGGTCAATGATTCATCTGCATCTTTTGTGGTTCTTGTCTTTTATTTTAACTCTTGTTTAAACCCACTGATCTATGCTCTGTTTTACCCCTGGTTTAGAAAAGCTATTAGATGTGTTATCACTCTGCTGATATTTAAACATGACAGCAGTGAGGTCAACATAATATAGAAATACAATGAAAGCTGCTCCACTAAGATTTTAAACCAGTAAATTGATACAGTTCAGTCTGGAAATGCATCAAAAACAAATTGATAAGGAAATTCATAATTCTTAAGCTTTGTTTAAATTATGAAAATAAAATTAATGTGATCATGCGTGAGTTCAAAGTCAAAAAGGAAAGGATTTTCACAAGGAATTGCCATGTGGAAATCATTAGGTCTCAATTATCACTTCTACTTTTTTAGTACTTTTGGCTGAAAATAATTTAAGCTAAAATGTTTAACCTCAGTGGCTCATTTTGTGTGTTTGCCATATACCTTTTTAAATTTCATATGTCATAACAGGGCTCTAGAGTGCGACCAATTTGGTCGCAAATGTGACCAAATTTTTCAGTGGTGCGACTAAAAATAAATATTTGGTCGTACGGGTGCGACCAACTGTTCCGGTAACAAAAAAAAAATCTCTAACTCTCCGTGTGGTCAACAACAGACACACATTATGCCCCTATCGTGGACTAAACCAATCAGAGATAGTCAGGGGCGGGACCTCTCTGATTGGCCGTGGTCCAGTTGAAAGTGCAGGTGGAAGAGAGAGGTGAGTAGCTTGAATAAAGCGATATCAATTCATTAACGGATTCCACACAAAGACCTAAACACGGAGCGGACCCAACACATCAGAATCAGCTTCGTCTTTCTCGGCTTTCTCACTCGACGGCCTGAACATGGACACGCTGTCGGAGCTTAGCGATTCTTCGGGTCCGCGCTGTGTTTACGTCTTTTTGCGCTGATTCTGAGCTGCAGGTTTTGCCTCTCTCCAACCAAAATTCACCGAGCCTGCAGCAAAAGAAGCAGCAAACTGCGCTTCACATTTGATCAATGTCGTCATGAATTCCCTCTGACTTTTGCTGTTTTGCTTCCACCACGATAAAAATCACACTTCCTGCACAGCTCTCTCTCTCTCTGTACTTCAGGAACAGTTTCCCGTCTCAAATCTGTTTTCTGCATTATTCATTCGCTTATTACCCACCAGTCTAGCGTTGTTTACAGCGCTTTTTCTTTTTTCACTTAAATGACCTCAGACAAGAAAGCCTAATTTCTGCTGTTCAATACTGAAGAAATTTAAATTTCTTAAAATTATGCAAAATTGCAGAATATTTTTAAGGTTATCTGCTATAAAAAGCCAGACCAGGAAAATCTCCTTCATGTTTTCCTGTGTTTTATTCTCAGTTACTTTCACACAAAGGCATCTGCTGTGATTTTCACAATTCTGATGAAGTCTCATGTGTATCAGTACTGATAAATGATCAGAATTATAATATTTCTGACTGTCTGAGGCTAAATTGAATCAAATCAGGACTTTGAGAACCGGAATTGAATGGATTATAGAAATCAGTGATGATACTCAGCCCTAGTGAGCAGCCTAGGCCTGAGAGAAGTGGATGTACTGTAGCTGTGGGTAATAAGAAAAGATGAAAAGAACTATTGATAACTTTTTTGTTAAGTTAAGGCCTGATCTGTCTGAAATTCATAGCCAGTGCTCTGACACGGTGCCATCAATATTTGAATGCTGAAAAAGCACAGTGTATCCAGAAAACACATTATATGCTGCAGTAAATGCACTGCCCAAGTGTCCCCTCTCCCCACGGCCTTTCAGCAGCAGACAGCAGCAAACAGGTCGTCAGAGGAGGCCAAGATGATGATTAAGTTTTTAACATTTTCTACAATATTGACAAAGCACTTTAAGCACAAGTTTGTTAGTTAATAATTTAGAAATTAATATTGTCTGTATGGACTTCCCCCCCAAAGAAAGTGCACATGTAAAACTGCGGTGTTAAGCGATGCGGTTGAAAAATTTGAGTGCGCCTAACTTTTGTGCCGGTACGCCTAAATTTTTAAAGTTAGGCGTACCGGTGCGCCCATGTCAAAAAGTTAGTCTAGAGCCCTGCATAAGCACTATGTTATCATACATATTTTTCCAGGCCTTCATCACATGAAAATAAAAGAGATGTTTTAGGCCAATAGAAATAGTTCCAACATACACAGCAACTGTTTTGTATATATATAGCACTTGCTGATATGATGTAATAAACTGGATGAAATGGATACCAGTCAGTAATCTCTGTTACCTATGACAGACAATCTACAGAAACATGCTTGTGATTGACTGAGAGCTCTGTCTATGGCCCACAGTAGCCTGAATAAACAGCAATTAAACTGGATACTGTCTGTTTGCTGTGTACTGAATGTCAAATGATACAGTAGGATAGGCTGAGAACAAGTTCATGTAAAGTGTGCTGCAATTTTCTTCTAATATATTCTCACTATTTCCATCTGCGATTTTAGGCAAAGATTTTCTTTCTTTTTGCAAACTATTAGTAACAGTCTACATTGAATTTGAAAGTTTACAATTTCCCGGTCTATGCTGGACAATAGACTTATTAGATATTACGACATTTTGATATTTTGTCACACTGGTTAAGAATAAGTTGAGTTCAGGGCCTTTACGTTGTACACTCTAGTCATGTGTCACACCATTAATGCTTGCACACTGAAACTGAGTAGAGACAATTTTATTTTTATCCTGTTTGTGAACCTTGTGCATCATCATCATCATGACTATGGTGAGATTTGTGCTGAGATTTCAGCCAAACATTTACTTTTGAGGGAATAGTATTGTATTTTTTTAGTACATATTAGTTCATGTCATTGTTTATTAAATTTACGTAAATATTCAGTAATAAATATCAAGGTTTTTTTTTGATCATATGACAAAAGAAAATGATACTTTTTCAGGAATATTTTAACTTGTTACTATAATGCTACTGTAACGTAACAAAGTCATATTAAAATTAATCAACTAATTAATGCCAACATGTTCTCGTCAATCTGAAAGCCTCATGTCACTTTAAATGAAGGTTATGTGTAAGTACAGTAAGGAAGATCTGTAATCACTCATCTGCCTGCTTTCAAATTCAAAAACTTTTAAAGCACTTTCAAGGGCCATTTTCAAACTTTTCCAGCACAATATCCCTCCCAAAAGAATGTATGTTTTCGTAGTATAACCTCTGGAAGACGATGTGAAGGAAAAGGAAAAGGTTGCCTTGTATGCATATTGTGTATAAACTCAAAATGCACACCTCACTTAAAAATTAAGATGTGCAAATGTGAACAAATCAACTTGTTAGAGATATTCATCTCCTGTTGAAAAAAACCCCAACCCCACAAAACAAGAAAACTGCACCAAACACCATACAATAATTTACATTAAGGGCAAATTAATAAGTCTCAATTAATGCTTCTTGACACACAAAAATAGGAGACAGATGTTTGTTTGTATTTTTAAAGTTTATTCCTAATACACAGATATAATATAAACAGTATGATATTTACTTATTGACAACTTCGTAGACTTTGTAACTAATTTTATTTCTCTATCTGATAAGAAAAAAAGATAAATGGTGAATGCAATATAGTTTCAAGCTGTTTTAAGCACCACATCTGAAATTCAAGCACTTTTCAAACCTTAAAAAGAGACAATATTAAAATCCAGGCATTTTCAAGGATTTCAATTGCCCATATGAAACCTGAAATAATAAGAACAAATAATTTAATTTCATAGGGACTATTACCAGTTTAAAGCAGTAATCTTCTAGTTCTATAGTTTATGAAAGCAGATCACTTCATAACATCGGTAACAGGTTTGCACGTGTAATCTTGGACACTTTTAAACCCAACCCATCCTGGCCGATTGAAATACTACGCCATCAACAATGGACAGGACGCTCACCCGAGGCATACAACAAAGAAGTGCCGGGCTAAACGCGCTGTCGTTCAGAACAGACTGAGGCAGCAGGCAGATATGGCTCTGTCTGAACTACATGATGTGCTGAGTGCATTTCAAAACAACACTAATAAAGCAAACCTCAGACAAGTCATGCCGAACTTTCACCAACGTGTCACGTGTCCGACGAGGGGAGACAGGATATTGGACCATTGCTACACGCCATACAAGCAGGGCTACAAGACTGTTTCACACCCGGCTTTTGGGAAGTCTGACCACAACGCCATTTTCCTCAACCCGAAGTAAAAACAACACATACGGAGGGATGAAGTAACCACGAGGGAGGTGAAACTGCGCAATCAGAGTGACACTACAGGACACGCATAACGATGTAGACTGGGACATGTTCAGAGCATGCGCAGTCGACATCAATGAGTTTACGGATGTAGCAGTAAGCTTCGTAAACATGCTAGCAGAGGAGATCATCCCCACTGCGAGAGTCGTGACATTCCCATACCAGAAACCCTGGGTGGACAGATCGATCCGTGCTGCAGTGAATGCCAGGACCGCCACCTACAAAGCAGGTGTCGCCACTGGCGATATGAGCGCCTACAAAGCGTCCTCATACGAACTGTAGTGTGCAGTGAGGGATGCCAAACGGCGGTATGAGGAGTGTGTGGAGTCTCGCTTCAGCCAGGGTGACACACGAAGCATGTGGCACGGACTACGCACAATCACAGATTACAAAGCCAGGGATACTTTGCCGACCAGCGCTGTCTCTGCATTCACCAACGAGCTGAACCAGTTCTACGCCCATTTCGAGGTTAGCCAGGTGGCTAATGCTAACTACTGCCTGACAACTGAGGACGGTGACTTCATCAGAGAGGGACCAACAATCATCATCGCAGAGCACGACGTCAGAGCGGCGCAGAGGAGAGTGAGGGCAAGGAAAGCGGCAGGAGCAGACGGAATCACCGAAGGTGTGTTCACTTCGATTTTCAACAAATCCCTGGCTAAGGCTACGTCCACACTAGCCCGGATAGTCTGAAAACGCTCCGCATCCTCACTAGTGTTTTCAGTTGTTTTCAAGAGTTGGACGTCAACACTAAAATGGCCGAAAACGATGATGTTGCAGTTCTAAAACTGCTGTCCGATACCGTCCACCATCTTGATTTAAGTGGCCACATGACTGCATCATATGACCAACATGTGTCATCGTTTTCGAGTGTCTCACTGAGACAGGACAGCTCTGTTTTGAAATGTATGCGTTTTCGAGAGTGTTTTCAAAACGCTGTGTTTTTCCTTGGGGAAAACGCCGTCTCAGTGTGGATGGGAGGCCAAAACGGATAGAAAACGATACGTTTTCAAATGAAAACACATTAGTGTGGATGTAGCCTAAGTCTGTGGTCCTCACATGCTTCAACACTAGAATTACTGTCTTTTTTATTTTAGATCCAAGGCAGGCCAAACCTTACAACCTTCAGAAATGCCTGCCGTATCTATACAAAGTATCCCACACATTGACTGACCGGCAAATATGAAAGACACACATTCAAAATATATGGAAACACAAGTCTGTTTTATTTATAAAAAATTGTGTGAAAACAGAATGAAAAGTTGCTAATACAATGACATGAGTGGCATTGAGATTTCTGGTGCCAGTAATCAAAGAGACAATGCCTCGAGATACATTAATTTCTATTACGCAACACCTTTGATTTGATGACAAGGACACGTGGGCAGAACGGGTGAAAACAGACAAATTTGCGGCGATCTCTGACATCTGGACACGCTTCAACTGTGTTAACAGTTTCACTCCAGGAGAACACATGACCATAGATGAACAGCTGTTTCCTACCAAGGTTCATTGTCCATTCATACAGTATATCGCAACCAAGCCAGACAAATTTGGGATCAAGTTCTGGATGGCCATGGATTTGGAGACCAAATATGTCTCCAATGCATCTCCTTACTTGGGAAAGGACTCCAGTAGTCAGAAGGGAGAGAGGTTGGCAGAGAATGTGGTCATGAAACTGATGGAGCCATTTTTGGATGATGGGAGAAATGTCACAATGGACAAATGCAAATGCAAATGTTGCAGACACACACACACACACACACACACACACACACACACACACACACACACACACACACACACACACACACACATACTGGTAAAGGTGAATTGGAAGGACAATTTTTTCAAACAAGATTTTTGCAACACTAAACGGACCCCCCTTTCCACTTGTGCTAGATAGATGAAGTGCATCTTTAAAAATCCCATTTGAGTTGTACAACACAAATCTCACTTCAAAATTGTGAAAAACACACCAGAACTCAAAATATAAGAACCTGACAACATGGTGTAATAAGAGGACAACACTAATTAGGTAACTTGGCTCCTCCCCCTGACATGAACAGTAATTGTCAGGGCTAACTTTATTAACAGGACAAAGGCCATACACATACACAAACATGTATTTTGTGTGTATTAAAAGGGCAACAGGTGAATAAAAGGAACAAATTGAGTGCATTTTACAAAAACAGGATTGTTTTGTTAACAGAAATGAAAATAACTGGCAATATAAAATTATATGTCCTCTTAGATCAGATGCACTAAAACAGTGTCAACAAAATGAATTTACCAATCTTCTAATAGTAAAATTCTAAAATAAATAAATGAGAAACCAAAACATACAAAATATCTTTTGTAACTCCTCCAAGAAGTACTTTGGAGTTATGTAGACTCCTCTACATAGGATTTTCTTTTTTCTTCAACGACACGCCCCGATTCCTCACAAAATCTCTGATGTTTTGAATAGAACGACCAGCCAGAGCAGGATCTTCTGCAGTTTTGCATTGCTGGCATTCGATAATAGTGGCCAGTTTTCCTTTTTTGATATGTTCGCCAAAATACTTCATTATCGCAGCAACCTCCGTGGGAGACCAAGGATGCTTTTTGACCCTCCTTGCATTATCCAGAGAAGCTAGAAGCAGAAAAAAATAAATGTAAACAAACTACTTTTTAAACAATTTTTAAATTAAAGGGGACGTATTATGCTCAATTGTGTGAGTTGACATGGTTGTAGGATGCAAAAATATAATGGCGATAATCGGCTTCCTTCAAATAAGCCGAAGAATTGAGTTCTGCACACACTAGTTTTACAGCCCTGCTAAGAACAGTTAGTGTTTAGTCTACACAGCCCAAAGACGGCCTTTGCATTGTCCACGAGGACAGGTGCTGAGGCTGTGATTATGCTGGATTGTGCAAAATACACTACCTGGGACCTAAAAGAGCTCCTTTTTTAGTTGTTGAAAACCTACACTTAAGGAGTCGGGAGGCAATTCATAACCAAATATACATACAAAAGCAACAAAAAAAAGTGGGTTTTGCATAATATGTCCCCTTTAAGGTGAATTTGTTGTAACAGTGTTTCTTTGGTATAAATCCTGTAATGCTGACTGTTTAAATACTTATTACAATGGATGAATACATTTATTTAAATGTAAAATTCTGAAAGGTAGCCCACATTAAGTCAGAATTCCAATAAATAGCTATGGCAAATCACTATGGATGGAGAGCATTTTATTCCACACACCGTTATACAACAAAAAACATGTATAGCATGATATTGTAATAATTTGAAATGTATAACATATACTCAAACATTTCATATATAACTGTCTGACTCAAATGTTTATTTAAAAACAAGGGTGGACCCTGCCTGACCATGAGGTGGGCCTTCAGGTTTTTTCAGTGAACATAATTTTCTTCAAGACGTTCAGGTTACAGCCCACAATTAGCCAAACCAGCCCAAATTTTCCAATATTATCCAGATTCTGCCTATGGGAATAAGATGATGTTCAGAGTATGGAGATAATGTAGAAGCCCAATGGTTGAGGAATCCTCAAAATTAAAAACCCAAATCATAATATGTTCTCATTGCTTTGTTTATTAATTGTTTTGGTGCATTGCTGTTTTGAAAATGATAAGTATTTAAATGTATTACAGATTAAAACAGGCATAGGGAAAGTAATTTAAACATTTATCCCATTACTTAATACAAGGTATTGTTCCACATTGAATGTGATTTATGTTTTACCTTACCAAGTAGGTTAATATAATTGTCTAACCAAGTTGTAGAATTATGGTACGGTCCCTGGCAGAAAGATGAGCATAGTCACCATACTGGCTTGGGTGGTGTGGATAACTGGGTTCAAAAATGCATGAAGTTTACATTTGTGCTTAAGTGACTTTTGTATGCATGTCACCATTTACCAGATTGTTTATTTGTTTTCTTCTTACTGCTTGGCTTCATCTCCTTGTTTAGTATTCTGTTGGGTTCAATGACCTTACCCGCTCCATTTTTACTTTGTGCTGAAAAACAAAACAAAACAGTAAGCATATATTTGTTGTATTAAATCTCTTATAATGTAATGTCAAATGCTCCTGAATGTGGTCAAGCAACTAATGGACCTTGAAATCTTGAATATGGTTTCTAAGATAAATCCAGAGTCGCAACTATGACTTTTAGTTTAAGGTGACACATGTGAATGTGGAATATGGCTAGAGCTATTACAGCTGATATTAAAAGATACAAGGCTGAATTTTTCTCCAAACAAGACTCCGGTGTAGTGATGGGATTTCCGGCTCTTTTTAGAGATCCGGCTCGCTCGGTTCGGCTCACTAAAAAGAGCCGGCTCTTTCGGCTCCCGAACCGGCTCTTCAGGTTATTTTGTTGCTTTCATTCATTTATTATTAACAACAATATAAAATTATGCACAAAATGAATTACTAATGTTTAAAAACGTGTTTTCTATGTATATATGTTCATTATATAAATCTGCTTTTATTTATTCACTCCACATAAAATTTAAAAAATAAATTATAAAATACAAAAACCTACCATTTACAATTTAACTTTTAAAATTTAAACTTTAAATTTAAAAATACCAAGTGCCCAGTGCTCAGCTCAGTGGGTAGACACACTGGCAGCTTCACTTATATCACACTTAATTCACTGTGTTTTATCTTCCCATCGCACTGATGAGTGGACAGTTTTCAGGTGCCCGTGCACCGGCTCTATATGATATCCTTTTCTTGCAGACTCTACACTCTGCCTATGTATTGTCAGTAAAATTTAAATGGTTCTAGATTTTGCTTCTTTTCTTGGTGTCACTCATTTTCTTTACTCCACCTTTCTAATGTGACGACATTGTCTCTTGTTGTTGCTCCCGGCTCTCTTTCTCTCTCTCTCCCTGCTGCTCTTTTCGTGTGCTACTGCTGTTGCGAGTGTAACTACCGCCCCTAGCTCCTCCCTCTGCTCAGAGGCGGGAGGGGTGCAAACGCAAGGCTCTGTTTGCGCCCCTCCCGTCTCTACTCAGCGCAAACACAAGGCTGACGTGCAGCGAAAAAAGTGAGAGAGAGGGCAAGAGAAAGTAAAAAAAAAAAAAATCCACGGCTCCCAATAAGGAGCCGGCTCGCATCGTTCACTTCAAAGAACCAGCTCTAAGAGCCATTTCGTTCGCGAACGACCCATCACTACTCCGGTGACTGGTCAACTTTCCACTCACCACTGATTTACTGTAGAAAGAGGATGAGAGCGTAGAGGGAATACTTCAGAAGCGCAAACCAGGTAAATAAAGAGTAGTAGATCAGCCCTCCACACACCAACTATTTTCATCTCTCTTGATTAATCTCATCTCCTTCTGTCTCCTGCAGGGCAGCTTCCTTTCTAACATCCTTCAACAAACCTTCCTCACTGTCCCTTGTTTGCACATGCCCAACACAACCTCAACCTGGCCAATGTAGAACAATGTAGACATTTTTTCCAACATGTGCAGTCCCAATGATATTGTTCTTCCTAATCCTATCCATTCTCTCCACCCTCAAAAAGAATCCCAGCATCTTTGCTTTCCCCAAACTCACCTCCAAGAACTGCAATCTATTAAGAACTCTGCTGCCCCCTTACTCTACTGCACTCACTCTAGAGACTATATCACCACATCCTAAAAAGAACATTACTGGCTGCACACTGACTATAGTATTGAGTGCAAACTCCTAATCAACTTTTAAGCCTTCAACAACCTCGCCCCCGCCACCCTGAGGGATTGTCTTTACTGTCACTCTCCCACAACACTGCTAACACTAACCTCCTTACCCCCATCATCAAAATCATAAATCTGAGGGTACAATCCTTTGCCACTGCTAATTGCACCCTCTGGAACTTCCTCTGCTCATTAGATTCTCTCTAGAACTTTAAATCACAGCTCAAAATCACCTGTTCAAACTAGCATTTCCTAACTGACCATCCTCCAAAACTGACCTTTCTATTCTGTTGAGCTGGTCTTTAGAAAGATCCTTGACTTTCTTTAAATTACCATTTGGACAAAGGTAACAATCACTGGAAAAATGATAGTAATGAATTATCTTTTTTTTTTTTACATAAAGATAGCAAAGATAGCAAAAGTGTCTAGGAAGTAGTTACAAAGGTAAAAGCTTCAATAAATGATGACAAACACATATCTGGAGGTTCCTTGACAACTTTCTTCATCATTCTAGTATCTATAGAATCTGTAATAAAGTCTATTAGTCATGTGATTTCATAAATTGAACAAAGTTGAGACTAATCACATTGGTAAGTACAATCTGTGGATATACAAGATTTCCTTCATTGACCTCACGCTCCGCTCCGACCTCCTCACGCTCCGCTCCGACCTCCTCACGCTCCGCTCCGACCTCCTCACGCTCCGCTCCGACCTCCTCACGCTCCGCTCCGACCTCCTCACGCTCCGCTCCGACCTCCTCACGCTCCGCTCCGACCTCCTCACGCTCCGCTCCGACCTCCTCACGCTCCGCTCCGACCTCACTTTCTTCACTTGAATCTGTCAACTGTAGGTTATCTAACAAAATAAAAGATTGTCTTAATGAATTATAAGGTTATAGTGCAGGAAACGTGTATAATTCTTAACCTTAACACCACTTTACCTTCGATTTCAATCTCTTCAAGTGTTTTGCCTTGAAGGCTTTTGAGAGACCCTTTCTCCATGGCAATCAGTAGTTTGGATATTTTGGCAAGCTGGGTAGTAGCCTCTGGAAGTCTATAATATTCGCGATGAACACGAATATCATGACCTAGGAAGTTGGCAACTTGGTCTAACTCGTGATTCTTGAGGTTTAAGATCTGAGACAAAGTTGCGACATGTTTGCGCAACTGCGTTGAACGTAGGTGTTCAGGGTTTTCAGCCCCACATTCAGTCGCATAAATCCTCAAACAGTCCTGTCCTCTGTAGGGAGTCAGACAATGAGGTCTGGCAAACAGGAATATGTTTTCTGCCAGAACACCACAGTCTTGTCTTTTCTCTGTCAGCCGTGTTATGGCATTCACCATGTCTGGTGAAAGTAGCACTGCAACCTTGCGTCCTCGTTTACCCCTCAATTCTACACGACTGAAGTGTTGACAAAGGTAAAGTTCAAATTTTGTCAGTCCAATTGCAACATCCTTGTGCAGGGTACTAGTGTCTCTCTCCTGGAAGCCATTCAGTGTCATCTTTGAAATTTCTCCCCCTCTTCTCCTGTTAAATAGTATTACATTTGCCATGGTAGCTTTACAAAGTTCACTGTATGATTTTGGTGAACTATGCTCTTCCAAGTCCTTCAGTGCTTGTTCTGTAGTCTTCTCCAGATGTCTATGAAGACGCTGAACATCTTCTGTGAAAGGAAGTGTGGAAGGCTTGTTGAAGTGCCGCTCGTTTAGTGTGGTTAATGCAGTATGGGAGATGAGTTCTGACCACTTTGTAGCATAAAGGGTTTTGAAACTCTGGGTTGACTTTATCAGTGCACTGTCTTCTGCCATCAGTGCTCTGCAATGTATAATATCACAGACTTTCTGCAGTGAGTGTCCCAACTTTAAAGCAAGGCTTGGAGTCGAGTAGCAGTTCTTTTCTTCATCATACCCACACACCTTCTTAACAGCTTTGATAACCACATTGAAATTTGCAGGTCTTACAGCATCCTCAAAAGTGTGTATTGAGCATTCTTTCCGAAGTGTGAGCAGAAGTCTTCCACATTCTCGGAGTGTCTGGCGAATGTAGTCAAATTTGGTGGGATCTTTCCCATGTTTGTTAAAGAATGATTGAGCAAGCTGAAGAATAGAGAAGTCACTTCGCACAGTAGAAGTTATTTCATCATCTTTCATGACAGCTAATATCTTCCAAACACCGGGGGAAACTTGCTGACACAGAGCTGACTCACTCATACAGGCCAGGGACAAGACCTTTTTTCGTCCCCCCTCTGAATTGGCCTCCACTGGTTTTGAAGAACATTTACGAACATGTCTCCAAAGATCTCTTTTAAGATATAATGCCTCGCAATAAATGCAGTGAATATAGTCTTTTCCTTTGTAGGGTTTTTTTGATGTGCGTCTGGTTTTTAATGATCCAATCCCACTTGCGATGACCTCCGAGTTATGTCTGTGGTTTCCTTTGTTTCGCAGCTTAGAAAGCATTTTCAAACGGTCTTTGGACTTCTTGGGAAGACTTAAAACTCGAGCAACATCTGCATGTGATTTCTCATGAGTTTTTAAATGACGTGTAAACTTTGTCTGTAGTTTTCCACAAATGTAGCAGTATGTTTTGTTTCTTAGTGAGGAGGATGTTTTTAAGGAATCTTCAGCCGTAGTATTAGAGTCATCAACAATGCCTTCAGCATCAGACTTTTCTGCTGTGGCAATAACCCCTGATACGTCGAGCTGTCTTGTGCCAATTCCATCTTCAGATATTGATTCGGCATCTTCTGAAATTCTTTGTCCTACTCTCTCTAAAAAACTTTCTAGGCGAGGTCTTTTCGTTTTGCAAGCAGATTGACTGCTGGAGATCTCAGAGTTCTGTACTTGTTTGCAACTTATATTTAAAGGCTCTGATTTGTTGTCCCATGAGCTGTCTGAGTCAGCTATAGAATCTGGCACATATTCCTCTTCTGATGAAGCCCCCCTCACTTGAACTATCTTCACTAAAGACCTAATAACAATCAAAAACACAAAGTAAGACTTTGTTTACCTTACATATTTTACTGAGAAGAATTCTGCAAAAACACTTACCTCTGGAAGAGGTTCAGTGAGGTTCACCTTGTGGCTAACATAACATCTTTTGTGCCAGGACTGGTAGCAAACTAGACAGAGAAAAATTAAGTTAATAAAAGAAAGGTAGTTAAAGCCGCTTTCCCCAATTTAAAAAAAACAGGCTAGATGGAAGCATAAACACAGTCAAGAAGGCTCCCCCCTCCCATTGGATATTATCCATAGGCCACACCCCCTGGTGTGCTTTGCTGCTAAACAGGCCAGTGCATAGTGTGGTGGAGCCATGTTAATGTAGAATTTAAGGAGTCAGGAAAGACTGTTCTATCGTTTTTCTGGACTGAGCCATGTTATTGGCTGATGGTTTTAGACAAATGCAACAGAACCACTTCATTTTTTTTTCTTTAATCTCCAAACAACATTTATAGCTATGCTTTGTTAAAATGTTGTTATGAACATGAAAAAAAAATATGTTAAGCTAACTTGTTTTTGCAAATTGGGTATAGCAGCTTTAATAATGACATGGTAAGTAAATATGTAAAAAGTGCAGATGTAAAAGGTTCATTATGAACATATATCATATTTACTTATGGATTAGTTTTTATAGTGTTCCTTATGGATCATATTTAAGATATTCTAATGTACCCAACCTTCCATAATTAAATAATTACCTTCACATCTCACACCACTCCATTTCAGAGGCGAAAAAGGTCCTCCACATGCAAAACATTTTTCTAAACTTGACATTTCGTCAGGGACTAGATCATGATCGCAGTCCTGTTTGGTAAAAAAAAACAAAAAAAAAACAGTGTAATCAAAAACAAAATTCATACTTTTGTGATGTAAAATATCACAACCAAATAGTTGTTTTGGTTCCTCTTTAAAAAGGAGTTAAGGACGGAAGAAAAAAAAAAAAAAACAAGTTCAAGTGTTACTAAAACTATTAAATCAATTTTTGTAACTTTTGCAATGCAAAATTTAAAGGGAAAAATACCTGCTGTATATAGATCAATTTTCAAAACAATTTGTTCTTCTAGGTTTTATATTATGGTATATATTACAAAACCACAATGAAAAGAAAATTCATTGTGGACCCACAACACCCAAAAAAGATTAGACTTACAATTTGTTCTTTCTGAAATGAGAAGATGTGTCCAAAGTTTTGACTGGGAGTGTAAAAAAGTATAATTAAATCATGAAGTCATGAATCCATCAAGACATAACGGATGGCCTTTACACAACAATGTTACATAAATGTGCTTAGCATTAACAGGAAAGAGTTTAGCGATTGTTTCGGTTGTATTTACATGCTCCTTCCTATAGTAAGCTTCATTCTTGCTCCTTGATCAGCTGAAATTCAAATATGCGATCTAACTACATCAGAGTTCATTTCAACCAAGCCGAGAACTACGTCTTTATGCAAACCAGATTTAGGGTTGGGGTTTCATACTTCTTGTTTCAAATCTCAGTCCTCCTAATGCGTGCATCTTACTTGGTCAAGATAACCAAGGACCCACATACCTCAATACTGCCTAATAACTAGCACCTCAGTCTACAACTAAAACAATCTGACACTGAAACTCCAATTTACCTTTGTTGCGTCGTTAGGAGAGGAACTGGCTGCATTCTCATCCACAGCCTGAGATGCCACCATGTTGGATTTCTAAAGAAGAAGCGTGAATAATGAATGGCAGTCTTTGGGTCTAGCCAAGATGAATACAGTCCTCCTAATGTCTGGACCTGTCCAGTTGAGTATTACACAGGACCCGTGTGTGTATGCACAATTGCCAGAGTAACTCTCATTGATCTGAATTCATTTCTAAACTCAGTCCTCCTAATGTCTGGACCTGTCCAGTTGAGTAATACACAGGACCCGTGAGTGTGGGCGCACTTGTAGGTAGAACTCAGTTGTTTATACTTCCTGTTTCAAATCTCAGTCCTCCTAATGCGTGCATCTTACTTGGTCAAGATAACCAAGGACCCACATACCTCAATACTGCCTAATAACTAGCACCTCAGTCTACAACTAAAACAATCTGACACTGAAACTCCAATTTACCTTTGTTGCATCGTTAGGAGAGGAACTGGCTGCATTCTCATCCACAGCCTGAGATGCCACCATGTTGGATTTCTAAGGAAGAAGCGTGAATAATGAATGGCAGTCTTTGGGTCTAGCCAAGATGAATACAGTCCTCCTAATGTCTGGACCTGTCCAGTTGAGTAATACACAGGACCCGTGTGTGTATGCACAATTGCCAGAGTAACTCTCATTGATCTGAATTCATTTCTAAACTCAGTCCTCCTAATGTCTGGACCTGTCCAGTTGAGTAATACACAGGACCCGTGTGTGTGGGCGCACTTGTAGGTAGAACTCAGTTGTTTATACTTCATGTTTCAAATCTCAGTCCTCCTAATGCGTGCATCTTACTTGGTCAAGATAACCAAGGACCCACATACCTCAATACTGCCTAATAACTAGCACCTCAGTCTACAACTAAAACAATCTGACACTGAAACTCCAATTTACCTTTGTTGCGTCGTTAGGAGAGGAACTGGCTGCATTCTCATCCACAGCCTGAGATGGCACCATGTTGGATTTCTAAGGAAGAAGCGTGAATAATGAATGGCAGTCTTTGGGTCTAGCCAAGATGAATACAGTCCTCCTAATGTCTGGACCTGTCCAGTTGAGTAATACACAGGACCCGTGTGTGTATGCACAATTGCCAGAGTAACTCTCATTGATCTGAATTCATTTCTAAACTCAGTCCTCCTAATGTCTGGACCTGTCCAGTTGAGTAATACACAGGACCCGTGTGTGTGGGCGCACTTGTAGGTAGAACTCAAGTTGTTTATACTTCCTGTTTCAAATCTCAGTCCTCCTAATGCGTGCATCTTACTTGGTCAAGATAACCAAGGACCCACATACCTCAATACTGCCTAATAACTAGCACCTCAGTCTACAACTAAAACAATCTGACACTGAAACTCCAATTTACCTTTGTTGCGTCGTTAGGAGAGGAACTGGCTGCATTCTCATCCACAGCCTGAGATGGCACCATGTTGGATTTCTAAGGAAGAAGCGTGAATAATGAATGGCAGTCTTTGGGTCTAGCCAAGATGAATACAGTCCTCCTAATGTCTGGACCTGTCCAGTTGAGTAATACACAGGACCCGTGTGTGTGGGCGCACTTGTAGGTAGAACTCAGTTGTTTATACTTCCTGTTTCAAATCTCAGTCCTCCTAATGCGTGCATCTTACTTGGTCAAGATAACCAAGGACCCACATACCTCAATACTGCCTAATAACTAGCACCTCAGTCTACAACTAAAACAATCTGACACTGAAACTCCAATTTACCTTTGTTGTGTCGTTAGGAGAGGAACTGGCTGCATTCTCATCCACAGCCTGAGATGGCACCATGTTGGATTTCTAAGGAAGAAGCATGAATAATGAATGGCAGTCTTTGGGTCTAGCCAAGATGAATACAGTCCTCCTAATGTCTGGACCTGTCCAGTTGAGTAATACACAGGACCCGTGTGTGTATGCACAATTGCCAGAGTAACTCTCATTGATCTGAATTCATTTCGAAACTCGGTCCTCCTAATGTCTGGACCTGTCCAGTTGAGTAATACACAGGACCCGTGTGTGTGGGCGCACTTGTAGGTAGAACTCAGTTGTTTATACTTCCTGTTTCAAATCCCAGTCCTCCTAATGCGTGCATCTTACTTGGTCAAGATAACCAAGGACCCACATACCTCAATACTGCCTAATAACTAGCACCTCAGTCTACAACTAAAACAATCTGACACTGAAACTCCAATTTACCTTTGTTGCGTCGTTAGGAGAGGAACTGGCTGCATTCTCATCCACAGCCTGAGATGGCACCATGTTGGATTTCTAAGGAAGAAGCGTGAATAATGAATGGCAGTCTTTGGGTCTAGCCAAGATGAATACAGTCCTCCTAATGTCTGGACCTGTCCAGTTGAGTAATACACAGGACCCGTGTGTGTATGCACAATTGCCAGAGTAACTCTCATTGATCTGAATTCATTTCTAAACTCAGTCCTCCTAATGTCTGGACCTGTCCAGTTGAGTAATACACAGGACCCGTGTGTGTGGGCGCACTTGTAGGTAGAACTCAAGTTGTTTATACTTCCTGTTTCAAATCTCAGTCCTCCTAATGCGTGCATCTTACTTGGTCAAGATAACCAAGGACCCACATACCTCAATACTGCCTAATAACTAGCACCTCAGTCTACAACTAAAACAATCTGACACTGAAACTCCAATTTACCTTTGTTGCGTCGTTAGGAGAGGAACTGGCTGCATTCTCATCCACAGCCTGAGATGGCACCATGTTGGATTTCTAAGGAAGAAGCGTGAATAATGAATGGCAGTCTTTGGGTCTAGCCAAGATGAATACAGTCCTCCTAATGTCTGGACCTGTCCAGTTGAGTAATACACAGGACCCGTGTGTGTATGCACAATTGCCAGAGTATCTCTCATTGATCTGAATTCATTTCTAAACTCAGTCCTCCTAATGTCTGGACCTGTCCAGTTGAGTAATACACAGGACCCGTGTGTGTGGGCGCACTTGTAGGTAGAACTCAAGTTGTTTATACTTCCTGTTTCAAATCTCAGTCCTCCTAATGCGTGCATCTTACTTGGTCAAGATAACCAAGGACCCACATACCTCAATACTGCCTAATAACTAGCACCTCAGTCTACAACTAAAACAATCTGACACTGAAACTCCAATTTACCTTTGTTGCGTCGTTAGGAGAGGAACTGGCTGCATTCTCATCCACAGCCTGAGATGGCACCATGTTGGATTTCTAAGGAAGAAGCGTGAATAATGAATGGCAGTCTTTGGGTCTAGCCAAGATGAATACAGTCCTCCTAATGTCTGGACCTGTCCAGTTGAGTAATACACAGGACCCGTGTGTGTGGGCGCACTTGTAGGTAGAACTCAGTTGTTTATACTTCCTGTTTCAAATCTCAGTCCTCCTAATGCGTGCATCTTACTTGGTCAAGATAACCAAGGACCCACATACCTCAATACTGCCTAATAACTAGCACCTCAGTCTACAACTAAAACAATCTGACACTGAAACTCCAATTTACCTTTGTTGTGTCGTTAGGAGAGGAACTGGCTGCATTCTCATCCACAGCCTGAGATGGCACCATGTTGGATTTCTAAGGAAGAAGCATGAATAATGAATGGCAGTCTTTGGGTCTAGCCAAGATGAATACAGTCCTCCTAATGTCTGGACCTGTCCAGTTGAGTAATACACAGGACCCGTGTGTGTATGCACAATTGCCAGAGTAACTCTCATTGATCTGAATTCATTTCGAAACTCGGTCCTCCTAATGTCTGGACCTGTCCAGTTGAGTAATACACAGGACCCGTGTGTGTGGGCGCACTTGTAGGTAGAACTCAGTTGTTTATACTTCCTGTTTCAAATCCCAGTCCTCCTAATGCGTGCATCTTACTTGGTCAAGATAACCAAGGACCCACATACCTCAATACTGCCTAATAACTAGCACCTCAGTCTACAACTAAAACAATCTGACACTGAAACTCCAATTTACCTTTGTTGCGTCGTTAGGAGAGGAACTGGCTGCAATCTCATCCACAGCCTGAGATGCCACCATGTTGGATTTCTAAGGAAGAAGCGTGAATAATGAATGGCAGTCTTTGGGTCTAGCCAAGATGAATACAGTCCTCCTAATGTCTGGACCTGTCCAGTTGAGTATTACACAGGACCCGTGTGTGTATGCATACTTTTCAGTATAGCCTTTATTCATTTAATACTATTTATACTTATACTGTACTATTTACATTATACCTTGCTTCTCCATGGCCAGTTGGAATCACCATAGTTATAGGTGATTTCTTCTCCTGGACCAATATCTTTGATTGCAAACAAACAGAGATGGGGCCTTCCATCCACTCTGGTAACTGTCATTTTACTGTTTGGATTCACATTATCGTCATTTACAAGTCTGCCAAGTGAGCCGTCCTCTCTGGTAGCATCAACACTAAAACAAAAAGTATACAATAACAATTACACTCTGTAAAGAAAGTCATTAAGTATATTAGGTTGTAGAACGTCTGAATAACATTTTAATATTCAATTCAAAATATTATTTGAATATTATAATTTGTAAACCTCATGTATTTTATCCTTTATCAAAGCAGTTACATACCATAACTGTTTTCCATTGAACTTGAAATCAAATATGAAAACCTTGAGTGCATCATGGTAAAGTTTCATTCGGTTTTCTTGTTCCTCTTTAGTTATGATTTGTCCTCTGTACTCAAAAAGAAAATCTCCCTTTTGAAATGACCGACAGCTGAACACACCGCGACCTAAAGACACACATCAAAAACAAATTGGGCAATAAACTATAAACCATTTAATTAAAATCCTTCTTGTTTTTAAATATGTTTTTTATTTGATTATATTGTATTATTTATTTTGGAACATGTAACATGTTCATAATTCCTTGGGGAAAGACAAGGAAAAAATAGAAATATAATAATAATAATAATAAAACAAGTATAATTATATTCGTGATTATTAATTTTCTCATGCATGGTATGCTACAAAAAAACTACAAAAAACATAAAAATTTCTATTTTGAGAAGCTGACTGCATTCTTTGGAATCAACTCACCTTTAAATGAATCAATATACCTCACATCAAATCCTGCCTTGTCTTCACCTAAGGAGCAGTAATACCTAGCATCTTGTATGGGATTTATTTTAGCTCTCCGTGGCCTTGTTGCCGCCATCCCCTGCAAAGATCAGGTATTAATGACTTTAGAAATAACACATTATACTACAAAATGTATGTAGACATAGAAATAAACAGATCGAAAAATCTATTTATGTTGGGGAGAGCTCCCCTAAAGGTTCCAAATATCTGAATGCCCTACCTGTGGAAGTTCTGTTTCGTATATTTTATTTGGTCTAAGGTTACTGCAAATCTTAATGAGTTAATTTTCATATCCACATTTCCTTAACCTTTTATATTTCTTAAAGTTATAAATTAAAATAATGATTTAGTATGGTTGAACAATAAGCATATTTGTCCTACAGTTTTTGTTTCATTTGTAAAATATTTTCTGAAAACAGATCTCACTAGTTTTAAAACCACAAGTTTTGTGATGCTAAAACCAAAATTAATCAAACCAACAGCAACAGAATGTCAAACTTTTGCTACTAGCATGCTGGCTAGCTAAACTGTCAAAAATTAGATGCTTTGGTGTATCCGAACGTAATATAATAACCTATATTACTTTGCTTTATTGGATGAATATATTTATATAAACATCATGTGTAAGGGAATTTGTATGGTTCTCACCTGATCTTCCACGAAAGCAGTAAGATAAAAGCTGTCTCATTAAATCCTCATGTCGTGCACCTGAACTCTTTAGTGTCCTCTTCTTCTTCTTCTGCTCTTTAAATGTTCATGGTGGTTGGCAACCAGCGTAGATGTACATTAGCGCCCCCATAGTGCTGAGGAGTGGATATCATTGGCCAAGAACAGTGGATTAACACTGGGATTCTTGCAAATAGAATGCTATGATGTAATAGAGTTAAATTGCTCTAGTGCATTCTGACATAACTCACTTGGAATATGTAGACTTAATAATACTGTATAAAATGTAATTTTTCCAAAAGACTGATATTTATGCTTCTAAATTTTTAAAGAATGAAACAAAAGTAGTAAATGGGGAAGATGAGTTTTAGTAACAACTTCAAAGTTATTTGGCTAAAAGAGTTTTAAAATTCAAATAATTAACTTGGACCAAAAAGGCATATTATTGCTACAATGAGATTGGTGAATAAAAATAGATTAGACCACAGATATTTAAGTATTGCAGCAATACAATTAATTTTCATGACCTTAAGTGTTTTTGTGATGCTTTCTTTTTCTTTTTAAATAGTAAAAACTCATGACATAATTAGGACAAAGTTTATAATGAAATAGAAAAATCTTTATTATTGTGGCTGGTCTGGGATGCTGCTGCAGGTGAGATGGACTCACCTGCATTGTATCTACAATCTGTTACAGCAACCGTATAATTATTGTAATTGTTGGACAGCGCGAGGGAACGACCGGCTCAGGTGAGCCACAGGCTGGTGCGCTAGCGGGATGGGGGTGCCGCTGGAAGCGTGGGCGGTCCCTGGAACCACCTCGTCACCAGCGCCGCTAGATCTACAGGCGAACGCCCAGGTAGTCACTTCCCCGTGGCTGGGCTGGGGCGCTGATGCTCCAGGCCTATTCCCTCGCTTGCTCATGGAGGGGGAGGGGAGGTGGCTCCTCGGTCTTACCCAGCCAACATGTATATATGGGCCCCACCTGGTTTTTGCTCGGGCTGGATGGGTACCATGTGGGCATGGGCTCAAACTGGGCTTTTTGTATGGGGCCTACTTGGGTTCTTCACATTAAACCCATATGGGCCATCCCAAGTGAGCACTTTTAGTAGGTCCTAGCTGGGTCAAACATGGGAAACACTTAACTTGGTCCAAAATGGGAAACACATGTAGGACCCACTTGGGTTTTCCACCTGGGATAGACATGGGCAAACACAGTCATTTAAGGATAGGCTGTTGTTGTGTGCCCCAGGTGGGGCAAAGTTAGGTAATCAATATATGTTTTAGTATCGATGACACAGGTGGGCCCCACCTGGTCAAACTAAATGGGTCGCACATGGGCAAATGCAAGTCAGACCCTGAAAACATGTCTATGTGGGCCCCAGGTGGGGCAAAGTGAGGTAATCAATATATTTTTTTAGCACTGATGACATAGGTGGGGCCCACCTGGTCAAACTATATGGGTCGCACATGGGCAAATGCAAGTCAGACCCTGAAACATGTCTATGTGGGCCCCAGGTGGGGCAAAGTGAGGTAATCAAAATATTTTTTTAGCACTGATGACATAGGTGGGGCCCACCTGGTCAAACTATATGGGTCGCACATGGGCAAATGCAAGTCAGACCCTGAAACATGTCTATGTGGGCCCCATATGGGTTATGTTAAGTTAATATGGGCATATATTTTATGTGGGCTCAAGATTGTTTAGTATATATGGGACCCACTTAGGTTTCTCACATTAAAGCCATATGGGCAAAACCGAGTGGAAACATATAGTAGGTCCTGGCTGGGTCAAACATGGGAAACACTTCACTTGTTTCAAAATGGGAAACACACGTAGGACCCACTTGGGTTTTTCACCTGGGTTAGACATGGGCAAACACAGTCATTTAAAGAAAAGCATTTGCTGTGTGCCCCAGGTGGGGCAAAGTGAGGTAATCGGTATATATTTTTTGGTACTGATGACATAGGTGGGGCCCACCTGGTCAAACTATATGTGTCACACATGGGCAAATGCAAGTCAGACCCTGAAAACATGTCTATGTGGGCCCCAAATGGGTTGTGTTAAATTAATATGGGCATATATTTTACATGGGCTCAAGATTGTTTAGTATATATGGGACCCACTTGCGTTTCTAACATCAAATCCATATGGGTGGGCATCCAATGTAGGTCCTAGTTGGGTTAGTGATGGTAAATGTGTACATTGGTTCAAAATGGTAGCACATGCTTATGTGAGGATTCTTCTTCTGTGAAGAGCCTGAGAAAGTGTTATTTGAATAAAGGAGGATTTATTTCAAACAAGCCCATCACAGATTGCGCACAACCCAGGGAGTTCTGAAAGTCAAATTGTAAAAATAATCTCAAAAGAAAGTATGAACATAACTCTCTTTTATAACCTGCAGACGGCACCCACGTGGTACCATTCTCTAAGAAATCACCCTAACTTTAACATATTTGGCACAACCTCAGTCTATCACTTTTGCTACCCTTACGTACAGTCAGATGTTCTTGACCCTTCATTTTTGACCCTCTCAGTATTTAGCCTTGGCTAGCAAATGTACTCAAAGTCCACATTGAGACCTCAAGATGTTATGTGTTATCAGACACTACAACCCAGCTGTCAAGTGAGACTATAGGAACTTTGGTGTTTTTGAACATTCAATGTTACTCAAAACACTCTGCACACTATTCCAAATAACTGGTTTGAAACTGGTTACTTTTTAATTTTAGATTTCATTTTATGTACTTAATGTGAACTCTGCATGGTAGGCTGCATGGTGAGGCTCAGATAAGATAAAATAAGGACTTCATGATTCTTCTTAGGTAAATTCACTTGTCACAGCAGCAATAATAAGTGATTAAAACGGACACAAGAGTAGAAAAAAAGAAAAGCAAAAAATACGAATAAAAAACCTAAGATAAAAGTGAATTACACAGACAAAATCCAGATTTGGCATTTGCAAATTAAGGATTACTGGTTGTTCAAACAATTAAGACTATTTACTTGAGCAAACATGCAGTTGAGGATTTTTAGTAGATCAGACACACTCTACTGTATTAGAGAAAAGACAGTTAGTTACATGGAAGATGGAAGTTTTGGTTAATCAGATCCAGTAAAGCTCCTGAAGTATATTACCGATCTGTTAAAATGTTACTCTTCAAACTTGTGCCCTCAAATTATATAACCAGAAATAATTTATATTTTCTTTGAACTAGTGGAAAGGAGAGGGAATGGGGTCTTTCAAGCAGTCACACTTCAACTGTGAAACTCCCTTGTCCTTATGGTGTATTGACACTATTGAAACTTTTCAAAACCAGTCTAATGTTAGAAGAGCTTTTAGGTAAACTGTTATTCTTCTTCTTATCATTATTATATTTTTATTAATTATATTTTTATTATGATGTTGATTTGGGTGACACTTTTTGATAAATATTATATATTACTTTTTAAAACATATTAACCATCCCTATGCTTAAAAAACTTTTAAAAATAAAATTGTTCTTTTAAACTTGTGCATTGTTTGACTTTTAAAATTTTTGTATCAGGTGTAAAACGACTTTTTAAATAAAGTTGTTTTTAATGTGAGCAGCTCCTATTGGCTCGTTTAAAAAGAGGGAGGAGCAGATTGCACCGCCTAGCGTCTAGTCTTCGCGGTCTTTCGTCTGTTGCGCCTTTTCTCTCCCTGGTGTTTAAGAACGTGGAGGACAAAAGGATACCAAAGAATCGAAAACTATGACAAAGGTAAATACTTAAAGTTTGATACGTTTTCATCAATGGTTATTTTAGTAACTTTCTATAGTCGTCCTAAACGGTATAAGGGGGAGAAGCATAACATCTTTAGCTAGCAGGTAGAACTGGGTTAATTTGCTGCATTGTCTTTGGCAAACATAATTTAAAGTTAATTAAAAAACTCTTACTGCCTATATTCTACTCAATAAAGTTCATCTTATCTTATTCTGTTTTCATTGCACCATTCTCTCTATACAGTTTTTGAATTTACACACTATAACGTACACGGCAGTTTTTTTCTGTGCTTCTGCAACTGTTTCTTGGGTTTTCCTATAAGGTTTTTGTAATTAATTTAAAAAATTTATATTATTTTTTTGGCTTTAGTGGATTCCTGCTCAGCTAACTCGGCCATTATGCACTACCCAGTAAACAAAATGGCTGAACAGTATTTTAAATGTCTGAACATGAGCTAGTCATACCATGTTACGTAATATTCATGTGCAGTGTAGCAAGGTGATTGTTTAAATTACAGGAGTAGATGCCTGCAGCTGAAACGGTTTTCTGATCTGAATACGGTAATGTTACCAGATATGCATTGTACTATGGGAAAACGGTGGTGGATCAGTGTGTAAAAAGCCCCCAAAAGAAACACACAGCGTCTTTAGCTCAAACACTGTCTGATCACTCTCTTAGATACTGTGCTGTTCCATCTAGTTATTGGTTACTGAGAAATGTTAGGTCATTAATTAATTAAGAGAGTGCAGCTGTTCAGATCAGATGGTGAAGTAGGAAAATGCAGAACATGTTATTATAGCTGAATGCTGTGTAAAATACTAGTAATAAATCTAACTCCCATTTATGGCTTTTACTACTGTGGGGCTAAATAAAAAATTACAGACAATGAAATCTGCTACAATTACAAAGCTTAAGTTTAAAACAATTATTATATATTAAGCATTTTTTTGCTCTTTTTTTTTTTTTTAATTCTTTTTGCTAATAATGGACTCAATTTTATTATCAACTTCAAAGACCTATTAAACTTTTAAACCATTAAATCCAGGAAATTAGATGCCCGTAAATGTACGAGACCCTCTTTATGTCTAGTATCCCCAAATATTTAATAATCCTTTCTAAAAGTACACAAATTTTGTTCTTTTCAATTAAATATTGCATGTTCAATGTATTCTTGAGCAGGTAAAAATTCCACTAAATTAGTTTTTGCATATTTTTAAGTATAATCAAATTTTTATAGTTTGCGAGTACTTTTAATTTGGAGATTTTGCCACTTGATTTGAAGTTTGGATAGTGCTTTATAGTAATTTGTAAATGTTTTGAACTCATCTGGCTTCTTAATAATTTAATAAAAAATTAACAAGCCATGTAATAATTTGAAAACCACTAGGGACCACTTATAAAAAAGTAATTCCTTTTTTACTTAAAGGAATTTAGGATTTATGTCTGTCAAGTCATTTGTTCTGGCATAAGTCACCATTTTGATATATCTTCCTGTGACTTTAAAGTCTGTCAGCTAGTTAGATACATTTTTGCACTGCTAGTGTTTTCTGCTTGAATTAGTCAGTTTATCATATAAACACATGCAGTGCCTTTCAAACTTTTAATTACACTGTTCATTTTGTGCATTAGTAAGAGAATCTTTTATATTGAATTATCCTGGGAAAAAACAAAAATGTTTGTATTTTCTCATGCACTTTCTTTCATTTCCTTATCACGTTTAGATTCTTCAAGATCACAAGCACCATCTTTGACATGTAAGTAACTTTCATATTATTTGTATTACTTATTATTATTATTATTATTATTATTATTATTTTTGAAAAGTGATGGTCTTTGGGGCATCCTTTTTTTTTTATTGGTATTAAGTATATATATTTATTTAGGCACAGGAGGCAATGATCTATTTTAAAATTTAACATTTATTTAATTTTCATCTTTTATGCTAACAATAATGCCAACAGTGTTCTCTTCACTTGACCCACAACTCTGACAGTTTTGGTCCTCTGCTCTCCTCACAATTGGCTGATTTCCATCTGAGCTGCTACTGTCAACTGCATTAAACTGATTTTACATTGCCTTGTTATTCTAATCTTTATCTGCGTTTTGGACTCCAAACATTCACACCTGCTGTTAGTAACCAGAGCTCACAAGAGTGTAAGGCGTGTAGTTCAATAAAGTGATCGATGTGTTCACTAGCTGATTTCAATAAACCGGTAACTTATCAAATCCATATTTTATAGGAAGTACATTACTGATAAAAGTGGTAATAAACACGGTAACCAATAAAAATTTAAATTTCCTGTTATAAAAAAAAATACTGCAGTGAGCTCGGTTTTCTAACACCAGGTGTGAACATCTACAGTCTTTAAGCGCTGGTAAAGATTTAAAAATAAAAGCATTCAATAACATAACATTAAACAGTAAATTAGTTTGATGGTGTTGACTGCAGCAGCTCAATGTTAATCAGCTGATGGTGATGGAAGCAGATGAGCGTTTTTCATCATGGTTGTTAGTGATGTGTTGGTCAAAACGAAACGGCTCTTTGAAGTGAACGACACAAGCGTGTTTTTTCTCTCTCTCTCACCCTCTCTCTCGCACTTTTTTTCCGCTTCACTCTGCACGCGAGCCTTGTGCTTTGCGCTGGGAAGAGGGGGGAGGGGCGGTTGTTACACACGCAGTAGCACAGTAACAGAGCAGGAGGGAGAGAGAGAGAGAAAGAGAGCCAGGGACAACAACGTCACATTAGAAAGGTATAGTAATCATCCACAACTATTTTCAGTTGCAGATGATAAAGGATTCAGAAAGTTTATTCATGCAGGCCCATATGACAGAGAATGTGCATCTTCTGTTTGTTTTCATATTATAATTTATATTTGTGTTGTGGCAGTGTTTTGTGTTGTTTCACTTTAAATTTGTTTAAAAGGAAAAAGCTGAAAATGTAAATAGTCAAAAGTTGAAATGTAAATAGTTGTTTTTTTTGTATTATATGATTTATTTATTACATTTTATGTGGAGAGAATAAATAAAAGTATATTTACGGTGGCTGCTAGAGACAAAGCACGTACAAACCCCAAAACACGTAAAAACTCCATAGCACGTACAAACTCCAAAGCACGTACAAAACACAACAGAAGTGCTCCAGGATGCTAGGCACAGTGTTGAGATTTTGTTACCTAGTGGCTACACAAGCCAGGAAGTACCAACGACCGGATTTGGTGTGTGGTAGTAACAGGTAAATGAACAGCTTTTGGAATTTTTTATGAATATATATGAGTGCTTGTGTATAAATACACAAAAAATACACATATGATTTCAATTGTGTAAATTAAGTGATCTAGATAGCTCTGTTTTGGAAGTTCAGTTGACGCTAGAAATGGGTTTTGGAGTTTGTACATGCTTTGTCTCTAGGGGCCACCATATATATTTATATATAAACATATATAAATAAAACCACATTTCTTTTTTTACATTAGTAATTCCTTTTGTTCATAATTTTATATTGTTGTTAATAATAAATTAATTAAAGCAACAAAACAACCTGAAGAGCCGGTTGGGAGCCGAAAGAGCCGGCTTTCTAAAAAGAGACGAAAATCCCATCACTAGTTGTGTAATATGCTGGTATTGATATGATCAAAAATGAACTGAGTTGTTTCGTATTCTATAGAAATTGTACATCTAATTAATAACAAGGCTTTCTGCTGATGTTATTAATTAAAAATTTATTGTTTTATTTTTAAGCAACAACTTTTTAGCATGCAATCAGTCCATGCTGTACAGGACAGATTTGTAAACTGTGCATACAAAAATAGACTATTTTACAAAATTGCTCTTTCAACAAATGTAAATCACAGCAGATTTTTTTTGTTGTAGGTGCACTGTCACAACTAGAAATGTGGGGGGAAGTCCTCAAAGTTGAAGGCAGAACAGGAAAATACATGGAAATAACAATTTTCCTTTAAATGGTAAATGGCCTGCATTTTTATAGCGCTTTTCTAGTCCCTAAGGACCCCAAAGCGCTTCACACTACATTCAGTCATTCACCCATTCACACACACAATCACACACTGGCGATGGCAAGCTACATTGTAGCCACAGCTGCCCTCGGGCGCACTGACAGAGCACATCAGTAAAGGTCGATCTGGATACTTGATAACTGTTGGTATAGGTATGACATGAATTTGAATCTCCATTATCACAGGTTTTAATTGGGAGGGAACATGCAGATATACAGGAGGACTATAAACAGCAATTCCTATTGCATACAACTGTTTTAGAAAATACCAACAACACTGTTAATTTATCACTTGCTGGTCTATAGACTTTACAGTGTGGATGGATGGAAAATCCATCTGGCTCCACTCTGGCTGAATTGGTGCTACAAACAACTCTGCGCTCGGCTTTCCTGGCTGTGTGTGGATTTATACTTACACATCCAAATTTTGACCCTATTTTTCTTCCTTTCAGCTGATTGGTCAATTTCATGTCAATCACCAATTAAACAATCCAATCAGAGAACATCTCCAGAAGTTGATTCTGTTCGTCTGGACGTAGCATTTTCAGTGGGAGAAAATGCTGCAAGCGCTACGTCCAGATGAACAGAATCAACTTTTGGAGATTTACTTACCTGGATGATTGAGCATGCATCAAGACAATCAGAGAACAGATAGGTTTGGCTGTTGGAGGGCTGCATTACGGAGCTTCAGGTCCTGGAAGAATAAATTCCCTTTTACATACCAGACCAGCATTTTTCTTCATTAGCACGAAGGAAAACAGTCTGTGCGTGTCAGAGTTCTGTGGTTTTTGTGTCACAGGGCTTATAATATGTGTAAAAATCTGGCCAGGGACCATCACATCACACTGCTATCATATTTTTCTGTTGCTATCATGTTTTTTTTCTGAGATGTTGTTACTTTTATGACAGATGTAACGAGAAATCTTCCAGAAAGTTAAATTTTTTATTCTAATCAAATATTTGATTCTGATAACAGATAAAGATTTTTTTTTTTACTTTTGTTCTGCTATTTCATAGTTTATACAAATTTTGGCCAATTCCTATTTATTTTAACCCTTTAGCCCCCAAAAAGTCGCCAGCGACAGGTTTTTCCAAACCTGTCTCGTCAAACCTGAGCTCTGCCAGGGGCCCAACACGCCTGGACTTTTAGAAGAAAAGAGATGTCCGAAAATAAACCACAGGGTCAAATACTTAATTTTGTTCAGTGTTTTAGAGTTATTAATTTGAATTGACTAATTTAAATATTTTATTCATGTACATTTTGATTGCCTTTAGTAAAAATGGCAAAATTTCAATTTCTTTTTTCTTTCTGTTATTAATCCTTGATTACATTCATATAGTATACAGTAGAGGAAAAAACCTACCAGACCTACCAGTTATCCTGCGTAACATTATTGGGGATAAAGGGTTAAGGAAGCGCAATTAATTTTTTTAGTTTAGCTTGTGTTTACTACCATTTTTTTTTTTATCACCACACAGTAAACATTAAGTAATATGTAAAGTGTCCATTTATCCTCCATTCCGGTCCATTATCTTAAGCTTAGGCTGCTGCCCCTCGACCCAATCCGGTACTAAGTAGAGAGGCCCAGACTTCGCTCTCTCCAGGCACTTGGCCCAGCTCTTCCGGGGGAATCCCAAGGCATTCCCAGGCCAGCCGAAAAACATAGTCCCTCCAGCATGTCCTGGGTGTTCTGGGTCTCTTCCTGGTGGGACGTGCCCAAAACACCTCACCAGGGAGGCATCCTAACCAGATGCCAGTATCTAATCTGTCCTTTTTGTATGTTCCCCTCAGGTTGCCATGGTAGCAGATACAGGGGAAACAAGTGTAGACGATGCCACAAGAAGGATGATGAAATTCCTCATATCACCTGAGCTGGCTGTGGAGTACAACATGCTTGGCCGACATGGGGAAAAAAAGTTCAGAGATTTGCGTCTTTTTAATGTTGTGTATGGTAAGTTAGTTTCACTTGAGACATTTGAACTTTAGAAAACTAAACTTTTTTAATAAAGTGTTTGAAAGTGTAACTGAGATTGGTTATCATGCAATTTGTATATATTTTTTGAGGCAATAAAGTGAAATAAACATTGTTCTTTGAAAATCATCACCAAATGAAGTAAGCTAAGATTAACTTTACTTTGGCTTGCCCGTTTTTCTTCTTCTTCATTTGCAGAGGCACTGAAGAATTATTTAACATCAAAAGTCAACTTGCAAGAAGCAGAGAAGGCTCTGTCCAAGTGGTTCAGTGGAGCTAAAGACAGAGGAGGACCGAGGGCTGCAAGGGTACAAAATAGACTTACGGCTCTGTAAAAAAACAAACCCTGCTGATTCAAGATAAGCTTTTGAGTTTTCCATCTGACTTTTCCCCCATGTTGCTACAGTTCCAAATATCTAAGGAATTTTGCTGTAGTTTGACATTTCTAGTTTTTAAACGTTTACGCACTTTGGAATACAGTTACATAAAATCACAGTTGTTGGACAAAATAAATGTGAAAAATGTTGTTTTGTGTACCCTCGTGATTTTTGAAATGGTTTTATTTACAAACTAGATTTTGTTTGCGGTCAGCTTTAATATATTTGGTGTCTTTGTGTCACAGAACCCGTATTAGCCGTCTGAAAAATTGATTTTGTGACTGTTTTACTACATGGGGCCCACTCAGTGCCAGAACTTAGTCAATTCAAACTAGAAATAAGATGCAAATACAGAACCCACTGCTAATGCCATTCCAACTTTTTAGCTCATGTTTTCCTCATGTTGTACCCACTAAGAACTTGAAAAATGGGGCCTAGGTGGGTTTCAGTGTACTTTGCCCAGTTGGGGTCCATTTAGTTCCCAGATTTTACCAATATAACACCGAGATGGGCTTATAAAATGGGGCCATTATGGAACCCGCGGACAATCCCACTTAAAACCCACTTTTTAGCCTATGTGGTACTCACATGGTACCCACAAAACAACTTGAAAGGTGGGGCCTGGGTGGGTTTCTTTGTACTTTGCCCAGTTGGGGTCCATTTAGTTCCCAGATTATACCAATATAACACCGAGATGGGCTTATAAAATGGGGCCATTATGGAACCCGCGGACAATCCCACTTAAAACCCACTTTTTAGCCTATGTGGTACTCACATGGTACCCACAAAACAACTTGAAAGGTGGGGCCTGGGTGGGTTTCTTTGTACTTTGCCCAGTTGGGGTCCATTTAGTTCCCAGATTATACCAATATAACACCGAGATGGGCTTACAAAATGGGGCCATTATGGAACCCGCGGACAATCCCACTTAAAACCCACTTTTTAGCCTATGTGGTACTCACATGGTACCCACAAAACAACTTGAAAGGTGGGGCCCGGGTGGGTTTCTGTGTACTTTGCCTAGTTGGGGCCCATTTAGTTCCCAGATTTTACCAATATAACACCGAGATGGGCTTATAAAATGGGGCCATTACAGAACCCGCGGACAATCCCACTTAAAACCCACTTTTTAGCCTATGTGGTGCCCACATGGTACCCACAAAAACTTGAAAGATGGGGCCTAGGTGGGTTTCTGTGTACTTTGCCCAGTTGGGGTCCATCTAGTTCCCAGATTTTACCAATATAATACCGAGATGGGCTTATTAAATGGGGCCATTATGGAACCCGCGGACAATCCCACTTAAAACCCACTTTTTAGCCTATGTGGTGCCCACATGGTACCCACAAAAAACTTGAAAGATGGGGCCCAGGTGGGTTTCTGTGTACTTTGCCCAGTTGGGGCACATTTAGTTCCCAGATTTTACCAATATAACACCGAGATGGGCTTATAAAATGGGGCCATTACGGAACCCGCGGACAATCCTATATGGGGCCCATTTTTCAGCCCATTTCCAAACCATATGGGCCCCACATATAAATGTTGGCTGGGTAGTCGGGGGAAGAGGGTATGTGGCGGGGCGTGTTCTGCGATGCCGCTGCATGTGAGATGGACCCACCTGCACGGCATCTATAATCACACCACGCTGGCTTAAAACTTGTGCTCTGCTTGTGGTGTTGTTTGTGGTGATGTGTACGGCAGACACAAACATACCTTCCCACCCTCATACACACAACCACAAACACTCGGCCCTCACCCAACGTGGACACAGACATAAATGGACACTGTACACACAATCACACTCCCCAAACATTCTCTACATCCCAGGTCCAGGTATTCTTGCCCCGGAGGGGGAACTCATACCCAGACCCAGATGTTGCCCTCCTCCCTGAGGTGGAAATCAAGCAGACCGTCCCCGGCTCCGCAGTGGCAGGGGGCCGCTGCAACCCAGGCCTCGATCAGATGGCCAATTCCACCTTCAGGCCCCCCCGCCCTGACGGCTGGCAGAGAGTGGGGCTCTGTGAAGACCCCATGCCTCCCTCCGCTCGCTCATATGTAGTGTTGCTGCGTGCTGTTCTAAAGTGCATTTAAAACACGGGAGGAGATGTCATCTGTTCTTTTGATATTCATCAGAACCCTGGCTGCAGCATTTTGGATCAGCTGAAGACTTTTAGTTGCATTATGTGGACTTCCTGATAGTTAAGAGTTATAGTAATGCAGCCTTGAAGTAACAAAGGCATCAACTAGTTTTTCAGCATCACTCCTGGATGGGATGTTTCTAATTTTAGCAATATTACGGAGGTGGAAGGAGGAGACCCTAGAAACCTCTTTCATGTCAGATCTAAATGACATGTCTTTGTCAAAAAATAACACAGAGGTTCTTTGCTTTATTACTGGAGGCTAATTTAATGCCATCCAGATGAAGGGACTGACCAAGTAATTTGTTTTTCTGAGCTTCTGGTCCAAAGACAACTTCTGTCTTGTCGGAATTCAAAAGGAGGAAGTTTGAAGACATCCAGGTTTTTATGTCTTCCAAGCATGCCCGTAATCTTTATAACTGATTAGGTTCATCAGGATTTAGGTGTGCATAGCTATGGAAATTTATCCCATGCTGTCTAATGATTTTACCAATAGGGAACATATATATAGTAAAAAGGATCAGTCCAAGTACAGAACCCTGTGGTGTACGCCACAAGTAACCATAGAGGTTGAAGAGGATTTATCATTTACGTCCTGAACCACTTTCTGCATCAAAACTCTCACACTCGATAAATTAGCAGTCGGTGAAAAAGTCTCCTCATAATCAACTCCTTTTGTTTGACTAAAACCTTTAGCCACAAATCGAGCTTTATATCTGTCTGATCCGTCTGAGTTCTTTTTAACGGCATAAACCCATTTACCCCCCACTGCTTTCTTACCCTCTGGTAAAGTGGTTAAAGTAAATGTGTCATTCTCCTTAAGGGATTGAATTTCTTCATTCATCGCTTTTTCCCATTCTTTTGACTCACTTGACACAATAGCTTCACTAAATGATGTGGGTATTTCACACAACAATCTGTAGCAATAATCAACACTAGTTTGCATCTGTTCATTTTCACACTCTTTCACATCCGTGATATAATCACTCAAATAATCAGGTCTCTTTCTGATTCTGGATGGATAACGTGTAGCTCCAGCATCTACTTTATCCTCAGTTTTAACCTCGGACTCAGTTTGACTGCTTTCACTACCATCTGGAATGTCCTCATCCTTCGTCTGTTTGGGTTCACCATCTTTTCTGGATTCATAAACCTCCTCTTCATACATCTGATCACTCTGTGTTTGTTGATCCATTGTCGCGGGATTTAGTATTTTTATCAATCTTTGCTTTTCAACCTTCCCGGTTTTTGGGAAATAGATCAAATATGCTGGACTATTTTTGTCATATCCCAAGAAAACACCTTTGTCGCATCTTGGATCCAGCTTTCCCCTATTTTGTTTATAAGCATAGCACAATGATCCAAATTTTTTCATTCTAGAAAGATCAGGTCTTTTTCCAGTTAACATCTTATACGCTGTCTGACCTGTGCGTTTGTTAAAACATCGGTTCCTAATCACTCCCGCGGTTTGTACTGCATATGGCCATAAAGACTTTGGCAATTCGCTCTCAACTAACATGCATCTCGCCATGTCAAAAAGTGTACGCCAGTTCCTCTCTGCTGTTCGGTTTTGATGAGGCGAATATGGCGCCGAAGTTTCCTGCCTAATGCCGTGTCTACTTAATAAATCTCTGAACTGACTGCTTGTAAATTCAGTTCCATTATCAGAACGAATGCACTTGATTTTCCCATATGACGCCACATCTGCAATAAATCTTTCAGTTGCTTGAGTTGTATCACTTTTGTGTTTCAGATTATATACAAATGTTGCACCTGAATAATCATCAACAAACGACAAAACAAACTTAAACCCTTCTTTAGAGTTTGGCGTAATCGGACCAGCCAAATCCGTATGTACCAACTCTAATGCTGCCCTGGCCTTTTCATCCGGTTCTCGGTTCCTAGTTTGAATAAACTTCCCTTGTATACAGGCTTCACATTGCATATTTTTGTTGATTTTACCCTTAATTTCCATTCCATCAACGACATTTTGCAGATTTTGAACATCCTCATAATTACAGTGTCCTAGGATTTCATGCCACGTTTGCATATCAAAACATCCATTACATTTATCTTCAAACTCTTGCACAGTGTTTATAAAGAACAGTCTCTCGTGTTCATATATAGGGAATTTTGTTCCATCAACATGTTTAAGAAAACTGTCCCCGTGTTTGAAAACCACAGTGGCTCCGTTACTAGTAGCTGCTTTTACTGACAAAATGTCCTGTGGGAACGATGGAATGTAGAGTGCTTGTTTCAATGTTACCTTGTGGCTGCGTCCTTTACTGTCGATCATACTTATCTCAGCATCTCCTCGCCGCTTTGCAGCTCCTCTGCTCCGCCTTCCGTCAGCCAACTCTACACAATGAGCCTCGGGTTGAAATGTGTCATCAAAAGTCTTAAAACTCTCGATCTTCGTGAAGATATGTGACGTCGCTCCCGTATCCACCAATAGCTGGTTATTCAGCATCTCTTGGCCGCCGTCCGGGACCCTCTGGGGTTTGGAGCCCGTCTTGAACGCGTAGTCCTTCTCCACGACCCCTCTCGCTTCATCCCGTCTTAGCTTCCTTCTACAGGTCGCATCTTTGTGTGTACTACTCCGGCAAAAACTGCACCATACTCTAGATCGGCACGTTCTTGCAGTGTGTCCCTTTAGTCGAAAATTTAAAACACACAATCTCATTATTCTTTGATCTTCGGTCATCTGCTCGCCATGAAGTAGAATCCTGGTCTGATTGCACTTTTGTCCTCATTACGTTGTCATTAGTTATAGCCACACGCATTCGCTCGGTTTCTTCATAACTTCTGAGTTTTACTTTAAAATCTGAAAATGTGATTTTTGCTTCACTCTGTGTAACGTGCACAATCAGGGGTTTAAACGTCTCTGGTAGACCTTTCATTATCATTGCGATCAGAAGTCCATCAGTTAGTGACTCACCCGCATTTTTTAACGCTGTGATAATTGCTTCTGCTCGGATAATATAGTCCATCACACTTTCATTCTTTTCATTTGTGAGAGAAGTGAGTTCGGTGTACAGACTTATGATCCTTGGCTTGCCCACTCCTGCATAATGACCTCTCAAAATTTTTAGGGCCTTCCGTCCGTCATCAACTGCATCTCTCATAACTAACGATAAACTTTTGTCATCCAGAAATTGTATCAACTCTGCATATGCTTCTGCATTTTTGTCATCATCTTCACCATCGGCTTCTTCATCACCCTCAGCCTTTAAGATGACATCTTTCAAACCTTGTAGTCTGAGATGACCAAGGAACTTCGTTTCCCATATCTCATATTTCCTTTCATCTCCATCAAATTGCAAACGGGAATATCGACTGCCCGACTCTGCCGTGCGTCTGCTCATGATGCACAAAAACGCTTACTCACTCAATCGTGCCAAACTTTTAACACCTGCCGGTAACTTGCGCAGCGGAAGCGTGCTGGGCCCATAACCTGTTAGCAGAGCTGCTCTGGGCCACGTCATGGCATAATATTTTTGAGGGAGAATAAAAAGTCAACACACATATCTTATTTCTGATGGAGGACTCTGCCACTACACTTCTCCAGTCCATTCACAAAGTCGTTGCATGGTGAGACATGGATAGGAAGTGGGCGGAGCCTTTTACCGTCATTTTATTGTGACGCAAAGTACAAACACCTGTGGACACACAATCCAACAGAAACGTTTCCAGCGGTGAGTATCATGGTTGCTAGGCAACCTGAGCAGTGCGACGGAGCCTAGACCGTCCCATTTCACAAGCCTCTCACTTCCGACCTTAGCGGTCTTTGAGTACGCGGCCCTTGTGGACTGCTAAGGCTGCGTATTTTAAGGCTGCAGACCCTGAATTGGGATACAGCCACAGAGACAGAACACCAAACCATGATAACCGAAACATGGGAAAATAATAATCAAAACTGTACACTAAGAAAGCAGAACAACAAAGCATGGAGCAGCAAAAAACCAAAACACAGACAGCAATAAATACAAAACACACAGTGAAGGGAAAGGGTGAACACAAGACCCAGGGAACACAGATAAACGTGAAGGCAAGAGGACCTAAAACAGTGAATAAAAAATAACCACAAACTCAAAATGCTGGGTCGAGAGACCCAGGACCATGACACCTAAATGCATTGAGTTGCCACTATGTGATTGCCCAATTAGTGAGTAGTTAACGAGCAGTTCGAGGTGTACCCAATAAAGGTCACTCTTTTTTACATTTGTTTTAGAATTGCAATATCCTCTTTACACAGGGCCAGGAAAGCATTTCCCCTTGAAAAATAAGATAATAGAAAACAACCTATATTTGTATTCACTCAGGTTCTCTTCATCTAATCTGATAACAGATAAATGAGAGAACAAACCAAAAAATAAATAACTTATCAGTCAAATACTTTTTCATACCACTTTGTAAGTACGTAACTGTATTTACTTAGTATAACTGTGAATAATTACACAAAACCTTAGTGTTTCATATAAAAGCAAAGCTTCATATGTCTTCTTTCCAACAAGGTAAAGCAGGCTTTTATTACAATTAAGTTCAACATACAGTGGTTCATTTGGTGTGGTCATTTTGGAACATTTACCAGTTATCTAACCCACATGTGAATTGGAAGGACTGTGTAAGAATTGGCGGGACAACTACACACAAGCCTCATTATTATTCACACATGTGTGAATATTCATGAGGTCCTGCTATTACACACGCTACCACCAGGGACACTCTTGGTGATACACAGATTTAACACAAAATCAAGTTTATATGTATTAAACCGACATCTTGATTTTTTTGTTTTTTTAGGGTTAGTGGACCAATAGAAACCACTCTACGTTGTTAGATTTCAGTCAAAATTAGCAGGACACCGCCTCTGTCCTGTTAATTCAAAATGTCCTTCTAGTGTGGTGTGTATTCAGACGAAATGTCCAGCTAATACATGTTTACCAACGCACACACACACACACACACGCAGCAAATCTGTCTTTATTAGTCCCAGAAGTGGAAAATCTGCGTTGTCATTGTGGACAGTGCAAGACAAAAGCAGGAAAAATAAAAACTGTACCGAGAGTACAGTATAAAAAGTGCACTACACAAGGCCAGCCGCTTGAAGAGGTATACCAGAGAGATCGAAGGCAGGAGAATAAACCAGCTGTTCTCCACAGAACCAGCCAAAGTGTACTCTCAGTGGCAGGGGAACAATATGAGAACAGCACCACCAAGGCTGGAGACGGAACAATACTGGAAGACCATATGGATCCAGTAACCATCACAGTGGCAGACATCAACAAAGGGTCTCCAATATGAAGAGTTGGACAGCACCAGGTGCCGACATGGTTCACTCCTACTGGCTGAAGAAGGTGACTGAACTCCACGAGCGCCTGCCAGCACAAATGAACCAGCTGCTAGTTGACAAGAGACACCCAGCATGGCTAACCGAAGGCCGGACAGTCCTGATCCTCAAGGACCCCCAGAAGGGACCGGTCCCCTCCAACTACCGACCAATAACCTGCCTCAGTACTACATGGAAGCTCCTGTCAGGCATCATATCGGCTAAGATGAACAGGCACATGGGTAAATACATGAGCGGGACACAGAAAGGAATTGGCAAGAATACCAGAGGCGCAAAACACCAGCTACTGGTAGACAGAACAATCAGCCGAGACTGCAAGACCAGACTGACCAACCTGTGCACTGCCTGGATTGATTACAAGAAGGCCTATGACTCAATGCCCCACAGCTGGATACTGGAATGCCTAGAATTGTATAAGATCAATGGGACCCTAAGAGCCTTCATCAGGAACTCAATGGGGATGTGGCGTACAACACTAGAGGCCAACTCCAAGCCCATAGCACAAGTCACCATCAAGTGCGGGATCTACCAAGGAGATGCTCTGTCCCCACTGCTGTTCTGCATAGGTCTGAACCCCCTCAGTGAGAGAGGAGAGGGAACAAAGAGAGGGAAGGTAGTCAGAACTGAGGGGATTGAACTACCAGAAGGCAACATTGCAGACATAGAGGACAGTTACAAGTACCTGGGGATCCCACAGGCGAATGGGAACCATGAAGAGGCCGCTAGAAAAGCTGCAACCACCAAGTACCTGCAGAGGGTCAGGCAAGTCCTGAGGAGTCAGCTGAATGGTAAGAACAAGATCCGGGCCATCAACACGTACGCCCTGCCCGTGATCAGGTACCCTGCTGGGGTAATAGGCTGGCTAAAGGAGGAGATAGAAGCCACTGACATAAAGACAAGAAAGCTCCTTACCATGCATGGAGGGTTTCACCCCAAGTCCAGCACCCTGAGGCTGTACGCTAAGCGGAAGGAAGGGGGCCAGGGACTGGTGAGTGTCAGCACCACAGTCCAGGATGAGACAACGAACATCCAAGAATACATTGGGAAGATGGCCCCAACTGACCGAGTGCTCAGTGAATACCTCAGGCAGCAGAAACCCAAGAAAGAGGAGGGAGACGAAGAACCATCATGGAAGGACAGGCCCCTGCACGGTATGTACCACCGGCAGATAGAGGAGGTGGGTGATATCCAGAAATCCTACCAGTGGCTGGACAAAGCTGGACTGAAAGACAGCACAGAGGCACTAATCATGGCAGCACAAGAACAAGCTCTGAGCACAAGATCCATAGAGGCTGGGGTCTATCACACCAGGCAAGACCCCAGGTGCAGGCTGTGTAAAGATGCCCCAGAGACAATCCAGCACATAACAGCAGGGTGCAAGATGCTAGCAGGCAAGGCATACATGGAACGCCATAACCAAGTGGCCGGCATAGTGTACAGGAACATCTGTGCCGAGTATAACCTGGAAGTCCCGAGGTCAAAATGGGAGATGCCCCCAAGGGTGGTGGAGAATGACCGAGCTAAGATCCTGTGGGACTTCCAGATACAGACGGACAAAATGGTGGTGGCTAACCAACCGGACATAGTGGTGGTAGACAAACAGAAGAAGACGGCCGTAGTGATCGATGTAGCGGTTCCGAATGACAGCAATATCAGGAAGAAGGAACACGAGAAGCTGGAGAAATACCAAGGGCTCAGAGAAGAGCTCGAGAGGATGTGGAGGGTGAAGGTAACGGTGGTCCCCGTGGTAATCGGAGCACTAGGTGCGGTGACTCCAAGCTAGGCGAGTGGCTCCAGCAGATCCCGGGAACAACATCGGAGATCTCTGTCCAGAAGAGCGCAGTCCTGGGAACAGCTAAAATACTGCGCAGGACCCTCAAGCTCCCAGGCCTCTGGTAGAGGACCCGAGCTTGAAGGATAAACCGCCCGCAGGGGCGTGCTGGGTGTTATACAGTGTATATATATATATATATATATATATATATATATATATATATATATATATATATATATATATATATATATTTACAGTGGCTTGCAAAAGTGTTCGGCCCCCTTGAACTTTCCCACATTTTGTCACATTACAGCCACAAACATGAATCAATTTTATTGGAATTCCACATGAAAGACCAACACAAAGTGGTGTACACGTGAGAAGTGGAACGAAATCATACATGATTCCAAACATTTTTTTTACAAATAAATAACTGCAAAGTGGGGTGTGCGTAATTATTCAGCCCCCTTTGGTCGGAGTGCAGTCAGTTGCTCATAAACCTTGCCTGATGAGTGCTAATGACTAAATAGAGTGCACCTGTGTGTAATCTAATTTCAGTACAAATACAGCTGCTCTGTGACGGCCTCAGAGGTTGTCAAAGAGAATATTGGGTGCAACAACAACATGAAGTCCAAAGAACACACCAGACAGGTCAGGGATAAAGTTATTGAGATATTTAAAGCAGGCTTAGGCTACAAAAAGTTTTCCCAAGCCTTGAACATCCCACGGAGCACTGTTCAAGCATGTGTAGTGGAAAACTAACACTGCACATCACTCTGAAAACACCATCCCCACTGTCAAATATGGTGGTGGCAGCATCATCCTCTGGGGGTGCTTCTCTTCAGCAGGGACAGGGAAGCTGGTCAGAGTTGATGGGAAGATGGATGGAGGTATGACTCACATCAAGTGCGAGAATGATGTCCTGCATGAATATCCTTTAGCCCCAGTGGGAGTGTGCTGTACCACTGTTGGGATGTCTTTGAATGTCTTGGACCTAGAGGTCAGCATCTCATTTTACACGGACAAAAATCTATTACAAAACTTATCTCTCTCCGCTAGCAATATACCCACAGGGGAAGAGAGGCTTTTCTCTAATTGTTTTTCCTTGGCTGCAGTTCTGAGCTGGTTATGAGTGAACCCAGCCCACATTAAGGCTCTGATCGGTGATTGGGTCATTCAGGCCCATCATTTACAAACTGCTATGTAGTGTGTGGTATTATTCATAGAGTTCTTTTTAAATTCTGGAAACAGCATGCATTTGGCACTGAAATTGAAGTTTGTATTAATGGAACATTTTAGTGTTACAACAAATAAAAGAACTCTAGCCTTCCACTACCAACTGCAGTTGAAACAAATATACAGAAATATGGATAAACGATGTATCTGCCATTTTCACAAACATTTAGCAACTAATGTTAAATAGCAACTGTTGGTTGATACACTGCAATCTAAACAGAGACTGTGAAAAACACATTTGCCACTGTGTCAGGAAGGACAAATGTGAATTTTAATATCCTTCTCAGTTGCATTTTCATATAGCAAAACATTGAAATGCCATCAAGTCTGGATCTAATATTATGTTATACAATCATCATCTAAATGAGATACAGGTTCTCTTATATCATATTAGAGGAAGAATGATTATAGTGGAATTATTATTAATTTATTATCTATCTTAATATTGTTATTATTATTATTATTATTATTCCCTGATTAAAAAAAACAAACATTTTTTGTGAAGAGTGTGGAAACCACTTGACCTCTTCACTTGACTTGACTGAACATGACTGAAGTTCAGGAATATAAGGTTGGAGCATTTACAATGTTTAAGAGACACTAAATAAAATGAGGAAATCTTTAGGTGCATCTTCTTTGAGCTTTTATGTACATAAAATTCTTTTTTGTTGGAATTGCAACAGACCTCTGAACCAGAAAAAATAAATCTTATTGACATTACATGCTTTTCACAACATTTTAACTGTCTTCATTTTCCTTTAAATAAATGCAAACTTTTTGTACATTTTCAAATTGTCCACCATATCTCTTCAGTAATGCAAAATATCCAGTGAAAAGAATCTGCATGAGTGTTCAGCAGGAAGACAATCATGAAATGCTATATTTTCTCAGTGCAAAGGGCACCTCATTCCGCTCATCATGAGAAACATCCAAAAAGAACGGGAAAAAAAAGAAGAAGAAGAAAAAAAAAGGGAAGATGGATGGAGCCAAATACAGGGCAATCTTGGAAGAAAACCTCTTGGAGTCTGCAAAAGACTTGAGACTGGGGCGGAGGTTCACCTTCCAGCAGGACAATGACCATAAACATAAAGCCAGGGCAACAATGGAATGGTTTAAAACAAAACACATCCATGTGTTAGAATGGCCCAGTCAAAGTCCAGATCCAAATCCAATCGAGAATCTGTGGCAAGATCTAAAAACTGCAGAGTGAGTTCCTGGAGCTCCTGCAAGATGTAACAGCCTCCCCCACCAGTTGAATTTAAATACAACAATGACAACTATTATAAAAATTAACCTAACAATGTGGTTCTGTTTGCCTCATCAGGTGGTGGCCTTGAGCTTGCACTGGAACGGTTCGCAGCAGAG